>NC_141818.1:19011218-19623385 GCF_982586985.1 Callionymus lyra
TTTGCCGTGATTTATTTATCACGTGGATCCACAACATTGATGCGTAAGAGAGCGAGTGTGACATTTAAATATAGAGATTCTCAAAAACCATTAAAGAACCAAATAGAAATTACCATTTTACATGTAGTCAAATCAAAGCATTCATCTATATACATATACAAATAAATGAAAAAACAGTTTTCTTAATAACTATAGCTAATATTTTTTTAATCATTATGTTGACACTTTGAAGTAAGCTTTATTTATTCCCTATTAAACTTTTTTTGTATGTTTTTCTGTCTCAAACTTGAATGAATGTGTCAGTTTAATCCATCATGGTCCACTGAAAACTAATGAACTCAAGGAATCGAAAAGTTATCAAAATTTGTGAATTCATTTTATAAAGCAACACAATTTACACATAGCAATTTTTAGGCGATTTAAAATATTCTCAGCACTACTAACAAAACCTTTTTATTTTCTTCTCTCAGTTAAACTTGTAGAAATATATGCACAGTAAAAATGAATTGCACAGCCATTTTAAGGACTAAAATAAAAATATTAAGGGAAACTAATGAGAAAACCCAACTCTCCTGACTCACACTCAAATGTTGAAGTCTTCCTCTCCAAGATTCTTATCATGATGATGTTTTAAAGTTATTACTTTATAAAGTTCTCTCCCATCTGAAATCTTGGCAAACGATAGGTTAGGAGAGCGAAGCCCATTATGACATAACAATGGTCTTCACTCCTCCTGCAGCCGGCTGTAACCATGCCCGCTTTGTTTATACAACAAGTCCCTTGGAGGTGGAGATATCCGGGGTAGAGGACACGCGGGGACAAACCTTGATGTTCGACCAATCACAGCAGAGTGGGTGTGGTTATGGTAAACCTTTTCAGTGGGCGGGGCTTAAGCACATTTTCTAATGTAATTATTTGAATGAAAAGGGAGTTGTGTACAAACAGACACATACTGTAAGTACAATAGAGATCTTTTAAGAGACACACTTAGTTACCCTTTAATTATTAAAAAACTAAATGAACACCCAAATATACTAACCTGTATTACTTTAAAATACAATATTCCTTTTGTATATTTCTTTTATTTGATATTGTTTTACTTATTTTTTATTTGGCTACTTTATATTTATAAATATTTTTTCATGATAAGCTGTTTGAACTGACATTTCCATTTTAATTATCATTAGTTTCCTGCTTAAAATGTGTTATCTAAGTTTTTGAAAAAACCCACATTTTTCGTTCAAATTTCCTCTTCAATTTTTATATTTTAATCTTTGTATTCCTTCTTCCCTGTAGGTAAGGACGAAATGTATAAAAGCTGTATATAGTTGTCACTAACATACTCATATAAATACATTTTATAAATATATTTATATATATATTTTTTGTATTATATCTTCCAAACAAGAAATTCCAAAAACACTTTTTATTAGCACAAATAAAAACAAACGCTCGATGAATGATCCACTTGCACACAGAGTCCATCAGCAACATGATTTCCAGTGATTAATAAACATCCACAAACAAAAGAAACGCAATCACATTTTCAATTTATTGACCCAGTGAATCTCCCTTGCATGCCGTCTGTCCCTCAATAAGCCCACTCCTCCTTTCGACGCTCTCTCTTCAGGAAAAGAGTAATAATAGAAAGCAACCAGGCCAAAACTTGAGCAAGGAAAAAAAAAAAAAAAAAGAGGAATGATTAAGGAACCTTATTAAAAGCATCCTTGTAGATTCAGAAGCGTGATGGAGAGCACATTATGAGGCCTGATCCTTTTCAAATGACACCACGGTTTCCCGAACACGCCGAAAAATCTGATTAGGGTGACAAGCACTGAGTGATACTGCAAACCTGTTAATAACATGAAAATTAGAAGGGGCTCATGCAAAGAAAGGAGATTAATTTAGCTGGAGTCCATCTTGCGCAAATTGCGAAGTTGTGAATATGTTTTCAGATAATGAGCCTTCCTACTTGTCAGCTCACTTGTCATTTTCTGTAATTAATGTTAAGGAAGACTCCTTCCTGATGGTTCGTATTACTCATGTAGCAGGGAAATTTCTCCCCAGAAATAATTTACATTTATTATCATCAGTCTGTTTGTGTGGTTTATTTCACACTGGAGTAATTTATTGCAGCAGCATTTCGCTCGCCTTGATTAGTCACTCGTCAGACGGAGATGTAATTTTTTTTTTTTTTTTTTTTTTTCATCCTATGTCTGTTCCGGGGAAATTGAAAGTGTGTTTTTCGGCTCAGCATGCTACCTTCCTATCTTCCTTTCCAATTTGATAGCACTTTGTTTTTCTCCTTTACTCCGGTGTTGTCGGGGTAAAAGGAAATGAACAATACCTGGTTTGACAAATATTAGGCTGCTGGGATGTCAGAGTCAGTTGATGCTACTGTTCTATTAATACTATAAAAGTATATCAAGTTCTGGTCGCCGGCATACATTGATATCAGCTCTGTTCTGTTAAATAAACTGGGATAAGGGTAAATAGTTCTGTGCTAAAGTATTAACGTAAACGGTGGCATACATTTTTCACCTTAACTTACCTTCATCTTTAAATATATGAAAAAAACTGTGTCACTATTGGCTAATACCAACAATAACACTATGAAGCTAAAATTACCTTTTAAACGTATTATGATTATAAGAAGCTTAAATGAGCTAACAAAGATATGATGATATTAAAGCAGTAATATGTAACATTTATCTTTTTCTTGTTTTTTTTTTTGTTTAATTTTGAAAAATAATGACTCACGTAGTACAATTTATATTTAAACACAGATCTTTGTATTAAAAGTTTAATTTCATAAGAAAGTTACCTCAAGACACTTTATAGTTGAAGATTATATTTGTGAAAAGAAAATAAATAGATCCCAGCGAATCAACAATGACTGAATCACAGCGTGACAGTGCGAAGGAAAATACTTTTAAAAGGCAGAAACCTCAAGCACAACCAGACTCGGTTTTGGAATCCCCAGGTGTGAACGGCTGAAAGGGTGGAAGGGACAGATGGATGGAGAAAAGAGTGAGGGATCATAAAGTGAGAGAAAAGAGTCAATTTTAAATGACATAATGGAATTTTTATACAATGTTGTGGTGTTATTTGTTTAGCCTGACCCTGTTTTGCTCTGATTTGTTAGACTATAAAAGAGACATCACATTGTATTTTATTAAAAATCTAAATATATCCAGAACTAATACAGACCATCTTTTGTTAATAAAAATAATGATTTAATAATAATATTTTTGCTGATACTTTTGTTGCAAAATGTTTTAAATAAAGTGAATACACGTCAACACAACTACATTCTCCAACAGGCCTGATCCACTCAGCAATACTTTTACTCTTTTAGGGGATTTAGAATATGGTAACCCTACAACAAGTTTGTCCAAATGTTTTGTTTAACCTTAATAGGGTTAATAGAGGTGAGGGAAACATGTCTTTACTGGATTGAAATCCAAGTTTCATTTTACCATGATATTATGGTTTAAACATATGAATACATTTCGTTGGTGTTCTGGATTATCATCTGGATAAAGAGAGTTTTAAATGACCCAGAAAAGAATAAGAAAAGAACAAAGAATATTAATGATGATATTGTTGGGACAATGTGTGTCGTTCTTGTCCGTTTGAGATTGCTTAAAGTTTGTTAAGTAAACAGCTAGAAACCGCATGGTTTTACCAGGGTTGGCCATATAGCTTATTGTCTTATTTGATGTAATCCAACAAAAACATTGCTTTGTGCAAGTTCAATTTAATTTTAACCTTTTAAATCATGTTTAAATCATCAACAAAAGTATCCACATGACCGTAAAATATATTGTTATAACAATGATTAAAATAAAAACTTTACATTTAGTTTCAATCAACTGTCTCAGATTGCTGCTGATGTCAACTTCTAAAGTCACTCCAAGCTATAACCACGAAGAAACACTTTCACGATAATTAACACTTTTCTTTAGATAGCATTTCATTGAATAGCAATTAAAGACTTGATCTATACTAGTGCAGCGAGAGGAGTGAGGGGTCAAGACATGCATGAGACACACAACAGTGTGAAGTGTCTACACTTTCGTTATAATTACATATATCCAGAGCTTCACGTAATAAAAACATTGAGTTATAAACAGGTAATTTACTTTGTAAGTGCAAAATTATGTAATTTATAGCTCATTGTTGTTCACGTAGTCCTTTATATTTTGCCAATTAGGATGTTTACATGCAAACTATTATATACAGTATAATTTTTTTGAATCAAGCTTTTTTCTCTCGGCCCTTCTGCCTTTTAATTTCGAACAATAATTTAAGAATACTCTCTTTCTGCAACTTGTGTTGAGTTTGCTGGAAGTATTGAAAGAATCATTAGCTCCCTGTTCCTTCAATATAATGAGCAGCAAGCGTGTGTGTTCACACATACACTCAAACTCAAAGATAATTTTCGGATCAGGCATATATTTTTTCAAATCAGAGTCAAACAGAAATCTTATTGAGCTTAAATAAAGACAGATTTCTGACACATGAGTGCGACTGATGAATCAAATGCTATAAAAAATACACTGTCCTCGGCTACATTTGTATCTATCGATTTATAGTTAAATTACCACATTACTACGTCTGTGTTTCTATCAAGTTTGGGTTGATAACGTTTAGTGTCCAATACAAGAATCATACAGTCCCCATAAATGGACTGGTCATAAGCAATTCGGACCTGTAGTTGGAAGTATTCGTCAAAAAGTAAGGTAAGGTAAGGTAAGGTAAGGTAAAACTTTATTAAGTACTTTATTAATTAACTTTATTAATAGTAAGCCCCATTCTCAACGTCACTTCCCTGAATATGAAACATTGCGTTGGGTGGTTCGTTCGTGGAGACGCAAAAGTAACTGTAATAAGTAACCGGAGCATAAGAATCAACTTAGATTTATCTAGAGGTCCCTGCCGTATACTGGCTGACGTAAACAAGGCCACATGGGTTGATGAGGCCTCATGAAACAGTTGATGATACAGTCCACCCTGCCTTATAATCATTGGCTCTGATCTACTAATTCAATAACACCTGGCATTTTTTGAGTGAAATCTAGTATCAAAAATGTCAAATCACTGTGTCATGAAACCTCATCAGCTGTTTCACGAAGCGTTTTCATGGACATTGACCTTTGGGAACATGTGGCCTCACTTAAACACAACAATCTTCAACACATGGAAAGACTACAGGCCTGGCGTGGACACTACACTGTGTTCAGCCAGTTCCAATGTCACTGTTTAACGGTGACCTTTTTTGAAAACGTAAGCGATGAAGATGGTTTTTTGGATTATGGTTTCATCTTTCAGGTGCTATCAAGATCAACCTGACTCACCATATTTCAAAATGCTTTTCTCCTTTCGTGAGCCAGAAGATTTTTGGGATATGTCGAGTGAATGCATGGTTTCAAAAAAACAGTCAAAAAAGTTGGTTAGTTTTAGTAACTAAGGATTAAAGGAACTAAGGTACTACGGTACATATCTGCCTATTTCATTCATTCATTCATTTGTATGCCGCTTAATCCCTTATGGGTGTCGTGGGGGGGCTGGAGCCTATCCCAGTTTCATCGGGCCAAAGGCGGGGGACACCCTGGAGAGGACGCCAGTCTGTCACAGGACACAAAAAGACATACAAACATTCAAACACACACTCATACCTAAGACAATTTCCCAAAGTTAGCAATCAACCTCTGTATGTTTTTGGGCTGTGGGAGGAAACCGGAGTGCCCGGAGTAAACCTACGCAACACATGTTGAGCCAATCCAAATATTTTAGTAAATAATAGAGAATTTATAGAGAATTTGCATTCAGTATAAGCGTGGATTAATTGTCATCATTGTACTCAGTTTCTGGATAAATAACCTAACAAAACAAAAAAACCTTCATCCTTTCTTCACGCCATTTTATCCATAAGCCTATACTTCTTAAATATATTATTCATCCGAGCATGTAAATAATGCATGGCGGGCTCCACACTAGATTAACCCTTTACCTTACCAGGGATACAAGGAGTCATTGTTTTGAAAGGCAATTATGTCATTTAATTAATGTTGTAATTAATACTGTAATTAGCTTAAACACCCTGCAACGGGTGCCACAGCTAAGCTGTCTTAATTAAAGAGATGAAATGGACCAGTTTCATATCTTTTTGCTCTGTCACGTTGCCAGCTACGAGCAGAGAAGCCTTTTCCACGGTGGAAGTGGAGCCATTTCCACACAGAAAATCGTTTTATGTATAAAGACGGCGGAGGCTCGTGGAAGCCGCTTGGTCACAGTTTGATATCCTGTCACAGAGGGAAACATTGTCTGCTAAAATTATGAAAGCAAATAAATCCAATTCCCAATTCAGTTTTCAAGCTAAAGATAAGGGAGCGGCGCGAGATGTGCTCGTGAGTGTTTTATTGCTGCGGTACGACGCCGGAGCGGGCGGACAGCTAATCCGCTGGTAGAGAGTTTTTATCCTTCCCCGACCTGACAGTGATAGAAAGTGTTTTCCACAAACTAGAAAAATAGTTGAGAGAGGATGAAATAGCAAAGAGGTCAGTGAATACTGAAGCACTTCCAGTCCAGGAGCGGCAGGTTCTGCCTTTTGAATTCACGGACTGTGAGCAGCCCAACAGCTCATCTATTGTGCATGTGAATGTCAGAATCACTTTTGAAACCAGATGCCTCGGCACTACCAGGAAGCAATAAGGAGGAACTCCCTGCTTGTAAAATTAATTCCCCTTAGTGTGTCAGAGTGCGGCTGGATCCTGGGACTTATAAGCTACTTTAATGCAAGAGTTCTGTGTGTGTGTGTGTGGTTGTTGGTGTCCTGTGCTTCCACTGCAAGTGTGAATGTAGAAGTGTGCTCCTGTATGAGTGATTATAAACAGCGTAAATGAATTTGTTCTCTGGATCATACGTGCGTCTGTGGAGGACAGCAGCTTTCTGTTTGGGTGCATGTGATTTTATCAGTGTCATTAGAGCATTCATTGGACTAAGTGAGGAATCCATCAAAAGCTGACAGGACGATGTAGACTAATGGCTGTTAGGCCGTAATATTCTTTAATATGATTTTTATTTGCCTTAATTTCATCTTCCTTTACACAAGTCCCTCACCGGCGGAGAGCTGCTGTGCGAGTGGATTCTTGCAGCATTTCTGTTTCAGATATTTGTAAAAAAAGGATTTTGCTTGTTTGGATCAAAAAAAAAATGAATCAATACTTTTTTATGTTAATTTAGGAGGATTAAACTTTTTAAACTGAAAGAAATTCACTATTTCAGATACAAATCAAATCAATAAAAAAATAAAATAAGGGATTAAATAAAATGGTTTTGCTGTTGGCGTTAAAAGTAAAACTATAAATATACTATAAAATAATTGGATTATTCTTTGAAAGAATTTAAAATTACCAAACACGGAGAAAAAAGGCAACTTGTTCTTGTTATTAAAATAAATAAATAAACAAATAAAGTGAGAAAAAAAAATCACAAACCATTGAAGATTGGGAAGTGTAGATGTTTTTTGAAAATTAAATACTTAAAAAGGACAGTTTATAATAAATAAAAACATTCAATTTTCGGAAATGAAAAAAATAAATGAGAAAGAAACCCCCTAAACTTTTTGTTTTTGACAAAACATAGTTATTGTTTTAATAAAGACTGTTTGAAAGATATGAATGAAAGATAAACATGGAAACGAATCATGGAATAATTTATAAAAAATCAATCAAGAAAAATACAAATAAAACAAATAAGGAGATATAATGAAAATAAGGCATTTTTTATATATAAAATCATATATACTGTATATATATATGATGAGTTAATAACGAATGACCAAATTCCACAGAAAAAAAACATGAAAACTAGGCAAGGAAAGAATATCAACAACATGTTATAATTGTTATGTCTACCTGAGGTTTTTGTGTTTGTGAAATCGAGTTTGAAAAGTTCGAATTAAATGGAATTATTGTTGTTGTTTTTTTTGTTGTCCTTGTTGATAGAATGTGCACAAGAGATGGATGCGCCGTTGCCTAGGAGTTGAAAATCATGTATGGCAACACAGAAGAAAACTAAAACCAAAGTAGAGCTCAAGTGAAATGATAGAAACACTTTTGAAAAGTAGCTCTCCTTTAATGAAGCTGATACCACCTCACTTCTCCTTCTGTGTAGTTGTATTAGTGATGGGCTTATGAAGCTTCATGACGCTGTGTCTCATTGTTTAGGGCTCAATAGGTGGCGCTATCAGTTTAAAACAATTTGAGGTTTCAATAGAATAGCTGTTCAAAACAATAATTATAGAGCAGAGAGTGACATCTAGTGGACCCTGCTTCATGAAGCTTGATCAACAAATCACTACTTTAAAGTACACGTTTTTTTCGTTAAAGAAAATATATATATATATCTTCAAACTGAGATAATTACACTAAAAGGGATAAACTGGTGGTTCCTGTCTGTGTAGCATGTTAGCCCTCTAGCTTCCGCTAAAAACAAGCATAAGTATAGATTAAAAAATAAATAAATTCCGGAACAATTCCTAATGTCAAGGCTTTAGTACAAGACGGACTTTACAGACGAGCACCATAGATGTAATTAGATGTTTTACAGTTTTTCATTTTGGACGAAAAAGAAGACAACGGCATGTGATCGCCATCCGCTACATTAGCATCGATATACAGTATATATGTTTGTCTATAAAACGCATTACTCTGAAAATAATCCCACCCCTTAGTCGACATGAGGGTGAGTAGAACATTTTAGAAAATGTAATTTTTTTCAATTTTGGTTGAAGTATCACTTTACATAAGCTTGTTCTGAAAATTGAGTTTTTTTTTATACTTTTTAAAAATACTTCCATCTTGCCAGTTTTGTTATTGGTCTTACAAGTAAAACGATCAATATACTATAAAATAAATGGATTATTGTAGCATAAATGTCATTTTTTTCTTATTTAGCAACAAACAACCAATGATCATGAATTCATATTTTGGAAGAAGTGAGAAAAACTCCCATGATTAGCCTTCGCTTCCTGCTGTGATGTGTTTATGTTTTTTGTAAATTGGTATTCATTTAGCTGAATTAAGCAGCGCACGCTGGGAGAATTGCTTCTTCCACATAAGGATTAGTGTACATTGGTTATTGTGGCAGTAATTTGTACACACTTGTGGGCTTCTGCCTACACTTTTTATCTCGCCAACTCTCAATAGCTCAGCGTGTTCCAATTTTGTGCTGACACAAACCTAATTTTACACCTCCTTTTCCGCGGCTTCCTGTGATTCTCACACTAAACATCCTCGGAAACAATCAACCGTGAATCCCAAATAGCCTGAAATATGGAGAAACAAATGGAAATTAATTCCTCACAAACAGGATTATCTTGCTGTGCGGATCTTATCTTTGAAGAAAAGGATCATTTCACAATTAACAGCAAAGAAATTCAGAAGGCGACTGTAATCATGAGATGACACATGGTGAAGAAATGGCCCTTCATCCTGAGCCTCAATAATCTTGACCCTGAGTATTAATGGATGAGTTAATGGCCTGCAGAAATCCTTTAATTTATGCCAGGGTGAATTAAGAATAAGTAATGGATTCTGCTTTTCGGAATGTCCAGACAAGGCATGTCCGTTCAGCCTATCTGAGAAATCAAATTATCGTATTATCTCTTTGAATGGCTTTTCTGAACGAATATTTCACAATATCTGACGGAAACACTTTTGACATTCATTACATGACTCCGGCTTTGTTGTGGCTCGCGTGTACATGCTGTGACAAAAAAAGAATAATGATTTTCCAGCAGACGTGGGGAGAGGAAAAAAAAAGGATTAGAGGTGACAAATCAAACTTTCAGTGTCCTAATGTAAATACAAATGTAATTACGGCGGTGTAAATTGGTTTGACTCTCCGGAGAGAGGGCGCCACCCCTCAACCTTTTCTTCCCAAATAAATTCAATCAACATCTCAGGAAATAACCGTCCTAATGACGGACATTTGGATGTTTCATTAAGAAAGTTACACAATGGGTTTTGTTGAAAAGAAGCACACAACAGTTAATGCATTGAATCCAGAATGTTTTTTATTATTTTAATTTTGAATCATGATTCACATTCAGGCAAATCTTGGTTTTTCTTCCTCCTTGTTTTGTTATTTTTATACACTAGTGTATATTAGATATGAATACTTTACATATATTTCCTATATAATCATAATAATCCCAAAAAACAAATGTTAAAATGAACCTTAAGCCTCGTTCTTTTTAAGCATTCTTCTTTGAGCTTCCATACTATTTTAATTTATTGGGATTTAAAATTTTATTGGACACAACGGTAGGTTTTTATAGTAAGTAATCTTTAACAAAATACCTATAAATAAGAAATAATGTACTTTCTCTGATATTTATAAATTTCCTCTATTTCTCATCACAGACTACATCTACTTATAACTTGCATATGTTCGGAGATGTGGACTCACTTAGGTTGGAATTTAAGTTTATTTCAGTTCCAATAAAATGTTTTTAGACAATTTCATCAGGGGACACATAAAATGATGAATAAAGTATTGATACTGTAACTAAAATGCATTTAGAGATATTACCAAATACACCACATATATGGTCCTTTTAAATATGTTTTTCATATAAGTGACCCACTTTTTGTGACATATTTAGCTTTCTTCATTTCTTTATTATTAGTATTAATCATTTTATAAATTATATATTATTATTTAGCTCAAGCGTTGGCATGAGTAAGAATTAATTTTAATGTACTGATGATGTTTTTTTTCTGATGCTAACATTTATTATTTTATTATTAATAGTCAAACTGACGTCAATTTTAAATGGTCTTTAGCACTTAAGCAACTCATCTTTTATAAATTGTGAAGAAATTATTCATTTTTAATAGCAATGATATAATATTTACGGGAGCAAAGCATTCAATAAATCTGAATTACCTTAGGTTATTATATATTATATCTATGACCAAATTCCACCACAGTTTTATACTTCATATATTAAATTTAGTGATAAAAAAAACAACAATAATAATAAAAAAAATGATTCGTTAAACTGTTAACATGACCTGACGGTGGCGTCCAAAAGTCAATATTTTTACATGTCATATGTTTATTTTCCCTTGCTAGTCCACTAGCGTTAGCATCAGTGACGTAGAATCCCCTCGCGACGCTTCACGTCACTTGCTGGAGGGCAGGTCTGCATTTTTATTACATGATGTCATGTTGCATGTGTCACGGCCGAGGAGAGGTTTGAAGTAAGCCACGGCATCGTGAGGGAATTGTCCTGCAATAGTGAAGTCATCCTCTCACTTGGGTGCGACATGTATTTCCTTAATGGCTCCTGAGCATGTTCAACATCCTGTAAGTGATGCTGAGGCTCCGCCAACCCCAAATACTTCTCCAAACACTTATAAGTCTCACACACTCTCTGCTTCCTGTCAAATAACAGCACAACACTGGCAGTTATTTGGGCTTTGTTTGTAATCTTTTTGGGCGCTTTGTCAGGCTGGCGCAATGATATTAGTGTGAGTGCACAAAAGCCCCCCGAGTGGTGTCGCGCACAATTAATGTCCCCAGGTAGCAACTCCATTAGTCTTATGAACTCCAGTCGCAGCAGGGAATGCTAATGGTGGAGGTGCCGTAGGGCATTAGGGAGGAGTGCAGCCAACTCTCCCACTTTACCCTTCTATTTGACCATTGTTCACCTCTATCTCACTTTACAATCCCATCGCCCATATTCCCAACTTTGGTGACATTAAGATGAGTCGCGGTGTGGTCAAGAATGCATCACCTATGATAACTTTGCTTCTGTTGTACTCTTGGTTCAACTTTTAATAAGCCTTTGTTATAATTGGATACAAAATCTGAAACTTATCTATATGACTATTACAATTACAATTTATGGTTTGGGTCTGCTACCATTCTTAGCTCAACTATACATCATAAGGAAATTCCCTTTTCTGACATAAATATATGTATGCGTTTTATTACTAATGGGTTGATGAAGCTTCATGAAACAGTGTCCTATATTTAGAGAGCATGATGTGAGGTTTCAATAGCATATTTTTTTCAAAGAGATAAACCACAGAATAGATAGTGACCCCATTGATCTATTGGACCCCAAACATTAAAAATACTGTACCAATACTGTTTCATTAACCTACTTAAACCACACTAGTATCACTAGCTTTCACACAATTTACTAGTTAAACTCTAAATATAGCTCGATAATCTTTTTTTTCCTACTTGTTAGTCTTCTCTCATTTTTCTTGTCCGTCAAAATAAAAGGGGCCACACTTTATACTCTTGTTTTAAACTGTTTTCGAGGGTCTCAAGAAAAATGAAAAAAGTCAACCCAAAATACGTCAGTAAAATGCACATAAACTATTAATAATTTTGTTTATTAAACTTTAATTCAAACCTCACATCAGCGTTTTTTTTTTTTAAACTGAGTGCGCCACCTACCTCTAACAAACAGGACACTGGTACATGTCCTCTCCAAGATGCAGCCAGTCACATGTTAATGTTTTGAATTTATAACCATTACTTAAATACTTACTTACTTACTTTATAAAGTTCTCTCTGTCTGAAATCTCAGCGAACAAGAGGTTTCAAGAGTGGAGCCAATTATGATGTAATAATGGTCTTCACTCCTCCTCCAGCCAGCTGTACTCACACTCCGCTTTGTTTATACAACGAGTCTCTTGGAGGGGGAGACTTCCTGGGTTGATGACAAGTGGTGACAAACCTTGATGCTTGACCAATCACAGCAGAGTGGGTGTGGCTATGGTAAAAAAGATTTAATCCTTACAAAAACAGTGTTTTCAGTGGGCGGGGCTTAAGCACATTTTCTAATGTAAATATTTAAATGAAAAGAGAGTTTTGTACCAACAGACACATACTGATGATACAATAGAGGTTCAAGATCAATTTAAGAGACACTTTAATCAATACATTAGTTGCCCTATAAAGGAGGAGTAAAAGCTAGAAATAGAAATTGTCACCTTTAATCTTAGTCACGCCTGCAAAACGACCATTTGAAGCTTGTAATCCAGCGTGACCTGCTGTGATCCAGTTCTCTGGCGCGATCCTGCTCGTGCTTCATTTGCTCCAACAGGCCTGCAGCCGAGCCAGACCCACGAGTGAGGCTTGCCCGCTCTAGCATGGATGTATTTAGGAAGCCTGGTAGCTACCTTTACATCACAGCTCAATAGCGTCGCGTTGCCTCCAAACCTGCACGTCAATTCCATGTCACACAGTCCGCCGAGCGAGAAAAGAGGTGGAGGTGCTCGGTGATAAAGAGCGAGCCGACAGAAAGCAGAGCGATAGAGAGGAAAAGCTGGTAATTTTGGGAGAATGAACCAAGCGACTTCCACCCGGGCATGAAAAAAAAACAAGCCTGCCGTGACAGTGACTACAAAGAGAAGTCACTGGGAGCCTATTCACGGCCTTTATTGCATTATCAATTACAGATTATAAATGTACTCCACGCGGTCTGGCCCTCAACGCCTTACTCCATCATGTTGTGCCGTCATCACTCAAAGTGAGGCCCACACGGGAAGGCAGGGGCAGCTCGCAGGTTCCTCTGCGCCCTTTCACCGTTGCTCAAGATTGCAGTAGCTGTTTTATTGCTTGTGGCAGTAATTGGACCAGCATTTGATGGTGCTTTGTTGAGATAAACTCTGCGGCGGGCTTTGAACAAGCCACCACGCCGCGTTAATACAGTCAACATGTGACAACTAACCGGAAGGCAGGCGGTAATAGCTCTCTCCATATTATTTTGACTTCAATCATTTGATCCCATTATCTTTAAGCCACATCCCCGGCCGTAGAAAAGGTGGCTTTGATTTTACACATTCTCTGTGAACAAGTCAGGCAAGTGTTCGTATTGATTTGTGCATTAAATATATTAGCAATAAAACAACATCCTGCAGCAAACCGATTGTAAAATCAATAGTAATTGGAACCAAAATAGTACGAGTTCTCTGCGTGTTCACGCGACTGACCAGTGCCCTCCCGTGTGTTTGTGCGACGAATGAGATAAATATTGATAACAATGTCAAATGAATGTATGGCTGTAATTCGCCGAGCCTAAATATAAATTGAATAAAGTTCTGTCCTTGATGGGAAAAAGCGAGGTTAACAAAGCCAACTGGATAAATTCGTCCAGGAACAAATATTGATCGGTTGAACGTTGGAAGGAATTAGGGTACGAGTAGAAGTAAAAAGAAAAATGGTGTAGTAAACATCATCCAGATCTATTGATTTAAAGATCATGTTTAACCTTGAACTAAGACTTTTGAGTCTTAAAAAAAGAGAAACACATTTGATTCAAACGTTCCTGGATCCTTTAATGTAATTTCAAATAATATTTTTAATTCTGAAATTCTGAAAATTCCTTTTTTCCTAATAATAGTAAACCAGAAAGTCTTATTTATTTATTTTTCAAGAGTTTATTTACGCTTTTCACAAGTTCACGCATGTCCTCTTTGCATAAAACTACCATTATATCCCTTTGTTTCAGAAAAATCTGTAGTTAATCCATATATTTTTTTATGGGTTACCATAATTTTTGGGTAAATGTGATTGATCCAGGTTTTGAGGAAGGAAATGGGAATACTGCTCGTAAACATTGTGAGACATTGGAGACGGCAGCGTAATTGACCAATTCAATGGTAAAAGCCTACACAAATTTCAGAGGAATTAAATTCAGTTAGGGAGGGGATTGACAAATTATTTACAGTATACCGAAAAAGAAAGTAAAATATAATGTCTTCGTCAACAATAATCTGCGTAAACACAATATTACACAACACCTTAGACCCAAAGACTGGTGTGTATATTTGTAAAAATGTTGTTGTGTTTTAGTTGGTGCAGATTATATTCAGGTTTTCTACAGTCTAATAGAAATTGAGGTACTTTGTTGAGGTGTAAAAAAGACACACACAGTTCCAAACAGCAAACCTCAATATCAGTATGCTGGCATTAAAACAATATTTTTAGTTTTATAAAGCTTAATGTCTTTATCATGAAATAAGGGAAAATCATGTCACTGCCAGAAGGATTTGGCATTTGCTCTTTTTCTCCTTCAAAGGTATATTGGAAATAACTAAGTGAGTCTGTATCTTCCAGAATATTCTTTCATCTTTTTTGCCTTGTTATTTTTAAGTTAAAAGGAATTGTATTTAAGTGTGGTGTGATAAATATTTAAATAAATATAAATATAGATAAATAAATATGTATCTTTTATTATTTGTTCAGGAGGACCATTAAAGGCTCCAGTTCCATCTACACATTTTTCCCGATTTCCTCTTCGACTGGACAATGGGAGCTGGAAAAACAGTCAAACAAACAAGCAAAACTACTCCTGGGACAGGCTTTTTAAATAGACAAACTATAGTATTGCTGTTTTCTGTTTTCCCACCGATACTAAACTCAGCACCTTCAGTACTCTGCGGGACGTCTTGGGGCAGGAAAACAAAGCATGAGGTCTTGTCTTATTCTCCACAGAGAGCCCCGAGACCAAGGAGTGAGCTTGCTGCCATCCCGGAGACTCTCAGTGCTTTATAACAGCGTACACAGAGGAGACTCCGGTCATTAACAAGTGACCAGCGGTGAAGGCAAAGCCGGAGAGAGGCTGTCCACTGTCCTGCCACAACACCTGCTTCCCTCGCTGAACTACACGGTCGTGCATGAAGGATGACCTGTAGTGAGCGGAACTCCGGGGAAAGACTGTCTTCTCCGCCGCCTTGTTTGTTTGATAATTTAAGAGTCTCTGGCAAATCTTCATCCTTAAAAACACGAGCACTATTGTCTATAGAAATTATAAAAAGTTATATTGGAGCATAATTAATAATCACACAAACAAATTATGCTTTATAGCTTGACACAGGAATTCTTGACAAGGCTCTTCAAATTAGAATCAGGAAAAAAATCTTTTTATCTTAAAAAAATAATCAGGTAATCTTTGATATCATAAAACAATCCTAACTACTATTTTTTTTTTTACAATATTCATTTTAGAGATAGAAGGAAAGCAAAATCTTACATTAACATTTAAAGGCTCAATCTGTATTTTTGAGATAGTGTTTCTGGCTCCCCCTAGTGTAGAAAAATGTAAAACAATGTCATAAATTCTTCGTTTTGCCCAATTTTCTGCTTGTCTATTTCTTTATTAAAAGAGAGAAATGCTCTAGTGTCCGTTTTGTGGTTTTATCTTCCTGGTAAGTTAAAAGAAATCTCTGTACTTCATATAAAAACAGTATCTCTAACCCACTGATGTAAAACTGTTGGTTTTTTTGGTGGTCAGACCCTCCAGGTTACGAAGTCAATTAATTCATTTGAAGCCGGCATTATTTTCAAAAAATATTAGTTAAAGCGTTCTACTAAGCGAATCCTGACTGATCAAAATTAAAATAATCATTTTAGAAAATATGAAAAAGTAGTCCTAAGAAAATATCATAATGTGACGTATTGCTGATTTAAGTACTACCTTATGCATATTATACTCCTCTTACATTGAGTGGGGACTGAACTATGCCTAAGATAAGTTTAGAAAACGTTTACTTTCGAGCACGTTGGATTAAACAGCAGCTGTGTTCTCTCTGAATAAAGTCAACTCATCTCTGACTGGACTCGGCCTGGCTTTGAAGGATGTCAGCCGGGATTGCTCGGCTTCAATCGGAAGCGGATATTTGACATTTACTTAAAGAGACTGGCGGCCAGTAAAGTGGCGCTGTTATGTAAATAGCACACCTGTCTTCCCGGTAATGGTCACGTATGCAGAGGAATGTTTAAGGGTCAAAATATTGAAGCATCGGTTTCTACCATATGTGAGAAAATGAGTCAAGTCAAGTGATGTTAAAGGACATTTTCACGTCATCATAGCAGCCCAGTAGTTATTGAACTGTGGCTCAAGGCACACATTTAGAATTTTAAAGGGCAAGTCTAACACATTATAATATTTGATTGTATATCTGTAGTGGGAAAAGATGCAGTAAAAAATAATGATGTCTATTAAAAAAAAGAAGAAAAGTCTACAAAAAAGTTGTTGCTTTTTTGAACCCAGGGCTTTTAAAAGCGAATGAATGGTTAAGAACATTATTTTTTATAAGACTTATATATTACGTAAGAAAAATATTACATGAGTCTTCAAGACATTAAGGACACCTAATGTAACAATATTAGCATTTTTACTGTACAGCAGATGAATAAAGTGGTTTACAGCATCTTAGGACTCTTGGCTTCCTTTACTTTATATCAAGTTCAAGTTATTTTATTGTGAAATATACAAGTATACAAGGCATGATGAAATTGTAGTCTTCTCAGTCCCAAGATGCAAAACATGAAGTAAACAGTTGAAAGGACAGTAAATAAGTCATTCAAAATATATATATATATATATATATATATATATATATATATATATATATATATATAATAATAATTAACAAGATGAAATGAATAATCAACCATTCTTGATTAACTAATGAAAAGAATATCAACAATATTGGCACAGGTGGTGCAGTTTCAGTCAAATGTGCAGGTAAAAATAAAATGTTACTTTTATTTTAAAAAATGAAAATAGGACATTATCCAGGTCAGATGTCAATAAAAAAGATGGAAAAACGGTGACAAATTCTATGTATAACGGATTAATAAACAATGTAAAGGTTTTTATTAAAATTATATTGAAAGGTATATTTTACGCATTTGTTATTTTACTAATTCGCTAGATGGCGCCTCAGATGGCTGCCTTGTTCATTGGCTCGCTTTTTCCACCTAACCCCCAACAATAAAAAAAAACATTTTGTTTTACAGTACTAGACATGTACATGACTCATATCATGTAATTAACAACACATTATTAACAGCAACGGTGCTTTTCAAATACAGAAAAAGTATTTAGCAGTCAAACAATTAAATAACAACAAACAACAAAAATTGAATACAAACACAGCTCATGACTAGTGATGTGTCGATGAAGCTTCATGAAGCGGTTACATTTTTATCAGAGCCCACTCGTCTACTACTCTCTGCTCTATCATATTTTTGTTTTAAACATATTCTATTAAAATGCATTATTTGAACCGAGGGCGCCACCTACTGACCTCTGAACAATCAGCCAGCGCTTCATGAAGCTTCATCGGCACATCTCCACTCACGGCCTGTTGAAAGGTACTTCAGGACATCCATGATGTATGACTTGGCTACACACAAGTTGTTGAATATGGATGGATGAATAATCACATTAAAACTAATGTGTGATGTTTAACTGAGAGTAATGTTGTCACTCTAAATCACTGTCACAGTTTTGATTTTAAAAAAAAGAAGAAAAGATGATGATAGAACGTCCATCAACTGACGCCATTTTTTCTTTAATATTTAATTTATTTAAGGCCTCGGCTAAAAAGTACACGTTGGGCGTCTCTCCCCCAAAAACTACCTCGTCCCTGTATTAGCTTATGAATGTAATTACACAGGTTCCCTCCCTTTCCACAGCTATCTGGCGACGACCAAACCCCTACGAGATAACAATGAAAAATTCATATTGTTGTTTTTCTCCCGTCTTCCCTCGCTCTCGCCTCTCCTCTCGTTCACTCATATCCTGCTCTCTCTCTTATTCTGTGATATATTTAAATGTTAATAACCATTCATTCCTGACACCCTATCTACCAGCCACCAAGTTTAACAGGAAATCTATTTAATCTGAAGAATCTCATTACACGATCATGGCAGCAGCTAAAGCCCTCGCTATTGTCGATAGATGGGAGGTAGAAGGGGGTTGGACTGGTGGCGGGGGGATGGGGTGGGGAGACAGAAACGGCTCGGAGAGAAAAGGAAGATGACGCGGGATGGTGGGGGGGGTTGGATTCAGGGATAGATATTTAATTTAATCATTGTGCATGAAGCAACATAGAGGAGGCAGAAAGAGTCTTGCTTCTGCTTTGGTTTGACTAGATAATGATTAAATGTTTTCCATTGTGCAGAACAGCTGAAAGGTTTAATCATTCCCGGCACCGTGGAAGGAAAAAAAAAAGAAAAAAGAAAACACCCTTTAGTGACACTATTCTAAATATGAACTTCTTTTTTAAAAGATTATCAGCACTTTGACAAAAAAAAAAATGCCGCAGCGTCAGCTACAGACGGCTCCACAAACCCCTGCGAACACCAATCTCTGGGCTTCTATTATCTCATCCACACAGCACTATTTAATTTAATTCCATGAATATGCAATGAATTTAATTTCCAACAGTATTTTCATCTGCTCCTGTAATCACAAAAAAAAAACGCCAGTGTAATTAGTTTCTAATTACTTGGTGTAATTGTTGTAGTAATCATTTTAATTACCCAAATGCAAAGACATTAGATGCTAAAAGGAAAATAATCTTCTTGTACCTCCTACTGCGTCGCTCGTTCTCTAGAGTTTGATATCTAGATTTGGACGGTCAAAGACGGCGGCGTCAGAGGGCTTTTTTTTTTCTTTTTTTTTTATTTCATCCGACATGATAGAGGTACGGAGGGAGACAGACGGGACCAGACGTACAATGTAGCGTCGCCGCAATCTGCTCGCCCGCGAATTTGCATGTCCCGAAAAGCCATTAAGTTAAAATATACAGTTATTGTACCTTTCTGGGACTGGCGCCATACAAATGCTTATTGCATGTGCTTATAGCTCAGTCTACCAGATGGTAAATCATGAAATTTTATGAAATTATTGCACCAGTGAGGTGTTTTGAAAAGGAGCAGCTGTGAGGGAGATGGGACATTATAAACACTCACAGGTGTTCTGTCTTTCCCCTCCGCCAGCCACCACATAAAAAATTAAATTACAAACAAGCCGGCAAACGTTGTAATCTCCTCCGCAGATACACTACTTACAGGAGAAGTTGCTCAAAGAATAGTCAAAAATTCATTTGCCTAAAATATTTATGGTCAGGAAAAAAAAAGGCATTCCAGAAGCAGGAGGGTTTCTTTTTGCCAAGTTTTCGGAAATAGCCCGAAATGTAGGTTTCAGTAGCGTCTCGGTGCCATGGAGGGAAGATCCATTAGGGATGGCTCTAATGGGCACTTCACCCGAGCACATATGGGCAAGAACACCTAATAAGAGCGAGCCGGTCAGTGCCAAACACCACAACAAGCTTGTGTTTCTCATTAAGATTTTATTCCTTCCTTAGTATTTAATTAGCCGCGCTAGCACAGGGACCGGCCATGATAGCGCCGCGTCGGCCATGTTGCACCTTCCAAATCCACAAGATGTTGAGGCTCCCCGGATCACAACCATATTATCCCAGAACTTGTTGCTGGGAACGACTTTGGCTCTCGCGCTCGATTGGAAAGCAGCTAAATAAGATGCAAATGTATTCAGAGTTTAATGAGCTTGAGAAGCAAAATTACATCAACTTATGTTCACTATGGAGCTCCTTGTGATTTTACAGGCTTTAAGCATCAAACCTCAGCGGAGAAGATATTGATGGCCAAGAAAACAAAACAAACAAAGACATAAAATGTTCAACTCGGATTTATTAATTCAATAATCGTACTCAGTGTCTTAAGAGTTAAAGAATATTGATATTTAATTCATGAAAATTAAATTATTTAAGTGCTGTTTTTTGTGTGCAAATGTACTGCTGGGTAGTTTTTTATTTAGTTGCACCCAATACACTGTTATACTTGTCTCTATCTGATCAAATAACCTTTTTTAGTATATTTTCATACAAGCATACATTGTGAGGCAAGTGTCAAATTTTATAAAGTAAATTAACAATTTTTTCCCAAACCATAAAAAATGATATGCACTCAATTTGATACCTAAAATATATTTTCAAACACTCGCATTTTTCTCATCATAAACCTTCGAGGGTGATCTTCAAACTATATAAAGTTATAAAACTGTTACAAGGTGGTACATTTCACCTCACAATGACCTCAGCTAGCATGCTAGAGGTTATTAGCTAGCTAAGCTACAACTATAGTTCTTCACTTCACGTTTTAGTTGGAAAAAAAGTTTTGATTTAAAGAGTTTAATTGTTTTACGGGGTGATCCGATTTATCTTATCAGACCCTGTCTTACTATCAAATAGAGCAAAAAAATGATATCAAACTGTGTGTCTGCTTGAGACCTTGGCTCCTGCAAGGATTTGATCGGTGTCTTTAGCAATCTCTGATGTCACTCAAAGCTTTGTCGTAGCCAAAACAAGCATTACGGGTGTTTATAATTGAAAAAATATTATTTCAATATGAAAGAATAATACAAGTAAGTACGTAGGTAAGTAATATATACATTGTATTGAATGACATTCATATGTTTAACCATGTCATTTTGAAAAAATAATCCGGAATGTATCTCTGGCACTTTCCACACAAAATAAAATTTTGTATATATTTAAATAAACAAGATTTTATTCATTTGTCACATTTAAACATATTCAAGTGGTCATGCAAAAAAACCTGACACAGCAGTTTTCTGACCACACTACCATCTGTCAATGAAGTGAATGATGTCGCCTGTGTTACCTACTTCCACTGCTTCAGTAATATCTTATATCCTTGGAGGCATTAAATCAATATTAAGTCACTTATTGAAATGGCTCAACATTGTAGGTAACATTTAACTTTTAAATCATCTGATCAGCTAATAGCTGTCGTCCGTGTCTGTACTCCGAGACCCCCGCTGTCAGTCGCCAAGGAGTTTGGGGGGTGTTTCATCATCATTAACTCAATAAATATTTTCCGCAGACTTGTATTTATGGTGTGTGACAGCGCTGGTAACGTATTCAAATGAGATGCATGTGTGGCGCTGCCGTGAAGGGAGGCTGGTGCCTGGACACGCCGTAGTGCTGCCAGGCTAGCTGGGATAGTCATGCATATTCAAATCCACTGCTGGACATGGCTGCCCTAAATAGTCGAAGAGCGTGCAGCACTCAAGGGTGGTTTGTTTTCCATGTGTTTGTTTCTTCTTCTCCTCAGAACCCCCGGCACATTCTGATCAAAGCCCTCGGAGGAGTTGATTTTACATTAGCTACAGGCGCTGCTCGCCTCTGCTGCCCGTCAGCGCCGCAGCTGAACACGGCCGCGCAGGAAACTCACTCTATGTGTTGTATATCTGCGGGATGGTTGGTGTGTCTCCTGCATGTTAGGATTTATTCAATGGATACATTTGAATACATTAATATCATTAGTTACAGTGACTTTGATTTAGTGTTGGGTTGATTCAAGCTAGTACGATCCACTGATTTAACAACTGATGAAAAGAAAGGGGGAAAAAAAGAATGAATTGAGGGAAATTAGTGTCAAATATATTCGTTTAAGTAAAATTAAAAACCTTTAAATAAACCTTTACTGTGTACTGTTCGTCACTGAGTCAAGTCATGACCCCTCACCTTTCACAACAGAGTAGGCGTGAATTAAGATCTGTTTACTGTGAGGATTTTTTGGGTTGAGATAAAGGTACACATTTTTCCTTGTTGGAGGTACCGAACCCCACCAGTTTCATATGCCCATTCACCGAACCCCTCTTTAGTGAAAAATAAAATATGATTTTTTTTTTTTAATTCAAGACATAGATATGTATATGATATGTTTCTGTATTCCCCGTCTCCTTGCAGCTTTAAGAAGTGTTCCTTTAATTTTTCCAGTGTGAGACTAGAGTTGCTCAACTTGGCGTTGCAAATCATGCAGATAGACGTATTCGTCCGACCACTTTCTTTTTTTTCCCAACATATTTAGTATGGATTAAAGTATTAACAAAGAAATCCCACAATGTACTACCACGACAGTTGCACGTTGACTACTGAGTACTCAGTCGGTGTACCCCAGGTTTGAGAACTATTTCATCTTGAGATAGAAAAGTTGTTCATAGCAATATAGAATAAATCAGAGAGTGACATCTAGTGGGCTCTGAAGATAAGGATAATGCTGCATAAAGCTTCATCGTCACGTCATTAATATCGAGTATTTGTTTCAATTATCTTCAACAGTAAAAAGACACTGTCAATTAACAACAATGACTTTAATCATTTGGTTAAACCACGTAAGAATACCTATTTTTTTTTAAATGAAACAACTGCTGAAGATATTTGTATTTAAGTATTTAAGGGCAACTCATGTGATGATTTAAGTGTGTCTTTAATATATCTTGGACCTCTATTGTATCATCAGTATGTGTCTGTTGGTACAAAACTCTTTTCATTGAAATATTTACATTAAAAAAATGTGTTTTAGCCCCGCCCACTGAAAACACTTTTCTGGAGATTCAATCTTGTTTACCATAACCTAAACCCACTCTGCTGTGTTTGGCCAAGCACGAGGTTTGTCACCGTGCATCATCAATCCAGGAAGTCTTCACCTCCAAGGGATGTGTATAAAGAAAAAAAAATGCCATCCAATTATAACATCGATTCCACTCTCGTAACTTCTCCTTCGCCGAGATTTTAGACAGGGGAGAGCTTTGAAAATGAATAAATTCAAAACATGGTCATGATGAGGGACTTACTCCATCTTGGAGAGGAAGACTTCAACACTTGAAACATGTGAGTGAGTCAGAAGAGTTGGGTTATTGCATTAGTTGTAATTTAAAGAGACTTAAGTCCCCAAAAAATTACAGAATTACTCCACAAATCACACTTGGTCGGTTTTTATATCATCTGTCAGAAACAGAAGGCATGTGAATAATCTGAGTAATACTAACTTTTGAGGAATTTTGAGTTGTTAAAACAAGATGAATGTATTTAAAACAAAAACATTGAATTGATTATCAACACATTTGAACAAACGGTGGAGGTCTAAGGTTTGTTTCTGTCCCATAATTGTGTTCTGAACATGTTGCAAGACATGTTTGACCACGTGGTGTAAAAGTTTAAAAGAGCATCTTGAGATTAAACAGTCTTTAGCAGTTGCATCACATCACAGCTATTACAGCAGTTGTGATGACAGCCGATGAGGTTTCATCTCTGAAAAGACTACAGAAGACAGAGAACATGAGAAGAAATAAAAATCACCCCCAGTGATTCTCCACTCTGAAGTTTGCTCAGTTTCTTTCTTCTCTTTTTCTTTCTTTTATTTAGAATCCTCTCGGGTTTTAAAGCCTCTTTCTCATTCTCTCTCGCATACTTGGTTGGTCTCTGGGTTGCAACAATGTCTGAAGAGATTGCAGTTGATTTCGACCCGGACTGGACGGCGGCCTCATTTAGTGGCTGCTGGCAACTCAATCAGGCTGATGAGTGAGTGACGACTTTCCGAGCGCCGGTCAATACGTGTCCACCGTGATAGAATGTCAGCAGCGCTGCCCCCTGCTCCCCTGACCTGATGTTTACGGCTTTTTTATTTGCTCTGATCAATGATAAATGAAACAACGCAGACACATTTCAACATCACATTTTTTCCATCATTTTTTTTTTTTTTTGACCCTGGTGTGATATTTGATATCACGGTCATAATGGCAGTGACTTTACTTGTGCACAACTATTTTAAAAATCATTTCATAATGATATGTATCAAAATAATTCAGTTTGTAATATAATATTATCAATGGATATGTCTGAAGTAGGAATAAGACCAGGTACAGTATATCTCACACAAGTATCTTCAGTAGCCGATAAAATATATATATATATATATACTAATATTGTTCATGTCATTACTTTTGTCATGTTATTTTTCAATAATAATCTTTCGACCAACAAGTCTTGTTTCCTGATGAAAGTTAGAAATTAAGATACAATTAGGGCTGGGTATTTGGGTATTAAACCTCTGTGGCATCGACCGAAATGCGAGTATCAAATTATATTTAGTCTTCCGTGTGTGTTAAAATCTTGATAATTTTTGTATTTTTCCGAAAAAAAAACAACTGAAGTAACAAAGGAATTTAACATCAGATATAATTGTTACTTGTTAGTGAGAGATATTATGCATTCAATGTAGTCAATTATTCCTCTGTCTCTAACAGCTTGGAGTAAAAATTCAACAAAGCTGAAAAACTCAAGATTTGTAGTAGTATAATGCTATAGTTTATCTTTGTTATAACTGATCTTGATCTGTACTGGTATCGAAGATTTACGATTATTACCCAGGCCTAGGTACAATGTAAAAGGGTACCTGGTAGATGGTGATTTGCCGAGGTGAAGAAAAAAAAAAAAAAAAAAATCGTTATATATTTCCAAGTTTGTATTCAAGATAATAGTTACTTAAGGTAAGAAAGAATGTAATAATTTAAGGAGATGTCCTGATGTATTGTCTTTAACTGAACCATGGTTCTGATCTGCGGTAACGGCCATTTTGGAAATGCACTCTGTAGCCCAGACCATGGGTGGTGAAGGCAGAGTTTGGGGGGGATTAAGTATGATTGGCCGATGAAACCGTTGAGACTACGAGCGCTAATGCATGCTGGCATCTCAGTCAAGTCAAGCAAAAAAAAACAAAAAAAAATTGGACTATAAACTGAAATAAACGCACATACAAGCTGTTTCTTCAACCAGACTGTAAATATGTTCTTTAATGCCCTAAAGTTCTGGACTTTCTGTAGCCAGCCTGGAGTGGATGGACTGAGGCTTTTTGCAATAGTGCTTTGGTCTTAACTTTTTAAAACCAGATGTTGTCACTTGGGAGGCCTATAATAAACATCTAAATAAAAATAGTTTATCTTTACCCTCCCATTTTTGTTTCTAGTCAGCCAATGGGTTAACTAGTTAGACATAAAAAAAAGTGTACAATCATGAATTTTATGGTACTTTTATTGGTCCAAAATAAAGACATTGCTCAAATTGAAATACCATTAATTGTGTTTAGGCTGGTATTTTTAAAGGGTTATAAAAACACTGTACATATTGTAAATTGATTAAAAAAGACCAGTATGTCATTGGTATAATCTACACAGAGCGGTCATTGGGATAACACCTGTGTCTGATAATAATGACATTTAAACTCTATACGCACACAGTTTAATGTCATCCAAGGAGTACATTTTTTTGATTAATAGATGTTGCAGGTGTGTATTGTGTAGAAAGTAAATATTTTATAATAATAATACTAACCACTTTTGATGGCGTTTTGTTTCTAAAAGTAGTTGCTATAAACTGGTGGGAGTCGTTCAGGAGATTTATTCAAGAAGTTTATGTTTGGTTAAACAAAAACTTAATTCTTTAAGTTCACTGTGTGATTTTATTCACAGCTGGTCTGCTTGAATATATAATTTAAAAGCCAAAGTTCCTCAAAAGAGATACGTAGTTATACCACACACACACCGACCAAAAGATACAATGATAAGATTAACCTAAAAAGCCCGAAATGCTGCATGAAAGTCGATAGGTGATACCAAAACTCTGGAATAACAAAACAATAATCCGCTCTCGGACAACAAACCTACCATGTTTCAGGGGAATTACAGACTGTAGATCCTCTCTCTCAGGTTTGTTTACAGTGTCTTGTGTGCTGTGAGTAAAGAGCAGCTGATATTTGGAGGCTGGTCAGATGAGCAGAACTCACTGTCCCTTGTGTCCTTTATTTCACACAGTCCACTGCACATGCTCTGCTGTCTGCCGACCTCTTGACCCGCCTGTCACTGTGACGGCCTCTGTTATCTAGAAGTGGTTATTCCATATAGATGGTCTCCTCCACTCTGTTCTTTTATTGAAACTGATCATTAAAGCCATAACCTTGACAGGGTTTTTAGCAATTGTTAGGCACAACATTGTACCTCAACTATAAGGTGTTGTTAAAAAATAGTTTAATACATAATATAAAATAAATAAAAATGTATTAGCGGATTGTGAAACTGAGCAGAACCATTGGATTAAAATAATAATCAGTCCAGGCCCAATACCATTAAGGATTTGATACTGAGACCGTACGAAAAATATTAAATCTTTTAAAATAATAAAGATGTGGTATTGATTTAAACTGTCTGTTTTAAAGTATACTGTGTCGCATAGAAACTAGCCTGGAGTAACTGATAATTCAGCATTATAGTTAAAAGTATTTTTATTTAAAGGTATGAACTTAACATTTATTTGTTTGTTGACTGTCATTCTATGTATTTTTTTTGGTTTATATCTTAAAAAATTAATGGGAATTTTTTTTTTTTTAATGAATGCAAATTTGGTGTATAAAGTAAAGAGAAAATACATATGAAAAAAAATGTACCAGACATCATCAAATGTTTTCTGTTATCTCAGGGGTGAAGGTGACCCAAAAGCCTGAAAACATGTGTGTTTGAGTTATCCCCTGTGTTATCCTTGACCCTCAGATATCACAAGGGTTAAGCCTATCCATCGTTTTCTTCAAAATAGTGCACTAACGTTGTTTATTTCTGTGTCAGTGTGTTTGTGCTATTGATTTGTGAATGTTTTGTCCCAGTGATAAATGTTATAGTGAAGAAGGACAATCCACTGAACGTCCAGAAACAAATCCTGGAAAAGAGGGGAGGTGATCCGAAATGTCTGACCTTTTATACCAGTATACTACAGCATAATCTGAAGTAAATCAAAAAAAGTATTAAAAAACAAATAATCGCTAAACTAGCCCTGCTGCCATTAAGAAAACACCACCTCTGATATTTCAAACACTTGGCTAGTGTTTTCAAAGCAAATCTTCGTCCAGGCTTTTTATTGTGGACTTTATTTAGTAGGACTTTTTTATTTGTACTATCCAAAGTTATTTAGCTTTAGTCATTCATAAATACATTACGACTGTATTTGTTTTCCCTTTTTACCATAAAGATGTATGTTTTTTTAGACTTAGACTAGAACAAATATTGAAACAAAAGCAACTAAAAGTACACATAAAAATCAGAATCAGAAACTTTTATCAGCAGTTTCATGAACACAACATGGGATGTTTTTGTGGTGTCAGCACAGAATAAAAGAATACAATAAGATAACACACAAAATAAGCAAAAGAAAAACAGAACCAAGCACCGAGGCAGCCGTTCATTCTGCAGCAGCTAATGCACCTCATGTCCCTTTAACTTCTCCCATTCAAGGTATGGAGGTGAAACATTAGTACAGTTCAAATATTATCGCCCTCTCTGATTCATTCCGCAGACCTTTAGGTTTAATTGGGTATTACTAGTGCCAAGGAGGTGATGATGACTGCAGACATGCCAGATAAATCAGAATCTAGAGTCAAAGGTCATCAGAGTGCACGAGGGGGACATGTGTAAGGAAAGTGAGAGCTGCAGAAACTGCCATCACTGTCCGGCGAAATGACCACGTAACATACGTTGTGTCATTGGGAACTCTTTGTAAGGCCTTTCACTTTGAAAGGAAAATCACTGCTTTTAAATGATCGAAATTAGGTCCTTTTAGATGGATGGAATCTTGGGTGTCCACAGTAAGTGCTCGACTAAAGCTAAAAATCCTTTCTGCTCGGTGAAAAAGAAATATCAATAAGAATAAAGTAGTGATCTCTGCCAATAGTAGAAAAAGCAAAATACAACAGCCTGACTTAGCTGCTATTCATTAATACCAGTTGACTTAGGATTGACCAGAGCAGATGTTTGTTATCAATTCTGTTCACAATATTTATTTACAGATTTTGTAGACATTGGAACGTTCAGGTTTTTTTTTTAATAATAATGGATATCGTACTAGCTTGAATCAACCCAACACTAAATCACAGTCACTGTAACTAATGATATTAATGTATTTAAATGTATCCATTGAATAAATCCTAACATGCAGGAGACACACTAACCATCCCGCAGATATACAACACATAGACTGATAAATGGTGGTCTCTGCACTATTTTACTTTGTTTTAAACAACTGTTCTAATAGGTTAGGTTAGGTTTGCAATGAAATATCACATCATTTTTAAACTATTCGCGCCACCTACTGACCTATAAACAACACTACACTGCTTCATGAAGCACCACCAGTCCATCACTATTGGGTAGTATTTAGAGAGAGAGAAATGTCTATCCTAATAAGATCTGTGTGTTGAGGTCTTTGATCACCCTAGATCTACTTCAGTTGAAGGAAGCAGTATTTTTTTGTTTGTTGTTAATTATGAGCCAAAAGACGAAGCATCTTGGGACCTAACCTACCATTTGCAGCTAGCCTTTGAGAGTGACCAGTGTTTTTCAAAATTCGACCCCCACAATTAAAGTAAATGTCCGGGTGTTTTTTCTCTTTAACACTAAAAAAAGGGAGCAAATAACAATGTGTGGGAGGCGTGTTCAAACTGCCTCCCATTCCATTCAGGATCTGGGTGACGAGTTACCTGATGCACAACCTCTTCCTTGTGGAAGGCGAAAACTTTTGTGAGCCTCCAGTTCTTGCCAACATGCATTTATGACTGATGGGTTTACCTGGTGCTGGTGAAATTGTAACCCATCGCTCCTTGGTGACGTAGGTCAGTATTATCTTTAAAACGATTCACGATTCACGATACAAAACCCTGCAGCGACAATTCTGACCTGCTTTAGTAGAAGAACTCACAATCCCCCGGTCCTTAAAACGCTTCACTGGCTGCCAGTTTCTTTCAGGATAAACTTTAAAATTCTGGTTCTTACTTTCAGAGCTATTCATGGTCAGACTCCTCCTTACGTCAGTGATCTGATCCAGCCTTACACCCCAGCTCGGGCTCTGAGGTCTGTGGATCTGAATCTACTGATGGTTCCTGAAAATGCTTCCGGACCAGAGGAGAGAAATCCTTCCAGGCTGTTGCTCCTAAACTTTGGAACAATCTTCCTCTCCCTCTGCGTTTGATGGAGTCTACCGACCCGGACCGAAGTGGTACTTACAGCGTTGTAAAAGGATTCAATGTACATTTCCCGCCACTCTGATGGTTGTTCCATGAATTTCCAGTGCAGCATAGAGACCTATTCTGGAACGATTACGTGGATTAGGACACACAAACACCTCGATGTCCCCTCAGAATATCTAAAAGTGAATTGTCCGTGATAAGGAAGTCATTTATATAAAATTGTCTGTAATCTGAGGAATTTCAGAAACGGTTTGGTTATACAACGTTAAGAGTTATTTATGAATAAAAGAGAAAAAAACAAGAATAAAAAGTAAATCAATCAACGTTCTCAAGTCTCAAAAGCCTTTTCATGGATGTCCTTCTGTGCTTGTCTACTTGATTGTGTCTTATGAGTAGATGCATTCAGCAGAGATTTTCAATTTATTTCTAATCAAGCTTTATCTAATATTCTCCTGACAGGCAATTAAAAATTCAAACTGCCCTGAAAAGCCATTGCTCACTTCTCACTCCCTCCCAGTGTTCATTTAAGGATGTTATTTCATTAAAAGCCCTTGTTGATGAGTTTGAGGTAATTTGCCGGCACATTTGATTACCATATTTTGCATTAGCATTAACCATCTTCCATCGCTGTTTCTCAGAATTTTATTTCATGCACGCTATGATCCATTTTCTACGCTGGAAGTTTAAAAAAAAAAAAAAACAACTGGTAACTTGTGGTTTTGAATCAAAGACAAAACCCCATTAGTGTTTGTTCCTGTCCTGGCGAATAACCTCTCCAGGTTTATGGGCGACCCAGCTCCGTCTCAATCCGCCTTTCCACAAGATATACTTTGGAAATGGCAGCAAATAATTGAAAAGGGTGAATTTGTCATTACGAGTCATAATGAGATTCTCCCGGTGAGAGGCTTTGTCTGCTGGTGTGAGAAGCTGCTTGGTTTTAAAGCCTCATAAACAAAATGCTACAATGTGCTTTTCCTCTTCCTAAAGGATCAACGGCACAGTCTTTAATTCTATACATCATCGTGACTTGTTTATTTGGAGCATAATCGTACCCCTGCTCATCCTCTCGGAGGCGAAATAAGAACAGGCAATTAAATGAACAATAAGTCTCTGGATGGTTTCCTTTCATATGGACTCATCGCTGGATGCTTGACCTTGTGAAACTCCTGCTTTAACTCAAAAACTGTGGTTGCTCAGTTCAAGTATCATGCGGCTCGGTGCTAAAAGTTTCTTCAAAGGGATAGTTCACCAAAATTCAAACTTCACTCCTTTTCTACTCACACTCATTTCGACTAAGTGTTATTTTACTTACAGTTAAAGGCAAAAATGTGAGCTAAGTTTTCTTCGCTTCATCTTCATCCCAGAAGACACTTAAATATACCTCCATACTGCTCGTCTGTGATTGATCTGCGGGAAAAAAAAGAAAGAGAAGTCTGTATTTTAAGCTTTTTTTTTAGAAAAGGTTTAAAGTAAAGTAAAGTAAGTAAAGTAAAGGTTATTTTTAAAGCTCCTTTCTAGACCAGGGTCACTAAGCGCTTTAACAATTAAAACAATACACAGTTAAAACTATATGCTATAAATGGCCAAGACACGCAAGACAAACACAGGAGTCCCGGATAAAGAATGTCTTAAGATGTTTCTTGAAGGAGTCAGTAGACTACTTCAGTCAGTAGACTCCTTCAAGCGCAAAGAGAGAGTAAGATCGTACCGAAGCTTCGGAGCAACAGCCTGGAAGGTTCTTCTACCAGAGCGGGTCAGAATTATCGCTGCAGAGTTTTGTATCAACTGCAGGCGAGACAGCTCCTTCTTGTTAAGACATGAAACTAAACTGTTACAATAGTGACACAAACGCATGGATTATAAGCTCCAGATCATGTTGTGACATCATTTTCCTAAGTTTAGAGATGTTTCTCAGTTTAAGGAAACAGTTGTTTTCTGCAGTGTTGTACTAGAACTAAGCACTTAAAGGCTAAAATGCTACACAAACAGGAAGTACTCCGGGGAAATATTGCAAGCGCTTCTAGTTTACTGTTCGACACTACTGTCTACTGGAGGTGCTCCCGATATTCACCCGGAATACTACCTGTTAATGTACCATATTATTGTTTAAACTGCTACAAACAATCTTGAAATATAGAACTACTGTCGAGGCTTCAATGCAAAATGGACATTACAGGTATGTCTTTTTGGACACAGATGAAGATGAAGACAACTAAGCTCCAGTCGCTACATTAAAATTAACAAATCTTTGTTTAGATCTCTTACATGGAACGGATTACTATAAAATATTCCCAAACCATTTCCTGTTGGCCAGGAGTCCCTTAAAAAGGCCATTCCTGATGGTACTTTTCTGGTTAAATAAATAAAATAAGAATAACACAGACAAGCAGACACTGCCACAAGTTTGTATTGATAACTAGACATTCTGTTGTTAAATGTTAAACTGAGAGAAAGTCATACCTGAGATCACAACGTAAGCAGAGGCCAATGGCAGTAAACAATTGCCGCTAGTGTTCCTCTAACTGAGAACCGGTGTTGGACTCTTCTGGTGTTGCAACTTGCGAGAAAGCATGCAGTTAATTACGGCTAATGAAAGCTTGTTTGAGGAGAGGGGGAGGGGTCTACATTAGTGCAGGGGGAGTCAAGCGACTTGAACCAGAGGGTTCCACGCACAATTTGTTTGAACCTGGGTCCTCCTCACTCCCTGCATGCTAATTTACCTTGGGGCTGCACCGCCTGTTTTTAAATATCGTTAATTGACTTAAGAGCTCATCAACGTGCTTCGTCTTCATTAGGTTAATGAAAAGGGCCCAGTGTTTATTTTTCCTAACAGATTGTGGCAATGACATAATCTAATCGGTTACTTCCACTTCCTGAAGGATTGACTCTTTCTGATGTGAGCTGCTGGAGCCGTTTGGATCTTGTGTGTTTACGGCTGTCTGTCTCTGACAAAGCAGAGACGCAGGAAGAATTAGAATAAACACATTTAGCCCGTGGCGTGAATCTATGTCGCCCTCCTCTAATCGACAGTGTGAACTAACAAGAAGCTAATGGTAGTTTTGATGTGTGGTGTGTCGCCAGGCTGGCTGAGGGAAGAAGAAAAAAAATAGGGGGCAGCCTCTGAGAAAGAGAAGATTGCGGATTTGTCTCTGTTATCCTAAATGGCCGGGATAAATCAGGCATAGTGGAATGTCCACGATCCATGTGACAAACTTGAGTGGCTTGTGATGTCCTGTTGAAAATATATATATAGAGAGAGAGAGAGAGAGTAGGCCAAACAGTTGTAGGGCAAATACTAAGTCTACATTTACATTTCACTCTTCTCACCCTCATGTCGACTAAGGATTTTTTTTTGTGTTATTGACAAAAATGTATGTTCATTTTAATGTAGCGACTGGAGCTCAGTGGTCTTCATCCTTGCCTTCATTGAAAAATATTCCCCTCAAAACTTCCATATACCTTCATCGTACTTGTCTATAACGTCCATCTTGTTTTAAAGCCTCAAATTAAGGAATTGGTCCAAAAAAACAAGTCTTTATTTTAGTTTTGAGATCAAATACACCTGTGCTCCAGTCTCTACATTAAAATGAACAATCATTTTTGCCTATAGATATAAATTATCTGAAATTATCCCAACACTTTTGGGATTTTTTTATATAAACCAATCCCTTAAGTCTGAATTTTGAAATGCTACAACAATTATGTCTGTTATGTCTTTTGCTCATTTTAGTAGGTGTTGTGTCTAAACTTAGATTACATTTATCCTTCTTCACTAAAGAACAAAATTATTTTTCATCTGATTAAAACTGTTAAAATCCTAGAATAAATCTTTTATTTTACATGACACAAAAGGATACTATACTATTCAGGTTGTCGGACAGCGTATAACAATTAACCAGCTTCGAACTTCTCTAACATTAATGCAACATGCTTTTCATACCAAATACATTGAAACACCATGTGAGGCCTTTAAATACTGTTGTTTTCTGTTCGTACTGGAGCAACCGAAGTTACGTTATTTGAGGTGGAGCTATCATGACCTGGACACCAACCTGATCATTGACTGGTAAAATCCACTCATCTGGAGCCGAAAGAAATGTTAAATTGAACGTCAAAATTTTCATAGAGCGTCTTCATTCAGACTTTTATTCCATGTATATTAATGCTTGAATACACATTCACTGCAATAGATTTAATTCTACTTGTTAATGAACACTTTCATTTATCACATAACTTTAGTTTGTTGATTTCACCAGAATAACATAGTAATTATAGCCTCAAATGTTTATAATAATGAATAGTCTGTTTGAGTATTTTGGGCATAAATTAATGCGTTCTTTCTCAATACCGAGGAGGTCCAAGATCTTCAGACTGTGCTGCAGCTCTTCCTGTAAGGTTTGAGGTCAGCTCCTTCAGCGTGGAACATAAAGAGTGACGTGCTGGTAAAATAAATCACCCCCCAACCCGGACCCCCGTCCATCGCACTGTCTGGCTTCTGTGGTCATTGGAGGGCTGCAAAAGCTCATCAGTGAAAAGTTGAAAATCCTCCCAGGAGCTGTTCTGGGGTCAACTCAGCCGTCCTCGCGCCATAAACTGCTCCCATTGCGGTCAGGTTCATCACTAACTGTTTCCCCGCCGCAGTTTTGCTCACAGTCCGCCGTTCCACTCCCTTTCCGGCAACCAATAGCAGACGTTTCCAATAAATCATTTGACCCCTCCTCTCGCCTCTTGTCTAGAAGCCCCTGTCTGTCCCCGACTTGGCCCGAGATGATGCGTTCGGCTGAAGTCACTTAATAAAAAGATCGCAGTGGGAGACATAATGTGTTAAAGTAATAAGATGGTCTCAGGCAGGTCACGGCCCCTTTCCCTGCTCCAGTGCTCCTGCGGAGGCTCTTTGAGTTAATGGGCTGTGGTCACTGCACTGGTGAGCCATAAAGGCAGCTCTCCAAAACTCCAGCTCCATTCAAAACACGGGATCCTCCAAAAGCCACTAACTGGCCCATCTAGATAACAGCACACCCAGCACTATTTCCACATCGGTCTGACACTCACAGGAGCCGTAAATCTCTGGTATTTATCATCCGCTCTTGTACCCTTTCCCCCTGACGGTCATCCTTACAAGACTGTCCTTCCATGTCAGACTGGGCTCCATTTCACATTTTATGCAGCCAAAGAAAAAACACTCGTACCTGCCGACCCTTCAGACCACGCTGAAGCATTTCAAAAATCAGTCATTTTAGTATTCAATATCAAAAGAAATATTTAATAAAGCAGACTGAAAAACGATATTATCTAGATTAAGATTTATCTCAGCTTCTTCCGAGACATCAGTCAGGTCGCTACAGTGGCAAATGTTGTAGGGAGGATGGATCATTAACGGCCATTTTTCAAATATCTTTCACGAGCCAGTCGACTGGATTCGTTGGCATGAAATGATAGACAGGACTAAATGACTGGGTTGGCTTGTGGCCTGAGAAGTTTTATGTCTAAATAAGATGAAAAGGACACAGATTGCTCATGATGGTTGAGCTGGAGCGAAGCGTCACATAAAACGTCAATAAGTGTATGATCGTGTGTGAATGCATAACTTAGTGTAAAGTACATTAGATGCTGAAAAGCATAGAAAAGCGCAATAAAAGTAAGAGCTATTTACAAATGTTCTCTAGATTTTTATCCTACTATTGTACACCGGTTTCTCGGTTCCCTCACAAGAAACATAAATTCGAGTCTCGAAAAAAAGAAAACAAATTCACAAATACAAGCTGCCACTAAAAGCTACTCATGGGGATAAAAAAAAATATTTTTGAGGAGAAGTCTCTTTCATATCCTAATATTGTTGTATATATTTAAAATAAATAATTGGAAATTCTATAAATAAAACAAACAAATGAAATAAAAAATAAAAAAAAAACAGGTAGGGTATTTATTTATTTAAACACAAGTACAAAACATATACATGATAATAATAAGATAAAATAATGTCACAACAGAAGTTAAAAGCATAATATAATATTTTAACCCTTATGTAGTAGTTAGTATTCAGATGTATAGTTACATTAATAATGCATTTCATTTAAAAGTACCCGCGTCACAAAGAAAAATAATACAATACGATACAATCACATAATACAATAAAAACAAAAAATACAAAAAATTAAATGAATAAAAACAGTATGCCACGGCGTAAAAACAGGTCTACAGAACAAGGTGTTAACAGCAGAATGAAAGTTACATTTTATTAAAAGTATATCATTAAAAAACGTTTTTTAACATCAAATCAAACAATGAAAATTAAATTAGTCTGATTACAGAATGTTGAATATTAGTGGGGTAACGCAATACAATACATCATGTGTGACAAAATAATCTATAAGAGAACATTTTGAAAAAGTATTGAAGAGTCAATAATTTTAAATTGAAGACCATCTATAAATGCTGCATGTGTGGTCACTGGTTAATTGAACCGCGTGAACGCAGAGCGTGACGAACCATCAGACTGTGCTTCGACGGCAGGTTATTTTTGTGAAGGCTAGTGTGACTTCAGTGGGGTGTGCAGCCTCGCCGAACGAGGGGAGTGACCGTTAATGAATGTAGCTTCAGGGATTAATGAGAAGAAGCAGGGGACGTGTCATGGAGAAGTGTTGTTGCGTCGTGACGATGACACCGTGGCCCCCGTCCTCGTCTCCACTTACAGTGATTACATGTGAACCCCTGTCACGGGCTATAAGTGCTTTTACAAAATTGTATTAAATGCCATTGTTTATCCCTCACTTTTCACTTCCTCATTGGGCTTCTCGTGCATTTTTGTTGACGACCATTAACACGCTTCATTTGGGTCTCACTTTAGGTTTCATCATCAACACGTTAGCATGTTTAGCCAAATTAGCCAATTATTCCTCTTGTCAGGTTGGTGGAACCAAACATTTCTTTAACCCAGCGACTCCATTTCACATGAATAATTTAGTGTAGCTTACATGCAATTCAACCGCAACAAATAAGTCATATATAAGTGAGTAATTTAAAATAAAAGGCGGAGGACACCCTGGACAAGTCGCCAGTCCATCCCTGTGTAAGAGTCGCTATTAAGCTTAGAGGTTTGCTTCAAACCCAGCGTTGCCCCGAGCTACACTCGAACCTGTGACCTACTTGCTGCCAAGCGCTAATGGTTAGCGTGCCGGCTTTTATCCGAGAAATTAAATTGATATCCTGAAATATTGCGGAGGTGATAATAAGTCAAGTGGCTGCGACTGGAATGTCACCCAAAGCGGTTGTTATATTGATGCTCTGCTCAAGGGCATGGATCACCGTCAGCCGGTACACACGCCTACCGCCGTATCATCTGTTTCGGAGTAGATTTCGTCGGAAAGGAAGTATTATCTGCGGCTCCCATGGTGTCACAAGTGGGATGACTCATTATAAAATATATAAACTAAAACTGGAAAAGATCTGTGATGTCACCCAATGAAATGTAAAGCAGGGTTGAATAAAATAAAATTAGTTTAAACCAATAAGTATCGATTTCTTAACATTTTTACCACAACTATTCATTGATTTACGTCAGGTTGAAGCTTATAGTCCTGCATTACATATACACCATGACACACAAGGGTAAAACACTGTATAACTCTGAGCTAACGTTAGCTTACGACAACATGCTGTCTGGGAAAATGGAAATCAATTAAGATAATCACTGACCCTAACAGCTGATAAACTTATCATACTCTATAGTGGTAAACAAAGGCTTTGAATGGCTTGTGCTCGAACTACACTAGCTCATGGTGCAACGTATTCATCTGACTCAAACTGTTCCCAGGATGTCTTGTATGACATGACCACAAAGAGAATCTATGATGCTTCAGATTTTGATGAGAGTGATCTTCACCACGCGTTAATGGTTTTTCAAATATGAAAGATGACGTTTGAATTAAAATGCAGTCAGTGGAGAGACTCAAGTTAGCATCTGACACGTGGACGTGACTTTCTCTTTTTCAAAAATCTCACTGTCACCAAGTGAGAACAGAGTCTCAAGACTTGACTACTGTTTTACGTTAATGTTGTATTAATACCATAATTTTAATGTTTTTTTGACACACAAAACACCCTATTTAGAGTTGTAACCGTTGTTCTACAAATGTGTGCTTTGCCCCCTAGAGGCTGACGCTATGGGTTGATTCAGGAGGTAACCAATACCGGAAGCCTTTGAAATCAGAGCATGTATGAAGTAGAATTGTTGTTTAAACTGAGGAGAAAATAAACAAGTATTTTGAAACACAATTAAGCCATTTTTCAGTCGATCCTTATCTGGCCATGATAGTTCTATTGTTAAGGAATGTTCACAGACTTACCAACACCAGTTAGCTTAGGACATGCATAGATATCAACATTACATTTTGAGGTTTGTTTGGACAGAGACTAGACCTGGGTTTTCTTGTCTTCTTGCATCATGTGGTGGAAATACCCTAGAGGGTTCCCCCACCACATTAGAGAAAATATACAGTAAAAATGAATGAATAGTCATAAGATTATATTGTTTACTTGTAAGGAAAAGCAATAATTTAGTTTGTTTTGACGCTAACATTTGTATTTACAGGCATTACATCGGACTAACAATATTTCTATTTATTGGAAACCTTTAAAGGAAGCGTTATTTAAAAGACAAATCTCGCCGTCTCGCTGCATCTGTGTGAGCACGAGCCAGACAAACGGACTGCCTCCCGCCAGCGGAGCAATAATAAGCTCCCGGTGCTGGTGCAGACTCTCTCAGAGATATCCTTGAGCCTCTCCTCCATCTCGCTAACAGGTCACACCAAGATCCAGGAGATAGTGAGCTATAGTTAAGGTCCAGATCTGCTATCTGCACTTGAATGATGGAGGAAACCATGTGGCGACATGTTTATTGTCACCCAGATGGTCCACAATGCAGAGTCTGGCCGAGCCACTGCGCTCCCTGATATAATTCATGGGGTGGCAGCATTGTGGGGTGACTGATAAGGCCTTCACTTCGGCCCGCACTGGTCACTTGTCTCAAGGAGACTCCAAAGAAACTTCACTCTGTACAAATGGTGGCCAAAATATCTAATCCCACTAAAGGTTTGCTGAAGTGCTAAAACCCGCGGTGAGGTTACACGGCTGAGAGAGGCCATTTATAATGGAAGGATTCTCTCCTCACCATTTGACTCTAAGAGAGAGTTTTTATTTAGAGGGAAGAAGCTTTTCTTGGACACCAAACTGTGCAGAAATGTAGCGTGCAGAATACTAAGTCACAGATTTACAGTTTTTTACTGCCTTTTTTGAAGTGCTGGATTTTCAGCTCAGAGAAACTTCACGCTAGGCTCGGATTTTCTCACCTCTTTGAATCGTATATTCCTCTCACACTATTATATATACTCTTCTAATCCAGTCATAAATGCAATTATATTGACTTACTTTAAGATTGTAAAGTGAGTCTTGTTTAGGTAAGAGCAGACCTTGGCAAAGTGAGGCAGGGGGGCCAAATGCTGCCTTTTGACTGTAGTTGTGCGGCCCTCAGGAGATTGAAGTGATAATATAAAACCGACTTGGTGAAAATAGTTCGGACCAAAATTATACTGTAATCGCTCGTCTACGATACGATCCGGGAAATCATCGCTATACAGGAACGCATGCACAGTGACATATTTGGATTGTCCAGGCTAACTAGTGGTTCCATTCAGAATACACAACTTTATTTAAATAGCCAGTGACATAGGGTCTCTTCGAGGCATTAATAAGAGGAAAATAAATATATTTCTACCACATACTGGTTCAAAATGAAGATAACTTTTAAGACGTTCCAGGGAACATTTTGTTGGCAAGCTTGTGCATTTAGAGGAAAACGTGTACTGACAGTCTTGTAAACTTGTTGAAAATATTTTTTCATGGATCAATGTTAAATCCTTCACATTTGTCAAACTAAATTGAAAGAAAGTTGGAAAAAGAAAATGTATTTTATTGTTTGATTAAAAAAACAAAATAACAATCAAACAATAAATAAACAAACAAAGCTTATTTTTTATGTTGCCACATTATTACACATTACATTTCCCTAACTGTTTATATTTTCCAACTTGCTCAAGCATCATATGAATTATTTGGTTTGTTTATTCTTTTGTTCTGCTTGATGACATCACACAGTAATAGTTACATTTTCTAATGTGGCCCCTTAACAAAAGCAGTTGTCCACTGCTGGGCTAAAGTGTTACAACACACACATCAGGTGTTTTATGCTGTCCGTGTGTGAAAGAAAGAAGGTCAAGGTCGGCTTTATTGTCAGCTTTCCTTTACATGTACCAGACATACAAAGGAAACCAAGAAAACGTTTCCCACCATCCTGCAGTGAATAAAGACAATGGTAAAACCGATACACAAACTGATTCTAGTAATTTAAAAGTAAGTTATAAGTATTGTATAGAATATATGTAAAATTAAAGCAATGTAAAGTGCAAAAAGACATTTATTCGAAACAGGCAGTAACAATGGCAATGTTGGTCTCACAGTTCAGTGATCAAGTCAGAGAGGAGAGAACTGACGTGATTTACTTAACAATATTCATCTTGTTTTACATATTTTCTGTAAATAGCTGTTTTACTTTGAATCATGTTGTAAACCTCTCTAGGTATTATTTTAACAATTTCCTTTTACAACCTAAGTTCATTAACCCTGTGAGTGTCACATGGTCATTAAACTGCTTTCATAGATACTGTATTAAATTGGTTTAATTCCTTTGAAAACTTTTAGGTTTTTTACTTACCAGGAACATAAAACAACAAACCTGGAGTGAAACAAAAATTGTAATCTTACAAATGTTTGCTTTAAATATTTTTAAATTAAATCAACAGACCAAACTAGAGGTCAACAAAATGTTTTTATCTCTGATAAAGTATTTTCAGGTTTTAGATTAGTTCTTTATTCCTGCATTAATAAAACATACTATTTCTAATAGCATGAAAAAATACAGCTTTTTCTCAATGTATGTCATGGTTAAATTATTTGATCACTAAAGGTAAAGAGGGTATTTATAGATATACTACAATAAATGTGTTTAATTATTGACTCAGATAAGACATGAATAAAATATAATACACCAATTTATGCCACCTCTTAGCTTAGCTATATTAGTTTAAAACATGCTAGTAGCCTTGACTCTAAGGATCATCAAGCTTAGCAACACTGCTTTATATGGTCATAGTTGAAATGTCTTCTTAGTATTCTAATAAGAAAGAAAGAATGAAAAGAACTCTTGCTGGATCAACATTTCACATGTCCGAAAATCTGTGTGAGCAAAAATAGTTTAAAAGTGGTGTAAGAGAACAAATGAAGCCTGTAAAGACGCTGTCAAAACATTTCAGCACCTTTAAGAGTTTCAGATCAAAGTGAAGAAATGAGTTGAGAAAATGTTATTCCAACAAATGACTGAACGATTTGGTGTTTAGTGACACTGACTTCGGCGGAGTCTTTTAAATGGAACCAACTGTGTGTCTGGTAAGACAACAGTGTGGCCACTGATGGGTAAGATCACACGTTTGTTTTGCTCTGGTTCCCGTCAAACCTTTGTGGACGAGATTTCCACCGACAAGGTAAACGTCCACGAGTGCGTTTGGATATCTTGAAGTCTGTTTGCTATTACAGTCGGCCATCATTTAGTGACAGGACTGTGTGAAATTAACACGGGGAGCCAAAGTTGTGTCACATAATGGCAGCTGAACTTTTGCTTGAAGTGATAATTGTGTTATTCTTGCACTGATTCCAGAAGAAGAGACAACATCACGGCAATGAAGTTACTAAACTGCTCTGCTATTTATTCGCTGTTGTACCACATCACTAAGAGAACGACAAGTCATATCTTACAATGGTCTGAAGCAAATCGTTTTTATATTTTTGGAAACTTTTATTCGTCTTATGGCATAATTTCCTTTTCCCTTAATCTGTCCCTTCAAATTGAGAAAAGTATTAAGTAGAAACCATACAGGATTTATTTTTGGTGCTATAAAGTATGGAATGAAATAAAAAAAAACTAATAAAATTGGATTAGATTAATACAATTCAATGTAATAAAATAAGATGTATTGTTATACTTTATACTACTGTTCATAATTTAAAATTAAATGAAATGTATTAAAATGATTCCATGTATACGTTTAGGTATATTTGATTTATTCTTCTTGATTTTAGACATTATTATTAATTGTTTTAACCTGTTTAATCAATTAAAGTATTATTTTAAGCAGGGGGGCTTTATGATATTAAAAATAAAATGTTTGTAACATTTTTTGTTAAAAACAGCTTGATCAGTTTTGAAATTGGAGTTTGAAGAGATAACTAAACAAGGATATTAAACTATTATAATGATGTATAACCTATTATTCGTCTACATTTACTTCTTATAATAATAATATTGTTAATATAATAACAATAAAATATATATTAAAGGGCAACTAATGTAAAAAACCCAACTCTCCTGAATCACCCACATGTCTGTCTGAAATCACGGCGAATGAGAGGTTACGAGAGTCCATTAAGACGTAATAATGGTTTTCACTCCTCCTCCAGCCAGCTGTTATCACGCCCGCTTTGTTTATACAGCAAGTCTCTTGAGGTGGATAATTCCAGGATTGATGATGCTCAGTGACTAACCTTGATACTTGACCAATCACAGCAACGTGGGCGTGGTTATGGTAAACAGCATTTAATCAGAAAAACAAGTGTTATCAGTGGGCGGGGCTTAAGCACATTTTCTTATGTAAATATTTAAATGAAAAGAGAGTTTTGTACAAACAGACACACACTGATGAGTAGAATAGAGTCTAAGATCTATTTAAGACACACATAAATCAATGCATTAGTTCCCTTTAAATAATAATAACATTCTTTACTGTTTTCTTTTTATTCATTGTGATTCCATTACAACAGTGCCAGATAATTTTATGTCTGTCATTTTGTGATATAAAAAGGTACATTACTTACTTACTTACTTACATTGTGTATTGTGTGTCTACATTGAGAAGATACACACAAAAACACACCTATTACAAGAGGAGTGCAGTGTGCTGCACGAAAGCACATGTGAGATGAGTCAATTGAATTAAGGATTTTGCCCTCCACAATAGTCCACGATCATCATTGTCGCGGCATTAACGCAGCTGTTGTTGACAGCAGGGAAATGTAAAGATAGGCAGCATGTGAATCTGTTGGCGACAGATATTGTGTCAATTTCCATGAAGCCCTTCATTTCCATCTCTCAGGTAGCTAATACATATTAATGTTCTCGGCGCGCTTCTTTATCGCCCTCCTCACCCTTCCGGCGTAACCTTTTGATTGTTCCCCAGCTAGTGCTGCGTTCACAAAACACAGCATCCCAACTCAAGCGGCAGACAAACAAAAACAACCATGATGCAACGTGATGCAAGAGAGTGGCCGGGCGTCAAACGCTCCTCTACCTTTATAATTTCTTCATTGACTTTACTGTGGAACAATCACTTGTGATCGTGATGCAATTGACTTTCTTTTTTCTTCATCTACTCTCGCGCCGGCTCCCAAACCAAAGATGAGCTGTTTTGTGGAGGAAAACATGAGCTCATACTATTTCACATCAGTCAAGCGTTCACCTTTTGTTGACATTAATGGTTCTAATTTTAAAATCTGGGGCATCGTACATTGGACTAGATAAAGAGATCATTTCATCACAGTGCAAAAACAAACAAAAAACAAACAAATCAAACTGAAATATCCCCAATATTTTATTTCTACATTACAATATAACATTAGATTAAAAACCTTTTTTTTTAAATAAAGTTAAGTCTGTTTAATGACATACAAAATACATTATTCAGAGTAAGTTTTTTGTACTTTTTGGAGTCAGAATTTCACTTGATAATGGTTGGTTTCCTGTTTGTGGTTGGATGTTCACAAACCTTTTATCACATTGATTTGTATTTTGATTCAAGATTCACTTCTCAATATTATCCAGATTTGACCATTTTAATTAATCTATATTTAAAAATAAATTTACAGCCCCATTTAGTGACATGTAAAGTTCAGTTTATGTGTATTGGAATTTTCCTTTATGTATTTTTCTTTAAACTATTCACCTTTGAAATTGATTTCTTTTTTGTGACTTTACCCCTGTGTTATCTCAGGGTCAAGGTGACCCGGAGGCCGGAAACAACTGTAAGTAAGTAAGTAAGTAATATTTATTTATATAGCGCTTTTCGAGACCAGGGTCACAAAGCGCTTAGACAATCAAAACAATAGTGTTTGTGGTATCCCTTGTGTTGTCTCTAGTCAAGGTGAATGACCTCCACCACTGCATGTGAATTTATGGAAGCGAGGGAGACAAGGGATACCACAAACACATTTGTTTTCGGGCCTTCGGGTCTCCTTGACCCTGAAACAACACAAGGGATACCACAAACACGTTTGTTTTCAGGAATTCGGGTTACTTTGGCCCGGAGATTACAAAAGGGTTCACTGAATTTTACGAGATAATTTTTTGTCTCTATGATAATCGCAGGATCTGTTTTCATATGTGCTTCTATTATTTAACATATATATGTTCCAACATGTATGTCAATGTATATTAAAAATCTAAAATTCAATTTTTTATGATGAATACATATTAAAACATTATATTATAAACAATCAACAGTGCTATTCTATCCAGAATCTCAAGCTACATTTACTATTATTCACCGTTTTCCATTTTCACATTAAATGTCTTTCCATCATTGTCTTCTTTTTTACTCTTTAAAAAGAAAAATCCTAATTGTGGAACTATTTCAACATCATTTGTTTGAGGAGCCTTTTAGAAAACTAATGGGGCGCCTTTGGTCTAAAAAGAAGAAGATTAAGCAACATTCCAGCCATTAACTGCTTGTCAACTTCCTTCTTTATTCCTCATCCTTTGACACATAGTGATGCATAAACGTCTTTTAGCATCGCGGCCGTGATGTATGTTTGTTTAATGATGGCACAGAAACCCTTATATTGCTGAATTTAAAGTGTATTTTTAATGGGTAACTAATGCGGCCCTAAGTCAAGATTTGTCTCTTACTGGTATTAGAAATAACAAATTAGGATGGTTGCTGGGAAAGAAAAAGGAAATCTAAGTGCCTATTATTCATTCATGCCACCTTAAATCCTGCTGTTGGTTATTTGCAACATAACCTTTTTATGTCAAGTTACAATACACCCATTAAGAATCTTTAGTGTACTAAAAAGACTCTCGCGCAGAAGCATTAACATAAACAAAAACCTTGTCCAGCCACTAAAAAATTCCGATCACATTTACAAGTGGACGACTAGTCAGCATTAGCGCGAGGTGCTTATGTTTCAGAAAGAGCAATAGTTGGAGTTCTGCCTATCCAAGCAGCATCTTTATTCGGATGGAAAATGAATCCGCAGGAACACGGCCAGGCACTTTATTGTGTATGCAGTGTGTGGCCAGGTTCAAATTGGCAATCAATTATCCAATTAAGACTGACAGAAATGCACATCAGGAATTCCAGCCCATCAGTCCAAGCTTCTGATTGGAACACGATTAGAGGGACTTAATTAAACCCTCGGTGCTCGGTGTTTAAACATCATTGTGAGACGTCGGAATTATAAACCTGGACTTTGTTCTATCTCCAGAAAGACGAGGTTGTCAAAATGTCCCCTCGGAGCCCGAAACAAGTATTTGACCACGTCGTGGAATACAAGGGAAGGCGTGCGACATTAAAATGCATGCCCTTGGGAAGATCAGAAGAGAGAGATAAATATTTGTAAGAATTGCCCAGTACAAAGCAATAACAACAGCGACTATGATATTGTGCCACATTAGTCTTAAAAACCATTCCCGCAGTTTAACAGGTCCTGAATAATTCAAGGACACACCGTGCCGTGGAGAGCACTATAAGTGTGATGTGGAGAATGAAATGCTGCTTGCTTGGAAATTTTCTTGGGCTGTTTTTGCACTCGAGTCTTCTTCGCCCGCGTGGTTGTTTAGTGCCTGTATTGATTTCCGAGCTGTTTCTTCCTGCTATGTCAGACGGTGTGAAATGGAAGCCACTGCATTTTAATACTGGCTCGTGAATTAATCATTTTTGTCCGTGATAGCAAAGCTCAACGTCGTCCCAGTAGGAGAACACCTTATCACAGCAAATAGGATTCAAAGGCAGAGGAGCACTATAATCCACAGCTAATTGGATGAAATGGCCGTGCTCTTTTCCCTCCTTTCTAGGGGCGAACATCCACGGCACCCCCTCCGCAGGGATGCTGCAGCCACCGAAGAGGTTATTACAGTTTGTCCTTAGGGAGCATTAATACCTTAGCCCTTGTTCAGACATGCAAATAATCTCATTCAAGGTCTGGCTAATTAACAACTTAGCTTCAGTGAAGATAGAAGGGTTCAATAATAAGCCGGGGTTTTGGTTCTGGAGACCATGAATCAGCTAAAACCGATAACGACGTCACGGTGTGGCCACCTTTAAAGAAAACACATTGTTCCACTGTAGGAAAGTCATTTTTATCGCAAATAAGGAGCAACAGTAAATACCAGTAATAGTCACCAGAGGGACTGAGTGAAGTAATACATTCAGCAAACTATTCCGGAAAACCCAATATCTTTCCTCATGTGTTCTGGTTTTCTTGAAATTTCTTTCTTGGACTGTTAGGGAAGGCATTTGTAGATGCTGGTGCAGAACATTCTTGAGCTGATCCTGTTGGCCCCATCAGGCAAGACTTCATTTACTGAGGCCTCATCTTGAATTTACAACTTTTTTTTTCTTACATATGCCTTTGTTGAACTTGTGTTCTCTAGTCATGGCATCAAGAAGCAGTGGCATTTGTTGGAGCTCAGAAGTGGGGCTCTTAATAAAAAAAAAGCTATTTAACTTTTAATGGGAAATTTGTTCTAAACAATAGATTATAGAGGAGATAGTGACATCTGGTGGCCTCTGAAATAATGATACTGCCTCATGAAGCTTCATCAACATATCACTAATGTTCACCAGTAAATATCAGGAGGTTTGTATATTTTAACGTTAAATAGATGTCGCGCTGACATCCTTACATTATAAGTTAAATAAACCATTTCGTAAAATTTGAATACAAAAATTTGTAATATTGTTTTTTTTTACTTACTGTAGAAACTGTTAAAAAAACAACTTAAAACACTACCTTCAACTCAACATCACACTGGTTGCAGTGTAACTATTACAGCCTAGTTTTCAAAGAAAAAAGATGAACTTGAAAAAAGTGTCCAGCTATAGCAGGGGAGATGAGGGCCAAATTTGATGAAGTGAAACAAGCGGGGGCCAAATATGAACCAAAACATCTAACCAAGAGTTATCTCACTTAGAAGTAAAAAAAAAAAAACGAAATCTTCTTCACAGACAAAACATTTTTACAATTTTTCAATCCCTATGATTCTATTATACAGTTTGAAATGACCCCCCCAGACAGCATAAATACACTTTGGACATGTGTGAGTACGGTAGTGATCAAATGTGAAAGGTGTCTGTAGTCTGAGCCAGTTTTGCCGATGCTGCCTCCATGAATCTGTGGTGAGATGTTCTGAGAATGTACAACTAGGTTGAGGCTCAAGGGAAGGTACTACATTCTACCAAACACGTCTCTAGAGTCCAAACAGTCCCTGGTATTCTTGCACCTGGAAACTAAAAGTAGTAGTTATACAACTGCACACTGACCCTATTTTACTGCTTGACCCTCAGCCTTTGTAAATACAGCCAGGAGACCTCGGGCAATACACATCCATCCGGGGAACATTCTTTCCAGGGGACGTTCAAAACAGACAATTTACTGTTGAAAAATTCTTGTTCCAGTAGATTTCAAGGTAAAGATATATATTTGTTCTCTGATATTTCATCTATTCTTGCTTTTGAGCTCTTACGTGTATGGTAGCCGAAAACTTTCACTACAAATGCAAACGTATTATGGATGTTTGTTTGGATGGATGTGTTATTGCTGCTGGACAAAAGAATTTCTCCTGCGGGGATCGATAAAGTATCTACAGTATATATCTATTTAAATATAACAACTCGTTCAACAACGAGATCTTCTTTTTGCAAAGGAAATCAAATAGTTTAAGTTTTTTTTAAAGTTATGTTTTTGCTAGTAAGAGGGTCGACCAAGAAATCGTTTTTTTAAATAACTGAGTAACATTTGTAACCATGTAACCAACATGACCTTAAAAAGGTACAGTTTTTATGCGTGTTCCCCAAACAAAACAACAAAGAACACCTTTGAAAATGTGTAAGAACTTTAACTCCCCATTTTAACCCTTGTTTTATCTCAGGGTCAAGGTGACCCAGAGGCCCAAAAACAAACAACCTCCCTGGCTTCCAGAAATCTATATGCAGTGGTGGAGGTCATTCATCTTGACCCAGAGACAACACAAAGGATACAGAAAACACATTTGTTTGCAGGCATTCGGGTCACCTTGACCCTGAGCTAACACAGGGGTTAAAGATATTATCAACTACTAAAGCTGCACCGTACGAAGGCCAACAGGGGTGAATTAAAAATACAACCCCCTAAAGACAATCTCATTGGCAACAGTGTATTCCATTCTGGTGACACCTTCAAGTAACACATGTCAAACAATGTAGGTGCTGCAGAAAATCACTCTGATGGATTTTTAGGGTCACTGTAGCTGAACGATAAATGGTTCTGGTAAAGGAGGTGCAATCTTCTCCGACAATTCCTCTGAGACTGTGCGAGAATATGTAAAGTGATAGCCATGTTATGTTTTCAGTGAGCGATCAGATGGATATGTCAACATTTTTCTGACACTTAGCATGCTTAAGTCTAATAAGAGTTTCTCCTTGAGTGCCCAAGCGTCGCTCTATGGGCACTTATTTGAATAGCCTCTGTGGGCTGTTGTCTCTTGGAAATATGGAACATGTTTTAAGGCATCTCAAGCTTTCCCAGGCAAAAAAAAATGTTAATCCAGCTTTAGCAAGGTTACATGGTCAAGGTTGCCAAATTACCAACACGCACTAATCACCCTTGCCCTGGAGCAAGTCTGGCTCAGAAGCAGCAAACATTTTGGAACAAACCCCCCCACTGAAATACTCTCTCTCCACTGCTCTGTGGTTTCATGTGTTTTACAACATCTATTTTAATATCCCAAAACCACGTCATTTTCTCTTGCCTTGATAGATTGTAGATGAATCTTTGACAATGGTTGAACTCTTGGAGAATTTTAGAACAAACATGCGGTCAAGTTCTATACTTTTATTGATTTACCACAAAACACTAACTGAACTTTTCAACCAATTAGAACAATACATTAAATAGTGTTTAATTAAAAGCTATATATATATTTTTTTTATTAATTATTAATTATATTTTCACCTTCCATTTTATGGTAATGTCTCTTATTTTATTGTGAAATTGCCTGGGGTAAAATTTGATATTACCAAACACGTTTTTGAACATATTTTCTAAACACGTTTTAATATATTGCCAAACATGTTACAATGTATTTCAAACATGTTTTAACGTATTTTAAACACATTTAAGCATATTTCCAAACAGGTTTTAACGTTATTTAAAATATATGTTTAAATGTATTTCCAAACATGTTTTTACGCATTTTCGACATGTTTGAAGATATTGTCAAACATGCTAAAATGTATTTCAAAAGTGTTATAACGCACTGTTTAACACGTTTAAACATAATCCCAAACATGTTTAAAAGTAATTAAAAAAAAGTTTGTTTTTTTTTATTTAAAGGAGGTGAAGTGTTAATACAATAATATTTATGTGAATTACTTATTTCATACATGTGCATAATCATATGTTTTACAGTATGATTTAGACGAATCTGAGATGCGAAGTGGAACTGTGGCACGTTTGTCTTGCAATGATTGTGAAGAAAGTTTGACCAAACTTCGGAAATTAATTCTTTCATCTCCACGTCATGTATATAAAGGCTCAGACAAGGATCACATTCTGTAGTCAGTCGAACGAGAAGCACAGTCAAAACAATTTCACTCACATTAGCAGTACTGCGCTTCCGTACATGTTACAACAAATTCAATGTATTTTGATTTAATTATCTTTTTTTATATCATTCGTTATATTTCATTTTTATATTCTGTAATGCCACCACAACAAATTCCTGTGTTGTTTTTACAACGCTGGCAATAAAAGTTTTCTGATTCTGATATAGATGAATAGTCCCGTGTTCAAGTAAACTTTCATTGCTGCGATGACAACATACGTGATAGTAACAAACTCATGAGTTGTCCTCGCTTGCCTGGAGTATCTCAAATGTTAATGAAAGTGCAACATGAAATTTGGTACACATAAGACTCCAATCACTCTCTTTAATAGCCGTATATCGGCCTGAATATCAAGTATTCATGAAGATTGAGGAAGATGATCCAGTGAACTTCAATTTAATTGGTGCAAATTAAAACAATCCATCTTTCACAGCTGTCTATCTATCTGCTATCGCCACTCCGTTGCTCGTCTTGCACCTTGATTACAATTATCTTTTAATAGCAAAACTTGTCAGCGATTTCGCTCCCGTCTGATTTACGTTCCGTCCCAACACAGCGTCGTTCCACTTGCGTAACTCATGTTTTAGTGTAATGCAGACGATGCGTCCGCTGGGCAGACGCAAGATGTATTGACGTCGTCATCTCATATGTGCTGGGCGGCTGTGACATACTGTCTCTCTGCTGCTCTGACTCATCGTTCCCTCGGTCGTTTCCGAGGAGATGCGCAGGTCTGATCCCTGCAGACCCTTTAGAGTAAACTCCATTGGTGGATCAGAAAGTAAATGTATATTCAGAAGCTGTTTTTGTCCAACTTCCTTTAATGCTTTCATGCAATTACATCGAAAGATAATCCATGGACGTACCATTTAGGACAACGTTGTCTTTCCTGCAAATGTGAAACAAAATGTTAAACTAGTCATTTCTTGTCACTTATAAACAGCTCAAGTAGCTGAAAGTTTCATCAGATTTCTCATATTTAAGTTTTAAAAGGCAACTAATGTCAAACTCCAACTCTCCTGACTCACTCACATGTTTCAAATGTTGAAGTCTTGATCTCCAAGATGCAGTAAATCTCTCATCATGACCATGTTTTGAACATATTACTTTTTTAAGTTCTAACCCATCTGCAATCTCGGCGAATGAGAGGTTACGAGAGTGGAACCCATGATGACGACTTGCTGATTTATCACCTTCCAATCTGTGGATTAACGCGGCTTCAAAGTGCTCAACAACAAACATTTTTAAAAGGCAATATTTGTGGCCTTGTAGATAAACTGTCGAAAAAGCTGCTCACTTCTGGCGCCATCATTAAAGACCAAACACAAATATGAATCCATTTATTTCTGCATAGTTTTAGAGCTGAAACAGTGTTTATGTGTGTGTGTGGGGGGGGGGGGGTTGTGTGTGTGTGTGTGTGTGCAAAGGCTTGATAAAATAAATTGCTTTAAAATTATATTTGTCTTTCTTTCTAGAGTTATCATAAATTCTCCAAATCGTACATTTTAGGCAACTTTTCAAACCCATTTTACTATAAAAACCATGTCTTAATTTGTCAATGTTTCTATGGGTTTATTTGAAGGTTATGTTTGCATTAGTTTATGTTTAAAAAGCCCATAACAAAGACATGATACACATTTTTAAGATCGATTACAGTCACAAAATAAGTATCAACAATAAACAGTATTTCCAGACGGAGCTATACTTTGAAAAGTTCTGGCAATAGTCTGATTATTATGACAATTAAATAGCTATAAAAGCGTCTTAGGCTGTATTATCTGAGATCACTGAGTTTGATAGATGTAAAATATGGGTTTGGTTCAATAAAACATTCAAATTTTAATCCTTGTGCAATTTGTGCTATAATCTTATTCGAATAGCCACTTATTGTATTCATTTTCTAGAATTTGACTATCAAAAATTCCTCTATTTGAAAATATGATTCAAATATATATAGTGTGTACATGTGACCCCCCTCTTCTTCTATTAAACCCCCCAATGCATTAGTGCTTGAGGGAATTGTTGGGCCATTTCACTGTGCCCCAAATAAACTTGGATGTTCTCCATCCATCAGGTGACTACATGGAGAGCTGACCTGTCATAAATTCACTCTGCTGGGATGATGACAGGGCCAGAGCCAATCTTCATGAAAGAATAAAAAAAAAAAAAAAAAAGGTAGCAGGTCCCCTTCCCCCACTCCCCGAGCCCACTTCCAACCCCATATCACCCTTCACCCCGACTACTGGAGCACCCTTGCTCCTTATCTTTCAGCCCATCTCTCTCTCCTCACTGTTGCCCATCTCTCTCGCCCCCTTCTCTCTCCATGGGTAAGCAGGTAATCATGAGCTGTCACAGAAAGGTGACCCATTAATGTGATGGATACGGTGTGAAAAACAAATGGTGTGAAACGTGTGGATTGCTGTCCTTACTGCACCTTGGCCTTTTGTTCTGTCATATCAATATCCACACAGGGCCTCATTACACCGCTGCACTACACAATGAGTGGAGAGCCAGGGTCAAGACTGCACCACGCTCCCTCTGACTGGCTCTGACTGGGCTTTTCAGCTCAACCGCACCCCAAAGGACTCGCGGGTAAACAGTCAGGGGGGCAGCTCCGGGAGCCAAAGACAGCGCACATCATTCCAGAGCAAATAAGCAAAAACCCCCCCCAGCAGTGATGAATCCACCTGAAACCCCTTCCCTCCTGTCTGCTGTCAGACATGACCACAAGAAGCAACCAATGGCCCTGAGTGAGCTCGTGGTAATCTGTATTTGAATTTAATGAGTGTTAGATGTCATATGCCAACAGTTATGATTCCAACTAATGCCATTGAATTTGTTCCAACGTCCACGTCTCTTTCCTTTGATCAAATTTTCCCCCAGACAATGGCAGGTCACATTGCGATAATTGAGACTCCACGTTGCCAGACTGAGGGTGAGCAGCAGCAAAAAGAATCAATAAGCAGGACTTGTATGAATGTGTATAGACTCCTAAATTGCTCCGGGCGTACTATTAGATGGGCAGTTAGTTTTTCAAAGAGCCATGCTGCCAGTCAAGGTCAGGAATGGAGGTAGAGAGCGGCCATCAAAGTCCTGGCCTACCCGGCACTGTCCATTACGCTTCCCCTGATGGCTGGCCCAGCACTTATTAAAGACTCCAGTTAATTTCGCTGCCGGGACCTGTGATCCACCAAGTGTCCGATAACCGCCAATTAAGTAGGATTATGGATTCCAATCAATGGATTTAATGAAGAAGATCTGGTGCGGTCTGATCTGTGTTGGAGGATTTACTGTTCAGCTCATGGTTTTAGTCTTTGTGACAAACTCATTCACAGAAAAAAAAGTATTGATTTCAAGATGAGATTATTGTCAAATACTTTTTTTTTAGTACAACACAAGAGATCATATTTCCCTCTTGTTCGGCCTTTAGTAAAACAATGCAAGATTTTTTTTTATCTAGGAATTTAGTGACGACAATACAATATGAAGACCATGATAAAGGACTAACAATTGACTGTCCTTGGGGGCAACCAGAGGTAGATCCTTGTTGTAACTGGGCAGTGGGCATAATATTTTTTTTCTGCACGGTTGACTTTATTAATCCCTCTGGAGATCTCCTTCGGGAAATTGGGTTTGAAGCTCGGTACAGCAAGTTTCATAAAAACAAGAACAAATGCAAACAAAAGAACAAATGAAAGGGATACAAAGTGCAAGTATAAAGAACAATGATACAAAGGAGAGGAAGGAAAGGAAGGAAAAGGGAAGGAAAATGAAAAAAGGAAGGAAAGGAAAGGAAAGGCAAAGGGAAAAGGAAAGAAAAAGGAAAGGAAGGACAGGAAATAAATTATACAAATGAAAAAAGAAAGGAAGAAAGATTGTGGATTCTTGTGTTGTTTCATTAAGGATTCGGCCCTTTTCTTTTCTAACGATCAGTTGTTTTTCCTAAACATGTACTTAGACATATATAAGTCATAACATTTGATAAGATAAGTTAATATCATCTCGTGGGCCACAAATGGCCCCTGCAAACAATCAAACCAAATACATATATTATCTCCTAAAAATCAACCATAATAAATAAAGAATAACAAAATACAAAGGAAAACCAGATTTTTTTTCAAGTATTGTAATGATTTATATTTATATTTATACAAAACAATATATTATTTAAGAGGGGAAAGTCTGATCAGTGTTTACAGTTGATCTCAAACCCAATGGATGATGCATCATATACAAGGATATTGTACCGATATATAGCAAGTAAGTCTCTTTAACAAAGGTACAGTCTCTTTGGAATGGTGACCTGGCTCTGTACAAACATGTCCACAATTACACAGAATGTCGATACACCCCCCGCATGTTCTCCCTGAGGTCTGCATTGGTGGTCTCGCGGACAACTTGGATGAAACACTGGAGACTCTATTAAGGACGGTGGTTACGGGCCAAAGACTAATCTAGTATGACAAACTGGAGGTGTCCCGTTATTTCCAGAGCTGGTGATGAATCGAGGGCTGGAGTCCCCCACGCTGTCATGTCAGAGTGGAGCTGAAACAGATTGAGAGGGTGTCGACAGCAGATTGATGCTCATGGCTTCTTTCCTCTGCTATAAAACCACCAGAATCAGTCCATTAGCCCTCCTCCCATTTGCCTAACATCAAGGCAGGACAAAGTGGGAAGGAATATTGAACTCATAAGATCTTGCATTTTTCCCTGGATCTAAAATCTTCAACGAGGCAACGGTTCTTAACATGGCACTGTAAATTATATTCATTCCTTTCATGGTTGCCACCCACCGAAGGAGATTCGTCTAACTCCTGTAATGGCTGAAAAAAAAGTCAAAAGCAAGATGGCCGAGGGAAGAGATGAGGTTTATTTATCAAAGTTGTACCGACAGAAAATGATTCAGTGTCTGTTACAATTGACAAATTAACCCCCCAAAATATTCATGAAAAACTTAACCCAGATTCAAATACAATTTACCGAAATTTGCACTAAAACTATTTAGACGGAACACAACTAGGACAAAGTGTATTTCTTTGGAAACAGATGTGTCATGTACAAAAACTGATTTAAGTTTTCAGAAATTAAAATGTCCTTTAAGTTTCCACCATTGCATTGTTTTAGATAATTACAAATTTCTTCATTTTAATAACTTTCAAAATTCAAAAATGCCTGCTTAATGTTCAGGGTCTTACATGGATTGGCCTCTTTTTGTCAGTGGAATGACCACCAGACCTCGTGGAGACTCACAGGTGCACTACTTTTGGACGGTCCACACTATCAGCCATTTGAACTACATATTGGAATGATTTACCCTTCAACATAAGACACTCACAATCACCACCATTAGCTCCTTCAAATTACCTCTGAAAAACTGGATGAAGGAAAACCAGACCTGTCCCCATCAATAGATTGTACACATACTGAGGAGTCGTTTGTGTATCTGATTTCTTTGCTTCTGTCTACATAGTGGGTTTTTTTTCCTTCAGATTTTTGTTTTATTTTCTGTCAAATGTCTATTGTTCACTTGCCTAGGGACTACAGACAGAGAGTTGCATTATTGCTATAATCTGGCATATTTACATCCTCAATTGTTGAAGATGTCCCTATCAAATAAATAAAAAAGCACTGGCAACAAATTAAAAGTACAGGTACAGCACTTGTAACGGATAAAGACCTATACAAAACTTAAGGCTAAAATGTGCATTTAGGCATGAAATGGTTAATTTTAACTTATAATTATTTAATAATGTGCCATTGTTTGAGTCATTAGGAAGATAAGAAAAAGTAACCAGTATAATGAGCAAATGCTCAAGCGTGGTTAGTCAAGACCTCATCAATATAATTTAATTCTGGATTGGACAAAAGATAAAAGTTTGTCAATAATATAATCTATACAAGGCAAAGTCTACATATAACTAAGTTGAAAACATTTTCTTACTCCCGTTTGCAACAGCTAAGGCTCTTATTATGGTCAACTTTTTCTGAACCATTGGTTTAAATCCTGTCGTCTCGTTGAATGTGATCAGTTTCACAAATTCAATAAACTGTCCTCATGGTTCCAGACATATTAAGGATCTCAGACTTCTGCCCAAGGGCAATGGAACGCACCACAGGAAGAGAAAAGGGAACTAAACCTGTGAAATTATTTCTTTACACCATCACAAAATGTTAAATCTCTGCCTGATGTTTGACCCGAGAGTTAGTGTTTTACAACTTTGGTCCATGACTTTCAAGTACCTACTTCAATATAAGTCAAGTACAGATCAACCATGATGATGAATGATTTGTGAGGGAATCTTAAAAACGGCAGGTTAAGTACTCGTCGTGGATGACAAAAATGAACACATTGTCATCCCTCCTTTTCTTCGCTCTTTCGTTAGTTGATCTGTCCTCACCCCCACCTTCAGTCCACTCCCTGCGATGACCGCGTCTCCCCAGTAATGTACCTGTGTGTGTGAAGGACATCCTGACCGGCAGGGCTATCACAGACACAATCTCACAGCACTTTAATAACTTTGAGAGCGGTCAGCACCCTGTGCTTTAATAACACTCCCTGTCAGCTCACCACACACTGCACAAAATTGTCTTGTTGGAATTCTTCGCGGTGGGGGCCACAGAAGTCTGGTGTTCGAACACAAAAACCATCAACCTGCTTCTACCTCTAAATGATTTTCAAGAGGGTGTTTTTTTTTGTGGCGCTCAAAACAAACACACGACAGGAGAGGCACTCAACTAAGATGGAGGGATTAACTATTAGCTCATCTTTAACCTTTTTTCTTTACTGTCTTCAAGTTAAATGGTTTAAGAGTGTAGCTACATGGCTATCTATTTTGATCGCCAAAAAATCCTTCATTTTGGAGCCAGGTTTGGTCTCAGGAAGCTCAGGCCTGGCACAGAAAAAGCCTCTTGGTACCCTCTGAAGTGCCTGCACCTGTTGCAACAGGTGGGATGTTATTAACCTAGAGTCCGGACAAAGGAATGCGTTTTAATCCTTCAGTGGGGAGGATCTGCAGAAAGAAACATCAAACACCACGGATGTTAATGTAAAGGCTATTTCTGCACTATAGGCCTATAAAATTTAAAAAATATCTGATACTCCATCTGCGTTGCTGCTTCACACTTTTGCTCTTGTCTTTTTTAGCCCTCTACTAATCCCCTCCGCACCAACAGGTGGCGGTATTGAATGGTAAAGACTGTGGTTACATGCCAGCTCTGTTTGACTCATTACTGTGGACCACGATGAGGCAGATCTGAGGCTGGCAAAATTTAGCTCCAACTTCCATCACAAAGTCCAGTTTCAGGCTGTCTTCTCAAAAGCAACATTATACAACATAATACATGAAGAAATACATGAATGCCACAGGATGCAACACACAACTCCTCTTACCCTAGAACCAGACTTCCACTAAAGCACAGCCTGACCCTTGAAGGAAAATAAACACAATATTTTGTAAGCTACTAAGATTTGTCAGTTTACGTGAAAATTTGATTGAAATTGAAAGGTAGGTAATGTCAATCCTGAGTCACTATAAGTCAATATATGTCTCTTTCTATTTCTTGGTCACAGACTTCTGGATCTTAAGCATTAGTAAAATATTTTCAATGTCTTCTTCAGTCTGCAGTCAACTTTAAATTCAGCATTAATTCAAAAACAACATTTGAAATAATACATCATGAGTTTGATGGTATACACAAAAGCATATTAGCAACATTTACAAATACTCTCTGAAAAATAAGAAATCAATCAATCCTAAGTATCTCCTGAGACAATTTGACTATTACTTTCCTTTTTGTACTGATTGTATCACCTTTTTACTTCGTAACCCCTTTAAATAGCTGTTCAAATGCCTTCTTTCATTCATGCACTTTCTAAGTCTAAAATAAGTAAATCAGAGATAGGGTCATTGTAGTAACTATCTTGTTAGCTTAGCATCACTACCACTGCTATAGTAAGTAAGCAAGTAGGTCAGCTTTATTTTATGTTCTTACGAATTGATATAAAAAAAAATGTAAACATGTTTTAACATAATAACTAATCATTAAAGATACAATGTTCTCCTACTTATCAAGAAGAACTATGGCCATGGAGGCATCATTGTTCAGCAGTTTTTATACTTTGAAGTCTTGCCTGATTATACCAATTTGTTTTTCTGCTGTTGCCTTCGTCAAAAACATGTTTTGTCAAATGTTGGCTTCGTTTCTATGGAGCTCCAAGCCTCTGTGAAAGTGTGTTATGTACAAATCTGAATCCAATACTCTTAAGCGAAGAGTACGAATCGTTTAGCTGCAATGCCATCTTTTTTTTTATTCTGACCTTTGAATTCATTGGTTCTCAGGGGTTTAAAGCAATATTTCCATACCTTTAAGCTAGTGATTTAGTAAAGAAGATTCATGAAACAAAATCCTTTTTTGGAGACCACTAGATGTCACTCTCTGCACTATAATCTATTGCTTTGAACAGCTATTCTATTGAAACCTCACATTTTAAACGGAGAGCGCCACCTACTGATCTTGGAAAAATAGTGCTGCTTTATGAAGCTTCATGGGTGCATCGCTACTCTAAGCTTCACAGCCATCCTGTACAATAAGTCCATCAGGTCCATCCTGCCCATCATAGATTGGAAACCGACCAACAAAATTGAACCAACAATAAAGGCAATCTTGACAAATCCTAGTGAGAGAAGCTTGCATGTTTGGAGAGGAGATGACCTGGATGGTGACAGGAGTATGTAAGTATAGCAACATGGCTACACGTTCAGCTAGAGTAGAGATGCTTGACTATCGTGATGGGAGGGCCGACCTAAAATCCTATTTCTTTAGATTCATCACTTTAGAGGAAAGTTGTTAACTCACAAGAACATTATTTACTTTTGGGTGAAGTTTCCGGGGGTTGGTACCGCATTTACTTATGCATTTAAATATAATTATGTGTCTATTTGCCATCCAGCACTACAGCATCGTCTTATCTAGATGCAAATATGGGCTGATCTGCAGCCAGAGATCACAGGCAGCTTAGCTTCACAAACACACCATGTTTATCTCCGGCACACATATTAAAAGAAGATTCAAGCTGAGCACATGAAGTGTAAATTACCCTGCACTTATGCAGTGGCTGTGTTTCAGGGCTAATGATGAGCCGGGGCTGTGTTTTTGTGATGCATCTGAGACTATCGCCCGTCCTGGTCATCACTGCCTGGTGCTCGTGATTAGCATAATCAGCCAACATTAGTTATTCATGTGATGTGCAGAAGCGCTCGGGGGTCAAAGCTTTGCCCCGTCTAATAACCTATGTTAAATATTAAAGGAGTACATGGGCTGCCTGATTTACATGCTTCTTATCCAGCCTTGAGATGCACATGTCGTCGCGGAACCATCACTCTGGTCCGTTAATGGTTCCGGCAACACGCGCTCGAGGTGGGATCCATATGAACCTATTTGTGAGCGTTTACCGTGCAGCGACAAAAGATGAGTTCCCCCAGTACTGTGCTTTTACACTTGCTGTGTGTGTATTTGTGTGCAGCGTAACTTGCTTTTTCCACTTGGCTTCATCGTACTGACCCCACCGGGCACGCAAGGACTGACTAGCTGTTTCCCCGTGCCTCCGCTTCCTGATTAGGAACAATGAGCAGAGAGGCTAACCAGGCGTTGTGAAGCCCACGCTGGGTGTGCCAGGCACTGGGTGGCTGTGGGAAGTGTGTGTGTGTGTGGGGGGGGGGTTGGTCACCCCATGGGCTGCAGAGACAGAGGCCAGCTATGAACCCTGAGGAAGTCATTAGGAGACCAGTGACCTCACTGGTGCAACGCTCAAAAAAGCTGCCCACTGGCACGATGTCATACTTCACATGTCAGCCTTCATCATGGCGGCACGACCAAGAGTCCAAAACCGTGAAAACTGCATCATCACCTGACAGCTGTGTATCTTTTACATCTGTGTGATCATTTATAAACTACATGTTACTTTGCACAATATAAAAGAAGAATAAAGTAACTATCTTACGAATATATTTATGATATGCTAAAATGAGAATCTCATTAATATATTTATAAACTAGAAACTGATGTAACATGTGTGATTTTACTGTTGACTGTCCCTATGGTCTTTGGTCTAAAATATTGAAATCAAAATCGTACTGGTACGAAATCGTACGAAAAATATAGCCGCCATCACGGAAGATTAAATATATATTTGCTGAACTGTCTTCTATAGGAAGTTCTATCTATGAAATCTATGAACCTTTCTTATATTTTTTACCTCCAAAATCAGTTCAATTTTTATTGTCATTTTAACGTAAGTCGATAGTTGACATGAATAACCTCACGTTTACTGTCACCTACACATGTTGTTCATGGCCGTGGGTGCTCTCCGTATCTGAGGCCATTAAGTTGGTTCGACCAAGATACTTTTTTCCCTTTATTTTGAACATCAACTTATAATATTGTCTTTATCATGTGACAAAAATGAGACACTAGCGATCAATGCTAGTCATGTGACAATCATTTACTATATAATTATTAAATGTGCTATTTCATAATTTACTTTACAAAATGAAATATAAACGAATATAAACACATTGTAAGTTTTATTTAAACCACCACAAATGTCTAAGCATCGGCTTAACATAAGTGTCTTTTGTTTTGGCCCCTGTCCGGGTCTTGGTCTCGATGTCAAAAAGTGTTGATTCTGTCTCTTTTTTTCCGGTCTTGGTCTCAACACTCACCAGTCTCGCTAGTGTCTTGGTCTAAATCAGCAAAAGTCTTCGTCTTGAATCAGCCCATCTAGGACTAGGTCTTGTCTCGGTCTCTATCCTCATCTCTTGGTAGTGTCTTGGTCTCAGCTGAAGAGGGCTTGACATCATGTCAAATACAGTACATGAATGACTGGGGACCAAACAAAAATGAGGCCTGGTCATGTTTAGGGGACTAATGTCTGTATATCTTCCATTGAAACCTTCTTATTACTAAAAGCACATAGAAAAGACATTCATCAAATCTGTTTAAAGCCCACCACAAATAAACATTCTCTGCATTATCTTAACATAAGCAAATGCATGTTGTTCAAAAGCAAAGGACAATTCAATAACATTCCAAATTCACTGCTTGAAACTCAACTGAACAATAAATTAAAACATTTCCAAAATAAAAACTAAAAAGATGAGACTTAACATAATGGCCATTTTCTTGTTCTGAGTCCAGTTCTTGGTCTCGATCTTGAAAGGTTTTTGTTTTGATTATGTCTTCCTTGTTCTTGTCTTGGTCGAAAAACTCACCAGTCTTGATGGTGTCTTGGTCTTGTCTTGGTCTTGTCTTGGTCTTGACTTGGTCTTGACTTGGTCTTGACTTGGTCTTGGTCTTGGTCTTGGTCTTGGTCTTGGTCTTGGTCTTGGTCTTGTCTTGGTCTTGGTCTTGGTCTTGTCTTTGTATTGTCTTTGTCTTTGTCTTTGTCTTTGTCTTTGTCTTTGTCTTTGTCTTTGTCTTTGTCTTTGTCTTGTCTTGGTCTTGTCGTGGTCTTGTCTTGGTCTTGTCTTGGTCTTGTCTTGGTCTTGTCTTGGTTTCTACAGTCTCAGGTCTTAATAGTGTCTCCATTTCAATCTGGAAAAGTCTTGACATGTCTTGCCATCTTTGTCCTGGTAATGTCTTGTTGTCTTTCTTGTCTTGATAGTGTCTTGGACTTGTCTTGGTTTCTACACTTTCTGGTCCTGATAGTTCCTTGGTCTTGCCTCGGTTTCTACACTTTCTGGTCTTGATAGTGTCTTGGTTTTGTTTCTGTTTTTACACTTTCTGGTCTTGGTCACAGGAGAGGTTCTCTACACCACGTTTAAACACCAAGTTTAATATTTTAATTACTGGTTACCAACCAATATGCAAGCATCTTTGAGATGAAACTAAAGTTTTTGTATCTTCCATTAAAACGTTCTTATTCCCAACAGCATGCAGATATGAAATTTAGAGAAATAATGAAGAAAAACTGGCCATTTGCCGCTTGCTGTGTAAGACCTACATCACGGCTCCTTCAAAGACTCATTTAAAGGCCATTATATACCTTGCAGTCTTTAGATCTGAAATGTAGCCAATATCTATGGGAGTCGTAAAAAAAATCTCCAGAGCCAAGAAATAAATACAAACAGAACTCCAGCAGCAGGTGGATCTCAGAGGTGGCACTATTTTCCAATTCCAGACTGGGTCTTTAATGACAACTTCCACTGTGGAAGTGAATGGATGCACAATTTATCAGCCACATTCTGTGGCCCTGTAAGACCAGGAGGACCGAGTGTGGAGACTAATGAACTGCAAGCTCTGCTCCAGGCTTCTCTTGGTAATGATGGAGTTCCTGAACTTCCTTTCTTCTCTCCTTTTATTTAAAGTTTTTAGCTCTCCTACATGCATCCTTTTACTTAACAATCGAATAAGCTGCAGGTGACCAATTATTAAAAAGATTGCAATAATAATAATAAATACATATTTTTAAAGATGTGAATAAAAGAAAACTGCATTTTTTATTCATTAGTTGAGTTTGCTGAGTAAAATGTATATGTTAAAATGCTTTGAGTGGTAAACTAGTTCAAATAAATGTACATTTCAAATGTGTAAAAAGTTTATACTATAACCATTGAAAATTAAAAAAAAGTGTTACTAGCTTAAAGGAACCTAATATCAGAAATTAAAGTAAGAGCTTGTACTATATCATACCTATAAGTACCAGGTTACCTTATGGTAAAACATTATATTGATAATAATCTCAGGGTTGTTAATCTGTTTCTCTTTTGAGTTATTTTACACTTGTATCTTATATGTATTGGAATTAAAGAGGTTGTTCTTGCTAGAATGTGAAATCGAAGTACATTTAAAATGTTTTGCAACAGCACATTAGGATTGAAGAAACCTTGTTGCAAGAATATTCAACTAGTCATTTGGAAGACAGAGATCCTTAAGAAATCCTTCTTAACCCTTGCGTTTTCTCAGGGTCAGGGCCCCCCGAAGGCCCGAAAACAAATGTGTTTGAGGTATCCCTTGTGTTGGGAACAACCTCCTTGGCTTCCAGAAATAAAATATGCAGTGGTGGAGGTCACCTTGACCCAAAGACAACACAAGGGATACCTCAAAACACATTTGTTTTCAGGCCTTTGGATCAAATTAACCCTACGATAACACAAGGGTTAAGAAATAATTATCAGGAATTGCCTAGATTTTATCCTGAAACTATTTGATTCCTTTTGCTCCTGCTGCTAAAGGTTTTTCATGGCCTGCAAACAAATCAAATACATATAGGCTTATAATTATTAAATGTTTTAGATTTTATTAAAGTCCCTCAAATTTCTTCCAAAATTCAAAATCAACTTACTTTCTATTGAACCTCATGTTAACTAAGGGTTGGTGGTTACATTTTTTTTCGATACAATTTCTCATATCTTTAAAACAAGATGGACGTTACAGACGAGCACCACGGAGGTATTTCTTATGTTTTTAATTGTGTCTTTTTGAACAAAGTTGAAGACGGAGACAACTGAGCTCCAGTAGAAAATAAGTGAATTTTGGGTGAAAAATCAAAATTTTAATGTTCACAAATATAATGTGGATACATTAAAAAGCGGAAAAATGATGGGGGATTGGGTATCTTGTGTTACTCACGGTTTCTACTGAATGTGAATGCTACACAACATTACTAAAGTGTTGCATCATCGCCGTGCTTTCACTTTAAAGCTAATCCATGACAGTGTTTCTTCAAGACCAGGGTTTGTCACTTCCCAGATGCGTGTTGTGTTTTTATTCTTATTACGCTGAAACAAACAATATTAATAATAATTGACTTATTAGAAAAACATTGCACTATTAATTATATAGATTACATTTTAAATAGTAATCTAAATCTTTTACCTTAAAATAAGTTTTCAATATACAATAAAGCAAATCCACTATTTATTGCAGGGGTCCACAACATTATTTGCACCACTGATGGGTATATAGTAGTAGCATTGTAATCACAGACCAACCTAGATAAAAACAGTTACAACATTTTTTTACAGAGTTTGTGTTTCACAAATTTTCACTGGTTTACGGTTTAATTTGTCGGGTCTTGACTTAAGAGCCACAAGCTAATTTTACTTCAGAGAAAATTCCATCTTTGTATCAAAACAAAACACATTTTAGACAGTAATAATCAATAAAACAAATTGTTACTCTTTCTGTGTGGCCCGGTAACAGATGGTACCACTGATATAATGAATATAATTTATACTACAGCATAATGAAAATATACAGGACAAAACAACAAAAACATTCACAAATTTTAACTGGGCTTTAAAGATAGATAGTATTCATGTTGTTCATCTAAGGATAGTTCAACTATTAAAATATCCTTTCAGCTCAGGACTTGGTTTGTGTATTAAATTTTGTTCACTTGTGTGATTAGGTTGAAACCCATGGCAATAAATATCAACGCTTGACACCTACAAGTGTCTCTGACGTGACCAAGATACACACATGCATGTGTAAGGTTGAGCTGACTTTACCAGATAACTGCAACAGTATGGTCAAAAGTGAATTTAAAAATGTAGAAATGTGTTTAAAAAAAATGATGACGGCAGTATTGGGGTGAAGTCTGTTAAGGTGCTAAAGGCTCTGCACTTGTCAATGTTTGTGTTAGATGGCTGCACTGTTGGGAACAAGGTGCACAAATGTTCAGCCCCACAAAGCTCATACCCCATCAATTCTCTCGGTGCGCACACAAATGTGGTGGCATGTCCGAAGTACTTGGCAAAGACCAATGTCCAGTGGTGACTGGATGAATGGCCCACGATATTGCACTGAGTGAGTGCACTCCCACATTGAGCCTGGACTGCTGTTTAAATCAAGCGGGCGGTCACACTCGATGTGTACATCACCACTGAGGCATGGTGAGCAATGAGACGCTTGTACAAGGCCCCTGCCGGCCTATTGCAAGGCTGTAGTTCTGAGGCCCCTGGGCTGCCTAATCAAATCTGAAACCATCACATTCACTAGCCTCTCGGGCAAGGATGCATGCAAAAAAAGGGGGAAAAGTACATCACCAATCACATCCCTTCCCCCTTAAACACTGACGTCGGTACAGAAAAAGAAAAAGCAGCTCTTCACTTTTTCACTTCTCTTTGTGATGCAGCACAGTGAGACACGCCTCTGAGACACATCAACATTATCAACCATATGCAGCTGATAACCACAATCTCCCCCGATCTCTAACTTTCCAGACCTATGAAATTGATGTGTTTACTTAGCGTGTCCACGAGCAAAGCCGAGCAGTAATAGCCTTGTCGAGGGCTGAAGATGGAATCCCGTAGCTTCACCATCAATGCGGGATAATGGTTTCCTTTGATGGAGATTTGGGCCATCTAAACATAATTAGGCAAGCGTGAACAATGATCTCCATAAAGTGCAGAGTACTAATTAAAACAGTTCAGCATTACAGCATTTCAAACATGACAATAAAAACAACAAGAGGGCCCAAATGGATTACACACTGTGCCAAGAGTTAGGAGGAACACGTCAGATATTACAAAGGGAGTCTAATGAAAATACAGCATGGCGGAAAGGAAATAATTATCATTCATAAACATGTGTATTAATTCAATAAAGTCACGCTTTTCTTAAACACTTTTCTGTCTGTAAGCCAGCCAGCGAACATCTAACACAGTAGAAGTTTAATTGGATTGTTTCTGCGTTTTTTCCATTCAAGCTACATGTGTTTACATCATCCCTTGAATCTCTAAATGACTTACAAAAATAATTCCCTGTTTGAAAGTCCACATTGTGTGAAACTTGTCTGTCCTTCCTGTGCTTGTACAGATTCACTTTAAGTGTACCAGTGTCATCTCAGAGTCACAAACAATATTTAAGAGGCAGGTCTCAGATAACACACAAAGAAGAGCAGAAGAGAGTTGCTGTATGTAAGCTTCACATCATCGAATTGACGGTGATACGTCAGCGTAATAACTGATTCAATGCCAAAAAGATGAAGAACGCTCTCAGAGGAAATAAAAGCAGATGACCTGAACTTGACAATGGATGAGAGGGATGTGTTTCCCAAAGTTGTTTTTGGCTTAAGAAGATCTTTCACTAAGAAGGAAATGTAAGATGGAGCTGAGCAGCTCTTAACAGCCTTCTTAGGCACCAAAAATTCTGTGAAGGGAGATGTATATCCTCCACTTTTTCAAATAGTAAAAGAATGTTTTTAATTCAATTACTCATTAATATATATCAGTTAATAGTACTACTATGACTAAATAATTAAGAACGTGCCTGGGAAACTCGTATCTTTGTGCTCTTCTTAGCCAAACTCTTTCTAGGTCTTTATAAACCATCTTATCTGGGAAACCCGCTTTTTTCCATCTAGCTATGTTCAGAAAAATCCTTTATTGAATATAAAAAGACATTTAAATTGTTCTCTTTACCATGTTTGTGAAATAAGATGTTATCATCTTTTGTCATCTTAAATGGTGTAAAACTGTAGCTTATAAACTGACAAATTATGATTTCTTGTTTTTACATTTAGTCGGTGCAGCTAACAATGAGATTCGCTGTGTAGTTTCTTACAGCTAACCAGGGTTGTTGAGTCAAACCTTGGCATCATGAAATAATGCAGTTTATCACAGGACAAAGATACCAACAATAAGACCTCAGTTAAAAATGTTGATCTCAACATTCTCCAGTCCTGGTAGAGTCTTCATGTAGATAGTCTTGACTTTAACTGTAATATGCAAACATATTTCAGCAATTGTTTCTATAGATGTGACCATCATGTAACATTTCACATTTAGATCTGGTGGAATCTGTGCTATTTTGAAAGTGTAGAGATAACATCGGCTAAAAACACCAAGGGAAAAATATCGCCTCTCATCCTTTGACCGTTTTCCTCCTCAATCAACATTTCCGTTATTGTGGCAGACATGACAGCAGTTTGATTGTCAAGCACCTGTAGTCAATTGACGGTTGCTGTCTCCGAGCATTTGCAGCACAGAGGATCAGAACAATAAGAAAAAAGGCTTCCAGTTGTGTTTGCATGTGTGCCGCTCTCAGCAGCGTCTCCCGAGATGAGCATTGATTCCTAAATGAATGCGCATCTCGAGGAAAAATGGATTTCTTCCTTAAGATGTGACTTTATATCTCTTCTTTAAATCCCCGCAGCACTGTGTGCATTTGATTACACAGCAAGAAGAAGAAAATCTTTGCATCTTTATAAAATATTCATTGGTGTGAACGGGTGAGCCTTCTGAAGATGCCTGCTGCCTGATGGAGGGGAGATTAAGGAAATAGAAACGGGATCCTGTTAGGTCATTTTCAACATGTTTGTTACATGCTGGAGAGTATTTAGGGAACACAGTTTAATAAATAGTGAGCGTTTCATAATTGCACTCAAAGTCATTTACTGCTGTGACTCAGACAATAGTTGGCTTCAGCCGCGTCTCTTATCAAGTGTATGCTGACAAATGATTGATTTAAGATATGATCGTGATTTAATTACAGTTGGAACTTTAATTATCCACTTGGCAGAAGGCCATCGTCTCTGGTCAGAGCATTCTTTCATTTTCCTCTCATTTTTCCTGCAGCGCCAGTTCATGTGGCAGATTATCACACAAGATAGAGACGGGCATGTGTTTCAATGTGGATTAAAATGTTTATTTTAATAGCATGTTATTGTTTGTCTGTCTATACTATAGTTACATTTACAGGTATACATTGTGGATCAATACATTTTACTATGTTTACTATATTTCATTTATATTTTGATTTTGTAGGACATAAAAAGAAAAACGTTTTTACACATTTTGCAGTAGGGTCAAACATAAATGAAGATTGTACATTATTGTTTAGAAAACCAAATTATTTTGATGGAAATTAACCTTTAATTCAAGTGATTTATTTTGGCACTTTGGCGCAGGGAACCAGAAGGGGTCACTGTTTACGCTGTCACACAAAGATCTAATCTCTGCCTTAACTGATTCTATTAGCTGGCTGATTGTATGCATTCGTTTGCATGTCAAATATTAAGTTTATAGTTGATGGATGAGACATTAATGACTTGTTTTATATTATGTTCAATAATTATAGGTAATTCAATATTAACGATAAATATTAAGCACATTTGTGTGTCTGTTTTGGCTTTAAAGATAAGTTAAATAAAAAACAAATAAATTGCTTTTAAAATGAAAAAATGGAGTAAAATTAATTAAAAAAAGGGTAATAAATAGATTGTATATTTATTTACAGATGTGTAGTTATCACACAAATAACTCTAAAGTCATCAGAAGAAAAAAAAAGTGTGGTAAATTAACAAATTGAGTCACATAAATATTTTGAGTTAAGATAATTCGACTAACAAGCAGGATCATCACCTGTGAAAAGTCCTGGACGAAGCAGAAACAAGACGAGGCACACACACACACCGAGATTGAGTGGAGGGGCTTGTCAAAGGAGTAATACCCCTTACTTGGTATCTTGAAAAGTGACTGGATGACAAACATGTCTGTCAGCCTTGTGCCAATATAGTTTAGAGCCTCTCGTGATGGGGCACACACCCAATGACAGAAGCAGGTCATTTCCGTTCTCTGGCGTCATAAATCCACCGTCTGGCCCCTGTCCGGCTGCTGATGCTGCAGAACGCCACACACAGTGGACCTGTCGGAGCACCATGAGCTACGGCGTCGTCCCCGCAGCCTGCAAACACACACAAACAACCTGAGCAATCTTTACTTGGCAGCAGCTGTGGCCGGCTCGCAGCCCCATCAACTGTCAGAGAGAATTTCAGGTGTACTAAAAAATAAATCCCATCTATTTGATCCTTCTCTGAAGCCTACTTTTATAAAGCTTACATTTATTGTCAAGAAAATAAGCAAACATGCCAGGCTGTGGTTCACTTGTCCTTTGTGCAGCGGCTGACAGCTCATATTCCTGCCTGCGATACAACACTTAATATACTGTAACATCAGAAGAATACAGTGTGAGCCCGTCAGCGTGGAGGGATACTGCACCTAATGTATTCATGTTTGCTTAAATCAGACTCAAGGTTAAGACAACATCTATTTCTTTTGACGCAACATCTGTTTGGCAACAACGCAGACTTTCAAGTTGCCAGACATGACACCTCCACTCACCGATACAGGAGGAATCAAAGATGAATAAGTGAGCCGAGGTTTTCGTAACCTTCCACCGACTACCCCCCCAACCCCCCGCTCCAGCTCCACTAGAGGATGTCAATGTAAATAGGTCATTGAGCTTCTTTCTCATTTTGTCCAAACACACCATGACAGTCTTTAAAGAGCTTAAAATATCTATTTATGTATTTACAATCCTGCTACTTTATTCATCCACCATGATCATGTGACCTCACAGGGTTGGGAGGACCTCATCCTTTACCAGCCAGGGTTCGACAGATTCTCCTTTTGATACAAGAGAAGGTCAAATCTATTTCCTACAAAAGTGGCAGCCATCTTTGAAAACGTTTGTCTTTTTGACCCATTACTAGTTTACACAAGAGTCAATCAAGCAGTTGTCAATCAAACTCCCCTGACTTTTTCCTTCACGTGTAGGTCCAGTTACCCTTTCTCACCTTAATAATACATGAACAGTGGAGGAAATAAGTACTTGATCCCCCATTAATTATGAAAGTCTGCCCACTGACAAAGAAATTAATGGTCCATATGTTTAGTGGCAGGTTCATTTTTAACGGTGTCAGACAAAATGTAAAAGTATATAAATTATCAATTCTTTGAGTGAAATAAGTATTTAATCTTCTATCAAAAAAATAGTTAGTACTTTGTGGATAAACTCTTGTCGGTAAGTACAGAGGTTTAATCTTAGGTATATATTCAAAGTAATATAAATTATAGCATTCGGTGTGATGATCTTTGCTTCTTAACCAGCCGTCTCTGTGAAAAGATGGAGTCCCTTTTTAAGACATCAAATGGGGGGGTCACAAAATGTCATCTCATATGCTGCAAATGGCTCGCAGGCAACATGTCATAGACCCCTGTCATACAAATACTGGAAAAATAAAAAGCACAACAACTGAAGGAAAGAAGAACAATCTTCATTGGCTAATAGGACTATGATGGGATGCAGTCAGAACCTGATGCAATACATGGTCAGCCATCAACGCAAACATGATTGTGAGGATTTTACACGTTGATATCATGAACGGGTAATCCACCACTGAATATTTAGTTTTCTGTGAAATGAACTCAAAAAGTACTCTTGTACAAAAGACATCAGTTTATACGGACCTGAATGTTTTCGGCTTATTTATCTAAAGTAATCAGCCAAGACGTTACAGTTTGGATGCAAATTGGTTTATCAAATGAAAAATTATCAAATAGCTACAGCCCAAATCATTTTGACACCTATTAAGGTTTTGACATTTACTAGGATGGATTTTTAAGTACTGCTGCTGGTTCAAACTGAAGGGCAAACACCTTCAAATTTAACTTCACAAAATCGTTATGTACAAATTCTATATCTAATATAAAACCACTTAAATGTGACAATGTGGCGTGTTTATTTGCTTTTAAATATTACTTTAATACACTAAGTAGAGATATAACTACCGATAACAACTGCTGCTGACGAAAAGGTTAATATGTCATGCATTTAAGCACCACATCCCACTGAGCGGCACTTTTTTAGCCTTGAATAATCCTAGAGTAGGATTATTATCACATGTACTCAATACCGCTTCTATAAGGTCACGTATTATGAATGTTCTGTTCATACACACTCTTCAACAGTTTTCCCTCCATCCATTTTATTGTTGGTGTGCTGACAAAATGAGCATTTGGGTCGCTCCGACTTCTCTCTGGAAGTCATGGCTGGGGTTGAGCAGAATGCTAAACGCCATACATCCTCAAGGTTATCTCTGAAGACAGAGCCCCGGCTTTATTTTTCTGGAATGCATGCATCAAGTCAGCTGACGGAAAAAAGGAAAAAGATGAAGGTGACTCCTACAGTTCAAGTCGAACACTAGCTTGCTGTGCTCGATGGCTATAGGGCGTGCAACCTTGCTGCGTTCACAATGAATGTGTTCCTACCAGCCAAGCTCGCCCCGGTACCGGACCGGTGCAAGGCCGAGGGAAGGTAGGCCAGCGGCTAATTCAAAAGCACTTAGACGTGAAAAGTGTCATTTCTATTCCCAAGTTGACGCGATATTGAAATTAGGTCATCTGTGCAGCAGAGGCCAATTTTCATCCTCATATATCATCGCTGCCCCTGATCCCAAGGTCTCATTTCACTGTAAGTGGTCAATAAGTCATTAACATGCAGGAGATGCACAGACATCGTGTCTACTGTACAAGAGCAGGAAGTGAGCACAACATTAGACTTTTGTTCTGTGCAAACCACTAATTAAGAGTGTTGGTGCATCCTTACATATTTTACAAAGACAAGTGTACGTCGATTGACTTGATAACATCGCTGTTATGGATAGATTTATCAAGTGGTTTAAATATGTTTTAAAATATTGAAACAGCTAATAATCACAGTTTATTAGGAACTCAGGGTTGTTGTTCCGGGGCTATGACCACTACTAACCAGAACCAAAACTAAGGCAGTTAAAAGGAGCTTTAAAGTGGACAAATCAGGTTCACCAGAGGTGACACTTTATACACAAATTTACCGTCAACACCCTTTTAAGCGTTGAAGGTTTGCTAAAAAGACACAGTGACTTGGGTAAATTAAAAAAAAAACTACAGGTTGAGGGAACATCCATTTTTTGTGTCCTACTACAGCAGATGTTCAAGATCAGCCGAATGTTGGGGGTTTAAGTATTTTCTAACAGCAGGTTTACTGACCTGATTAAATTAATGTTTCTCATAATGAGACCTTACCCCAGGTGATTGATTCACGTATCTCAGGGTCTTGTTCATGAGTAGGGTGAAGAGTGAGACGTAAGCATTGTCTTCGGTCAAGAAGATAATTTTCTCTGAGCTGAGACAAAAGTTTGAGCTCTTAATTTAGTGGTCGACAGCCACTACCCTTTACCTTTGCTCATGCTCTGATCCGCTCAAGTAGAAGAACTCACATTTCCCTGATCCTAAAGACTCTTCATTGGCTGCCAGTTTCTTTCTTTTATATTTGGCCACTTCCACATGAATACATAGTTGGTCGATGTATACGAGCGGATGTTTGATTTGATAGACCTTTTATCCAAAGAAATATGTTGCTTATATTTAAAAGAAAATATGTTGCTATGGTTTTATTATGATAAGAAGCAAATTTATATTATGGACAATGTGGAGAACATGCTGTTGAGTGTACAGTGGACACACAAGTACACGTCAAAGAAACTGCCAATCATGGCACAACCTTTTTTCTGTTTAATAGTCAAACCAGAATCGGAGAATTATGATGAAAATCTAGTGTCTGCACTACAACGTTTTTTAAGTAGATCCTTAAAATTGTTTAATCTATAGAGTACACTTTTTATTGAAATGACGCATATAATAACACATGACAAAACAACATCAATCTTAAGAGTGACAAAAATGTTATGGTAACGTCGAGTGATGTATTGATGAAGCTTCATGAAGCAGTATCTTCTAGAAGAAACAATTATTCTGTTGAAACATCCTTTTTTTTAATGAGGGCGCCACCTACTGTTCTCTAAAACATATGACACTGCTTCACAAAGCCTCATCAGTAGATCTCAACAGTAAGTTATGGAATATATTTTCAAATAAGATGATTCAAGTGGTGGTCAAGCAAATTTTGTTTTTTGTTTTTCTTCTACATCAGTCCTCTGGTCCAAATTTATTTCTGCAGAAGCTGAGCAGCATAAACAAATAGTGCCCAAGGCTAAGACTGGCTGCTTAAACATCCACGGGCTGTTTTTCTTTTCTACACCAGAACACATTGTAAATTCAGGCCCATGCTCTGTGAGCTTTATTAACAAATAGCCATTGTGTTCTGACAATTTCACCGTGCATTATTTACATCCTGCACCTCAGCAAAAGGTCTGTTAGGATTAATTTGCCCGCCAAAGTGTCTGTTATGTTTAATAATCAAAATGGCATCCATAAAAAGGGTGTCACACATCATCCCAACGTTGTTGTTTTTAGTCCTGATTTAATAGTTTACCCTCCACATCCTCCCACAGTTGTAATCTGATCAAGTGTGAGTTGGAATCCTACATTTCTTCTTGCCATTAAGTGCAATAAACTAAAGGCATCAACATCCTTCTAACAAACCGAAGGGGGAATCGAGGCCCCTGGCTGCCGGCTCTGTAACAAATGGAGCAAATCATTGTCAGAACCCATGTTTCTTTCTGCTTTAACGTGGTTACACGGGTGTGCCGGGACATTTATGGACTGTCTGATCCAGTGCCGGGAGATTAAAACCAAATCAAGCCAAACCAGCTTCTTCTCTGATGAGCCATGTGGCATATTGTTCAGTATAAACAAATATTTATTTACTCTAAAACATTGGCTGATTTTATTTTCTCCCCCGGATTCGATCTATTTCCCTCAACATTCTTTTCCCTGTGTACCATCTTCTTGCTTGTGAAAATGGGGTTTGTATTGATGAGCTGGGCCTGATATTGATTTCCCATCATTCCTGGTGTGGACATTTTCTGGTCTATTATACTACAGTCGCAGCATATTCCCCCAGCAGCCGTAAAGTGGATATATGGACAACCTGACCTTGGCAATATGGAGATAATGAAATATCCTTAATGACCCTTCCTGAAAGATTTTACAGGCTGGACTATAGACTGCCAACCCGTGTACAATAATAGTTAGTGGAGGAGGATTTTAGAGGCCGAGCTAAATCTCCAGCTCACTGGATGTATTGGGAGGACAGTAACTTGTGTGTTTTACTAGTAAATGTAACCATTACCGCGGTTATATGGAGGAGCATCAGCGTATGATGGATAATAATACATGTCTATCATAGCTCCCTAAACACAGTGATGAGAGGAGAAAACCGCTCTGTTTTCTCAGATTATTACGTTGTAAAAGGTGCATCTATTAACCAAGCCCCGTTAATTGCTTATATAATAGACACTACACTTAATAGCTGCGATAAGACAAATGAAATGTCTCTGTTTTAAAGGAGGAACACGGGTTTAAAAATGTACTATACTGTAGAGTTGTAATTGCTCATAAAGCAACAATTGAAATTATTGTTTTTTTGCCTTCACATGTCCTACATTTCTCCGTTGCATCGAATACATGTCTCACTTCTTGATTTTCAGCTTAATGTACTCAAAGAATGACATTAAAGAATTGTATTTCCTTATATTTATTAGCCTTCAACCGTTTTAGGCTGTAGGAAGATTAGTTTTAACCCCTTCTGTTGTCTCTGGGTCAAGATGAACGACCATCCTGGTTTCTAGAAATACATATACAGTGATGGAGGTTGTTCACCTTGACCCAGAGACAACACAAGGGATACCACAAATCCATTTGTTTTCAGGCCTTTGGGTCACCTTGACCCTGATATCACACAAGGGTTAAGCAATGTCAGCCAAAATAAAACCTGGATTTTTGTGTTTTCTTTTAAACATTTTGAAAGGTTCCACACACTTATATACAGTATAATATTTTTCTTTTATGATACCTTATTGAGTCCAAATATTTCACAGCACAGACAAATAACTTTGCTAGTGTTCAGTGTTTTTCTTTTTACAAAAAAAGAGAATGATTTCAGTGTGTCATTAAGGGTTGTTTATTTTTATGTAGCCTGGCCAGATATTTTGCAGTAAACATAATGAAAGGAAAATATGCGCTTCTGTTCCTCATGTTGATTCTTCAACAGATAACTCTGATCCAGGACCCATTTGTGGCCCTTCATGCAGCCTGAGACCTTGCTTATAAACTGTATTATTCAACCACAGAACATCCTAATCGTATCATTCAGCTGGTTCTCCCTTCAGAATGTTGGGCAATATCTGTAATGTACGAACTAAATATATTTTATAAATTCTGTTTTAATAGCCTCTTTTGGCCATCTCCACTGTTTTCAAAACCATCCCCGGACTCCCCATTCCTTCCTTTATGTATATAGAAGTCATGCTCTTGAAAAAGCATGAGTAAAGAGGCAAAAATATATAGATCTTTCTCTCAGTTGCGATCTTGGATAAGCAGGTGTTGATCATCCACAAATAGTGTGGTTAAGCTACACAAACTAGCATTTCCATTTCTTCACCACATTATTTATATTGAGCTTTTTTTGTTTAAAATGATTTAAATTCAAGTTTTATTGATATATTCATTACTCTCATGCTGTTAAGCAATCATTTCGTGGCTAGAAAATGTTTATTATACAATACAAATCCAAGTATATAAAAGATAGATGGAAAAATTAAAGAAAACATCTGCTACACAATTCTATACCTGGTCACAAACTAAAACGCTGAAAAGGTGTATTGTTCATAAAAATGTATATTTCAAAAAGGAAAAACCATGTAGATTAGATTAGGTTCCTCTTGTAAAACATTGTGTTTGTGTGCATTGGTTTGTTATGTCAATATAACATAAGGAACAAACCACTTGTGTGCAGCTGAAACAGTGGCAGATGAACGTATGAATTGTAGTATTGGTGTATTCATTTAGATGTCACAGTCACTGTGGTGTCAGGCACTGAAGATAGGCAGATCATTATTCACGTGTCACGCTGACAATTTATTTTCCCCGAGATCTGTGCCGATAGCAGCTGATAATCATCGGCAAAGCGAATCAACAATGAACTTGCACCTTCCACTCCACTGTCTTCACAACACTTCAAACACGGCTACACTTCAAACACAAAAGCCGCCGTGGCTTTGATGCCATTGTCAAAAAACGAGTTTTGTTCCGTCATATTTAAACTCCACAGCCCGTCTCTCAGAGCCGAAACCTAGACGGAGATGGAGAGACGTGTGAGGAGCAGATTTCCAACATGAAAAGAGCAGCTGTGTTGTATCATTCTTCGTTTTGTCTCCTCGGGCTGCAGTCGCAGCTTCACCAGGTTAACACTGAGCAACAAGACCTCGAAGTGCAGTCAGCAGCAACAATAATTGCAGAATTAAAAAATGAAATGAATAAAAGAGGTTATTTGTGACGGTACACTTTAAGTAAACAAGAAAAACACAACAACAAATAAGTCATTAATTTGTTTATCTGTTCATATTCCTCAGACAATGCCTGCTGCAGCATTGCGTGACTGGAGTTCAATTCTAAATAAAGAAATACATAAAAATACAATTCTAAAAAAAGAAAGAATAATAAAAATATTAAAAATTAAAAACCTTAATAAGAATACTAGTCTAAATTCAATAAATTAATGAAATAAAAAAGAATTAGAGGACTGAATCAAATTCCAAACCAATGCAAATAAAAGTGCAATTCTAAATGAAGAAATGAATGAATACAAATAAAAACATGTAAATGAAAATACAATCCTAAGAATAATAATAATAAATAATAATACAATTAAAATACAATCAAATGTAAATAAGAATACTAGAAATTAATCAAATTCTAAAAATATATTAAAATTAAATAAAAATAAATCAAATAAAAAATGTAAAAAAAAAATACAATTCTAAATTAAAGAAATAAACAAAATTCTAAAACAAAAATACATAAAAAATATATAAAAAATACAATTCTAGATGATCATATTTATATATATATATTTTAAAATGCATATAGAAATACTATTTAGTAAGTTAAGTAAATTGAAAAAATAAAAAAATAACTACCACCTCACTAACTAACTAAAGCTAAGTAATTGGCTTATAAAGCTTCATGAAGCAGTGTCATCTTTTTTAGAGATCAGTAGATGGCGCCCTCAGTTCAAATATGATGTAAAGTTTCAATGGAATAGGGGTTCAATGCTATAGATTATAGAGCTGAGAGTGACATCTACTGGGCTCTGAAGATGCTGCTTCATGAAGCTTCAGCAACTCATCAGTCATAGTTGTTAAAAAATATATATATTTTACGTTCTTTCTTGTCTTTTGATATAAATAGAAAAACATGTGTAGTTCATTTTAAAAATGAGTACCTGTTACTTGCTTCCTTTACCCTTTCTTGTATATTTCAGTGTGTTCTGACCTTTCTACGATCATGTTTACAAATTGTAAATACTGAAAGCATCTGCAGAACGATTCGTGAAGCGCTCCCGCAGCCCCACACACGGACAAGCGATGCAATCTGAGTGCAGACGCGGCGGCTTCATAATGACTATAATCACAGAAGATAAGCAACTAGTGCACGGGCAGAGATCAGGGGCTGAAAGAAATAGAAGCAGAGAAAAAAGTAATTGAATCTTTTGGCGACACATTCAGATGAAAGCCATTGGCTGTGTGGGAGATGCTTTTCACTGAATGACATTTAGATTACAGAGGTGCTCGCCGCTCGCCATCACGGTCAATACCTCTGTCTTCACAATAGCACTTCCAACTCTCAGCAACACACAATAAAGAAAGGGTTTCAGCCCCGCGGGTTGATTTGGAGGATGCAGGCCTGACCACAAGATCTCTGAAGTTGAATAATGAAAATATAATCCAGCCTAACCTCAACCTGCTAACTCAATATTGTGGTTTAAAACACGGGGAGACAATCAGGTTAAATAAAAACTAATAGATTTTAATACAACTCTTATTCATGAAAAACTTAAGAAGGACTTATTCTTATATATTATGTTTTACGCTGACATGTTTTCTTTTATTTTGAAACGTAACAACATTTTTTGCTTAACTTCCTCCACTGCCTGTGCTGCGCTGAGCTGAATTTATGCAGCAGAAGTCAGGCCTTGAGTATTCACAGCAGGGTTCTACAGCTCTGACGGACCTGAGATGCCGGCAATAGAAATGTATGTTTGTTATTAATGTATGTTTTTACATTATTGTAGTACTTGCTCCACAGGAAAAACATGTAAAACCTGAAATATATCTTGAGGTACAATGGTTTGTAACCTGGTTTCTTTTTATGTCTTAGGGTCATTTGTATGTTCTCTCTGTACCTGTTTCCTCCACATACTACAAACATAAATTAGTATGTTGATGACTGTGTAGGAGAGTATGACATGGTGTGTGAGATGGTTCACCAAAAAAGCAAAATTATCATGTTGTGTTCCTTCATTTTTAGCTTCCCGGAAAAATACTGAAAAAGTCTGAGTGCTACAGCCATAATGGAAATGAATGCAAATGTCGTCTCCGAGCCACTTCAATGAAGCAAGTTTATATTTCATATCATATCTCCTCAGTTTCAGCCTCATTGCACTGGTTTCCTGTGCTTTTGTCGTATTTATTTTAAAAACCTTTTCATTTCAAATCTAACATTGGTCTTAGATCAAGGTCCTGGTATGTGTTCCAAAATTAAAATTAAGTTCTAACCTTTTATCATCAGGGCACCTCAACTTTTGAACAGCAGGTTGGGTAAGATAAGAATGATGTTCTTTTAAATCTCTTTTCTTCTTTAAGAACACACTTTTATAAAACATTTTTTTCTGTTTTACATCTTTTTTGTTTGTTATTGTTCAGTATTTTGTGTTGTTTTCCTTTTATCTGGACCATTGAATCTATGATAAATTCACTATATTCTTGCTCTGTCTTCTTTTCTCCTTTAAGCCTTGTGTTATCTCAGGGTCAAAGTGAGCCGAAGACCTGAAAACAAATGTCTTTATGGTATCCCTTTTGGGGCTTTTCGGTCACCTTGACCCTGAGATAACACAAGGGTTAAGAGAATGAGAAACATACAACCAATTGAGTTTGATTTATATGTGATTAATGGTCATTTATTAATCAAATTCAATGACACAATTACATGTCAAGGTATGTTTCATTGCATCACATTAGTGAATGAACTAATATTCCAGGACTGAATATCGTAATCGATGCTATCTGAGAACCCAGGATTGCGTCAATAGCAGCATTCCACCTGAGAATAGCCGCTGTGGTCATGATGCTTCTCATACATCAGAAAAATCCAGGTCCTGCAGCGTCTGGTCATTCCCAACATTCATTGCACCGGCTCATTAGAATGTAACCCACGGCAACAGTGTGACCTCGTCGCTTTTATCCGTTCCATCTCCTGTATTGACACGGAGCAGCATATTCCCTAATATTAGAGGGGCTCACATATTGCCCCGGTGACACACTTCAAATGCATCTCAGATTAATGATATATCACGGTACGGGATCTACAGAAACCATTAGTAAGCCTGACAACCTGACGTCGGATTTTAAAAAATTTCCAAGTAATCTTTTTGATTTATGAAAGTGTGTCCAGGTTCATCGCGAGTGATTCAAGATTTATCACATCCTGGTTAGAATTATTAATGATTTTCAATTTGTAAATCTGATGCTGCCACGTCGAGAGGCGCTCGGCGGAATCACCAAAAGGCTGGTATCAGTAAGCCATGTTTGCTCCACGATTACTTTATCAAAAATATTTCATCGCTGCACTTACATTTCACTTATTTTCCACTCCTGCTGATCCTTCCCCGTCGCCTTCATTTCTCTCGCCTCACGTCCTCGTGGCGCTAACATTTTTCTTCCAGAGCAAAACGCCGCTCATGTCATTGCTTGGCTAATCTTCTGAAGTTGCACTATTAGTTCCAAGTTCCCTGACACATGCACTTTTAAGGACCTACTGTGTCAACATGTCAAATGAACGTCGCCCGCAGACGTCTGTACGTTGCAATCTTTCTCAGCGTTGACGAGAACGCGCAACTAAGATCAGCATCACTTCCTTCCCAGATAGCCCGAGAAGTGTCGAGGCTCGCCTTTGATGTCACGTCGGGACATCATGGCGACTACTTTACGTGTACTTAGCGAGTTGCGCTGGCGTTGGCATCATCTGCCGTGTGATGGCCCCTTTGTGTGGCATATGCCTCGTCCGACGTGAATTAGAATGGCACATTGCAAGTAAGCACTCTGACAACATGAGATGCACGGATATGACGCCTTTCGCCGGAGCCAGCTTTTCTGTTGACGCCATCAGAACAAAGCAGTCGACGTGGACAACAATAATGAAGGCTTTGATGAGGAGATCAGCTGATGAATTCATGGTTACTTTCATTTAATCTGCAGACTTTCAAGGTATTTATTTGATAAAAACTAACTAAAGAGATAAAAAATGGCTATATCAGGTGTGAAACCAGCTTATTTTGTATATATACAGTACCTATGTTTACATTGGATATTGAGGGAACATTAGCTTAAATGTAAAGTAAGTAAAAGAGTATGATGTAAAACAGAAAATGAATCTAAATACTCTTTAGTAGATCAAAATTATATTTTAACTCCAAAGTAAAGTTAAATACATTTAATTTAAGTTTCTAATTCACTGGTTCCTGTCTGTGAGGTATTTAATAATGGGCACAGAAAGAAAAAATAATGTAGAGGATTTGATTATAGAGTTTCATTTAGAATTGTTTTTATTTATTTCATTATTTATTTTAAATCATATTAACTTGACAAGGCTCTTGTTTTGGGCAAGTTAACTCGAAAATTCAGTCTCTAAAGAAGAGAAAATTAGTGAAAAGCAAACTGTTATTGAGTTCCTGCTGATTCAACCATGTTGTGACATCTATTTCTTATGTTTTGTATATTATAATTTCAAGGCCAAGCTCCTCTGTTATAGTTTGTTTTTATTTAATGGTCAGTCCATGCAAGTAGAGCCAACATTACATCAGTCCATGTAAGAAAAACAGTTTGGATTCAATGTGATTTTAGTCATTTTATATTGACAATCACAATTGCAGATTTTTTCTTTTACAGTTATAATAAGCAGAAAAAAAAATGTTGTATACATTTTAACATTAGTAACAAGGTATGTGAAAAAGTAAAAATGAAAGAAATCAAAAATCCATTTGCTGAACTCTGTTCTTTTTTTATCAACTTCAAAGTCTTGTTATATTCATATTTTAAAAGCATTTTAAACTTTCAACTAACAAAAGTGTCTCTATTTTGTAGAAGATCATCATATGTTCAAAAAATGTATTAAAAATAAATATTAAACCCTTGCTGATATATATATATATATATATATATATATATATATACTATTTTTACTATTTAAAATTTAAAAATGATTTGAAATTATACTGATATTACCTTAGAAAAAATAACAGTTGTCTTTTTAAGATTCATAATTACAAAGAAAGAAATGAATTCTAGTACGATACATTTCTAAATATACATTTTGTTGAATATTATAAAGGTCTAATTATTACCTTTTCTTCATTTAATCAACTTTCAAATATTTATAATAGTAACTTTTTTTCACCTATGGCCTTGGAATGTCAGTCAAAACACTGTGTAATCCTTTAACTTATATAGTCCTTCCACTGATGAGCTGAAATGTACAATTTTCTGTTAGTCAGAAAAAGTCTAATGTGAACTTTTTTATTTCGACACCTCAGGAAAGAAGAACTTTGCCAACATTCTGAAATAGTTGCTTTTTTCATTCCTACTCTTCGCACTACATCTCCCTCCGAGAATCAAGTGATGTGTGAAACTGTTGCTAACCCTCCGCAGTCCTCCTCCTGCTCTTATAAAAATACATCCCTTCTTCACCACATCCATGATTCATGGCTGATGGTGCCAAAATGAATGTGTTAGCGCTCGTCTCTCTTTACTTATTCAGAAGGCTCAGCTTCTTTGTTTCCTCTGCTGAATACCCCCAGATATTGCTGCTGATATTAATACGTAGAAACCAGGTTAGGAGAGGTTGGAGATCAGCCGAGATATGAGCGGGAGGAGGAGAGAGGCCTCATGCAACATAACAATAATGGGGTGAAGGGAGAGTTGGGTTTAGATGAGGACAGATTATGGAAGCTGCTTTAAACAGTGATGGAGCCACTCTGGGTTTAACACTTTACTATTACCGTAGCATTCATATGAGCCAGGAATTCTTGGTCATTTATATGTATTTGTGAAAACTATATAATAATAGGTCTGTCTGTCGGTGTTCACTTGAGCTCCACTAAACGTTAGGTGGGCGTTTGGATATCATTACAAATGCATAGAACATATAATATATATTAAACATGTATCATTCACTGCATACTGGTTTTCCAAGAAAGAACGTTCGATCAAACTGTATTAAGTTGCTTTAAAAATCAGATTTTTCTAATATTAAGGAAAAACAAAACATGTTTGTAAAAATTTAGTTTACATAAAATAAAGAACATAAATAGATGATTATTAAAATTTGCACTTATTTTTGAAGCTAGTGGAATCTTCAGTGGCTCTTTAAACCATTAGAGAACATGGGTGTTGTTGTGTAATATATCCTCCAAAATAACCTAAGTATGTATGTGTTGGGTGATCTAGTCTCAATTTCCTATAGACCACCAACTTGTTTGTGAAATGTATTGAACATTAGCACGTAGACTACTGACCTCTCAGTGAAGGTTTAAGGGGGATGGGCGACTCTATCAGGTCAAGGGGGCACAGGGGCTTAGAAGACCCCCATTAAACTATAAATACTGTATGTCAATATTTGATGAAAATTAAACCGTAATTACTACATGACTAGCATCATTTCAGCTCTTCTGGGCAATTGAATTATCTACATATAAGCCCTGCTCTCCTCTATCCCCTCAGAAAGTTATCTATTTTCATAACAACTATATATTTTTAGAAATTTTTCCTCGTGTCCAACTCAACGTATACAACGTGTTTACAAATGTAAATGCCTGTATATCACATAGCAGCAGCGGAAAGTTGCATGTTGGCTTTAAGTCTTGCAAATTCTGAACTTTTACTGTTGGTTCCTCTCTGTCGATGTGGCAGTTGGCGAGACAGTGGGATAGCGATGCTTAACGTGATTGGTTTAAGAGCCCGTGGGGATTTTATCTCTGTGCTGAAGGTGTTTAGTGGGGATGGGGGGGTTGCATCTTTAACAAAGCTACAGAAGAACTGTGGACCCCCCGCTAGCTTTTATTTATGTGTCGATCGTGTATGTGCGGGCGTTGAGTTGAGCTTTTGTGACAGTTGTCGTGGTGTGTTGTTTGTTTTATGGCTCACAGGAGGAGTCAAAGTTCAAAAGTGAGGTTTTTTTTGCTTCTATATTTATTTAGAATTTCTAAACAATATAATTTATTGTGAAGAAACCACTGGCTGGGTATCATTTTGTGTTTTTATATTTACCAATAGTATTTTCTGGATTAAATTGTAATTTAACCAGATAAAATGTTTCATTAACTAGATAAATTATTCAAATAGCTTCTGCAAATGAATACAAAAATACACTTAATTTATCCTGTTTTCTTATATTAAAATGAATATATAAGCAATGAACTTTGTCGTCCACACAAGTTGTATCATTAATGTATCAATAATATTACATTAAATAATATGTTCATGGATTTATAGAAAAGCCAAATTCAGTCAAGGATGTAAAAAAGAAGAAGAGCTTCAACAAAGGTGATATATTTCTGTTAATAAAACCACCCTATTTGTACCTAAACTTTTCTAAATGTATCATGATTTCAAAGAATTTCTTATAAATTATTTTTGTTATTGTTATTGTTATTTCTTACATAGAATGAAAAGAGTTGAATCTGAAACATTTTCAGTAAAACTTTTTTCTATTTATGACTATTTCATCACTTATAATTATTGATTTTTTCTGAAAACACCTGTGATTAACTAATGTATGGCTGTAGAAAAGAAGAACAACAAAATTAAACTAACCATGCATTAATATATCTTCATGTGTTAAATAAATACAATTTCTGAGATAAAAACAGGGACATCTTGTCTCTTTGGGGAGCTGTGCATGGGGTGTTATAGGTAAACCCTTCTAGTCTGGATTGTGTCTCTCGTACTCTAGGTAATGCTTATTTAACCTAAAGGTGCAGTGCGATAGCAGGGATTTTATTTTCTCCAGGGATCAGAATGTGAAATTCCCGTCGCTCCCTTCCTGCCAGTTTGCTGGATCCTGGCAGGCTTCGACAAAGGAAGCCACAACGCAGACGGACTGAACATCAACTGTACAAATGAAGGTTGACTTTAGATAAAGAACGGTGGTCAAAGTACTTTTTGCGACGATGCTAATGAATTCTTGCGGTTTGGACTCAATGCCAGGACCTTAGAATCATGCATCTAAACACAAATACAATCGACCACCACTTAAATTGCTTGATTCTGTATTGATTCCTTGATTTCTTGTCCTCGTCTAGTCTCCAGATAAATATGGTTAAAGGTCACAGATCAGACCACAATCCACTATTTATCGTCCGAGGCTCAGCAGATTATTTGATCCGAACGGAAAACGACGATTTGTTGGGGATGTCAATTGGCGGATCGGGTTACCTGACTCGAGCCAAAGAGGGAGGTGGGGGGGCGAGGGGGGTCTTAATTGCTCCCAGTAAGCCGGTCTGAGGACTTGATTAGACCTTGAACCACTTCTCATGTTTTTCATTTGTGTGGTGATGACCTTCCTCCTGACTGAAATCAGCTCCGGCTCATTCCAGCCTCCCAGAGCTCTCAGGAGATTCATGCTCGGCTGACCCTGACTTCATTACTTGAAAGGCTTAAAACTTGTGGAAATCGTGTTTTTTTTTTTTTTTTATTCCTCTAAATATTAAGTACGTTTGAACCCAGCATCATTACAGTGATGTTTTTAGATGTGTTTAATGAGAGACAAGCCTTGTTAGCGTCTCTCGTCTCACAACAATAATGATTCATATCATTTGGATTTGGAAACTAAACCATTAAAGCCGTAGAAACATGTGAAAGTGTTGATAATGGACAGAGCTGTCTTCAATTTCCTCCAGAAGGAACTGCATCCGAGAAGAAAACAAAATCACAATTATTGCATGCAACTGACCCACCTGCCATTAGCAAGATGAATTAGCCCAGTCCACGCTCCTGACAACAGCTACATAGGGAAAATGATCCCGGTGCCTCGTAGACCCCGGCTCCCAGACACCACCAGGAAGCAGACAGGGGCCACATGGACCCGAGGGACCCCGAGAGAGGGAACGAGGAAGGGAATAAACAAGATAAACACATTTACTAAGACTGCAATTGTGCCGAAGAGCGATTGGGGCTCACTTCTCGTGCAATAAAATAAATTATGCAGCACAGTGGTGCAGATTGTTGTACAGAGCGTTACACACTAGCATGGCTGAGGTTTAATTCGGAGAAATGTGGAGAGTCTCAGGAGGATTTGGTGAATTCCAAAGCACAAATGACCGAGGCTTTTGTGTGGGGGGAAACCATGGACAACAAAGGTACCGATTTAACTGATGCACGGAAGGAAAAAACAATTTAAGGAACAAAAAATGAACACAAAGGTAATTCACAACAGACATAAATGTATTATAAAAAAACACACATACAGCATGATATTTGTTTACCTCATCACTTATCTATTTTATATAATTATAAAAAATATTGTTCTCAAATGGAAAAGGTCGTGTTATATAAGTTAGCTACTTATCCTTATTAATTACAAAAGAGCATTTAAATAATACATAATACAAAATAGCGCTGGATCAAAGGTGTCCGTGTACATATTTTAGCAGTTTCTCAGTGTAAAAATATTTGAGACGGTCACAAATTCCTGACAGTACTTTTAGGAACAGGTACAGATATTGTTTTTATCGGATACCAATGGGAAACCAATACGGTGCTGGTGCCCAAAATGGAGGCTTTAATTTTAAATATTACTAAATATTATTATAAATATTAAAAAACATACAACCATGTCTAGAACTACACTTGTATGAGTTAAGGACTGCCAGTATAAATTGTGTTTGCTTGAGATGGCGGGCATGAGGGGCTTTGCCAGGCGAGTCCCAATATTGCTGTGAATTACAGAATATTCTTTTGAAATACATGTTGAATGTTTGTTCCATTCTTGCCATTTTGGCATCGAGAATCGGTGATCTTTCCTAGCGCTTCGAAATCCTAAACTAAATATCAACTACACTCGCACATCCAATCAGGAAAAGTGCAGCCAAAGAGAAATAATAATTTACTTGTTTTGTTGTTTTTGTTCCTGATAACATGCTAATAATTTTTGGAATTCATTTTTTGTCAAACTAGCAGTTTTCAACCATTCTTTTCTTCAGAAGTGCTGTGCAAGGTCCTTAAACTAGGTATGTTATGGTACAGAAATCTGGACTTCTTTAGGTATTCAAATAGATATTTTAGTCAGCCCCAAACTCTACGTCTTTTTTAAATTTTTTCATTTTGTTTTCAGAAATGAATAACCATTTTGCTTCATCTTATTTTTCGGTCAAATTGTTATGTAATTTAAATAGCAACTAATGTGTTGATTTAAGTGTATCTTAAATAGATCTTGAACCTCTATTGTATCATTATTATGTGTCTGTTTGTACTAAACTTTCTTTTCATTTAATTTTTTTTATATTAGAAAATGTGCTTAAGCCCCGCCCACTAACACACTTTGTTTTTCTGGAGTTAAAATCTTGTTTACAATAACCACACCCACTCTGCTGTTATTGGTCAAACATCAAGGTTTGTCTACGCGCATCATCAATCCCAGAATTCTCCACCTCTAAGGGACTTGTTGTATAAACAAAGTGGGGTGTGATTACAGCTGGCTGGAGGAGGAGTATAGACTATTGTTACATCATAATGGACTCTGGTCTCGTTACCTCTCGTTCGCTGAGATTTTTAATGGGGGAGAACTTTATAAATAATAACTTGTGAACATTTTTATGATGAGGGACTTTACAATATGTCATATGTATTATTCAATTTGAATTCAAATATGGACTATGATGTGTTTTGTGTGGCTTGGAACTACCAATTTTTTCTTAATCTTGACTGTAATCCTCAAAGTGTTTAAAATTCAACACCATGCTTGTACAGCTGGACTTTTTCCAGAATAAATGATGTTTACAGTCCAGTTTTTGCAATAGTTTGCTTGCAATGACCTGAAGGTCTGAGAATCTGCTTTAGCATTCCAGAATAGTTTTTTATCCAAAATTCTCCATGGTCATTATGGCAGGATTCAATCCCATCGGCGTTATCGGGGGAAAACACGGACATATTGCTCGTCCATTAAAGGGCACATATAGCTGAACACCTCATAAGGGTTAATGGCTCTGTTACTGTACACGATCTAGAAACATTTAAATGAGTTCCATGTTTTCTCCAGAAAAGATTTTTATTTAATAGGTTTTCACGGCACAAGAATAATGATCTATTGTAATGTTAAAAGACAAAAGCTGTTGAAATGCCATCAGTCCATCAAAGCTGCGTTTGAATCCAGACTTTGAACTTTACAAAGTGATTTAATGAAAGGTCATTCAAAGTTAACATTAAATCATGACGGAGCTGTTACAGTTTTCTACTCCTTCAGGTGGAGGTTAAACTCTGCATCACCGTTTACTTCAAAGATATCAGTCTTTCTGTGGGAAGTACAGACAAACACAGTACTTAAGCCATCTTATCCGAAAACACTATTTTAAGAACATTTTTCATTTATTTACAATATTGTTGTCTACAAATGTCATCATGAGCAGAAATATATGGAACATGGAGCTCGTATCAACACATTAGTAGTTTTGAATTGTGTCCGCATGTTTGCTTCGATGGCCTTGAGTGACTGATGGCATGGAAATTATGACATCATGCCAGTGGGCAGTTTTTTATTTTCTTCTCGGTCTTCACCAGCGGGGTCACTGGTCTCCAAATGAGGTCCTGGGGGTTCAAAGTGTTGCAAGATTCCTCCTACCATGTGTGTCAGCAGCTGGAGAGCACTTTTAAGGCTCAACATTAAATGACTGTTGATGAACTGGTTTTGACGTTTTGTTTACACATATGTAAGTTGTGACGTATGTTGAGATCACCAAACATTTGTGGTACTGAGGTCAGTGTACAGGCTGATTATAACACTGCTTGGATTTTCTTATTATAATTTTTTATTTAAATCGTTTTGTTTTATTGTCTTAAAATTGTGGTAAATCTGTTTTTTCAGGGTTTCAGGGTTTGAGGGTTGAGAAACAACATATTAGTTAATCTTATAAGATTGTACTATACAATTTGAAAAAAGAATAGAATTGGTCCAAATGACCATCCCTCACAGCGATCATTGCCAAAGATTTTAAAAGTTTTGAATCGTCAAAAATGAAGGTAAAGAATATCGATGTGTGTGAGTAGTGTCAACTGCAACTGTCAATGTTATACAGACAATAAAAAATGTAACTCCATTTCATGAGATGTCAACAATTATTTCAAAGGTTTAAAATCGTGAATAAATGTGTTGTTAATAACATAGTTTCAATTTTATTTAGAAAATAATTTAAAGCTAATGGGGGATTTTTGTGGTCCACAAATTCTAATACAAAACAAGCAACTAACATTTCGATTTAATTACACTTTCATTATTGTTTTATATAGTATATTTTTCATGTAATTCCACTAAATAATAAATAACTGATACTAGAGATTCTTCTTAAAGATGTCCCACAGTTTTATGTATTTCCCTTTAAATGATTGCTGGTAGTGACTTATACAGAGACTAAAAAACATCCATGATCGTGTGATAGTTTTATTTCATTCAGACTTTAATTTAATTTAACTAAAATACCACAAAGCACTTTTGCTTTAAGATTATTGCTGACAGGGCATCATGTACATATATCTATTTCTAGGTTAAGGCTTATTTGAACAGTATTGTTGCCAGATATGTTGTGATGAATATATTTTTTTTAATTCTGTAATTTTAATTACATAGTTTGTGATTATTCATGACATCTTCACTTTAGACGACAAATAAGATTGTTTTACAATTCATTTGTTAATATATTTGTCAGTTATAAATTTTGTAGACACAGTTTTACGAGGTAAAACATTATGTTTTCTATAAACTGCGTGCTGCTGCTGTTGTGTGTAAGTATAAGTCCAACAAGACAGAAACAGTATTTTGCTGATACAACCGCCGTCCGTTGTTGGGCGTCCTCGGTATAACCGGCTCACATTTGTATTTGTTCTGCTCTGAATCATAGGTGGCCCAAAGCTGTCTTGATAAATAGCTACTCCAGGCAAGTATGGTGTATGCTCTCTGACACTATAGGTCACATAACCTTGTTGTCGGGACTAAGACTAATGCAATGTGAAGTGTCAAGTTATTATACCAAGACTAGAGTGCGGAGCAGAACCCAAGCCACGGTGGCGGCGATAGCGTGCAGGAGGAACAAGGCAAGGTGAATGTAAAAAGGTCATAAAAGGAGGGAATTCTGAGCAAATGAGAAGGTACGGCGGCGAAATATTCCGTACTAAGTGGATCATGTCGGAGGTGCCAAGAGGCAGAGTCTCTTGGTCGTCGGCGTAAATCATAATTGGCTGCTCCAAGCTGGAGCGACGCACGAGACAACCCCGACTTGGTAGTGGCTCACGATGCCAGCAAGGCAACGTGTTTGTTTATTTCAGCAGAACTAAATAATGCAGTAATAATCCTCCTCACCATGTCTCCCGAGCGAAACGCCTCAGCACCTGTCAAGACTTTGCAGTGTGTTGTCTGTTGAGAGAGTTGCACCAGGAAAACATGTTATTATTACAAAGCCAAGTAAACTAAAGTAATTGTCTGCAGATGGCAAAAAACAAGCCACAGCTGTTAATACAGTGTGAAACACCAGATATGAAATATAAATGCTGCAGCGAGGGACCCAGAACAAACTGCATCAGACCAAAAGCTAATGACTTTCCATTACACTGTGCAGCCTATAGCCACACTGCAGCAGACAGTGAGAACGTCTCACAAAAATTAGCTGTTGTATCAAGTAATTACCAGTCAAAGCAGCTGGAGGGGAAGGTTTGGATTCCACTCAAGTTCAGCAAAAATTTGCATTCCAGGATCGTGCTGTAGTTTTTTTCATTCATGTCCTGAGATATTTCGCTACATTGCTGTTGATACTGATGGTTGACGTCAAACAAAGAAAGGTGTACATTTATTATAAAGTACAAGGCTTCATATAATACTAAACTAGTGTCTAAAGGTTATAATTCACATTTGGCTTAGACATGGGAAAGGACACGATTAACTTAGTTCAGGACTAGCGTGAATTACAATAATAATAATTAGGGGACAAAAAAGCATCATATACAGTTTGATCATTTATTTTGGCTTTCTATCTCATTGAGCATTTGGAATTTTCATCCAGAAATACTGAAGACTTTTAACCACTTCTAGCTTAAATAGGGTCTGCAACATTTTGCTCTTGACTTTTAGACTTTAGACTTTCTTTTATTGTCATTGCACAGAAAACACAGCAGTGAAACTGGCAACGAAATTTCATTGCTTGGCAACCGTTAAAAAACACAGCAGAGAGATGTATATACAAAAAGTATAAATATAAATGTTAAGTTAAAGTTAAAAGTTAAAAATAGTGCAATATAGTACAAACAGAATGAATAAATAACATTATAAATATTGCATATCATAAGTACTAACCTTTGTGACTGATGGTTAGGTGTCTGGATAAATGTTGAAACTGATGGTACAGATAATAAGGCATTTATGGAATCTATACTTAGGATGGCTAAACATAAAATGGCTAAACATACAATAGCTAAATATACAATGAGATGGTGGAAACTACCAGATCTGATTACATTCGGAAACTGGTAGCAGCAAATAAGAAAAATAATCTACTGATGGTCCCTGAAGACACTTCCAGACCAGAAGAGAGAAATCCTACCAGGCTGTTGCTCCTAAGCTTTGGAACGATCTTCCTCTCCCTCTGTGTTTGATGATCTACTGACTCCTTCAAGAAACATCTTAAGACATTCTTATTTGTGCAGGCTTTTCCCTGATTTTCTGGGACTTCTGTGTCTTGGCCTTTTAAAGTATATATTTTAGCTGTATATTGTTTTTAATTGTTAAAGTGCTTTGTGACCCTGGTCTAGAAAGGCACTTTACAAGTAACCATTACTTACTTACTTGCTGAACAATTCTTTATTATTGATCAATATCTCTTCATTCTTTTCTTTTATTTGTCTCCTTCATCCTGTTGCTCATCTTTTTTGTTCTGTTTTTCGTTGAGGAGACTGCTGTAATGTGGCTTGGAACAGCTTTCAACACAGTTTTAATTCTTTTTTTTATATCATCCTCATAACGTAAGCTATTGGTTAGCTTCCATTTTGGACTACCTTTATATAAGAAGTAAGAATTATTTTCACTTTTAACATCTGGAATTGTCATCTTTCTGTTACTTATGTTACACAAGTGTCATATTAGGGCAGTGTATTGCAAAATATCCGGTGATACGATACGTACGATACAAAACACTTTTTCTGGCTTTTACATCAAATAATTTAGCAAATACTTTCTTTTAGCAAATGTGAAAGTGCTTCAAGGACAATGCTTCTCAAAATAATAACAAAAATGTAAACCTATATTAACAATGCACTATGAAGTGTGTATATAATGATATATATATATATATATATATATATATTATATTATAAAACTCCATAGGATCCATTTGGTCACGAGACAGACACTGAAATAAAGACAGAGTGAAATATAATTTTGTTGAGTCAGTAAGCGTGAGTCAGAGAGAAGATATCTTACATCTCAGTGTTATCCTAGAACTGCTGCTCAGGTCACGATGTTCACTTGTCTTTGTCACTTCCACCTTCTCCGCGTAGATCAGTCAATTCTGACAAGCTCCTCTGAGTGATGAGCCCAGATTGAAGGGTTCAACTCTTCAACACCGTCTGTCATTGATATAATAAAGTTGCGTGGAGCAATTATAGGATTTATATTTGACATCATCTGCCTGTGTGAGACAAGGAGGATATTAATTTTTTTTCTTGTGTCTGTATTTATACGTGGCTCCTGTTTATCAGTCAAAAACAACAACCATGATGCCTCTCACACAGACACAGTCAAACATCGATCAGACACGCACAGATATGTGACCTCTGAGTGCTCGACTGAGTGACTGGACCAAAATGAAATGAATAAATGGACTTTACCGAAGACGTAAGGAGAGGTTGGAGCAAATGTTAATTAACTTGGCTGTTAAAAGCTCAAAGGTGAGGCAGGACTCATCTCTTAATAGAAGTCTGTGCTACTGTACCCTGGGCCGAGGTCCATTACACCCCCACTCACTAAATCAACGCCGGACTCTCTTCTCCAGGAGAATGCTCTCACATTAGCCGAGGTGTTAAATCAAATGTGATTTTATTTTCGGTTTTACATCCCAATGGTACTTGGAAGAAATGTGAGCTGCCCACCTTGATATTATTAATAAAACTTCTTAATAAAGTTACGTATCATCGTTTATTTTTTTTATAAAGTTACAAGACTGGGAAAAGGTAGAGCTCTGGTCTGAGGCAACTTTTTAAATGAAAATATATTTTCTGAGATAAAAATCTCCAAAAATTGAAACTCTATTATTATAAAACGTATTTTTAGTATAAATATAAACACATTTGTTGTGGTGGCATTACATAATATGAAAATAATAATAATGAATGAAATATAAATCGATAAATAATATCAAATACAATATAATAATTAAAATAAAATGATACATAACCATAAAATTGCATAAAAATAAATAATAAATTACCATATAACATAGAGGAAAAACTATAATAAAAACTGTTTTTCTAAATAAAAACAACCACACAAACGGAATATTGTGCAATTACAGACTTTTTTTTGTCATGTTTAGAACCGAGGACTGCACTTTGACTGAATTTTTTGAATGTACCTCAAGTTAAGAAAATTACTTGCATAGGGTGAGAGGTTGGGAAAAGGTACATTGTTATCGTGTGAAAACTAACACGAGCATGGGGTGAACATATAAATTCACACAAAAATGATGCAGTTTGTCTTTAAGCTGGAAGCAATCCTTCTTTGAGGTGCTAGTGCTAACAACAGGAGTCGACCAAAAACATGAAGCGGTAAGAATCTTTTTGTTTCTACATGATTATATGTTAGACTCAGAACAGAACAGAAGCCTCCTTTTCCACTTCTCCTTCATTTTTTATGAACGTGTGGTCACATGATGGTTCAGTCAAGCCTCCATCCTTACGATGACATTTGTCAGTGGGACTAAAATTGTACCATCAGCACCAAAACATGGACAGAGTGAGAAAAATAAATAAATACGACCATTTAGCTTTGTGACGACAAGATTAAAATAGTTGGTTAATAAAAATCTCTTGTGAAAAAAACAATTATCTCCCTGTTTAAACATGTTAAACATAAATTAACGCAACCCACAAATAAAACTCGCTGTTTAATTTAGCTTTTATGTGAATAGCAATAAATATATACTGTATATATACATGAAGGCATTAGAGATACTTAATTGCACAATTTACAAGTTGACTATCTCTTAGTTTAAACAAGAAAGTGAATAATAAAACTCAGACAATTTGCTTGACTAAACACAGCTTTGATTAATTTGTTCCGTGAGCTAGCAAAGCATAAGCTCATGTGAGACTTTCAATTATATTCACGACTGCTAATACGCTCACAATACAAAATCAATTGGTTTGTTGTTTCACCTAAATTACACTTTAGATGTCTTTGCTGTCATCTTGATGTGCTTAAATACAAATATGTAAACCCTCTTAACACTTCCATGTGTATTAATTTACACCTTAAATATGACTGTACGTCCTTATACTGAAGCTAAATAAACTCAACAATATTATAATTTATTTATGTTGTTTTGCATTTTATTACCAGCAGTCTCTGATGAGATGCTCTCTAACATGGGTCTGTGAACAACAGCACCAACAGCAATACATCATAAATAATTTTAATCTAATATAAAGTCTCCCTTAATAAAATAAATGATATCTTTCTCTAATTTAATTGGCACTTGCTGGCTGTGTATTCCTAATGTTATCCTGGATTTCCATATTTAATGACGCATGCTTTTCATAGTGAATTTTACTTAGAGAACGCTGTGTCTAATGAACCTCGGAAGAAGCTCTAATAGGCGTAATTTTAGAAAATGTTACTTCTTTATTTGAAAGGTTCCGGGGCCAATTTTGCTGAGTGCACTACTTAAAATCCAATAGTTGAACTCTTGAGGAAGTAAATGCATCTATTTGTGGGCAAATAGATGATTATACTAATGGAAGAGAGTTTTGCTTAAATGCTTTTATGAGATGAAAAAAATGAATAAACAGTTCATGTCTTTTGTAATCTTGTGCTTTTAAGGCATCACTTTGCATTGTAAGCTATTTGTTAATTAAAAAATGTTTTTAAAAAGTTAATAGATCCTTATGTCATCACTCTTACCTTAATATTAGATTTTATTCATGTATTTATTTGTCCAATAACTGCTGTGATAATTTTAAATATTATTTAAAATATTCAGCAAAATTGTCTAAGTTGCGTTTAATGGGCATTATACTTATTTAAATTCATTTTTTGGTCATTATCCTGGAGCCTCTTTCTGCAAGTTTCAATTCATAGTAAATCATTTGTTATTTATTGATATTATACATTAATAATGGTGTCATAATGTATATATAATATGAATTTACACAATAACAGCAATATTAACAGCAATATACTACAGTAACAACAACCATAATAATAGCAATAATCAATTTTATAATAAGATTTAAAAGCATTGTCAATACTCTCTAGGTGGTATAGGGGTGTTAGAAAAAAACCGATACAATAATATATTGCAATATGAATACTGAACAGGAATATGTTGACTTCTTTTTTTTATGTGTTTAAAAAATTCACTTTTTTGGCTTAAAATCACAATTTATTTGTATCTATTTTTATCGTTGAATCTTTTAATGTTTTAATAACGTGTGAAAATTGAAATATTTCTATTACTTATTTAGATAACATGAAACTATTCACAGTGTTTGTTAATTTGATGTTGCAATTCAACTTTGAGATGGCGGAAGTAATTTCATCCTCTGTAATTAAAGCGACTATGAAATCCCAGCAATGACTGAGGACAAGAGGCTACAGCTGCTGTTTGGGCATTCAGTTCCAATAATTAAACCAAAAGAGTATTAAACAATCAAAAAATGTCAATAAAATCCAGTCGTTCTGAAGATTATGAAGTGGTTTTGTGAGATAAGTGCTTGACTTCACTAATCTCACGATAACATTTTATAAGAATAAGAATTGTATTAATTATTAATTACTTAACTTTAAATGTTTTTTAAGTTTGAAAATATGGTTGGAGTGTATTGCAGATTTCTGTTGTGAGGGAGTCATGGACGTTAATATAGCTTCATGACCACACAAAAAAAGGTCAGTAGGTGGCCTCTATAGTTTAACCAATGATGTGAGGTTTCAATAAAATAAACGTTCAAAGAAATCGATTATAGAGCGGAGAGTGATATATGGGCTCTGAAAAAGACATTTGCTGTGTCCCAAATCACGCACTTCCGTACTTACACCTAATATTTTGAGTACATCAGTGCGACTACACTTAGCAGTGTGTGAAAATCTAGTGCAATGCGTACTCAAACAGCCAGAAAATGTAGTGTGGACTGATGGACACTTTCCACCCTTAACGTTCTCCATTTTAGTGACGTAGATGAGGCTAAACGGAAGTTACGTCACTGACGACGCGTCTTCGGAGCAGATATTGACGTAAATGTCATGAGAAAACACTAATTTTACCACAAAACAACACAACAACAAAAGTAACGAAATAAAAAACAACTTTATAACTTATTTCGATTGGCAATCAATGTTAAAAAAGTAGTAGAAGAAGAAGCTGTCGAGCCATTTCCTGTTTATGGTTCGAGACAGTACTACACTGTAGAAATTTGAACACTGCGCTAGTAAGTACACTGTCTTACAGTGTACTGTAAAGCACTGCACTTAGAAAATGCGCGATTTGAGACCAGAAGCTTCACATCACGACTTGTTGTCAGTGAAACTATTATTTACTAAAATACACATCATAGAATTGATAACAAAATAAAACCTAATGTATAAAATGATAAAGCCAGAGACCCAAACTAACTGTAGATAGAAACCGATGGATTCACAAACGTATTTAAAGAAAAAATGGATACACACTGGAGACGGTATTTAACACCAGACATTTCCATCTGCTAGCGAGCTCCTCCGTGTCAGTGGTTTCCACACTATGCAACTTCCAAATGACATATTTAACATTTGGACATCTGTGGCATTGACGTGTGGAATCAGGATGAAGATATGATTTCCAGCAGAAAGGTGTTCAATGAAGTTCTGCACTGGTTGAGTGGACAAATGTGCTCTCTGGGGGAAACCGTCTGTGCATCACACTTAAATTAGACTTCTGCTACGTCTCACGTCTCACTCTTGCCTTCCCTGTCCATCTGCAGCGCGGAACAGAGCGAGCGATATCACCCACCCTTTTTTATTGACTTACTCATAGTTCGAGGTTTGATATTGTTTAAAGCGATCGCTAAGAAGCAGTAATAAAAGGAGTGTTTTGTGGAAATGAGAATAAATGGTTGTCAATTTCCACGTGAGAATTGCTAAGCAATGATCCATTAAGGCAGCCTTTTCCACAACAGACGGACAAAATAGCCCGGATTGGAGGAGCCTGACATTTCACTTAATTGCACTAACCATGTCAGCTTCACGCTAGATGCTGCCCAGCTCACACCTTTCGTCACTTCATCGTGCAAGTTCCTGCTCGTGTGTGTGTTGATCCTCAGGTGTTTTTATTCCTGTCTTAGTTAGATTTGATGTGAGATTCAAAGTTCAGCTGCATAAATTGTGGGTGTTTCTGCAGGAAAACAAAGTTAATATCCAGCTAATGAAGCGTTAACATAACAGAAAGCTCCATATATTTATCACATTATAAATATACATGCCTATATATAAATATTTGAGACGCTTCTTATCGAGGCTGAAAAGACAAACTGCTGTTCAAGGAGCCGACCAGGCATCTTTTCGCAAACTTTTTCCCAAGATAAAGAAAGAAATATAGCAGAGAAAAGATGTGTGATGCCCTTTTCTGTATCATAAAGTTTGACTGAGCTGCGGCACTGATCGACTGAGAGGAGAAATCATCTCTTTTCTAGTTGTGTGAATGAAAAACAGCCTAAAGTTTGGATAAACAGTGGAAGTGGACGGTTGATACAGACGGATGAGGAATGAGTGGATCGTGGAATAATAAGTAATTTAATCTGATCACAAGAACAACGCAGGTAACTGGACACAAACATAAATAAAGTACAAGCAAAAACATTATACAAAATATTTGCTGGACTCTGATCCAATGTAATTCCACATCTACAAACAAGTATTTAGTCAGTCACCAATTGTGCAACTTCTCCCACTTAAAAAGATGAGGGAGGCCTGTCATTTTCATTACAGGTATACCTCGACTATGAGAGACAAAATGAGAAAATCAATTATTTGCAAAATATGGTGGATAATAGGTATTTTCACCTACAAACAAGCAAGATTTCTGGCTTTCACACACCTGTAAGTTCCTCTTGAAGAGTTTTCCTCTGTCCTCCACTCTACTCTAACCTGTATTAACTGCACCTGTTTGGCCTTGTTATTAGTATAAAAGACACTTGTCCACCACCCTCAAACACTCGCACTCCTAACATTATTCTGGAAATGGTGAAAAAATAAGGTGTTATTTATCATTTTTTATACCTCCAGGTTCCCCAGTCGGAGACCTACACTTGCAGGAGACGGCAAGACGAAATAGTCACTCTCTAAAGATATCCATTGATGCTTTTTTAACACATTTAAAAAATATTTTTGAACAAAGATATTACACAAATATATCCCAGATACATTTATATTTTTAAGACCAAGGACCACATTTTTTTGTGGCTGCAGCAATAACCACAGTGACACTGAACCACCTTTCCAGAGCTAGTTTGTTAAATATTTGCTATGAATTTATATATTTCAAGGAGGCATAAGGTATGAAAATAGAAGTTTAAATGATTCCAAATCTGTTGGTGTAGCTGTTTATTGACAAAGATGTTTACTGAGTTTTTGACACAGAAGAATTTATGTATATTTCTTTGAATCCTCATTTGTATGTATCTATACACATGTACACAATATAATTAAATTATGTTTTTTATTGATACTTATTTAAAGATTTAATTCCCTCATTATCGCTTCTATGGAATTATTTCCAAAAAATAAATAATATGTTGCACTATTAAACAATTATATGATTTTTCTTAGTATATTTCTTGTATTATTATTGAGTAAAATTTGTTTTCTTAGACTTCAATTTTCATTTTGACACTCATTGACACGGCAAATCAAATCTAAATGGAAAATGTGTTCGACAATAAAGTTTTATTTTATGTATTGTTCCCCAGTTTAAAAAAATAACTGTAATATTTTCCCCGTAGAAGTTGAAATGGATTCATAAAGACTCACAAACAAGTTTCGTCATGAAAGAAAAAGGTTTATTCATGTTTGAAATTACACAACTACCACAAGGAAGACTTTTCAGTCCAGGGCGTAGTCTGGTTAGAAAGAAACACTAAACATCTTTAGTACATTGGAATCACTGCCACAAATCATTTGTCATGACTTTTTCAGTTTCAGAATCACATACAATAGAAAAAAGAGAAAAAAAAGAAATTCGCACCCTGTTGAACAGAGCTGGAAATATACAGTTCTGAATACTGAAACCTCTATGCATTACATTTTTATAGTCATTTTTTTCTTTTTGTATGATTTAGTAACAAGATGAGCAACATTCAAAATGCTTTTTTTCCCGCAGTATTTACAACAGTTTCACTGTTTGGTGTTAATTTATCAACAATGTTCATCGCAACCCTTCATAAAAGCCACACAACTTCTGGACCCCTTCCCCCGCTATTCTTCTCATAATTAATATCCTTGTTGTTGTTGTTTTGTTTTTTTTTGTCATTTTTTAACGTCGCTAAACTGCAACTGGGTTTTATTAAAAGATTAAAATATACATTACATTACACAGAGGATGAGTAAGTTTACAGTGTTACAAGATGGCATCAAAATGCATACAAAATGAAATCATAGCCAAAACTATGGTGGTGACATTGTTTAGAGGTAGTAAGTGAGCACTCTAAGCTACGGAAATCTGGGGAGAAATGTGGAATCGTAATGAGGTAATAAAGCTTTGTATTGATTGGAGGGCGGTGTAATTACTCTTATATTATGTACAACTTTTTCTGGTGTAACTGGGCCGTGAGCGGGTGATCTACAATGAAGGAGATCTGATTTCCATACGCAGTATACAAAAAAAAAAAAGAAGAAATGTTTACATATGTACATACTAAACATGAAATTATAAAATATGGAATGGTGTCATGTTAAAGTCAAGCCATCAATTCCACTTCTCCACGTGGCCGACTCGGTCATTTGTTTGTACTAATGTATACAGCTGTAAGGCAAAATAAATCTTGGTACAACTACAAAGCTGCCATTGAGCTGTCAACGCTAGCATTGTTGGAGTCGCCGGACAAGATTGTAAAGCACATTACAGTCGAATAAAAGAGTCGCTCTCATCTCGGGCTCGGGAGGGACGGACAGAGAGGCCAGTTATCGGAGAGGAACGTGGACGAGATCCGGGGAATGGTTTTCGGGTCTGTGTGGCATATGTCGAGTGAATAGCTCCAGAGAGATCAAAGGTGTGTTTTTCATAGTTTTTTTGTTTAACATGATGCTAATGGCAACATGTTGCGAATCCCAAAAAGTTAGTCAATCGATGGCTTCCTGTTGTTGTATGTGAATCAATTAAAAAATCAGTTATCAAACTAATAAAAGGACAAAACTTTTATCAAAATGTATGAGTAGTAGTGTCAGGAAAACAATAAAAAACAATGAAAAAAGATTTTAAAATGCCTTTGTATAATAATATAGTGTATAATAAATGTTGAAAAACGATGCACTATTATAGTTGATTTTGTGTTTCCTTTCTTTCCTCATTGGTATTTATTGGCGGATCAATAATGTGATTAGTGTATTAGAAGAGTGGTCCACCAACCACCAGGTCAGAGACCGGTACTGGTTCAAGAGCCATTTGATACCGGCCTGTAGAGAAAGACATGCGTAGAGATGTTATTACATTTCTGTTGTATCGATTATTATTGTCTCTGTATGTTTTTGGACTGTGGGAGGAAATCGGAGTGTCCAGACTAAACCCACGCAACATGGGGAGAACATACAAACTCAACACAGAACTGGCAACTTTCTTGCTGTGATCGTGCTCACCACTGTGCCACGTGCACCCAGCGAAAAAAATTATAATTATTAATAAATATTTGGAGTAAAATTTGGTTTGTGTGTTAATGTGTGACTTCTTGGTAAATATGGGAAACTGTAGCTTCAACCTCTTGATCCTTATCTGAATATTTGGTCGACCTACGACACACAGACTTTGCTTTTGTGTTGTGTTGTACGTGTGCGTGCTCCACCCCTAGAACAACATCGAAAATAATCACACGGTGATTAAAGTTGAATTAAAAGAGACACAAATCAAGAAACGATGGAGGAACACCGGGGTGTTCCAGATGAAAAAGGTTATTTTTGTCCGAGTCATGAAGACATGTCTTGGATGTTGCGGGAGAAAAACAAATGAAGCGAGACGCGTCTGTGAATCCTCTGGAACGTTCAACCGGTTTTCAAAGAGTCCAAGCCCGGCCCGGAGGCTAAAAATGCGTGAACAGAGGATCAATTCGAGGTATCAGAGTGCACACTTCCAGGTCCTTCTGTCGGAGATATTACAGAAGACGGAGTTGTTGCGTCGTGCCACCCTCCATTAGCCTGGAAGACAAACAAAAAAAACAGGATGATATTACAATCGCTGTACAACGATCTTGACACATCCTTCATCGCGTCAAACCCAAAAGTCCGAAGAAAAGCGTCTCTGGAATGAGTGTCTAAGCAAATTGGAGTAGCTTCCTGCATCTTGTCGCTACATATTCTCCTGTCACTCAGGAGGCGGGGGGGTGGGCTCCGTCTGGATGAGGTGGGGGGAGCTGAGCGAAAGTGACAAGGCAGGGTCTCTCCAAAAGAGCCAGTCTGAGGCGGCCTGACTTGCCTTGCTTTAGGCATGACCTAGCCTTTACTGAATCCTCTATGTCATCGCCAGCGAGACTAAAGGTTAGCTTATCATAATACAGCTCTGAGACTGTTCCCTGCTCCCAAAACATCCTGTTTTCCTGCCCTTAGATGTCGAGGCGGAGAGAAGAAAGCTTGGAAAAGAAACAGATCGACCAGTGGACTTAAAAAAAAAAGGGTTTTTTTCATTGATGCTAATAATTTCGCGATTTTAAATTTGATGTAATTTGAAATAATGATTGTGCAGATATTTAAAATGGTTTTTTTTGCACGTTTCTTTTTAAATTCATTTGTAAACAACTGTAAACCAAAATGTATCGATTACATTTTAGTTGAAGAAATTGTTATGAGGTGCAGTAGAGGCTAAAGCGTCAAAGAAAATAAAACTGTAGTTAAATGATTATCATTATTTGACAAAAAACAGAGGCAACATTGGGAAAATTGATCAAAAATGTTATCCCATTAGTTTAAAAAAAAAGCATTAGTAACATGTGGACAGATTTACTTTTTCTTCTTTTTGTTTGTCCTCTATCTACACAGAAAATCCATTGAATATAATATAAAATATATATATAAATATTAAAGAAAAATAAACATTATTTTATCACTATTAATATAACATATTATTTGGTGTACTATGATTGGTGTGTAACAAGTTAAAAAGGGATCCAAATTGTAATATAATTTCACGTTTTAACATTAAAATATCAAAATATATGTATTTTACCTTTTCCTCTCTTTCATTTGACCTCTATCAAATAATAATATCATAATAAGTTAAATACAATGTTAAAATATGTATTCGTTGAAAAAATGAAAATACATGTTACCATCATTTTTACCCAAGTCCAACATCTTTTCCTTCATTTCATCCATATATCCTAAAACACGATTGCGTATTCGATTTTTCAAAATTGAAACAGACAAATCTCACACATGTTCCTGGACAAATAAAGTGAAGAAATAAGTGAACAAAGGAGAAAGAGAGCTGTCTAACATCTCTCCCCTCCTCCGCCTCCTCATCCTCTCTCTCATCAGTGAAATTAATCTTTAGCGCGATAGCCTCGGATTACGCGCCGCGTTACAGAAAGGCGCCATATCAAACCTCATCAGAGGAGATGGAATTCTTGTCTGCGGAAAAAGCTGCAGGCGATCACGTGTTCATTATTTATCATAAAGATAAGGCTATGAGGCGTTCTGTGAAGCATTTAAAAGAAATCCAAATGCAACAGATACTAGTTTTCATTAAATCCTTCTTACAAGACGCATGAGAGGATTTAAAGGGAATTGGAAATAAAGCTTCAACACACACTTGGAGAGTCACTTACACACAATACCATGAAGTTAATTACACAGAGGAACATGTTTGTCAAGAGAAACTTGATTGGATGATGGATTGTGTGAGATGTAGAGAGTTGTTGTTTTTTAACGCTGATCACACACATACAGAGGCCTGGATATGACAAGGTAGAAAATAAATAAAATTTAGATGAAATAAATAAAAAAATGTATATACTCAATTGCTACACATATTTGTGGCCAAAATATTCCCTCAAAAAATGTTTCTAATGATGGATACTGCAAATACATAAATATATATAATGCTTCAATTCTGAACAAAGAGAAAGATGATTGAAGAGCGCATGTCTGCTACTGCAGCCGCAACACAAAGATTGCTAAAATAACAGCGTAAAAACAACAATTACTATACAAACTCCACAGTGGTGTCCTCAACCAATTCAGTTAGTAAGTACATTGATAAATTTAATAATTGAAGGTATTTAAGGATACCAAATTAGTATTTTGTGGCCACAAATAAAATGTATTTCAAGGCCACAAAAAAGTATTTCGTGACAATACAAATTGGTATTTGGTGGCCATAAAAAAATTGCATTTCGGGGGCCACAAAGTAGTATTTTGTGACAATATAAAGTAGCATTTTTTGAGCCACAAATGAGTATTTCGGGTGGCCACGAATTGGTATTTCATGACCATAAAAATGTGTATTTCAGGGCTACAAATTGGTATTCGATACTATAAAAATGTGTATTTCGGGGCCGTAAATTAGTCTATAGTGACAAAAAAAATGTGCATTTCGTGACCATAAAGATTTGTATTTCATGACCATAATTAGTATTTCAGGGCCATGATTAGTATTTAATGGCCACAAATTGGTATTTTGTGATCATAAAAATGTATATTTAAGGGCCAAAAATTGGTATTCAAGACCATACAAATTTTAATTCCAGGGATATAAAAATTAGTATTTAGTGACTATAAAAATGAATATTTCGGGACCACAAACTTGGTCACGAATGTTTTTTTTTCACTATTACGATATCATGTCTTAGGCTCCGTAAATATACTTGTGTACACATTCAAACAATGACTGTGATGTGTTTCTTTGATAAAAGCAACATTAGGTATTGAAAAATAAGCTATTTGTAACCCTGATAAAAACACAGTCACGTAAAAACTCATCTATAAAGGAGCTTGTACTTACATTTACGCCGAGTGGACGATACATCGTGTTCCTGCCGACGGCATCACTGTATCCTCCCGTCTGACTGATAACATGGCGCAGGGTATCCACCTGAGGGGACAGACGAGGTGGACATGGCGGTCAAGTCGGAGTCTCACAGCGGGTCGACACTAACTAGAAACATGCCCGGTGAAGCAACACATAGTGACTAGTGTGAAATCACAACAGGACTCCAGAGACGGGAGGAGGAACACCATGATTTGGACACACAAAGGAAAAGAAAAGAAAAGCAAGCAGCTATTTACCAGCACGATGAAGCACAACACAAAAGGAAGCAGAATGAAAAGTACACTCTCAATAAAAGTGGACCTAATACCAACCCAGGAGCTCAAGTCAAAGCTGGATGTGTTCTCAAAATACTCTTTAAAATAATCAATTTGTTTTTCTCTGGAGACAGTTTTGCTTCAGACTGAGCTGTGGATGATGGCTCACCGACAGTCAGCGACCGTCTGTTAGTCCTACCTGAGACCGAGCAATGGCTCCGACTTGTGCCCCTTGGTAAGAATGCCCATTCAGACTCTGCATGCTCAAGAACATGTCCCCCGAATGTGGGAGGTTAAAAGAACCGGAAGAACCTAGAGAGGTAGAAGGTGTGAGTTGCTGGATGTTTGAGAGGTAGAGATGGGCCGGTGAAGCTTCTTGAAGCAGTGTCTCGCTCTGTTAGATCTCAGTAGGTGGCGCAGCAGTTCAAACATGAAGTGAAGTTTCAATTAAATATTTTTTAAAAGCAAAAGATTATAGATAAGAGTGCCATCTAGTGGACTCTTAAGACATCACACTGTTTCATGAAGCTTCATCGACACATCACATAGTGTGAGGGTTAAACATGGAATCACACTTGAGCCATCTCACCATTAAAAGGATCCATTAAAATGATTCATGTTTTTATATTACAGACCAGTGACTTGTCTTCTTTTTAAAAGTTCCTCTTTACCTTCATTCTATTTTTTTAATCTTTTTAAATTAATGATTTTTCAATTTGAATCAGGTCAAAGTTCAGTTCAAATAAGCAACTTACATTAACCTAAATGACAAAGAACATCTCATTATTTTCAGTTAATTTTTTTCGTATATTTCTCCTTTTATATACAGTAAATTTAATCATCATTTATTTATTTTAAAAAAAATTTCAGAATGTGTATTTTCATGAACAGAATCATTAGACGTTTGAATATAGAGAATATAAAAATATAATCAGAAGAGATAATAAAACTTTATCAAACACAATACATTTAAATACATTAAGAGACATTACCACGGATGGCATAAAAATAAATAATAATTCATAAAACTAAAATAATTAAACAACATTCCTGATCCAGAAAGCTAAAACTATTTTAAATTCAGATCAAAGTCTAATAAAACGGTATAATTTTTGGGGGGGATGTTTTGAATAAAGAAGCTAAAGAGATTATGTTAACAGTTAAACTAGTATAATACAATACAATAATACAAAACAATTTTTGGTTGTCATTTATATATAATCAAGTTTAAATCCCCCCTGTCTGCACTCTCTTCTTCTCCTCCTTTGATTCTCCACTCAACCATGTCTGCTACTACTCCCTTCAATTCACTTAGGTAGAACTTTATTGATCCCTCAGCTGCACCTCATCCTTACTCATAAATCACTACATCATCTGCAAACATCAACATCCTTGGTGACCCAACTATTAACTCCAACTTTTAACCATCGTGTTAGCTCAGGGTCAAGGTGACCCGAAGCCCCCGAAACAAATGTATTTGAGATATCCATTGTGTCATCCCAAACACATTTATTTCCTTCGGGTCACCTTGACCCTGAGATAACACAGGGGATAAAAGAGAGAATGAATAGCATAAATCGATTGTCATCCTAATACAAAAAGGCCCAAGTACAGATGTGAATATTTTAGAATGTTGGTACACTATGAATTAATGTAGAGTTTCTGAACAAAACATGCGTGTAAAACCTCTTTAGATATTCTCTAGATGGACTTCAAGTGACAAAATGCATGCAAGCAGAGAAGGTGCAAAAGGAAAGCATGAAGCAAGCATCTACCAAACACAAACGTACAGAAGACTGAGCGGATGATGAGCACAACACTGGTCGCCAACAAATACAAATGAAACCACCAATGAAATGAGGAGCTCTACATGTGTCTGGAAGGCTCTAGTCTGGTGTAATCTCACGTCCAATCACATGGTAAGACAACACGAGGACAATAAAGAAGCTGATGAGAAGAGCAGTACCAGTAAACATGTTGGTTAAAAGAGTGTTTTTGCTCTCGGCAGAGTCCAGCTGAAACTCCTCATCTTTCATCTGGAATCCTGGGTGCAAGAAAAAGGGACCACTTTTGTAAGCCGACCTCGTCCACACTCAGCACTCCTTTCAACTTATCAAACTGAAATAGACTCATATGCCTTTGTACGTTTTATATTGGATTATAAAAACTAACATATGGATCTAGCAAAAAGGGGCTACATGACAAATGATATGCTGCTGACGGGAAGACGAGAGAAAACAAATCCCATGGTCTACCTATGATTTCTCTCGCTCTATGTTTTTTTATATTTAGCCCAAAATACACGTGTTTTCAGTTCACAAGTCAGGAACGCTTCTCTTTATGCATGAGTTTGCTCTGGCATCAACCGTCTTATAGACAGGAGACACTGTGATCCCTGAGCGGGGAGCAGAGCCCGTCACTCTGGTGTGTGAACACTGCATGAAAGAGTGAGGCAGGCAGGCAGCAGGTTAAAGGCTGAGAAGGAGGCCAACGCTATTGTTTTCTTTTCTTTTTTAACCATCAGGTGTGTATGCAAGTGTGCCTACCGGAGTTGGGCGTGGTAGGGGAGTTGGCCTGGCTGTTCTGCACTGCAGCGGCAGCGGCATGCGCCGCGTTTACGGCGGTCTTGGCGGCGTACAGGTTGGCTTCTTCCTGAAACTTGCCGATATTTTTCTTGTACCGGATCCTTTTGTTGCCAAACCAGTTGGATACCTGTGTGGTAGAAGCAGAGGGAGGAGGAGCAGAGGAGTCAGACGTCGAAGAAGCCACAGCAGCGTGCACTGAGCAGTGTGATTGTTTTTCAAGATGTCATGTTTGGGTCCATCAAGTACACAAATCCCCAGACCCCCAGCAGCAAGGTCCGCTGGGTAACACCCGCTAATTAAGCAATAATCCGGAGCCGCTCGTGGATTGGGAGCGAGAATCTCGCTTCTGTCCCCCGACACAACCCCGAAACACAAGGGGACCAGAGACGACAATCCTTGTGTGTGCCTACGTTCATTTAAAATTGTTAACCTTTACCTTTTTTTAACAAAACACCAACTCTTCGCTAAGATTATATAAATGTGACAAATACATTGATTTGAGTAAAATATTCAAACTTATCGACATATTCATATTTATTTGATCATATTTAATTTTTTAAGTTAAGTTTAAGTTTTCATTTAAAATTAACTTTAAGAAACATTTCTAATAAACTCTTATAAGGATAATTAAGCACATCTCCAATATTGTTATGAAAAATACTCTCTACTGTTATCGTTTTTCTTAAGTCATATTTACAATATTATTTTTGTTTTTTATTGATTTAATTTAAAATGAATATCAAGAAAATTATCTAAAATTGGTTATAATATGGATGTACATTCATATTCAGGAAGTAACCTTTACCTAAATAAACAAAAAACAAACATTCGCTATTGTTATGATAAAAGAAATATGACAAACACACCTATTTTGGCAAGATATATAGTTTTAAATGGATTACAATTGTTTTTTTTAATTACATTCTCTTTTTTAATGTTTTTATTTAAAATAAATATCATTAGAAATATTTCTACAAACTATTATAATGACAATTACACACATTCATATACCAGTACTTAACCTTACGCTTAAAAAAAACGACTCTTCACCATTTGTTTTTATAATAAAAATGTGAGAAATATACTTTTAATGTGGGTAATTTATAATTTTTACTGAACTAAATACCATTGTTGTATTGTAATCGTTTTAATATAAACACATATAATAATGAAAAATATCTTAACCTCCAATAATAATTATTTTAATTGTATATATAAATTAAATATATATAAGAAACTCTAAAAACATTAATTAAACTTTAATTTCTACCTGGAATACGGAGTAAAGGATTTGTTACCAGCTTACTTCTGTGTGAAAAGGTGTAAGTTAATATTGTGTTAGATTTATAAAATAAAAATTGACGGTGCGGTTTGATAAATTCTGGATATTTGGAGCAACTTCTATTAAATTTGGCCCGATCCAAAAAGCCATCAGTCTGAGGTGGAAAAGTTGCACATGTGAATGCTGGCTCGGCAATAACAGAGGAATAATAATGAGCTGCTGTTTGCTTTTAACGCTCCTATAAATTAGAGCGTCTCGTCGCAGCACTTTCCCTCTCCCCACCTCGGGGGCCGCAGCCCACCGCCGGACCAGCCAAAGAGCAGCTGCCCCTAATGACGCTTTATTTAATTTCCACCCATGCGCTTAAATTTTAATATCTCCAGCCGCCCGCCAACGTTGTGGCGTTAAAACTGACTGGATTTTTTTTTTTTTTTGGAGGGGCACCCGATCATTTCCATCCAGCACGTCTCTAAATCTTTAATATCTAAGCAATTAAAATTAATGACCATTGAGACGGGTTCCCGTGTTGGCAGGAGGGTTTTGACATCAATTGTTGGATGGGTTTACCTAGAGGTTAAACTAACAAGCAAGGTTTAATTGGCCGCAATGAAACCTTCGGCCATCTTGCTTTTTTACTCCAACATGCTGCAGGTAGATGGTCCTGCCATGCTGCGGGTGATGTTCTTGCACTACACAAATACTTATATGACTTATATAAGATTAAATACAGTGGCAATGTTATATTAAATATGGCTGACGCTCTATGATTATTTGGGTTCTGCCTCTGAAGGTGACATGAAATCACTAGTCATAACGTATAATTGTGGCTATAATTTAATCTGAAAACGCAATAGTCACCTCTTTGGGCTAAATATGACGGGATTAATATTAATATTATGAAAATAGAATCTTATTTTATAGGTGATAAAAGAAAGCAAGAATGCTGAGTGGCAATAATATAATATTGATTTAGCAGCAAGTGAAAATGAAGATAGTATTTTCTTTTTACTACTATCTTTTTCCTTATGTAATTTTTAATACCAGTGCATTGACACTCAAAATATTTAATTACACTTTAATTCATTTTTTATTATTCAAAGCTGCTAGCTAAAGCCCATTTTTCGCCCAACAAAATAAAAAATATAAAATATAAAAAATATGAAAAAGCTAGTTTACATTAGCAATGCTACTGCCACTTTTTTAGTTAAAATATTGTCATTTTAAGAAAAAATCTTCCTTGCCTCTTAGTGCTTGTAAAAGTTTTAAGCATCTTGAAAAAGCTATTTTAATGAAATAAGGATCTTTATTTTTTCTAAATGCTACATAGCTAAGATGCTATTTGCTAGCTCAATGAGAACGCATATATAGTGTTAAATTAGTTATTTAATAAAATACTCCTTTATATATTACTAATTGCCTGGTATTATAATGTAAGCAAAATGCTACTTTTTATAAATTTTGATTATAAGATGATTAAAATAAAAGTAGTGATTTAAATATTGAGTCTTTTGAGGGTCAAGTTTACATTCACAGAGTCTTTGATACATTTAGTTTTTTGATAAACCATTACTCAAACGGTGTTGTTTCTCTAACACGTTTAGCATCACTGTGGTTTAACATCTGCCAATCTGTCCACGGAGGATGTTTTTTTTGTTTTTTTTCATTTTATACTAATTGTCTAGTCAGCAAAACCCGAGCAAGAGTTTGGGGGGTTTTTGACAAATTGTTTAAATGAGGCATCGGAGTGGCCTCCGCCGGAGAAACTGGGAGAGGCTGCAGCCCCGAAGAGAGATAACACACTTACGGTGCATCATGGCTCTGACTTTGTTACTCACTTAAACTGAGCCAAAGCACCGAGAATAAGTCAATAAGAACGTCTGCCGCGGCGCCCACCCTCGCCGGGGAGTGCGCCGCTAATGGGGCCCGCGATGAGTTCAAGTGAACTTTAAAAAGCCCTCTAATTTCGGTAAAGCCAGATTTGCTCTCACGGAAACTCGTTCAGAGGCCCGTTTAGCGAGGCAGTTCAGAAAACCATTTGTGACAATAGGTACCCATTTCCCGCGCCGCTATAAAAGCATACGCAGTGATTAGGAGTGAGTGGGAGAGATCGACTCACAGTTTAAAGATTCAAAAAAAAAAAAAAAAAAAAAGGCCACAAAAACCCGCCAGAGCTTCAACGACAAACAGAACCAAGTGGTGAACAATTGCAGAAGAAAAAAATGTCGACACACAGATCATGATGGTGTGGCGTCAAAAAATATGAGTTCATCATTTGTACATGAATTTTTCAAGTCATAACATGAGGACTGAAGGATTAAACATTGTACTGTATGATAGCGTTAGCATTGATCCAAGTCGTGTGAGGGAGGAGGGGGGGTTCTGTGCAGTGGAAACTGTGAGACTGTTACATACATGAACAAAGGAAGGTACAGATAAATGAAAACAGTGGATCAGGAGAAGGTATGACATACCTGTGATACTGTGATGGTGCTTCCCACCCCCTGAAGGCAAAAAAGAATGGGCTTTTACAGTATCTGACTCTTCATGGCTACACTCAATATAACCCCTTCCCCCGCACAGAACAAAACACTGTTAGAATGTTTCTCTGATATGGCGTCTCAGCAGAACAATAGAAAATGTAGATGGCACACAGTCATAACAGAAGCAACATAACACTTTAGGGGTGGGGTCTGGGGGGCCCGCGAGGGAAGAGCTATCCTTTATTGGAGTGAAAATTAGCTGTTTCTACAAGGTCACTTTTTTTTTTTTGAAGGAGTAGCCGTCGTCTCTTACAGTAATTGATGATGCCATTTCTTGTCCCGGCTTACGACCTGAGTGACTGACCAGGCTTCAGAGAGAGCGCACATGGTGGCCAGGAATGAGAGGAGGGGTTGGGGGTGGAGGGGGGGGGAATGGCAGGGGACCCCATATTGGGTTGGAAGGACAGCAGCGTGGAGCTTTTGATTGAGGCCAGGCTCAGGCGGGCCTGCCCTCCCCCTGGACCTGCTCTGACTGACTGGGACCGGCGTTGACTGAAGCATCATTAGGCAGCCACAATGTCAAGGTAAGCTAAGGACACTGTGTCTTGGGCGCTGTGACCTACAGTAACTACATCCCCTCAAGGCTCGCCACCCTGATTACCCGGCAGCTACTATTAGACGAGCAGCACCCACCTGGGAAACGGTGATGCTGCACTTCTTGGCCAGCTCCTCTTTCGCCTCCTCGCTCGGGTACGGGTTGCTGAGGTGCGAGTAGAAATACTCGTTGAGGATTTCCGTCGCCTGTTTGCTGAAGTTTCTCCTTTTCCGCCTGAGAACCCGAAAGTAGAAAAGAACATGAGGGAGGGCCTATTAGTGGGACCCCGCGTCGGGCAAAATCCGATTGGACGTCCACAATCAACCTCGCACATGGTGGAGATAATGAGGGACAACCTCGGAACCGGAGATACCGTGCTGAGCTCTGAGTGTCCGATAAACTGGAAAACTAAAGTTCACGCACAACACATACAATGTTTAATTTGGTCTGCTGGCCTGCAATTTCCAGTCCAAGCATGTAATGCGAAGAGTTTAGTGCAAGCGGATGGGTAAGCTTTTTGATGGAGCGCGAAAGCCCAGTCGGAGTGCATCTCGGTGCATTATAGAAATCACGGCATGCACAGTTGAGCATCGTTCCTGAAGTGCCACAGCCCCGGGGATCTCCAGCAGAAAACAAGCCAACTCTAACTAGATGTGGGTCCCCTTTTCCGGCCCAAGGGCACTACTTATCATTGTCGAGCATTTGCTTATTTTGCCTTGTTTACTGCGCGTCACACACACAGGCGCTGGCTGGGCAGCAAATGTGCTTCCACTTGTTTGGTTCTAACTTTCCCTTCCCTCCCCTTCGCTCGCCACACTCTCCGCCGCCGCCGCTCGTTGTTAGTGATTAGAGTTAACTGCAACACCTGCTGATGACCTCGCCCGCCATCCATTACGCGTGACTCGGACCCCCATTTCATTTGGTCTTAACTGCTCTCAGGTGCGAGGCCGTTGCAAATGGATAATACGTGAAAACATGAGCGTAATTAAAATCATGCATCTCGGCTGTTCTCACACTGCGTTTTGTGCCAGAAAAACAAACCCCGTACACGTCGAGGAATGACCTCGCGCCACGAATTAAGCTATGTGGGTCACAGGGACGTTTTTTTTGTCGGGCGACAACAGGAGGATGTGATGTTTATCAGTCAGCAGGTTTTTAAAAGTGGAACACATGTTGTTTTTGCTCAGATTCTATTAATGAAGTTAACTTAAAAATACTAGAGCCCAGTTTTCCAGTGAATAGAAAAAAAGGAAGTCACAGTTTTGTCTAAAGATGCATTTATATGGCATCGGTCATGAGTGTTTATTGTCATTAAACAGCATGTTAAAATGCTTGATAACGAAATGATGTCTAGACTGCAGCAATAAAACACATAGAAAAGAGGCATTATTAAGTATTAAGGGTCTAAACTGTGGGGCAGAAACTTGTAAGAACCACAATCCTTTGCAGCAGCGGAGTTGAACAGTTGTATTGCTCTTGTCAAATATTTTTACTTTTTAAATAGAGGTTATTTTTCTTGCCTGTGTTTAGCTTTCTGGCTACTAGCAACACGATAAGAATAACTATAAACAGTATTCAATAAAACTTTATTAATAATTGGTGATTAACATCCAGAGATCTTTATCACTTTTTTATCTTAATGTCATATTCATTTTTCAACTCTTGTAATTTGCTCATTAATTTAAAACAGATTACATCATAAATAAATATTGGTTTTATTTAATTTCTTTAGTTTTAACTTACCTATCAATTTAAATATATAATAGGCCACGAAAAAAAGTCACATTACAAAGCCTCAAGTTCAACATGCATTGTGTTACCTTATTTTTTGGAGTATAAGGCCCCCCTAAAATCCTGATACTCAGGTGTGCCTTATATTTGATTTCTGGTTGTATTTACTGACCTCAAACCAGTTTTATGTAGTACATGTTGCTCAGAAATCTATCAAAATGAGACTGTGACGACGCCCTCACAGTTCTTGTACCCCAAAGGGTGCCATTTCGGGGTCTTTAAACACACCATAATATTATTTTAAAACACCATACCTATAACGCCATGAGTTCATTGTAATGTTATTATGTGTGTATAAGGACCCCAGAATCCCGTCTACATGACAACATAGATACTTCACGAAAGCACACAAAGCACTGACCTGGCGTCGAGGAATCTGGAGCGCAGGATCATGACAGCCTCACAGGTGCTCTGTTTCAGTTGCATTTGGATGGAGCTGAACTTACGGTGGATGATTCCCACCATGCGCTCGATCTCTTTGGGGGAGATGGGCCTCGTGCGAGACTGTTCCCTCAGCAGGTTCATCACATGGGTTGTGAATTCGTTACATGCCTGTCAAGAGGAACAGACAACCGAAATGAGCTTTCGGTAAACAGAGCGAGAGTCTCCATCGGAAAAAGCCTGTTGACTCTGGCGTTCATTTTTCATACAGGAAATGAGTTCATTATTTGCCAGCTCTTGTAGTTAAAAGCCTCGGCGGAGTGCTGCGCTCACGCTTTACTTTAATAGGTGAAGTCATCTTTGAATATAAATGCCAATTTGCATTTTGGCTTAGGTCTAATGTAGAGTGAATTCAAACAGCTTTTCGTTAAACCAGTGGTTCATACATGATTAATTTGAATAACTCATTTACGTAGTGCACACTTTAGCTCATTACGCTGAGTAAAATTCGTTAAGTATTTACATTTAGATAATTAAAACCTGGAAAGACCCTTAAGAAAGATGCATTCACTCAAAGTGCCGTGCGCCCCCACGAACCCGCCACCTCCTCTCTCCGAGTGGATTAGTTTAATTTAACTCTCTCCGGCCGGCTCAGGCATCACCGTCACACCTTTTATTTATTTATTTATTTCGTTTTGGACTCGTAATGCTTCAATGTTTAATGCTTAAGTGCTTGATGAAGAGGCGAATCATATCCTAATTTTACAGCCTCTTTTTTTTGGCTCTTAAACCCACTGAACATGTTGCATGTTTGATCATCAACTAATTGTGTTACAGTTTTACAAAATTAATTTGTGATGAGCAATTTTAACATGCAATTAGGATGCATTAGAGTTTAGCATGGAGACAGTTACATAGAGGTATCAGGATTTCATTAGGATTAATTCATGTATACATTCTTTTTTATGTATATTTTATAACCTACATTAAAAAAAAACAACTAGTATAATTAAAAGCCGATATTAAAAAAATAAAACAGAAGTATAATCATATTTTATTTATGTTCATTATTTTCTAAAATAAAAAGTATTTTGCTATTCTTATCCATGAATTAGGTTAACTTAGGACACAATTTACTTGAACTGTCAAACTAGATGAAATATGTGATGAAGAAAAGAGCCTTTTGAACATTTTAAACACGGAAATTGTGAGAAAATTAATGTTTTTTTCCTCAGTTAATACATTTTATTTTGATATTAATCAGATATAAATCATAAAATGACTTCAATAAATATATATTTATCCTTGTCTGTGTCAATAAATACTCAATACACAAAAGGACAAATAAAAAGTCAAAAATAAGTCTTTAGAAATGTAATGATATATACATATCCCTGTATATATTTAGTTTAACTAAAAATACATAATTTGAGATGATATTGTTTATTTCTGCATGATAAATCAAGGTCCCCTTCGTGGCCCCCAGGTCCAGAGCTGGGTTTTTTGAGCATCTCTGACATCAGTATGTGGCCGCATGTTTACAATCAAATCTCTTTGTTTTCGAGCTGAAAAACAAGAACAAGAGGAATGGAACCTTTTGTTCTTTGTCCTCACCTGCTCATATTTTTCCAGCTCCGTGTGATAGATCTGTCTAATCTGGGTGAGTTTGGCTCTGTAGTCGGAATGTTCAATAGAGTTGTCGGCCGCTCCTCCCGAGGCGGCTGCTGCAGCTGCGGCAGCTGCCGACCCGCCACCTTTCTCCGGTCCCGCCACGCCCTCCGCCAGCAGCATGTTGTCTAAACGCATGAGCTGTGGGTCTGGTGGGTCTTCCTCCTGGGCGCCGCGGATGCTAAGACCTGCAGCAACAAACAAGACAGAAAAAATGGGTCAAACTAAAGTGTCCAGTTGTGTGGATTCTCCAAAATAAATCGGGGACAATAATACGTGGAAGAGCTACTCAACACCAGCAATTAAACGCATTAAATCTGGCAACTACGCGGCGATGTTGCGCCTGCAGCTACGAACTGTGTGTCGCCTGTGAATGTGCCGTGTTCCTGTCCCCCATGTCTATGCCTGCTCTCTTTTATTTACACACTGCACTGCACTCTGTGTACGGGAAGGCTGACATGACAGCAACATCCATAAACTGACAAATGCTCAATGGTGAAGTGGCACTTCTACTCTGCGAAAGGATGCTAAACAGAAAACTATACCTCCAGTAGTGTCTCTGTTTCTGACACTCAGTCTTGAATGGCAAAACTTTCTGTTTTTTAAATTGTCTCATATTTTTAGAAGATAGAAAATCTTTAGAACAAACCTCAAATGTTCAGTGGTTTTCCTGTGCATCGACTATAGTATTATACTTTTTTTTTCTTTTTTTTCGAACTTTTATTGGCTTGTTCATGGATAAACTTATCTATTTTACATTAATTTAGTTTGTATAGAAATGTCGCAGGTGAATCGAAATAGTTTGCTGAGTCAGCAATAGTTGTGAGGATGAAGGAAACTATTCTTCTGAATGAAAATGAGTTGATAATTCAATGATTAAATTCATTTATGTTTGGATTTGAATAAAAAAACTGCTAAGAGTGATCAAATTGAGTTAATTTGGCAGACAAGGATTGATATATAAGAAAAAGTGTCTACACAAAGTATTTTATTGTCAGACTTGACCAGATGATGTTCTAGCCTTTTTTTCATAGTTTCCACAGAGATGGAACACGGGTATATATTGCTGGGTTATTTTGTCTAAATAATTAGAAAATAAAACTTCAAACATCAGAGCTATGTAAAGTTATGCAAGTTAACACATCAGAAAACAAGTTTTATATTATATAAACAGACCAATGTATTGTATTCACCTCGACGAACTCAAGACCAAGAAGAACAAAATGATAACCTAAATAACAAAAAGAAAACCAGCAAAACGATAACAGCTTGAGATTTGAATTCAATTAACACCATTAAAACAAATAAAGAAAAGATTATAATGGTAAATAATGAATGGCTAATTTCACACCCCGAATAAAAACATTGTCAAATTTATATTGTATTAAGTCGTTTCTCAAAATGGAAAATAGAAAGATGTTCACAATGAACCCCAAACGATCAAAGAAACATAAATGAAATCTCGACTAGTAGTATATAGAAATGTAGGAAAAGATACATCAGATTATTCATTGTGGTTAGGAATAGAATTTATGTCTATGTTGAGAACATAGTTGCTGCACAACAACAAGCCATTAAGAGCCAAATCACAAATTGTGTGGTTAAATTAAAAGCCTGCTGTTGTGTTGTCTCATCCGTCTTCCAGCGGGGTGTAATTTAGTAACCTCTCCTCACTCCTGGTAACGCTTCTAAACAACAAAGTCTACACTCAGAGGCAATAAAAGCTCCAAAATGTGAGTGAGAAGCGCAAACAAAATCACGTTTAATAAGTGGAAACAAACTAGGCTCAGATGGTTGTAAATACTAAGCCGCTGCTGAAACATTGTTTCAATTCAATAATCCCTCCCTCAGTTGTTGGATTTTCAACGGCTTATTACGGCAATATTTTACATTTACAGCTCTGGATTGTAAGTAAGAGGATTAGTGGCTGTGCTGCGGTAGCCAGTGGCCAACTGACCCTGAACACTCTTGTTTTAATAAACACACACACACAAAAAGACAAATTATCTATCGTGTTTGTTGAGCTCCGTGGAACAGCAAAAAACAAAACAAATGTAGCCTCTATTTATGGATGGTCTGGCTCTGGGTGCTGTAGGTGTAATGGAGTGAGAGGAGTGGATGAATGAGGCTGTTTGTCCAGTAGACATTGAGATGCTGGACAAGGCGCCATCAGGCTTCGAGAAGCCAAGCCATCCATGTGGCCAATATTGCCACTGCTCCACTGACCATCGTCCACATCACAGCTGCAGCACCAACCCCGAATGATCCCGAAGACCAGACTGGCTTCATCTCTCAACATGCTCCAATAGCTTGTAGCATAGAGAAAAAAAACATATATTTCTATTGGAATTCCACTTCTTACACCCTCGTTCTGAGTGCCCAGCGGGCGGCTTCGTGCGTCTGCTGCTGGCGAGTAGGTGGTTTTTCATGTCAGGTATATTAAATATAACTCCAGGACGCCGCACACGTTTCCCACACCAGTTGTCATTCCACTTCACTCTGAATCCGAGGAAAATAGAGCCGGGGGAATTCACAGGGCTATTCAGCTAAATGGGCATAAATCACTGGTTTCATTCAAAGTAAATAATCACAGACCATAAACAGCTACAGTCTCCTCTAACCGTGTGTGTTACCACCAACACCTGATGATGCTGCTATTCACGGGAGAGCAAACCAGAGCAAGACATTAGAAAAGTGACACGTAATCCTGTTAGCGCACTGACACGCCGAGTGGACGCGACACTTTTATCATACGTGTCCATTTCGATTTAGGGAATCAGCAGGAATAAAAATGATTACTCGGCTCCTCCGAGTCCACATGGGTGTATTTGTGCCACGATAGAGAGTCGCCCATGTCGGGAGGAAACGACCAGCAAAGTCGGCCAGATATATAAAGCATAAAAAAAAGAAAACTAAATAAATAAAATAGTGGAGCTGTCTGTTCCGCCGCACCTTTGTCGAGGCTGATTATGGAATCACAGTCTCGGCTTAGCAGCATCGCACAACTTCCCCCCCCCCCGAGATAATATCTTTAATTTTCTGCGCGCTTGACAAATCTGTATAGTGACTTGCAAAGCCACAGTCTCGCTGCACGCCCCGCTCAAATCTTTATCCTTGTTTTGTCTGATGATGTGGGTATTAAAACAAGTTCGGGCACACGAGTGAGCTCTAATCCACCTCCGAAGTCAAAGTGGGATTAATCTCGGCGCGAAGGGGGGGGGGGGAGGGGGCGGGGGGTCGTGTCACCTTGGTAAACCTGAGCGCCAAATGAACTTCTGAATGAAAAATCCATAGTTGGTCCGCGGGACTTGGCTAGCTTAATTGCTATAAGTCATTCATTGATGTAAAAAAAAAAAAATCATCGTAACTCATCCTGGCTCTGTGTTTTCTTTCCAGGAAATACATGAGGAGTCACGGTTGTTCTTCATTTGTCCTCGGATCAGACGCCGCAATTAATCCGTCGCTATCAGTCAGTTCTGTTATGATGTGGTTCGCCGTCACTATCTGATACAACTCTGTAACAAATTCAACAGATAAAGCCGGCGCGGGCCATTCTTTCATACGCTCATGCTGTTCTCTGTTTATAATCATTTCCGGTGCGCCCCGGTCGTCTCATATATCATTCCCTGCTTGAAAACCCTGACAGTGATCTGAGCACTGCCTCGGGCCGCTCTCCTTTTCCTCCCACCTCGTCTCCCCTCGTGCCCTCTTTTATTCCGTGGGCTTAGCTGACCTTTGGCCCGGCGCTTGTTTACTCTCATCACTGAAGTGTGAGCAAGAGAGCCATAAAGGCAGAGCCCTGCTGGGTTAATGCGGCCCTGCTGAAGAGGGAAGGGTGGCTTGCCTAAGTAGACCCGGCGTAGGTACTATTTCTCTCCGCCTTATCTCAGATACGGGTAAAGTATATTCATTCAAAAACGTTTTAGCCAATCAGCGTTGTCGTCATGTGTAGCCTGGACATTACGTTGGGGAGAAAGTCCTGTTTATCTTCAGACCCAGAAGTGACAGATGTTTGAAAAATATTCCAACTAATAAAGATTGTCATGGAGTGGTTAGCGCCTCACAGCTAGAAGGTTGCAGGTTCGCTTCCAGGTCGCCAACTTGTGACCTTTCTGTGTGTGGGGTTTGTATGTTCTCCCGGTGGTCCTTGGGTTTACTCCAGGCACCCCAGTTTCCTCCCACAGTCCAAAAACATACAGTGGTTCATTGGGAACTTCAGGAAATTGTCCGTAGGTTAAGAGTGTGTGTGTCAATAGTTGTATGTCTTTGTGTGTCCGAGTACGGACTGGCATACTGTTCAGGGTGTCCCTATGAAACTGGAATAGGCTCCAGTCCGGCCAAGGAACCCCAGAACCCCAAAACCCCATCATAAGGGAATAAGTGACAGAAAATTGAAATTGTTTTTCAGCGTACGTATGGTAAGGTGGATGTAATTGGTACTTGCACCGGCGAATTAGTGGTGTCATATTTTCAATGTGTTGAACTACCATTAATACAAGTAAATCTAGAGCCAATAAACGGCGAGATCACGTCACAAAAAGTCTCCCTGACCTCTCCCTGCTCCCGCCGAGCCTCCGCCTCCGCCGAGGCGCACCAGCAACATATTGACACTGTTCATCTAATTGCATTGATCCGCAAAGGTCTCCCAAAGCTAACTAATCGAAGCAGAATTTATTTTCTGTCAATATTTGCAAAGGTCATCTCTCTTTAAGCCGTGGAGTAGATGGTGTGAGCGGCGAGGCAGCTGGGAGGAGGAGGGGGGGAGGATTGTGGAGGGACGGGGGGGGGAGTGTGGCATCTTGCCTGTTACCGAGGCTGGTCCAAGGTGAGCTTTAACTCCAGGTTGGCAGTCGAGCTTCTAATCCACCATGTTATTAAAACCTGCTGCCAGAGCAACACACTAGAGACTACACAGGGGCTTAGAGTATCCATTTCACAAAGAGGCCAGTGTCACTACAGCCGTGTTCCACGTCTCCTTTGACTTCATATCATCTCCTTTGTCGTGGCGCCTGGATCAGTGACTTTCTGCTCCAGACGCTTAGAGCCGGATCAAATTACCATTGAAAATCTTTTGTTCTGACAAATGAAACATAAGGATCCTCTTTCATTGATGTTCTTGAAGCCTCTTTTTAAAAGCTTGGCCTACATCCACATGGCACGGGGAATCTAAGAGACTGCCCGCGGCTCCCTCTCAAGCATGTACAGTAATTAACATGCCATTAACACATTAATACACATTAACTATTCCCAATGTTAATGGCAGACTAATTACCATACCTGATGCCGCTCTGTGGGGAAGCGACGGCACATTTGCCACTTTTACTTTCATTGTTGCGTGGAAGAGCCTTTTGTCACATGTCTGTTTTAAAAGGCACAATTAGGAGTTCAAGCGCCGTGGCTCGAATCTTTTGTTTGCCAAAAAAAAGGGCCAATTACACTCATGTTCCACGTACGCCGTACTCACCTTAACTTTTGAAAGGTAGCTTTATATGAATGGATAAAAGGTATTCCTAGGCAACTTTCCATGCATACCTATTTTTTAAAGTTTGTCAGCTATGTGTCAAATTTAAGTAAGTAAGTAAGTAAGTCATTTTTATTTGTAGAGCGCTTTACCAGACCAGGGTCACAAAGTGCTTAAACAATCAAAACAATATTCAATAAAGTATATACTTTAGAGATCAATATAAAACTGATAACACAACAGGAGTTCCAGAAAATCAAGGAAAAGCCTGAACAAATAGGAGTCAGTAGACTCCATCAAGCGCAAATTAAGGCGTATCTCAGGCAATATAAGTTGCTAATATAAAAAATAGCGGATGGACGTTCGCCCAGTCGCTTTGGAATCCCAATTCCGACGTCACATCTTGACTTTTTCTTTTCTTTTTCACCCAATTTATCAACTTAAGTAATGTGTGCACTCCCTTCCTGGTATCTGATGCAAAGTCTTAAGGGACCGAAGAGAAGGAAAGACTCGCTCTTGAGCTGGGGAATCCCTGTCCGCTACGATGATGTATTTCCTCCCACCACGTTGAGTGATAAGCTAATCAGCCGTTCTGACAGTGAAGTGTAACAGCCCCCGATGTGGGGTCAAGACTTCTCCCATCATCCTCCACCAGCGACCGACCGCACCACGCACAGATGTGGCGGCGGTGGCAAATGATTGGTGACAAAAAAGTGTATCTGGTCGGAGAAGAAGATCTCTGTCAGTTCAGGTAGCCTTTGTCCCTTGATGATGATGCGCTGTCCCCCTTAAAGAGCTGCGTGTGCAGGGGACGGCGGATTAACGGAGGGTGATGGGTTGATACCCTTGACCCACAACATGTGGGGAGCAAGAAAGGGGGGGGCGGGCAGAGACAAACCCATACGAAAATCTTCCTCAACATTTTGCCAACCAGACTAAAATTAATCACTGTCCCAGGGTGGCACTGACATTTGTGTGAAGTGACACACAACATGACAGACTAGAGGAGAAAAGAAAGGAGGCGGAGGATTGGGGGGTGGGGTGTGGGGGGTAAACAAGAAGCTACTGTCACTGGTTGTGATCACATGTGTGATATGTGTTTATGTGAGAGCTTTGTTTTTCTTCTAAGACACAGCGTGGGCCAACTGCCAAGTGGTGGCGCTGATGGCTGACCAGGCGTGGTGGTGGTCGGCGGCGGCGGCGGCGGGCCGCACGCAGAGGTCGGGGAGACCAGCCAAATGAGCGTGCAGGACCCCGGCTACAGATCAGCAAACCCGGCTGACCCGACAGGACACATTGCGGCATGGGGCTTCGACGAGGGGCTTCGCATGGTTCACGGGGTCTGTTTTCAACAAATTGAGCTTCCATCAGGGTTTGTTTTTCCGACACACTAACAGAGGAGCCGAGAATTGCTCCGTTCCGACCGTACTTTGGGGAAATGAATGATAAAAAAGTATCCATAAATTGACTGAAACAAAACAGAAAATTATTTCTCGTTTTTTCTACTTTTGAAATAAACAAATTTGGACCACTTCATGCATCAGTTTCTTCATCCTGTCACCTTCCATATTTCCTAACCGCACGTTTGCTAGATGGTGGATATATATCGTGTATTGATGGTCTGGAGCCGCTCGCCTCAATTTGCTGCAAAGGTAGGCTGATTTGTTATTCAGACCCCAAGCAAATAATGCAAATGTGGCACTGAAAGCCACTTATGAAATACCCAAAGGCAACTAATCACTCCTCCTCTCGTTCCAGCCTTTTCCGCAGCCTCCTAATTAGAAGATGGAGATTGCGTGAAACCAGGTCACACAGCAGGTCTTGTACACACCGGCAGCGAACGGACGCACGTCCAGATGTGGAGGCGCTTTATTTGAAAAGATGAAATGATAATTCTATTGTGGTTATTAACGCCACATATAAATTCGGCATCCCGGAAAAAAAAAAAAAAAGACGTGTGTGTGTGTGTGTGTGTGTGTGTGTGTGTGTGCTCGGAGCATTTTGTGTTCCTCAATGTGTGTGTGTGCATGTGAAGAATCCATAAACAAAGAAAAGGCATCAGTAACATACAGCTAACCATGATCCACTGCCAGAGAGATTATTCTTTGCGATGGCATTTCTGCAAGAGAGTTGACAGTCCATCATTTAGATTTCGCAGTGGATCCACGAAAAGGCTGCATTGCCTGAAGCAGAAGGAGCTGCTCTTTCCTTTAGTGTCTTTCATAGAAGAGAATTCCCGCTTCAAATTGCACAGGCAGAATTCTTTCCTAGCGTGCAAGACTCTGCTACGAGGCAACTGAGGTTACGGCGACGGAATAAGACACACAGGCAGCGCTTGACGGGGCTGGATCTCCGCGCCTCCATTTGCGAGGACTGATAAAGCTCGCGAAAAAACACATCCATCTCCTGTTTTTTCTGGGGTCGCACGCACCTGAGCGCCAGTGTTTGTGAAAGCATCCTTGCGCCTGATGTTGCGGGGCTACCGCCGGGTCTGCGGAGTGCGTAGCGAAGAGTGGGTGGGCAGATCAGGTCCAGACCAACAACAGCTTGTGACAGAAGCAGGCCAAAGAGGATGTTGAGACACGCACAGACTTAACAGGCAGCCGGCTCGCCATCCTCTCTTCTTCAACTCTCTTTATACTCAGCGCATCACTTCAGATCTATTCCAAATGTCTTAAAACACAAGGTGGAAATAGAGAAGGAGATTATACGCTATATTGATGACCTGATGTGGCCTTTTTTAGGGGTCCACATGGTACAGTACACTGTTATGAGGGGCTGTCGAGCTAAAGCCTTAAACAGAAAAAAAAAGAAAGAAAAGAAAAGTAAAATTTGTTGTGAATGTTATTTAAAAGTGTTACGATGCAAAGTACACTTAAAAAGCTTAAACATGTTGTTATTGTGTATTTACTTAATTCCTCCAAATACACATCTCGACAAAATTATATTAAAAAAAGTAATTTTTGAGGGTGGAAAATCAAAAATACAATAAATACAAAAACAAATGTCACATTTAAAAAAATTAACACGTTTTATTTTGAGGTTGTGATGTTTCTTTCATAATTGAAGTGTAGGTGTTTTCATATGGATTTTATATTATATTGTACATGCATGTGTTTTTTTTAATCTATTTTTATTGCCTTTTACAACATGACCGCGGAAAGACATTTTGGCTTTTTTAACCATTATAATAATGTGTTTCATGAAATTACATTTTTTTACCCGGATCTCAAACATTACTAATAAAATAAATAAATAAAATAATAATAACAATATAATATATCTAGTTTTTTATACAGTCAATGGACATTCATGAAGAAAAAAATAGTTCATTTAAAAATTTAGTTGACCATGAAAATCCCCCATTAATATTTTACATTATTATAAATAATTGTTGATGAATGTCATATCAATATTCCAAAGATTTCCAAAACTCTACTAATATTAATTTGATTCTAGGAACCTCAAAACAGATTAAATTCAATCACGGGTGATAAAAGGGTGTTGTTTTTTTTGTTTTTTTCATTTTAATTGACGCCCAAACGCGCGTTACACACCATGAAATAAGGTTGCCGTAGGCGTGGTCATAGGCTGTGACTTGCACGCCAGGATATCAAAGATGAACTGTGCAATCTCCCCCACGTCACGCCCGTCATGTGCTCCGAATCCCACTCTGCATCCAATTCCCTGATAGAGCTGCAGCGGAGCAAAGACGAGGCTTCAGTGAAGCAACACAGCGGCTCCCGTGGCGTCTCGACGGAGGACGGGGTGGATGCGAAAGGGGGGGCGGGGTGGATGGAAAAGAGGGGGTGTGTGCGTGGGGGTCTCTCTCTCTCATAATCACAATAATTAACAGTTGCAGATTTAATTGGAAGGGAAGGCATTAACAGGAGTAACACCGGGGCCAGTGTGTGTGGCGGGAACCTCGTGCTGCAAGATGCTTTTGTCTTCTCGCTTCCTAATGGTGGCTCTGGCAGTGTTTTTTTTTTTGTTGCGAGTGCTGACACAACACAACACAACCTGGCGGAGGGTTCAGACGGTAGGGCTTGTCAGGACTCAGACTGCAGGCAGATAATTAGGTGCCAGGTTAATGAGAGCGCCGGCTCTTGATGGCATTTGCTTACTGTATGTGGGCAATTAATGACTCTGTTTTTGTGTTTTTATTGCCCACTTGAGTGGGAAGTGTAATGCATTATCCACCGCGGGCCTGTTCACCATTTAGATGGACTTGCGTTGACTTAAGTGGTTCCGATTGTCTTTTGATTCATCGGGCAAGATGGTGGAATTTAAGAGAAAAATAAAAACGAAAGAAAAGAGAAAATAAAAGAGTTAGCGAAATATAATCTCAGTTGGCTCGTGGCTACTTCACCGCGTGACCTTTTCAGAGCGAATATCCTTGCGTCGCCAGTCGAGCTCCGAAGAGAAAACATTGACGTCGCAGGTCAAGAGCGAGCCACAAGAAATACACCAAAAAAAGAAACCAAAAGCCTTTTGGCCAAAAGCGTCCACTTAATTCAGCGTATCACATTCCTTAATGTATTTGTGAAATTGTACACCCCCCTAGAAAAGCCCCGCTTTCACTCCAAAGGATTTATTGGCAATGAATCCACTGAGAGGTCTTTATACATCCTCTACTTTAGCTCCAGCTCTCAAAGCTTCCTATTTTGGAGTCAGTTGTTCTCCTGCCTGTGGTGGCCAATTAGAGCGCCATAAGATAAATGGCCAGCCACAACTTTGATGTCCATCTTTTTAATAAGCTTTGGTTAAGATGACATCTGTGTGAAAGAGTTCAATATCTTCACAGTGGGAGAGGAAAGAGGTTTATTCTAAAATGAAATATCATGTAAATACTGCGCGAGGTTTAGACTGGGCGGGGGGATCCGTGACTCCGGCGCTGGCATTCATTATCTTCCACTGCAGTCGTGCAGATTAGTCAGCGGAAGATGGTCCTAAGACTCTTGTGGAATGAAGTCTTTCTGGTGCTCAATCAGCCTCAGACTAAACCAAAATGCTTTTATGTCTTTAAGTGCTGCACTTCAAATGCCCTCCACTCGTGGTCAGGATGGAAGTAAACTATACATTAACAGTTATTTAGTCTGGCCGCTGGCAATTATAGTTGATATCCAAACAGTGACAATCTTAAATCCTTTTTTTTTAACGTTGAACTACTATTTGTTTGTGTATATTATTATTCGGTTTGGTCTTCTGAAAAACAAAGTTTCTTTTGTTTTATCTAATTTGTTTCTATTTTCAATATAAGATTGGGCAAATATAGTCATAATAGATATTACTTACTTACTACAGATGGATGTAGAAATAAACATTGGCCCACAGTTGTATAGATTTAATTCAGTATTTGTTTGTGTTTTTAGCTGATATTTAAATAATAGTTAAGATTTATGTGTTGCCATTTTTGTGTCTGATCTAAAGAAGAAAATGCCAAATTTTAGCAACAAAGTTTGAATGCACATGACGTCGCTTTTGTTAATCAAGATAAAGTAATTAACAAGCATTTATCATTAAAAAAACAACAAGACAAGACGCAACATGAATACTAGTCTTGTGAAGATATCATGAATTGACTTAAAATAATGAAAAGCTAGACTACATGCATCTGTATTGACATGGAATAGCTACTAGACTTAATTTAATTATTTTAAAATAGTAATAAACTTTTAACAAATCTCAATAACTGGTGAATTTGGTGCATTCACTGGCATAGGAACTGTTATGGTGCATTCAAAATTGTACAACAATTACAATTATGAAAAAAATAAAATAAAATAACAAAATGAAACTCTACTTAACTAACACATTGACCAAATACAGCTTTTTAAAAATCTTAGTACACATCTCAAAGCCTTCCATTATGACATTATAACATTTATTTCTAGACTAATTTCTTACACTTACACTGAGGTTATGATTCATTTCTACATTTAAATTACAGTATCTATAGTATAAGCATTTTCAGTGTCTTACTTGGACAAACAGTATTTTTAAAATCTATAACAATGATTTGTAAAAGAGAAAATATTGGTAACTTGTATTGATAATAAAATAAAATACACTAAAATAACTTATTGATCCACTAAAACGAAACTAAAATGTTCAGACTTTCAGTCCGAACTGAAACTGGACTGGACTTAAAAGTGTATGGATGAGACTGAAACACATAAAAAAATAAAAAATTAAAACAATCTGCCAGAGACACAAAGTTAATAGAGGGATCCCTAAAGAAAAAACAGATAAACCTTCTAGTTCAGTTACTCAGTGTTGACAATGTGAAGCGCTAACTGGGGGAAAGTACAAGAATATCTCAAAAGTAGAGGTGATAAAGGTGTGCGTCTGGATGATAGCCATAGGCTGGAGAAGAACATATATATTTCACTCCGCCTGTGGACGTGAAGCTGTCCACAGACGTGTAACTCAGTCAGGAATAATGTAAATGTCTGGAGAGTCTTAAGACTTAGCAGGCCCGTATAAAGCAGCCTGTTCCAGGCTAGTAAAACAAGTCAATAAATACTGCGGAGAATCCAGCGCTGTCTGCTCGGCTCTTCCACATGAAAGTGTTGGGGGGTTTATTCCCGGCCTGGCACTGGTGCTCGACACTGGCATTATGTGCGCTCATACATTCTGACTATCGCTCGTCACGAGCCATATCTGTCAACATTACACTCAAGAGGCGTAGCACCGGCGCAGGAATAACAATGTCTGGTCAGAAGATAAACAAATGTAGCGTCTGACATTTCTTTAAAATACCGTTTTTTTTTTTTCCCTTTACCCTCACTCTTTTTTTATTGACTCTCAGAACGAACAAGTGGTCGGGGCGTCGGTCACTGGCAAATGGGATGATGACACGGACCGGGGTTAAACGGAAACACCATTAAGTAGGCAAACACTTCAAAGCAATAACTTGCACCTGATTACCAGCGGAGAGCGCAGCGCCGCTTCCCTTTTTTATTCATACAGTGTCAACACTTTGGGAAAGCAAATATCTCAGTGACTAACCTCCCTGCAGTTTAATCCGTATGGTGCATTCTGTTTGACACCACGGATGTTACACCCGCCGGATGAGTTTTTAAGAATACCGGGAGCTACTTTTCCACCGCCTCGCCGCACAATAAATACACAAAGGTCACGCAGTATCGCAACAGGGGCTGGCGTCAATCCTTTATTGAATTACCCACCTATCTTATTCTCCCCTCACAGACACAGATAGCAAGGGGTTATCTTTTTCATTTATTCAGCGGATTTTCCAGGGATTATGCATTAAAGATTAAGGATGTATACCTATCACCGCCGCACGACAAAACACCATATCTCTAGAAAAATGCATGGCTGATGTATGTAAGGAAACAAATCTCCGGAAAGCCAAGACCGGACAGGGTTTATTCTCCTCAGACAATACGAGCTGCGACTATACAGAATGTTTCAAGCCCCGAAAAATACTGTGGTAAGCAATACAAATCCCTTGGACAAAATGAAATGTATTAAACATGTGGATTTCATAAATCTCCCTCTCCTCGGTCTGGGTCAGAGGTATATTCACTGTAGAGCTCAGCAGGCACTTTTCCCCTCAGCTTTGTTACTCGGCGTCGCGAGTGCTCCGAGTGGCTTCAAAATGAATGTCAGCAAAAGCTGCGTGTGGATGGCAAACAGCAGATCTTCCCAGTAAAACGGTTCAAATCACTTACCCCTGCTACTTTATAAAAGTAATACAGCAGTGTGGGGGATTTAAAGGTCTGCCCTGGAAATGTATACAGCCCGGAATAGTGAACCTTCGCAGTGACAGGATCTACATTTCAGATATAGAGTGTACAGAATGAAAACTTCTGGACACATTATTTTTTACTAGTCCAGGCACTGCCGTACAGATAGTGTAAAAAAAAAAAAGTCCATTTGGATCCAGGCACAACCGCGTTAAACACCCAACTGGGATCTGTTTAACCTTGAGCACCACACCAAAGGTAGAGGCAGCCCAGGGCGATGCAGGAACTGGCTACTGCCATTCCCAGTGCCATACTGGTCCACAGTGGGGGCCCAACATGACCAGATTGCCAGATCAGGGAGGTGGTGCTACTGTTTGCACACACTGGTAATTTGTTGGTAGAAAGAAAACAGCTGCTGGATCTTCATTTCTGCGACTATGAATTCACGATGATGATTATCAAACAGTATCTATCCAACATTGCCTGTATGCATATTTATGGATTAATTAAAATATGTAATACAAGGTGTCCCATTTTTTGTTTCCATTAAGATCATTCCAGATTTTCATACCAAAGTGAACACAAGGTCAGGGGATTTTTTTTTTTAATATACAAAATACTAATGCATGTTGGTCATTGTTAGTGAAATTAATTTTGCACATTTCTACATCTGTACCCAAGCTTTGATCCAAACAGGCTAGTGTTTAGTTTATAATTTATTATTAATCTAATTTTATTTTTTAGGATATAACTGAGCCCATGTTTGTTCTCCATCTATCCATCCATCCATAAATACCTCAATCGATATTTCTAGCCATCCATCCATCCATCCATCCATCCATCCATCCATCCATCCATCCATCCATCCATCCATCCATCCATCCATCCATCCATCCATCCATCCATCCATTAATCCATCCATCCATCCATCCATCCATCCATCCATCCATCCATCCATCCATCCATCCATCCATCCATCCATCCATCCATCCATCCATCCATCCATCCATCCATCCATCCATCCACCCATCCACCCATCCATCCATCCATCCATCCATCCATCCATCCATCCATCCATCCATCCATCCATCCATCCATCCATCCATCCATCCATCCATCCATCCATCCAACTAACCTACCAACCATCCAACTAACCTACCAACCATCATCGACATAACCAGTCATGAATCCATTCTTCGATCCCACTATCCATCCATCCATCCATTCACACATGAATCCATCTTATATCATCAACACAAGGTCATGTGGGTCCAACAGATGCATAGAGTAGAATATGATGCACTAAATTGATAAAAATGAGTAAAAGTAATTGAAAATAATTACTGAACCATTTCAAGTGGCACAAAAGTGATGCTGTAACGTGAGATTCACTCTTATCAACCTTTAAAACCAAAAAATAAACATCTTAAAAATGCACTACAACCTGATCAGTATCTCGCCCGTTGAGAGTCAACGCATGTCTTCGGGTGAGCAGATCTGCCGCTCAATTCAACATTCCTCACACTCGCTCAAGTATCTTATTTTACAAGCTTCAAACTAAAAAGGTGGTAAACAAACGATGAATGATGTATGAATCTCACACTTGGTTCTCTCTTTGTCTGTGTGGCCTGCGAGAAAAGATGAATAAAGACAGAAAATAAATGAGTATATTCCTTCCCTGGAGCTCATGTTGGGGCCGCGGCACAACAAATAATAAAGCCTTCAACCTATGAGTCACTTTAGTGCCTTTGTATAATTCAATCAACCCCCTGACAGCTGACAATTACTTCATCATCACATGAAGACAGATTAAAAACTTGTCAAATTAAATATTAAAGAGAGACTGCAGGCAGTGGTGAATATTTAAAGGAATAACACAGATTGGAGATGAAATGAGGCACCTATATGCATATTTTATGCCATAGGGAGCGGACGCATATATTTTCCTCCAGGCCACCTACTTTGTAATAAAGAATAGCAAGTGTATAGATGTGGTAATGCGGCACAGCGGAAATGATATGAAAGAGAAATTGGTTTTACATAATGATGTCAAAAGGAATACGGCTCCGCATGGTCATGTGGAATAAAGATAAGATTCTCTCTTTCCTTGAGTGAATATTTCGCTAATGGTTTCTTCATTTCCTTAAAGAAAAAATAAAAAAAAGAGTCCGGCTTTTGTATGAAGCCTGAATGAGTTTCCAGTGAATGAAATGAACATTTATCTTTCAATAGAAGGCGAGATCTGTTGAAATTACCCACGTGTGGAACAGAATACTGGATGTATAAAGCTTTGTCATCTGTTGAAATAAAGGGAAAGTGACAAGTGACAGTAAAGCTATCACTTTCGTGGCAGAAGGAAGGTTTGAAGAGGAGAACAAAGGCGGTGGATGAGAGGGTTAAAATCTTTAGAAGGAACAGAGGAAGTTAAATTTGTACAGTCAGCATCCCTTGGTGCAAACAATCACTGATCAATAGACATGAAGTTTTTCTTTTTTAACCAAAGACTTGCTCAGTTCCCTTGGACTTTCAATCCTAATATCAAGTGCAGCTGTGATGCACCTTTCCAGGCGCGTCGATGCTACAAACGTGTCCACATCCACACTTAGTCATGTAATAAGCATCATTGTCACAGTCCTCTCCTCCGAACGCTTCAGCCGCCACCATCTGCAGGCGCTCACAGACACACCGCTTTGAGTCTGCCATAATGATGCATGACTAAGTACAGTTAGAGTGTTGCAGTCTGTTGGCAAAAAGCAGTCGAGCACTTTGCAACAGTGTCACGACGGATAAACCGTACGGCTGAAGGTTGACGATGGATAAGAGGCAGTGACAGGCCTGCTGATGTGTTGGTGCGAGTGTTTGTGAGAGGCTGAAGCAACATTTATGGACTTCAAAATTAAAGAATTTTATATATATATATATATATCAGTTTATGAGTTGAGTTTCTCACAGCTACTATTTTCAATTTCCACTTTTTGTTGTGTTGTTGTTGTAGTTACATTCATTGGATCTACAGTATATTAAAGTTTGAGAAAATAAGTTTATATTTTTACATGAATCATTAAAAATGTTCAGTAAACACAATAAGGGCAGAATCTTTTTGTATTTTGAATGTCCAACACTGTTTATGTAACTCAATATATTAATGTTTGACACCTAGCTTAAATAATTGACTTATCACTGGAACTTTTTATTTATTATTCAAGTACTTTCCTAAAATATACTTTTAAGGACTGGCTTTATTGTTGATCTTTTATTATATAATTTTATTTGAAGTGTCAAAAACTCAAATCTTAAACTAGTAATTACAGCTCAAAACCAAATTTTTATTTACAACTTAAATGTCTTTTCAGGTAGTTTTCCTGAAACATTTTTGTTGTATTGACAAAATCATGAACAACTTAACATTAGTGATTCCTAAATGTTTTGAAAACCATTCCAAATATACAGCCAATGAATGCAGCAGGAGCAAAACAACTAGAACCAGCCTAAGTAAAGAGGCTTGGAGAAGCCTTACTATCCTCATCCAGCGATACTTTTATTCTAAAGACTTAATAAAGAGAAGACAAAGACGTTTGCTTGACAAAAGTCTGGTTTTAGAAAAGTGTTTACTTCCACACTTTCTCTCTTTGTCGCCTCCTTAGACGCTGTCTTGTAAATGATGGTGAATATAATTTTCTAAAGAATTGCATCTTAAAAAAGAGAGAATTCTCATTTTCTGCCTCTTGTCACAAACCCTTTTCTCTCTTCGCCTCCCTCGCTCTCCCATACCCCCCCCGCCGCATCCGTAGACTGCATAATTGATGCAAATACTGTCACATGTGTCAGGAGTGGAAGCTCTTCTAGTTTACTTCGGTGTAACGCTTTATCCAGGAACATTAAGTGGAGAAAGCAGCCTGATGCCAGGGGTGGAAAATCAGCCTGTCAGTGGTCTCATTCACGGCGCCGCTGCTCCAGAATTGTTTCATCAAGGTGATTGAGAACAAAAAGTACAGAAGCAAATTCCAGCTTATGTTTGGCTGCCCTGCCACATACATTATTTATATTTCTCGCCATGATATTCTCGCCTTCCTTTGGGATCTATCCTTGATTCTGAAAATATTTCTCAGGATTATCCTTTCATCAGATGAATCTCGCTCCAGACGGAGAAGATGACGGTTGAATGGAGATAAGAACACGATTTCATTTAAAACAACTATACAGTATGTAAAATGTGATCATTCCCTTCCATTTAATGAGCCTTGCTAATGTGTAAGACTATGTTCTCGCAGTAATAAAACGCACCGCCTGCCAGAACTCTCCTTATCCACTGTATGGAACAATGGTGCATGAGAGCAGCGGCAGACATTCTTTAGCCAGCACACGGATGGCTTCAGACAGAGCAAAGTGCTCTTTCTTCCCTGGCTCGAGTCTTCGCTGGAGATTAAATGACTTGATCCTGCAAACATCTGAAGAATTCAGCGGCACAAAGGGGTCAGTCAAAGGCCAGGGGATTGCCTTACAGGTCCTCCTCCATTAGCGGAGCTGGCGGAGGTGCAATGAGGACGACTTTGCAGGGCAACAAAGACGCATTAAAAAGTAGTCGATCGCCAATTGATGTTTATCTTTGGGTTCAACGTCAATGTCGCCACGGACACATGATCTTCAGGAAGTTTTGACCAAGAGTTTGTGAATCATTTTGGATCAAAATTTAATGTTTTTATGCCTTAAGGTAATCAATCATGTTTATTGTTATAAAAGTGATATTAAAGTTACATTCACTTTCTTGGTTGTTTTTTGTTTGAGTTATAGATGAAAATGTTAGTGATTTTAATGTAGTGACTAGTGCCCAGTTCATCACACATTGTTCATCTGTAACGTTCATCTTGTACTGAAGCCTCAACATGAGAAATTGTTCCAAATTAACTTAAATAAGTCTATATTTTAGGCCTGTTTTAGCGGTTATGGAGGTATTTGGATGTCTTTAAGTGCGGAAGATGAAGACGTTGACAACCGAGCTCCAGCTGCTACATTAAAACGGACTGAATATTGTTCCTTTAACTTTAAATAGGAAAACATTACTCTGAAAATAATCGCAAATCTTGGTCAACATGAGGGTGAGTGAAATTTAAACTAACCATTTAAGTAATTGAAAGCTAAGAAATGAACATAAAGTATTTAGATTTAAGTCATTGTTTTAAAATACACCTTTAGGGACTGGCTTTTTTGTACATATCTTTATATTGTTTGTACTTTTTTGAGTTCCTGAGATCAAGAAAAATTGTTGTAGCATCGATTTGTGTATTCACAATAAAAAACGAATCTTTAACGGGTAATTAAAGCTCAAAACAAACGTTTTATTCATAAGCAGTAAAAATATCTGCACTTGTGTCTTCACAGTGCCACTAAATACACACAAATTAAATAGCTACTGTCTGCACCTTGTCACATCCCTCCCGCCTTTTACCAACTTTCTCCTTTTAACAAGTTTGGGTATTTTTCTCGAGCTGCAACTCAAGCCAACTTAAAGTGCTGATGGTCTCTTTGTTTACATGTTTCTTGATGCAGACAAACAAACCCCCCCCCTCCCAAAAAAAAGCGGCATTTCCCATGCAATAGAATTCACAAGGAATATCTGGGGCTGCTTGCAAAAACATTTCAAGTGTAATAAGCTTTTCTCCAGCAGAGTCTGAAACATTTCACAGAGCTCCTTTGAAGCTCTCGCCATGTTGACTGTTTGTATATAGACAGTGCTTGGAAAGCTGGAGCACCAGATCGCTGTAACCTCTCAGTGCTTCGGCATTAATAATTAATTGCCAATGTGAGTAAACACCACTGTAGATACAAGAATGCCCCCATCAACACAAACTCGCCCGCTCCCACTTAAAGCCGTACGCAAATTTTGCCGGAGTTGGCGGATACATGCTAATGTCGCTGTCAGCCTCGCCGCGCCAAACTCCGTCTATTCAAAGTTATTTGCGACGACTGCCATTCGCTCGGAAAAGCGAGAGGGGAAAAAAAGAAGGAGGCGGTGGATTCCTGCAGATTTGATTCTTCACTTTTATATGGCAGACCCTGCATTTACAGTCAGAGGCGGTGATTTGGAGGCGTTGCCGCTGTGTAGTTACCCTTTAGCTTACAGGCAACACGCTGTGTGTTTACGGCTAACACCGCCTCATTTATATTACTTATAGTGAGGAATGTATGTGTGCGCCCTGTAGAACATGCTGACCTTGTCACTGTGGCAGCATCCTCCCCTGCTAGTGTGTGGAGCTACTGTTACCAGAGCCATCCACCCGCTTCCTGCTCATGTTTTACACAAAGAAAAAAAATCTGATAGTCCAGCAATTATTTATTTAATGGCTCAGCAGTGCAACATCCAGGTCTGATTAAAAGATTTTATTACAAATACACTCCGAGAGCACATTATGGCGAGAGGGAAATATCAGCTCTCGGCGAGAAATGTAATACGCAAACACTCTTCACACGACGGCGGGGCGAGGAATAAAACCAAGTATTCAGAAATCAGCAGCAGAGGAAGGCGTTCTTTATCTCGCTATAAATCCTCATTATTTCTAATAGCACTTGTGAAAGCTGGAGAGTGGAGCAGAGCATGTTCTCTTTATTCTGCAGTCACTGACAGACATGGCCGAGCACCATGGGTTAATGTAATATCACAGTTGGATGCCTCCTCAACTCACTTACATTCCCTGTTAGCTGGAAAGTCCTTCTGTGGAAAAGAAAGTAGGAAATGCATGAAGGGAGATTCAGGAGCCAATAAAGGCTGAGGGATAAATGTGTTGACATACGCGTTTGCGTAGATATGTGTATGGATTTTATCAAATATACATAGAAATAAATGTGTCTGACTCACAACCATGAATGACTTTCAAATGGCCTGCTTTGACTTTCTATGGGTGGTTGGATTAAAAACAAAATACTACACATAACTAAAGCTGACATAGACCAAAAGCTGAGTCTCCCAAAAATGTCTTTAAGTTCACAAAACAAAAAAATCATTGCATTCCTTTGCTAAAAAGAAGTGTCAAAACTATTAAATCATTAAATACCCAACGCAAGTATTAAAAGACTCTACATTTCAATAAAATGCCTAAAAGTTATTCATTACAAATAAATAAATACAGGCACCATTTAACAATTCAACTAAAGAACAGAAATATTAACAAGATAAAATACAATAAATATTTTGAAAGTAATTATGAAGCAGATTATTGAAGCTTCTGTAATTCATATAATTAAAAAATGTTGGGTTTTAATGGGGGTTTTATTTATAAAATGCCTTATATATGATAAAAACCATGGAATTTAGCATTTGTATCCAAAGATGCTCAAAATATAAATCGGAAAGGTTGAATTGTGGATACTTTTTTTAAGCTAGTTCCAAAATTTCTACAGCTACACCTTTGTAGTTGTATTTAATAACTCAATGGCAACAAATACATTTTTTGTAATCAATCAACCTATATGTTAAAATGTGTATTTCTAACTGAGCTTGTTCATTCTATATGATTGTCCAGTTGCTTTCTAATACATCATATTGCTTCGTTGATGTTTGACACAAGGGGTGGACATAGATGTTTTTCCTGAGGAGGGTCTAAGAATAGGAATTTTGGCCTGTACAAAGTTCATGGTTCATCAACTGAGACTGGCACATCAATTAGGCCTGTGAATAGAAACTTAATTGAAAGCAACAGGAGCAGAAAGAAACGGAAATTCATCAAGGCAAGCATGGCGAAGCACAAATGAGTTCCGAGCTCGAACACACAGAGACCTATCGCTGGTTTTCGTCCCCACCATGAACCGATCCACCTAATCTCTCCGATCATTAGTAAACAATGAAACCACCACACTGAGTAACTCCACAGTCCGTGGTTTCCTGTAATAATTCATGGGGGCGCTAATTGTTTTATTAGAGGTGCAAATAAATATTTGGTGGACTGTCTCTCCTTCCAGGCTTCATAAACTTAGTGTTAAGAGCACATTTGGTGCTAAAATGTTCCGCCGCAGGGACTCAATAAGTGGTAAATCTAGTTTAGTAAAAGTGAGAAGAAAGAAGCTCCATGTGCAGCAATAAGCAATTACACTCAGCTCATCAGTCTCAACCTGTTCTAGTTACATTCTCACCTGGCGTGAAGGTCAGGGGTCACGATACTGTTTCAACCCTTTGCTCACCATGAGTGTCTTTTTCGCTTAGAATGAGGCAGATTTAAGATATGAATGCAAAAAAATATATATATATTCACGTTTCAAAATCTTTAGGGTTTATTTTTTAGGGCTAGAATTGTTATGATTTACTAGATTTGCTTGTAATGCACAGATGGATGGTCTAAAATAAAGAAAAATAAATAAATAGTTAAAATTTTAAAACTGACTTCAAGAACATGTTCACCTTTCTTTTCAAGATATTTAGCTTAAAGCTAAACTGTTAAGCTAATTCAAAAATGTTTATTGAACTTAGTTGAATTGAAAATCTAAACCAAAAATTGTATTTACTGTATATAATGTTGTATTTCTGTTTGTTCTGTTCTTAACTCTTTAAATCTCAAAGAACAGTCTCTAAAACACATTTTGGAATAACATAATAACAATAAATAATAATATAAACTGTAATGCACAATGGTAACAAAGGCTCATGAAAAAAAAAACAATTAATCTAATGTCATTTAAAATATTTTAATAATTTAAAATAAAACTAATTAAACATGACAAGCTAGCTAAGTCATAAATAATCAACTTGTCTATGAATATTTATATTTGAAAGCTTTGATCCTTGTCCTTTATACTTGCACTTTGTCATTCGTTGCACTTCGTTCTTTTTTTTGCACTTTGTTCTTGTATTTATGAAACTTTCCATACCGAAATGGCGTCTACTCCAGCTACACAGGGATAGAGTAGAACCATCGAAACACATTGAGAGTCAACAACGGTCTCCCTTTTGTAAATGGAAAAGAATAAAAATATATATGTAAATCACGATCCAAACATGTTGAAGTAGTGATTCAAGTTTATGTTTTGAGAAGTTTTTCCAGAAATCTTTCATTAAAACCTCTGAAGTACCTTCCCATCGCTCCGACTAGTGTCCCGCACAATAACACCGTCACTAAATGGCACGTTTCCTCAGTCCTCCCTTTCCTCGGCTTGGGCTTCTCCAGCTGCAGCCTAATTTCCTGTGACTTGCCTAATTACTGTAATTAAGGATTAATTGCCATTAATTATTCACACATAAGCTCATCGCAAATCATGGGCTAAATGTCTTATGAAAGCTGCCATACAAGCCATGTATAAACACACTAGGACGCTCCAGGCTGCAGGATCGATCACGCAGCCCTCCAGCAAATCTCCACGCCACACTTAGGAAAACAACCATAACTCTCCCCAAAATCAACAGCCTTTTCCAGGTGATGGAGGAATCAATTCACATGCTTTATTTTCATCTCCGCTCCTTCCAGTAGCTTCCAGTCGTGCTTCGTGAATCCCGGAGACATCAAGTAGACAGAGAAAAATATGTCGCCAGAGCGGTGCAGGGAAGAGCGACTTTCAGCAAGAATGTGGGACGTGGAGAAGATAAATAATCGGAAGAAATACCTTCTCTGTGACTTGAATGAAACAAGTAGATCAGAAATTAACCTTCTTAGCAACGAGCTAAATGTTCTTGATCGTCACTTGTTTGGATTTAATGTCGTTAAAGAATAGATAAATAATTAAATGTTTGTTTTTTTCACTTTTATCAATTTAAAAAAACAAATAACAAATATTTGTCTATTATTTTATTTTCTACAATTACTGGTATATTTTTCCTTTATTATCTAAAAACATTTCCAGCTGGGAATATTTTAAAGGATTACTACATTTTATATTCACTAAATATTTTTGTCTCAAATACATATATTTAACTATAGACTATATAGTCTTATAATTGTATTGGTTGGTAAGAGAAAATAATAATTTCTTAATATAATTTTGGTAAAATCAACATGAAGCAACTCCTTTTATGTTTAAAGTTTAATTTAAAAATATATATTCAACTAAAAAAAAAGTTTTTTTTAAAGCATATTTGTTTTAAATGTCATTTGTAAAACTACATATTGAATTCTAAGCTAAAAACGAGTCTACACTACACGGAACATAACTTTCACCTGTAAATATCATAATTTTGTCTTGGCTTAAAATGTAAAATAACATAACAAACTGTATTAATTTCACGGGTTGAAAATATAGTTTTACTCTTATATAACTTTATAATCTGTGGTGTATTAAAGATAAATCTCTATATTTTAAGGCAAAGATAAAAAGTAAAACATAAAAATGTATCAAATCATATAGAAAATGTTGTCTTTCAACACTTTGGGTTCAATCGGTTACATTTATCGTACACCAACCTGACTACTAACTTCTCACATCCACTGAACGAAAACTTCAAATCTAACTTGATGGACTGAGTAAACGACAAATAGAGACGTTTGAAAACTGTTACCTACTCTTTACTTTGTTCTGTGGGAAAGTCTCCGACATGGCAAACATTGACGTTGTTATTCCAACATCATAAAGCCATGATTTTGACAATCATGACGTGGATCTGCTGAGTACGTTGCAGGCAGTAAGTCAACAGCCGACGTTTTTACAAGCCTCTAAATCTTCACATGCGATAAATAAAAGAAGAAGTAGCAGAATTTTGCAACCAACTATGTTATACAGCAAACAAGGCAGACAATTATTCTCTGGCTTGGGTTGTAAAAGCTGCAGCTTCAGCACGAGTCAGTCCTTCTATAGATCCAACAACAGAAAACGCGGAGCGATAATGGTCTGATTCTGATGTAGACGTGGCAGATACATGCAAAGATATCTTCTGCTTTTAAACATTTATGTTAATAGCCCTTCTGTGAGCTCTTTAATGCGCTACACTCGCTTGTAAAACAGCCTGTTTGTAAATCCATCATTGGCTCTTCCTGCATAATCTGAGCAGCACAATAACACGATTCCTCAGGAACAGAAAAAAAAACACCAAGAAGAAGTCAGACATGCAGAAAAAAAAATCCTGGGCCAACGTTGGCAGAATTTCCCCCGATCAGCGTTATTCACAGCCAGAGTTAAATTTATCGAGCCGAGCGAGTCCAGTTTTATGTGTTTGTAGGATTAATGTGCAAAACTGTACTTTTTTATAGCTTTGGTCTTTGATCAAGTGCAATTTATTGGGATTAACTAGAGATTTGAGTCAAGCCTTAGATCTATGACAAAGCCTCCTCTCTTCTTTGCTTAGCGTTGAACTCCAAAGATAAAACGCGGCTAAATATACTTGAATGCTGAAGATTTTCATCAACCAGTTTGAGCATTAAGTATTATTAACAAATTGAATTCTTTTAAATTAACCTTGCAGCTCTCTCGAGTTAAAAACACTCCCCAGTAGTTCTTATTTCTTATTTTAAGATACTTTATTGAACATCTGTGTTAATAGCACATTGTCAATTCCAATAGGCTGTTTATGGTAAAGGAAAACAAATGGTAAAGAAATGTATTGCAAAAAACTGGAATGAAAACGAAACGCAAGCACAAAATTGACCTAAATTTGGCCAAAGGAAGACTTTTTCTGTGTAATAACATCCGTTTCTATCTGCTAAAATATATATTTGAAGCTCTTATCACTGATGGTTTCGCTAAATAATTTAAAACTCACTTTATGCCCGTTCGACTCCATGGTTTGCTAAATAAGTGTATGTTAATTATTGGTTCAAAAAACAGGCAACACTGTGATAAATGCTACTTCTCACCGACAAACAAGCATCTAATTGTGTCGTGGTGTGAAAAACGCGAGCGTGTTCTACATCCAAAGTGTTGCTGTTCAAAGTGTCAGCACGTACGCATTAAGACTCTGCAGCCTCTGTAACTTTCCGAAGACCCCGCTGCCCCCCGAACATCACACACCCCTGCCTCCTCCGGCATGTCACCTCCCAGCGTGCACACGCACCGTCACACCTCTGATGACTAATTGATACTTCCCTATTTATCGTCACCTTCTCTCTCCGTCAGCCTGTTGTCGGAGTCGTTTTGCATTTATGGACTCGGAGCCGCCGTGATCTGGGTGATTAGAGTTTATGCGCTAATTGGTGTAAATACGAAGAGGGGAGTTGCAGGCGAACACTTCACTCGGCGGCTATAAATCCTAGCTCTGATAAGTGCGGGTTGTAGTGTTGAGGGGATTGCAAAACTGTCTCCAGGAAACTGATATATCTGTCAGCTGCGACATCCCTCGTTCACACAACACGGCTTGAAAATGCATTTTATAGCCTAAGTTCCTTTTTTTTGCAAGGCCTGGTTTTAAGTTTCTCATTTATTCATTTTATTTTCATATCCGAAGGGAAATATCAATATAAATACTTATTTTGAACATTTTACTTTAAGATACTTAACCTGCAACAAATGATACAATCACCTGTGGCAAATAGGCTTATATTGATTATTGCAAACAAACGTACTATATTAACAAAATGCTACTCTAGCTATTGCTGCTAGCAACATCATGCACTTTTGAATTAACGTAATAGTCTTTTTTTAATGTCTATAAACTAGTAGTAATGTATTTAATACTTGGTATTTTAAATCCCAATAGACAAATAACCAACAAAGAAACAGTGAGGAGCATTTCTCATTATTTATTTTCCTTTAAAAGTTGCCAAAATCTTCGTAAGATATTGATCAGATTAATTATGCTTTTCTATTTTTGAAAAGTTGCATGTCCAATTATGTCTTTTCTTTTTTTTTATTAGGAATAACAACCTGCAGAGGTTTGTTGTGCTCCCCAGGTTACCTATTATTTCTAGTCATCTCAATAGGTTAGGCTAGTTCAAGGATAGTTTTAAAAATGATTTGTTTTATGTTTCCATGTTATGTTACACGATTGTACATAAGAAAATTCCTAATTGGTGGAACCATTCACTGATGATGGGATAAAAATGATTCTGATCTACTCAGAACTACCTCTTCTCTGGTTATTTAATGCAATGACAGCTCGTTTAATCGGGATTTAAAGCCAAACCGTGCGAGTTAGTCAGTGTGAGTCCTATCAAAATCCCCTGTCTTTCTTAAGCCATCTGCTTGGAATGGCTCAATTTCTTGGTAAGACACAATTATGCAAATATGAAATGGCAAACTTTTTCCTGCGCTGATTAAAATGGCCGATCTCTCGTGCGCTTTTCACATGCAAAGACGTATATTTGTGTTCGCGTTGCCTCTTTTCATTTCCAACTCGGTTCTTTTTCAACTCGGAGTTGTCAGCAGATGTCCTTCCGACGGAGACAAAGAAAATGAGAGGGGGCTGGATATCATCAGCATAGAAATGAGCCTCCTCTCCCTGGCCCTTCAACAGCTCCCGCCACAGCACCGCTCCAGCCACTGCACTACCTTTTCAACTTGCAAATGACAGTGTCACCAAATGCTATCCTTCCATCAATCAAGTCAGGGGGGTCATGAATATACAAAAGGCGAAGCGGAGACTGGCTGCCTCCCGCAGCTCTACTTGGCCCAATTATACAGACTCTGCTTTCTCCGCCGGGCTTCCACTTTTTTGTTTTAGTATGAAGGGTCCAGCCCTCTGCAGCCCCCGGCTTAATCAAGGTAGGTCACGCATACTGGACCCCTCAAGTGGACTACAAATGCAAGTTAAATGTGGACACCGAATGTCATCTTTCTTTTATATCATCGCTGCTAGGGGGCAAAGACAGCGGGGTAAGTCCTGCAACCCCTTCACTGAGCACAATGCCACATCCACAGTTCGCCAGAACCAAACACGCCGCTGCCCCTTTCTTTACCCCAGCTGTCAGATCATCGGACTGAATTAGCATTCTAACGGATACGCCTCAACCCCGCGATGAATTAGCACCCAGCAGTAACTAATGACCTCCCGGCTGAAAGTGGACCTTATAGTCGATGGCGACGCTGATCAATACCGCGGATCGGCACTTTCTTCCCTCACGGCTTCACTGAAACCCGTTTATATAATCGGGACGGCATCTGTAAAATCAACGGCTGATCCGGTTTTTAAAAAATGATGCTCAATTTAGACTTCAGAACGTATGCAACGTTAATTAGCTTTAGCTTTAACGATACCGCGGTCAGCAGCTCACACTTTGTTTGCTGTGCGATGCCAGAGACAATCTATCACCACCTCATTAAATCTGATGAGACTAATTGTTTTTGATAGGCACTGCATGGATGTAACGCTTACGCTTTTATTGCGGTGTTGATGGTAGCCACAGATTTATTTCGACGCGAGTCCTGAACCCCGACTTGTAACCTAGCCACCGTACATTTGTTGGTGACGTCGCAGCTGAAATAAACCGAATTAGTGAAAGATCTTTTCTTCTCTTATCTATGCCGTGTTTGTATTTATTACTATTGCAGATGTTTATACTTCTTTATAGTCGTTTAAATGGCAAAACATGATAAATAATTGGTTCCAAATTGGTAAATAACGTGGAAGAAAGTCAAGAATAGGGTTAGTTAGGGTTAGTTTACAATTTAAATTTAGCTGATTGAATCAAAGAATGTATGTAAAAATAATGTCATTCATGAAGAGAATGTATGGAATATAAAAGACGTCAATATATGTCACCGGAAAATGGAGCCTAACAATACGTTCTGCGCGTGTCGACCATACTTTTATATAAGCACCTTTTTTTTCTTGTCAAGTATTTACTTTGATAACATGAAAGCGGGTGGCTGTCAAGAAAAGCTGGTCTAATATGCAGAGTCTAAAAAAAAAAAAAAGAGCCGTTTTGAGCAGCTTTGATCAGAGGCTTTGACGCGCTAATGTGTCAGTGACGTTCGCGGCAAATCAAGCCGCAATCAGTCTCGGAGAAAAGTAACGTAGGCCCGGGAAAATAAACGACTTTAAATATGTAACTGGACGTTGGAATGAGCCGAGCAAGGGGAGGGTGATTCGGGTAAACCCGACACTGTCTGGAGTCATTCATAGACAGCTCTGATAAATATTATTTGTCCGTGACAGTCACGTGAAATAATAAACCGCGGCTGGCTGTGAACATTACTAAAACCTGACACTATTGATTTATGGCGTCTAACAGTGACATCAAAGCAAACAAGTGACAGAAACAATGCCACTGCTTTAGGAGCAGTTTGTCAACTATTAATTCTGTCAAAGGGGGTTTTCGCTCTGAGCCTGTCGAGGCAGTTGTCGATCCCTCCTCCAGAAATGGAAGGCGCTTCCGTGGGTGTGGGTTCCAGGCACGGCTCCGTTAGCCCTAATTACCCCTATCCTCGCTTTGGCAACGAACGACCGGCGCCTATTTAAAATGCATGTTAATTATGCAAATTATTAATTGGGCCGGTGCTCGAGGATTTGTGTTTATGCCCGGATTAGAGTTAATAACTGTATCAAGCCACGTTTTAAGCCTGACCTATGACAAGTAATGCCGAGGTGCTGAGAGGGATATTTTCCGATACATTACCCTTCCCTTTTCTTCCAAGTCCATTTCCCATTACAGGAGAGTGAATAAATGACACACGGATTCTCCGGCAAACCAGCGCCAGACAGTTTTGGCTTTTAGCTGAAACGTGCGGAGCGGCGGCGGGATGATGAAATGGGCTCGTGTCACGCCGTGGATGTTTGGATCTGTCGCTAACTGGCTTGCGTTTGCTCACGAGCCTCACGATGTTTTCGTACAGACTTTTTTTTTTTTTTTTTACGTATAAACAGAAACCCGAAACTGGGTGCCGGGCTCATCGCACACACCTGTGATGGGGACTACACGTGATCCGTCACCACCTGCCATCTACGCCGACCAGCCAGCGGTCAACAGTTCAGACCAAAGAGCAGAAACAAACCTTTAATGGCGTCTAAGTAGCTGCTCCTGCTCCATATCTAGGACTTGTTGTGTTTGTTAGGTTTCTATTTAAGTACTATTGACATATTTTGAGTAATGTCAGGAAAAAAGTACAAAACCTATTTATCAGTAGAGTTTTAAATGATTTGGAATGTTTGACATTATTATTATATTCTGTACTGATAATATAACTTATTAAAACGTTCAACCTGTTGTCTCTGGTTTTGGCAAAATAGTCTATTAGTGTCCATGTCTGTACATGTAAGTACTTAATACTTTTTGAAGTTACTAAGAAAATAAAACGGGAGCATTAATCTTGTTTTGTAAATAAAATGCACTTCCTGTTTGTGAGATCTGTGAGTAATGATTTTGCAGTTACACTACTATGGCCCAGGGGGAGCCAGAAATTGTATTTTCAAACTACTGTATAGTCATTTTTATGGAAGTATTTTCAATTTCTATTTCAAATAATAAAAAGATTATTAGAGACTCACATACGATTATGTTAGTGTGATGACGGAAATACTCAAGAGCATATGTTAGATTCAAACTGTTTTAATATATACATATAAAAGCAAGCATAAGCATTATAAAAATTGAAAGAGGATACTTTAAATGGTATATCTAAGTCACAAGGACATGATTTTACAAATTAAACAGTTATTAAGGTTCGAAATTGGTCCATGTTGCACACAAACAAGATATCTAATAAATAAAGCCTGGCATCCACTCAAGGACACCTTGTGAATTTTACAATAAATACTTTCAACTTAATAGCACTGATTTACACATATATTAAAACAAGTTACTAGTTCAGCGAAGCAGAAATTGCTTCTTTATTCCGTAGGTACTTGTAAACAGATTCCTAAATCCTGCCTGTTGAAATGTGCTAAAGTAGAGAGAGACGTAAACGTACATTATTTTAAGTCTATTTTATTTTTATTTTCAAGACCATGTAATTTGCTTTTTGCTGTCTATGGTACTGCCGTGCCTTCATACACTTGAGTTTCTTTCCAAACTGCCAATGTGGCAAACCAGGAAATATACAACCTCCAATTAAAATTTTACAGCGTGCGGAATTTCGTATCAAACCGGGATCTCGAATGAATACATAAACACCTCGGAAAGTCAAACATAACTTAAAAAAAAATATGAACCTTAATTAAATGAATCCCGTGCACAGCATTTCCAGAGCAAGTCACAGCGCATGGTTAAATAGTAAACAGAATGCAGAGGTTGTCAGAACCAGTCAGCACTCTTTCCACCTCCTGCCACAAGTGAAATAGTTAAGAGCGCATTAAGCTGCTTTGCTCAATGGCCCTTGACCAATAGAAAGAAGTACTGAGAGAGCATGTTCTGATTTATGCCCTGTGACGACATTATGAGAGCAAACACTAGAACACATGCAGTGTTAAATAGTGAATTTGAGCTGAAACTACAAGAAGAAACAACAAGAGGCGTTTGCTTTGCTTCCCTTTGTTCGAGACTAAGCTATCGCTCGTATAGCAGAACAACAGAGGGATACAGTAAATCCTTTGTGAATGTTTTCTGCAGTTGCTCTTAAATGGGAATTATTGATCAGCATGATTTCCCTGGGTAGCAGGGAGCTGTAGAGGAAGAGTGAGAGACATTATTTAGGGAACGTTAAACCCAGGTTTTAAAAAAAAAAGAAGTGACATTAGGGTCTACACTTTGAAACATGGTTCAGCCCGAGTGGCCTTTGATGGTTGGGCAAAAAGAAAAAAAGGTACTCTATCACTGTCGCCATGGGAACAAGGGGGCTGGTTGTCTTGTGTTGATTTTCCATTATTAATTTGAGGCACAAGGTCAGCGAGAGAGCCATAGTCATGAGAACCAGTTGTTATCTTAACACAGCTGTCCGGCAGAATCTGCATTGACTGATTATGTCATTGATTGGGAACACGGTGGGAGCGCAGCCTCTCAGGTTTTTTTGGCTCCGAATCCACGGTTTTTATAATGCCATTATTGGATTTCACAGCCCAACAAGGAAATGATTTTCCTAAGATCTGAAGCCCATGGAGCGACGTCTGGTACGCCCTCAATGTAAAAGTCAGAAGGCGGCGAACATGCTAATGCATGCTTTTGGGACGGCTAAACAGAAAATAAACATCACAAAAACTGTGAAATCTTAAACAAAGAGGTTGAATTCTGAGCAGCTGGCACGGAATGAACGCTTCTGGAGAGGGATTGCCAGTTTCTGAGCGCCCCGAGCATCGATTCGGAGCCAAGGCAATAAACAGCTTTTATCAGCAATAATGATGGCATAATCCCAGCTAAAGAGGAAAGTAGCATATGGTGCAAAGCTTACAACTGCAATCCCACCAAAGTAGGGGGGATTTTCATCACAATGTCCACTTGAAGCGCGCTGTCAATGATCCAGATCCACAAAGTGAGGTTAACCTTTTTTGTGTACGTAACACCAAGTACAAATACTATAATCACATGCACACACACATACAGAAGGCGCATTCGTCACTTCCTGTCTGCTAGAACAGATTTCTACACAATTGAATCATTATGACTGTTTTACTACAAGTATTCTGACATACTTTCTTCCAAGTGTATTATTATACCATAACAATTCCATCCATTCATAAAGCCTCAGGTCGAGCATATATCTTCATTCCTCTTGTCAACTTTCACTTCATTACATCGTTCAAGTTTAGCTTTTGATCAGACAACCGTGGCGAGTCGACAGCTCTCTTTCTCCAGGAACAGTGTCACGTTGCCAAGTAGCACTCTGGACCGGCTTCAACCTCCGCCATTGATTTTCCTGCGTGCTGTGACCATTCATTGTTTGTGACATTCTCCTGTCGCCTCTTTAACACCCTTCAACCAAATCAATTTCATATTTTTGTCAATGGCCCCGGACTGGACGAGCCAGATAGAAAAAGGATGGCACATGGTTTCAACTGTTTACATGAGGCAGGTGGAGATTTACAAGTGGCTTTCACATCAATCCTTTGTGTTCAATAGAACTCTTGGACCAGATATGTATTTAACTTAACGCCATTGCCAAGGAGTTTTGTCCATTTATCTACTAGCAAAATAACCGAAAATTTCCGAGCGCATGTAATAAAAGTTTCAGGAAAGGTTGATTATAGGAAAAGGTAAAGAATAAACCATTTTGTTATGTGGTTTTATTTCAACTTCCAAATGTTTTAAGGGTTAAGCTGTTAGCTTCTGTAGCGTTTATACTGTTCCTAGTAAGAACTACCGTAACCTGTAAAACGTTATGAAACACCGGTGTACAACTGAATCAATAAATAAAAACACTGAATGTGAATATGGTAACAAAGAGTTTCACTAATAGTAACTCAGGATAAAGGAATATAAATATAAGGGTTTTCCAAAAGCAGCAGAGCAAACAGTTAGCGACTGATGAAGCTTCATGAAACAGTAACCTTTTAAAGAAGCCACTAGATGTCAATCTATTACTTTTCCATTGACACCTCACATCACTTTTTAAACTTAGTGGTCTGACAAATACAACAGTGTTTCATGAAGCTTCATCATCACTACCAACAGCTGCTGGTGAATAACCTTAGTATAGAAGTTTATGTCAATATAATTCTTCAATTGATGTAAATTGTTTTATTTATTTGACACATATTTTGTGAAGACCTAGAAAATGCGGCCATTGGCTGTGGTCTGCCCTGTTGCAGTGCATTTATGGCTATTCATTTTAAGGATTAATTGTGAAATAGTAAAATATGAAATATCATATTCGTTGAAACCACTTTAAGAATGCAGTAGTGCTGATATAGAAGCCGGATAAAGGTCTTTTAAAAATCTATAACACTTGTTTCGGATCCACAGCTCTGCTAAATGAAACCTGTAATAGAAACGACTGTATCCATTATTTACACGCTCATGCTTGTATTGCGTATAGAATCTGTTGAATCCAAACGGCCAATTCCTCTCTCTCGCTCCGAAACGACAGACCTTCACTATTTACTTCCTCATGACTTTGCCCTCTATTACACTCTCAATATCACACACCAAGAATGACAACAATAATAGCTTGCGTGACCTTGACTTCCTGTCTGGACTCCTGCGAATATGATTCCAATCGTAATATTAAGTGCAACAATAATGAGATGAATATTCTCTATTTAGTATTTCAGCTTGAGGACACGTTGTGAAGGGAGTGCTGCCCGCCGCCGCTACATGCTGGTCACTCTTAGTTGTCAGGGCTGATTTATTGCCTCCTAGCTGTTCAATTTCACATTTTGTCCTCGTCATATCCCCGACTCATGATCATTCTGCACTGACCCTTGTAGGGCAGGCAGGGAATATTGATAAAACAATTATCTGCTTGCCGTTCATTTGATTTTCCATTTCAATTACGGATTGGAGGAGGCAAAAAGAAAAGATTGCAGCATTGATTTTCTCTTTCTACCTTACAAGAGGAAGGAGGCTGAGAGGTTTGATGGGATGCTTTGGTGACATGGAATTGGAGAAGGACTCACTGGACTTAAAGTATTTCTTTTTATTTGATGTATTGATGGGTTTAGATTTAGGATATATAAAATAATAGCATACATATTTCAATAAAATGTTACTTGTCGAAAATAATGTAGTATAGTTAATTGAATGTATTTTATTAATAAATGAAGCCTGTCGCCATTTAATCATGACTGATCCTGATCCTGAAGTTTGACCAACCTCACCTTACAAGAGTGGTTAGAGGGGGAGATTTAAATGGCAGCAAATGACAGTGACGTTGTGGGCAGATCGGTGGCATCACCTTTTAAAAGGTGACTTTTGAACTCTATGATTAGAGTTAATAGAAAAAGATTTTAAAAAAAGGTGGAAAGGAATTTGACGCTAACTGTGCTTGTACTTTAAGAATTTTGAGAGTATTTTCATATAGTTATTTATTCAATACAGTCCTCTGAATTTGTTTTGTTGCGGATAGTTTTATTTATGTTATGTTGCACGAGGTGAAGATTCACATCACTGAGTTGTAATATTTATTATTGAAATCATTTTCATGTAACATTGTGTTAAGCATGCGCGACAAAAACATCAAACAACGAAACAGTAGTATGTTGTTATAGCATAATTACCATTAAAGCAATGCAACCTCTATGGTGACATGTTTTAGCTCACATATCCTGCTGTGAAGGAACCATCTGGTCGACTTAGCAGAATGTCCAAAGACTGAGTAATCCAACAAAATCACACATGGGGCAGAATCCACAATTAATTCTTTCGAAGCCGTTTAACTGAAAATTGTAATTGTTGTTGGCTATACTTAGAGGTTAAACTTGATGTAATCTGAGGTCCAAATTTTAAAATTCAAATAATTCATATTTATGATTCATAATCTTTTTTAATCGTAATATTTTGTCGGTTCTCTTTGAATGTGTTGCAAACTTTCCTGCACTGTTAGTGACCTGAGGTAAACACTGCACGCGTGTTAGACTCTAGAGGCCAAAGGACCCAAAGGTTACAGTGGTTTGTCAGTGACACCATTTCACTTTCTCCCCCTTTTGTGACGGTCTGCCACTGTCTATTTGTCACTCTAAAATGACAACACAGTTGCATCACGCCTGTTTTTCCTCCCGCAGCACTGACACGAAGCTCGGCCACCTCCTCATTGTGAATGATCGTGCTGTGCTTGAAAGCACTTCCTGCATTCACAAGTCCTGCGACTCAAATCTAAACCCTAATTGTCTGATTTCTTTTTAGAGAGGTTTTGTGTGTCTGCCTCGACAGCCTCTCAAGAGCTTCAGTAGGACGTCATCCCTGTAGCACATTTCATCACTAACATGATCAATTATGGTCTTTGTAAGATGGTTCACTGCTGCCTAGTTTTCCAGGTCCTTTTATTTATCATCAAAGGCACATTTATCCTTAATATTAAGACTTGGAATAAGCTTTTGATTGACTAATCATTAATAGAAAACTTAATAATTTACAAAAAAAGAAATAACAGAATAATATTGCAAAATAATTCTTGCCTTAAAACTACAATAAATATTTTTTATTGGGAAATTATCAACTCGGAAATTCTATTAGTCATTTCTGTTAAAATGTTTAGAAAAGCCATATAATTTCTATAATGTAGGTTATTTTGCAATTGAAAATTAAATATACTGATATATATATTTTATGTTCTTATACTAATGGAAACTGTACATCAAAGGCTCATAATATTTAGTGGTGGATGCCCACCACTAAATATTGGTGAAGAATGTAAGAAATAATAATTTAAAGTTATTTAAAAAATTGCATAATTGTGTAATATTTTATAAATGTATACATTTGATGACGTCAAATTGAGGGGGCAACAAATGACATCATACCAAGAGATAAACATTCCAAATATAAAGTACCTATAACAATCAATCAGTTCAATCTATATCTACATCTAAATTAAGCTTGTTTGACAGTAACAGCCAACATTTGTTATTTAATATATAATATGCTAGAGTTCCCAATACCTTCCTGCGCATTTTCAGTGTTCTTCACTTAAGTCCATTCTGACCTGGTCTTTCATACACTTTATACATTATCTTTGGGTTTTCATGGTCTATCTTTATCTTTAATAGCTTCTGACAAGGGGACCCATTGATCATCTAGGTGTCAATATTTTCTTGCTACTTTTTGCTAAATATATTTATCATAGTAAACATTGGTTGATATTTTTTTCGATTTTATTAATAAAAATGCAAATAATGTGGGAATAAATGGACATCTAGTTTAACATTAAACAGTTCAAACTATTTGAAATAGCAACAGAGCTATTAAATAAATGATGACTACAGAAGTTTGTTTAAGAATCAATGTGATATGCCCAAGTGTGATATAGCCATGAATAGCCATGAGACAGACAGAAAAAAAAGTCAATTGAATTGAAGTGCATGTTAAATGTTCAGTTTCTCCAGAGCAGACCATGTCAAATGAATCCATTACCACATAAAGTAAATAGATTCTCCTGTAAATGATTTGGAACATTGGTAATGGGTAAAGACCTAATGGGAATCCTGGTGAAATAGCCTTTAGGGAGCCTGGGAAAATCTGCCTCGCTGAAGTGGCCGGCTCTAGGCCAAAAACCCCCGTGCAGAGCGAGAGAGAGGGAGGGAGGTGTTCACTTCACAGTCACCACGGAGTGACAGCGAGGACTGGGAGAGAACGGGACTCTCCAGCCATGGATGATGTTAAGTTCCACTGTCGAGCATAATCGCGTAGCAATGCTGAAGACTTGAAAGGGGCTGATGATAATGCTATTGCCGTCCAGTGATCCAGCACGGTCACAGGCAGTAGCAGCAAGGCACAGCGCTGTACTACTTCCTATATATCGCAGTGCGCTTGGGTGCACACAGCAGCTCCCAGGGGATTTCACATGGCTGACCTTAAATAAGTTTGGCTTTGATCAAAGTTTAGCTCCGGCTCGATCGGGCTGCTAGCTACAAATCAGGGGATCAGGGAGATGAGACCCGGGCAAGGAGGTCCTGGCAAAGACTTCTTCCCTAAGCTCCAGTGCACCCTTCCAGCACTGGATTATGTCGGGCAATTAAGGTAATGAACTGGCTAACGTAACAGCGCATAATGATCCTTTTTATCCGGCTCTCTAAGGTGCCTCCGCGAGCTGACACATCTTCCTCAGCGTCACTCAAATCATTGTTTGCTGGAATGTTTTTCTCAAAATAGATCCACTGAATCCATTATTGATGCTGTAGTGATCGATAATTATATTGATTAATAGTTGCATTGTTGGCTGGTTCATGCTACGAAACTGGTGACAGTTCCACTTAACTTAACTTTTTACTTTATTTTTACTGTGAGAATTATTTAAACAATATGTAAGACAAATAAGACCCGAAATAAAATCCTATTCAAATTTCACACCCCTTAAATTTTTCTTTAAAATTTTCCCCAAGCTAACTTACTATTTAACTCATTTTGTGGGAACCTTCCAGCTTGAGACCTTGGCTCAGGGTTATGTTATCGTTACACACAACAATACACACACCTCCGTTAAAATTGTATCTAAACAATAAGATTAACAAATCTATAATGAAAATTTGTTTAAGAAATGACACGATTTTGAATGAATGTGGTATTTGCTAAATATTTGTTGGAAATCAACCACTTTTAGTAAAAAATGACCCAATAGGTTTATAGTGTATACTTACAATGACATTGGAATACACATTATGTCAATCAAAGCACTTCAATTGACACTTTTTATTCTCATAAAATTAACCAAATGAACCAAAAACCATTCAACTATTCCTTCTGGTTCAAAGTAGATTTAAAAACGTAACTATTTTTTAAATAATGTAGGACAAAAAAAAGATATAATTAAGCCACATCTGCGGCTAACATAGGTGGTCAGTGAAGCAATATCACAATCAATCCTTCATCTACAGCAAAACAAACCATTGACATTGATTAATATTAAAGCACTATTTTAAAAGCACCAACCATGGCCCAGAGAAAAAGGAAGGCCTTCAGAGTCCACCAGGCAGAGCGAGGGCAGAATAAGTGGTCCTGGCCTGAGCGGTGGAGGAGCAGAGGCGACACATGCACCTGTGTGGACATGTTTGTGTGCCTCCGCTGTCAGACCCTCACGACATCCTGCGTCAGCCCGAGCTCCGGTCTGCCCCGATCAGCCTCCCACCTCGTCAACGCGTGACTTGTCTGCCCGCTCCCTTTTCATTTGAACACATTTTCTAGCCAAAAATTTCACTTCAATCTCACCTCATCTCTCCATACTACATTAACCCCTGGCAATTGCCTTCCAAATGACCCCATTAAGCTGTAATTGCCTCAGCAGGCTTGCTCCCTCGCTTGTAATTCTGTGCAGCGAACCCACCAGACGTTCCCCCGGCATTGTTTCATGTTCTGGCTCCCATCAGCGAGTCCAGATACTGACCCTCCCCCGCTCTCTTACTCCACTACTCCGGTGCTGCCGTGGCCAGAACTTCGGCTCTCAATATTTTCCTCTATAAAAAACGATAGCTACGAAATACAAACACAGTTTTACGTCATCTTTTCAAACACTATTGTTGTCAGCACGGCTTCTTTTGATTGTGCAAATATGATCATATACGGTGTCGGACAACATATTTATTGACGTTTGTCTTATATATAAATAACTTGTTTTATTTGGAAAATACATTTGCTGTCAAATCCTGAAGCATTATGATAAACAATTTGATTTATTTAGGGACTTAAGAAGTTATACGTTTTCAACACCTGCTTAAGATAAAAGGTCATCTTAAGCAAAAAATTTCGCTATTTTTCCTTTCGCAGTTCATGCAGCAACATGTAAGGTACCGGCTTAAGCGAGAATTAACTTTAACATAAATTATTTCTACACTTATATTTAAGGAATGTTGTACCAAGTCATGTCACTCAGTCTATCATCTAATTTGACTGTTTAGAAGTTTGAAAATGGCAAAAAAGGAAATTCAGTTGAAGCCATGTTTGTTATGTTGCAGGAGCAAGACACCTTTCAACCAATAGGGTTTGTAATGATGTAGTAATAAAGGAATATTTTCAGTGCAAGCGGTGCAAAGTAGCTTTACACATGTTGTTGTCGGATACGTGCCACAAATGTTTGTACGTCAGGTCAATATCTCGGTATTAAGATTCAGCTGCGCGGGGAGAGCGTAGACCGGCGATGACACCCGACACCACACAACTTCACCTTTACTGCTCCCACCAGGGAGCTCACGTCAGAACCGCTCAACTTTTTGACGAAGGCCTCAGCGGATAACTAACACCCAAATGCGGATAGGTAGGGAAAGCGATCCTGACAGTGATGTATTGCAACTAGTTGCAGGTGTCAAAAAGAAGATGCTCAGCCAGACACTGGTGGGTGTGTGTGTGTGTGTGTGTAGGTGTGTGTGTGTGTGTATGCATGCATGCCGGCCCCACTGTGTGTTTATCAGAGTTTATTTTTTCTTACATTAGATGCACGTTTGATGTGCAGTAGTTACGTTGGACCGGTGAGGGGTGAACACACACAGAGATTCTTTCATAGTCCATGATCTTCCTCTTCTGTTTGTTGCTCCACAATTCACTTCAACGCCACTCATGGATTCACTTATTGAATGTGTGTCAGTTCAGTGTCTTTTTAAAGAAGTGGGTCAAAATATAGCTCACGGTTCAACTGATCAAACAACACTGGAAATTATTTTTGGGCGGTGAAGACAAGAAGAAAACCAGAAAGATTAATCAAAAATATATCTTCTGTGATGAATTTTTGATTAAGATTTGTTTGATTCTGTGTGTAATAACACGATAAGTTTGTAGATTTTACATTGTTGACAAATTACATAGTAATGAGGCTTCATGAAGCTTGATGAAGAGCCATTAGATGTCACTCACTCCTCTATCATCTATTGCTTTGAACAGCTATTCTATCATAACTTCATTTTCAAAACCGAGTGCGCCAACTACTGAGCCCTAAAAAATATGACACTGCTTCATGAAGCTTCATCATCCAATCACTAACTTCCAGCAGCTTTGGGATGAAACCATGCTTCAAACGTTATACTAAATTAATATTATTTTGTATTTTATTATTTTGTATTTCATTTTATTAAGAAAAAAATTAAAGTAAAGTGTAGAATAGTATAGTAAGTATGACAGAATAGTATGAATCATTATGTATAAGTGTTAAAAAAGGATTTGAAATGCTATTATTTCCAATTTTGCATCCAACCAACAAATTATATTTACAATTTGAAAATAAAATTTGATTCAAGGGAGTCAACTTGTGACCTTTCTACGTGTTCCTTGGGTTTACTCTGTGCACTCCGGTTTCCTCCCACAGTCCTAAAACATACAGAGGTTTATTTGGAAATTGTGGAAATTGTCCGAAAGGTATGAGTGTGTGTGTGAATGGTTGTCTGTCTTAGTGTTCCCTGCGATGGACTGGCGTCCTGTCCAGGGTGTCCCCTGCCTTTCGCCCGATTAAAACTGGTATAGTCTAGAAACCCCTTGCAACCCCATCAGGGAATAAGTGGCACAGAAAATGAATGAATGAATGAAGGAAACTGAGGAGTCTCAGGATAAGAGTGTAACAAATATATTAGCAGTTCTGTAAATAAAGTACATTTAAAATGAATATTAAGAATGCTTCGGTGCTCAGTGTCAACAGCCACTCCTCGACTCAACAGCTATTTTCTCTTATTTCAAACGTGAATTAATTCTAAGCCGGAGATACACAATCATCCTCTGAACACACTTCAGAAAACCTTTAGATCATTTTTGTTCTGTGCTTGGCTGTTTATTTAAATTCATTCTCTTTTTTTCTTTTTTTCCTAAGCAAATGTTCCCAGGAATATCAAGGTGTTTTTGTTGCAAAGCTCTAACTGATCCGGGGGGATTTGCTTCCAACAGCCTGTCTCTCCCTCGCCTTTCAACACAAAACTCGGCGCTCCAATCAAAATGAACCACCAGGGACCCTCGTGCTCCCTCCCCCCTGAGCTACGCCTGCTTGCGAGTGCTGTGATAGCAGCCTCGCCGCCATTGATCGCACAGTTTAGCAGCGAGCAACGCACGCCAGCGCTAGCACAAAACAAAGACCTCTCTCGCTTTAATAGTGGCTCCTGCCATTAGTGCGGCTAATGCCTCCGGTTTCTTGAAGATCGACTGAAAGAAAGCGGATCACAATTAAAAAGGTTAAACAGTGTCTACATCTGCTTACAACTCCACTCTTCTTTTTATACCTTTTCAGATTGATATCCATAGAGGATCTCTTGCCACTAGTGATAAAAAACATAAGTCTCACACAGGAATCCACGTCGCAAATCTAATAGTCGTCGCTGAATTCAAGGAGGAAACAAGGCCTATTGATCCAGCGAACACAGACCAGGAGGATCTCATGAATTAAGAATGAGATAAATCACCATTAACCCCGCAGAGCCCAGCCTGCGGTCCACCGCCGACACACTCGTCCTATACATGTGTTATTCTATCGAGATCGCCGGGACGTAAGAAAGAAAATGAAAAAAAAAGAAAAAAGTTTATTAAATCACGAGGTGATTTGCTGGTGACAGAAAATAAATCTTTCTACTTTCTGCAAGACGCTATAAAATCGCCATCATTTTTAATGAATCCTTAATTAAAATATATTACACCAAAGCTTCCACCCATCTCTCCTGATATCCCAACATAATCAATTCAGAAGCATTTACATATCATTAATTAAAAGCTTGCCTCTCTCATCCTTAAAATCATAATGAGGGCCGATTCCTCATTAGCAACATGTGAGAGCGACACCAGCAAAACAAGGAGCGAATTTAGATGTTCACAGCTTTGTCTGCCGGTGGATATTTGGAAGTGTCGCACGAGGGGAAATACTTCCTGTGTAGAAGCTGGAACTTTCCAAATTGATGGGAATTTTGGAAGCCTATGTTAACTTTTACTGTTATAAAAGGTACTAATGTGATAGATAGGCCTATATTTTTTTAATATATTTTAGTGGTTTAATATGATGCAATTAATTGCGATTAATTAATCACAGTAGTAATCAGTGCTTTTTTAATCATGTTAATAAAGATTTTAATCTTTAACTTTACTGTTTCTATTTACAAGTTGCCATTTTTTACAGATTACATTTTTTCTCCTTGGGTTGTCGAGGTGAAAACAATAGTTGGTCTGTTGAATCGTTAACAATACGTTTTTTTGATGTGTAAACTTTACATCTCTTCATATAGACCAGATGTTTTGTGTCTTTTTTCTATTCATTTAGACAAAAATAACAGCCATTTTCACTCATGCTGGTGAAAATAGAGGTTGCAGTCAACATTCTGGAGTCAAATATTGAAGATTGTAAATGACTTTAATGATTGTAAGTCTGTTAAAAACAATACATACCTCAATAAAAACACTCTATTTTGCCATAATTATGCATTAAAATGACTCAAAAACCTAAAATGAGGGCCTTTCTCATTTTATTTGAAGTGAGATTAAAATAGATTAATCTCATCAATTAATTACAGATCATAATTAATTAATCTTTTTTTTTTTAAGTTATTTTTAATGTTAACTCATATTGTCATAAGTTGACTCTCCTGTAGGGTCATAAGATTTTATTTTTTTTAAAGTAACACAACAGACCAGTCGTGATCAATATTTTCTCTGTGTTATTTACCCGATAAATCGAGGGATGATAATGACAGCAGGATAAATAAAAGCTGTAACCTTGAATTTGCTCCTCGATGAGCGTCCAAACAAAAGCTTGCCCTTTTAGCCGCCAGTAATAAACAGCATATTTAAGTCGGTACCTGTTGATGTGGCCGTCAAGCTGCATAATTTAGAGCAGCTAAGCAAACAACCAGCTCAGGTCATTTATTACCGAGACTGAAGGAAGAGGAAAAAAAGAAAAGAAAAACAAAGCTATCGCTCCATCTCCCTCTTAAAGAAGAGTAATAATATCAAATAATGACGCTCCATTGTTATGCCGGGGATCAGGCACATCCTGATTTTTATCGCCGCCGTCTCTCACAGGTGCCGCAGCGTTACTTGTCAGGACGGCGTGTCTGGGTCTTCCACATGTCAGATAGAAATCGCTGCACTTGGTGTTTCGGCAGCACTGACAGCAATTTATTGGAATGTTTTGTCACAGCGGTGTTGCCGCGTTTCTGTGTGGGCTGCTCATTGGGATGGCAACGGCTGCGTGACACTTAAATGCATCGACACACAATCGAATGTTACTTTATTTATTCCTCATCCACATGCTGACGAATAGTCGGACAGTGTGAGGAATTAAAATACTCGTACACATAATAAATGTCAAAAGGTGAAAAGTGCTGATTCAGCATTAGATTGACTAATGAACTGATAATTTACATTCAAGGTTCAAGCAAAAGTTTTTTTTTTCAAATGTTTTTCCTGTTTCAAAACAATCTCTTTCTTTTTTAACTTGCTATCTAATGATTCTGCAACACAAAATAAGTTGTACACCAGTTGTAGAGTCTTGTCAAAAAGGTTAACTTTGTTTTAAATAAAGACATTAATATAAGTTTATTTTTTGTTAAAACAACTCTTTATAATGTTTTGATGATTAAAATGGGGTTAGAAATGTTAGAATTCAACATGTTATTATAACTTGGAGTCTTAGAAAACATGAGAAAAAGACAAAAAAACACGTGTTATATCTATAATAGTTTTCTTTTAAGAGTGATTGACATACATTGAATAGTCATTGAAGTTTTTTATAAAATTAAATGTGAGTAAACATTGACTAAATTATTAAAAATTATTAAAAGAATTAAAGTAAGAATCAAGTGTAACCATAACATCTAATTACTTTAGAGCATACATTCAGTTAATCGCCTAATGTAAACAATTGACCTTTTTTTAAATAAAGACATTAGTATAACTTGTAATGCATTAAGTCTCTTTTTTATGATTAAAATAAGAAAAGAAAATGTCAAAATTTTACTTTATAAACATCACATTATTTCATAATCACATCATTATTTTATTTTTTATTGTATTTATTCTATTAGATATTTATTCTATTACCTTTGTTATTTATTTATTTTATTATTGTTTATGTTATATTTATTATTATAACTTCAGAGTTGTTGAAAAAAGAGGAACCCAAAAAATATCATGAGTAAATTAAATTGATAAAATCAGATTTGTTTTTTAAATAAATGTCCCTAAATGGTCATAAAAAAGGGGATTAAATGACCTAAAGCTAATTTTTTTTCAAAGGTAGTATAACGCAGAGATCTATAAAAAGGTTCTTGATGTTATTGTGAACATGTAACTCTGACCTTTAGAATCGTCAACCACGATTAAGTTGTAAAAATAAAACTTGGAAAACATCATTACAAAATAACACAGCCGCCATCTCCTTCACAACGTTTCTGTTAATAACATTTTTTGAAAAAGTGCCCCTTCTTTTAATTTGAAACGTGCTAAATACAAGCCTTCCGAGTGATTCTCCAAGTTGACACGGAATATTGAGTAAGTTAATGAAATCCTCTCCAAGACAGGAACTCTATTTTTACACCACGATAATTAAAGCACGACACAGTTATAATTTACAGCCGCCGTTTAATTGCATGGGAAAAGTAAAATGGGGAGAGGTCTTATGAGAGGAGATTAAACGTGTGCATGTGAGTGTGCACGTGTGAGTTCGGGGAGTTTTTTTTTTTCAAAAAAAGCATCCAAACAACACGAGTATCTTTTATCAGCGTTGGAACATATCAAAGATTAGGTGATGAAATATGCGCCGTCCTGTTTTACGGCCCCTTTTGACAAATGGAGTACAATCCAAAATCTCCATAAATCACTATTAAAGACAAGTATATCATCACCGGCGCATACATCTTCCGCGGCCTGACCTGCAGACTAATGAGAAAAAAGGCCCAGACTATCTTGTCGGATTAATTAATTCAAAATGTCGGCTGTTATTCAAATGTGAGGCTGCTGGTATTTGAATAACACTTGACAGCGACGCCTGAAGAAATAATTTCTAGTTTGTGAGGCGGCGGGCGGCATTACTGATGATGGCTCATGGAAATGTTAGAAACCCAGACGTATTTCCTTCTCCTCGCTCACCTTCTCAGTCATGATAGCTCCAAGAAGTATTTCATTACGCCCGCCCCCTCCACCTTTCCCCCCCCCCCTCACAATCACCATATTTTCCAGTGTCTGTCCGGTGTGTGTTTGGACTCCCCTCCTCTCTCCTACAGGGGCAGCGCTCTGGCTCGGGCCACAGACATGCTGGCAAAGACGAAGGTCATGGTTTTTACAACGGCAGCTCCCCGACGCTGACAGCCCCAGCGCTGCCAAAGTGACACACTCTGTTTGGCTTTCCCACGTTCGCGGAGCCGCACAGCACTCCGTCTTTATCGCACGCACACCAATGTCCGCTCAGCCCTCGGTCTTGTCAACAGAACCCAGAAACTATCAGAGAATATCAGAGAGACAGCAAAAAAAGGCTGCAACCACGCCGTGATTCATTATCTTCGAAGGAGCAATTATGTGTTTGTTTAAGCAGATTTAATCGAAAAATTAAGCTTGCAGGAGGTAAAAAAATGAAAGGCGATCTTCCGTTTTCTTTGGTCGAGATCTAAAGGATGCATAAAATATCCCCGGAAAGTCTTCAAAAATACGCTGCAAGGATAATAACGCGGCATCAAAGAAGAAACTCTCTAAGCTAATGTGAACAAAACAGGTTTAATTTGATCACTGACATTGAAGAAACATCACAGCTTTGCCTCTTAAAAAGAAAAGCATAAAAAAAATACTCCACATTTTGTATCCCTCACAAAACTCTAGTACTTTAAGTCTCTCTCTCTCTGTCTCTGCTCGGTTTGTAGGTGCAGAAGAAGAAGAAGAAGAAGAAGAAAAAAGCAAATACGTGCAGCGGCCTCAGGGCAGTTCACGACCCGCTATCGCTTCCCTCATCAAGCATGGATTCTAATCAGGGCTTGGGAGATATAAGACGCTCAGTCATTAAATAAATTAACTCTGCCACACTGCGCTCTCCTTCAGCACCGGCGAGAGGCTCGTCGTGCTCTGCATACTTAGAGAGGCTCGCACAGCAGCCGACACACACACACACACACACGGGTCAGCCATATTTAGGAGCCTTTAAACATGTATCATCGCTTTTTCTTCACGAGTGGGAACTTGTTTTAAGTCCTCTGGACAGTGAGGAGACACAAGAGCGTGAGACCAGTGTTAGGAACATTAGATATTTTAGGATATATACAGGGTATCCTGATCAAAAAAACATCATTTAACATCCATCACTAGATGGACATTAAGGTCAAATGAAATTATCATAAGATTATTCATTTATTTATGTGTTTTTATTGTAGATTATTTTAGATACATGTTCAAACAAATTCAAGATTGCATAAAGTTGTACTTCAATACACATCTTGGTTCCAGTTCAATGTCTAGAAAACTTAAAAACCGAAACCGAAAATTAAAACCAAATATGAAATTATGTCAATTTATTTTGACACTTTTTTTTTGCATTTAGTTTGTTTATTCTTTAGATCTAGTAGACACGCAAGCATTCTAGTCAACTTGCTCAAGAAAATAAACATTTATCTTTATTTAATTTAAGGAACTTTTTGTAAAAAACAATGAAGATACATGTTAATGCTGTATATTATTTTAATCTTGCTTTATTTAGCTTCATGTTTACTATTTCTTGATGGTTCCAAACTAGTTCATGCAAGTTCAAACCTCTATAATGTTATTTAGGTAATGACTGCATAGTAGGATTTGGACAACATTAAACACAACTAATTTAAACAAACGGACACGCAAACATTCTGGTGAACTGGTCTTAAGAAAATATATATTATTTTTATTTTCGTCTTAATCAAATTAACTAGTTAATCAGCCGGACAAACAAAAACAAAAGAAAAAAAAACATTTAAATTCATGTTTATGCTGTTTATTGTGTTATTTTTGTCTTGAGTTGTTTAAAACAATTCTAAACTACTTCATGCAAGTTTAATCATCTATAACTACATTTTGGTAGTGACTATATTAGAGGATTTGTACAAAAATAAAAATATTAAAAACTACTAATAGAAACTAATAGACAAGCAAGCATTCTGGTCACAAGAAAAATCAATGTTGTTTTTTTATTTAAATTAAATGAATAGTTCATTACGCAGCTACAATCAGTTTAAACAACCGGTTAACTCATGTTTATGCTGTATATAACATGTTATTTTTATGTCTTGAGTTGTTGAGATTAAGGTTTGTTAACTGTTTTCAAATTTTTACTAAACTATGGAAATTTTAAACATCTATAATTAAATTTCGGTATTGACTGTAAAGATGAATTTGACGTCAAATAATGTAAAAATGTGAGAATAAAGTAGTGAAATTATCAAGTGATGTTTCACTGAAACTTTTTTTCATATATTCTTCAACACAGTCCTCATACACCAGCCGACACACACTCTGACGCAGGAACACTTCGGCCCACTGTCCTTCACCAGCTGCGTGAATGTAAATCCACAGACTGTGTTAAGGTATTATGAAGAATCTCCGCGGACGGCTGCTGCACAGAGTTAAGACAACGTAGACTGGAGTTTTTTTCTGAGCATCAGTGCAGCGAGCTGCCATTCATCACCAGGAAGCAAGTGCAGCGAGCTCAGTGTCGGCTCGGATCACTGACACAAACAATCAAAGCTGACACAGTCTTCATACAGCACCTGCTACACAAATAGATCAATACCAGCAGAGGCTCATTCACTGTTTAAAACCCCTCACGCCCACATCCTCTTCCAGCCCCGCGCTGATGTAAAAAGTCACATGCTTAATTCATATCAATCACTCTGACAGAGGAAATGCTTATTTGAGGAGCCGACATGATGGCGGATCCACGGTGTCAGCAGAATGCCCGCTGTCAAAACTTGCCATTTGAATTTTCAGCCACGACAAATGTCCTTCGGAATCCCTTACATCGCAATTTAGACGCTTTTTAATTTTCTATCGCGGAAGTACCTGAGAGGGAGGAGGCGCGGTGTTTTGGAGAAAGTAAGGAATGAACAGAAGGGTCTGGGGACGTCTCCAGCAGACACAATTAAATATTCATGCGTCTCCTCCTAGGACACAATAGATCATTATCACGGCACACCGCCATTTTGTTCACACGTTTGCCTCTGACCGTGCTTGAGGAATCATCACTTTTGGGCCAAAGTATTTATCCTGATCCTTCTGTGAACCAGAGGTCAGCTCTATAGCAGGGGTGGGATATTACATTTCCTCAGGGGCCACATTTCATACAGTGGTTCTTGTGAGGGGCCCTCGAGCAAAAAGTCATGTAATAAAATCAATCATTTTACTTTATTTTATGTAACTTTTTTTATAAATATCATAAAATAATCTGAAATAATCCTAACTCCAACCCTAACCCTTACCCTAACCTTTACACTAACCTTTACCCTAACCCTTAACCTAAACATAAACCTAAACCTCAACCTAAAGATAAACAAACATAAACATAAACATAAACATAAACATAAACATAAACATAAACATAAACCTAACCTTTAACATAAACATAAACATAAACATAAACATAAACATAAACATAAACATAAACATAAACCTCAACCTCAACCTTACCCTAGCCCTAACCTAATACCAACCTAACCTTACCTAACCTAACCTAACCTAACCTAACCTAAACTAACCTAACCCATCCCTAACTATTGTCAGATTTAGAGACTAGTATTTAAAAAATAAATGAATAAAAAAATTTAATGGTTAGGTTTTACATGATCTTTGACCTTATGAAAGCCACATAAATACAGTCAAGATCTGCATGTGGCCCGTGGGCCGCATTTTTCCCAGGTCTGATCGTTTATTAGATTTATTTATTTTAAAAATTTAGCCAATTAAATAGATCAATTAAAAAATCGTAACAAATTAAAATGTACCTGCAAACTGAAGTTAAAGTTAAAGTGAAGTAGAGTAGGTGATTAGGATCTTTTAAAAGGCCCTTTTTCTCCAACTAAAAGACATTTGTAAGTTAGAAAAGTAAACACAAAAGATCATATGTCCGTTTTGTAAAAAGAAAAATTGGGCCATTATTGACTGATAAGTAGAAGCTACCTACTGATTAAACCCCTTATGTAAAAATAGGTTCAACTAACTTAAATAAATCACAAATAATCTGCCTTTTTTTATATATATATTTAGCTCGTCTCTTTAATGAGAAACAGTTATAAGCATCACAGCCGAAAGACAGCCCAAGTGAGGATCTTGCATTGTTAGGTTTCTTGGACGAGTACCAGCCACGTGTCTCCTAGTGATGGAGCATGATCCCCAATTTCCTCCTCGTCGAACACACCCCGGGTGACCTCCACTTTCTAAAAAGAGGAGAAACCTGCCTTTTTTTGTTTCGTTAACAATCCCTATCAAAGAGGAGCCAACGGAAGGACAGCGTTCCCCTGCTCGCCGTCATTAATCATGGCTTTTCCGGGAGCGGGCGCATATTAATTCCTGTCATCCCAAACATCATTTGGTATTGTTGTGTCGTGGCTCGGCGCTCCTTCACCGGCAGACGCCCGGACGCTCCTCCTGCTTTGAGGGAAGACAGAGGCCCTGCGTTTGCTGCCTCCTTTTTTTTTTTCAGAGTCAGGGGCCTTTATCCCCGGGGCTCTGACACCAATTAAGCCATTTCACCCACAGACGAAAACAGGGCCCGCTGCTTCACCGTAACATGAGCCAGCACCTCACGTCTGGCCCCTCGCCATCTTTCCATGACTTCAGACGCAAAAATCAACCACTAAGGGGAAAAATATAATAAAAGATTGACCAAAAAAAAAAAAAGGAGCGCCGGGATGATTTATGCATGGAAGGCAGTTGGGCTCCCGCTCTCTTTGCTTCAGTAAATATATATTTAAATGCATATTTAAATTCCCTGACATGTCGGTGTAAAATAGTGCCTGAGCTGAAGTGTAAAAAAGCTCAGTGTGCAGATCTCTTCACATCTTTTTCTTCCTCACAGTTGCCTCCTGGCAGCAGCAGAGTGCAGCTTGTCTCGCAGCAAAAAGCAGAATAATGCAAGGTTTGCCATGAATTAAATATTAGAAATCTTAACACAGCGGCCAATAAGAATTATTTGCCTTATTAAAGCAGCAGAAGACGCTGATTAAAATTTCATTGCAGCGCAAGTCTTTTCCCCGTTCCTGCCTTCAATATATCACTCTGCTGTGTGCAGCGTGTAGAACAACGGCAGGAACAATGGGAGCAGCAGCTTCTTTTTCTCGCTTTGCAAAGATTCACTTTTGGCTCTCGGTGTGAATCAGCCTGCCTGCTGGTTCCAACGCTGACAGCAGTGATAGCTGAGGCACCCTTGAGCAAGACAAGGAACAGAACCCTTACGATTGGAATCAAGCTATATGTTTTAACGACTCTTTGAATCTTTTTAACTGACTTTGTGGAAACCCCAAAAGATTTTACATAAAAGGCATTAAATCATAATGATTATATATATATTTTGCTTAATGTTTCAATTTACTTACCTAAGATAAGATAAGATTCCCTTACACAGAACAAAGTAAAAAAAACATTGTAAGGATTTTCAAAAGTGTTAATATATGAACTTTTTTTTATAAAAATTTACAATTTACATTATTAATTAATAAAAAATGACTAATAATTTATTTAATCATTTATATTTTTGCTCTAGTTTAATGTTAATCAAATATGTTTATCTTTTTTTCTATCTTACTTCTACTTCTACAGAGAGAAAATTTCCGTGTATATTGTTAATATAATAAAGCTGTATATGATCATTTGGATGCTAATTTGTATTTTATTCAAAGGTAACCTTTAAAAAAAGTTGTGAAAATGTTACACCCTAAATCCCAAACACATTTCCATCATTATAAGGTGTTTTAATACTTAAAGAAATGTGTTAAATCATCTAAAAACACGCTTTTTTTCTTCTTTTTAATGAGCATGTTTTGCTGGTCCAAAGTGAAAGCAACAACAGGACGGGGACTCTGCACAAACAGATGAGGGGTCATTTAGTTGCCGGCATGTAATGTGTACAGAGTAAATGAACATCATGGTGTCTATTGTCCCAAGAGGAAAACTCTTCCCTGAAACAGGAGAGCTAATGAAATGGAGACCTATAAATAGCCGAGTCATTACTGAGCGAGGGAGAGAGGACTTGCTTTTGGAACACTTTTTTTTACACTCATAACTGTTGTCGTTCACAGCGTCCGATAAATACGCGGCGGTCAAGAGTTCACGTGGGAAAATCCGATCTAGTTTGGGTTATTATAAGTGTTTGAACGGCGAGGACGGTATCAATCCCTTCGTTTCATGCGCCGGGTCAGAGGTCAGCGCTCAACACTGACCCCCCCCGGGTCACCTCCTGAACCCGGGCGCTCCTCGCGTGTATAATTTAGCGGCAACAACAAACAGACGCGGCAGGAAAAAAAAGAAGAAGAAGAAGAAGAAAAAAAAAAAGTCTCCTGAAGTCGTTTCAATCAATCGTTCCTTTTTGCATGGCGAGCAGCCTCTCGCCTGCAGATAACTATTCCGGCACCTCTGTCATGCCTAATTAACAACTCAGATGTACAATTGTGAAATTCCGCAATTAACCTACTAAAATATTGTTGGAGGACGCTAATTGTTGTGCCAGTCGCCATAGAGGCTCATCTGCATAACGTATGTGCAAAAAACAATTATGAGCTGTTGATCGTGCAGGAGGAAGCGCTTCCAGCTACAGAGGTGGTGTGTGTGTGTGTGTGAGTGTGTGTGTGTGTGAGGGAGGGAGTGGGGGGGGGGTGGGCAGATGGAGGGACAGCATTGAATCAGAGTGTGAAAACCAGATTTGAGGAGCGGCACAGATACCAGGCTGTGCAGGAGCATCTATCTCAGGAAAAAAAAAGAAAAGAAAAAAAAAAAGCGTTTACCCTCCAAATGAAACTGATACGGACGCTTTGTTTTTTCCAGCCTCCTCTCCTCCGTCTGATGGGGGGAACGGAGGGGTATTTTTGGAGTACTTAGATAATAGCCGCGTCTTTTCGTCCTCCTTCAGAGGAGGAAACGCGAGCAGGCCCTTCGCCATTGAGCCGGTCTGGGAACCCAGCTGTGCGCCAGCCATTCGCCACAAACGCTATCTTGTCGCCGCAGCCACAACGCTGAGGCTCCCGGAGACAAAAACGCAGCCAAAGTCAATTGTCTCAGCTGCTGAATGGATTTCTGTTCGCTGCCATTCACGCGCTGGACTCGCTTCAACACCAAACAAAAAAGCACCACAGCTTGTTTTTTTTGTTGCCACCTACAGCCAATAAAATTCACTTTTTAAATATTTGACAAAATTTGATTTAAAGGGTTTCATATTTAATATATATATAACATATTTCTTGACCAGACTTCAATTTAAATGTATTTTAATCTGTTTTTTTTTGTCTATAATTTCTTCATCACCAAAGCTCCACTTCAATGAAAATCTAAAGATGTGACTTATAATGTTGCTGTGTATGATTATTCATTGAAAAATCCATAAAAAATTATTGATTAAAAAAATGTATTTTAACCATAAATTATGCATTTTTTTCAATGACTAAAATAGAATATTTTTGATATAATTAACAACGTAGAAGGTTGAACGTGAGAGTTAAAGTAAGAGTTTTACAATAACACATGAACGTGCAGGAAACGTACACAAATATAGCAAAACATAAATACCCTTTCATTTCACTCAATTTACATTGTATTTTTCTTCATATTTGTATTACTATTGTGCTCTTTATTTAATGAAATATTCATTTTTAAATTTTTATTTTATTTATTTTTTATTGTTAGTCACTTTATGAAGGTGATATATAAATTAAAGTATTATTATTAATGCATACCTGAGCTCATTTGTTGGTATCTCTTAAAAATATTTTCTAACCTCATCATTTTTAACTTATTTTTTATTTAGTCTTTCAACAGCTTTACTTTATTTCTGTTACAATTTTTTACTTCATATTTTCAAGATGCTATTATTTTCAACAGGTAACCCACAGGTTTTTAATTATGGGATGCATTTTTTAAACTTCACTCCCGAAACATCTCGACTACACGTCCAAGCCGATGTTCTTAAGTTCTGTAAAACACTCTTCTACTTTAGCAGCCTTTCTCAGCCTGAATCAGCCTCAGTGTTCGAGCCCCCCCATCCCTCCTCTCCCCAGTCTCCGGACCTGACAGGTCAAAGGTCAGGAAAACAACAAGTCAATATGCTGCCAAAAGAAGCGCCACGCCGCTGAGAGAGCCGTGGAGAGGTCCAGACCTCTCTGTGGCACACAGCCGATTCCAGCCCATAATAGTTTTCTGTAATCTCTGTCTATTGATTAAAGCTCACATCAAAGAAGAGCCTCGCAGCAGAACCTCTCTTTTCTGGCCGGTCCCGAACACCATATGGAGGTAATCTTTCACCTTTGTTATCCCCGGCCGCCGCCGCCGCCGCCGAGGCTCCTCCGAGCTGGAGGACGACAACAGCGCGGGGGACGCCAGTGCAAAAAACCTCATCTCAATTGTCCACAACATCAGCGTCTCTTTTGTCCTAAAAACCAGCGGAAAAATCAGCGGCACCTCGACTGAAGGACAGGGAATGACACTTTGCCACCCAATCGTGCTTCTCTGAATGCAGGGAAAACGAAAAGGAGGGGAAACCTCCTGCTAAAACACTCAATTTAGTGACAGGCAAATGACTTCATGCTGCCTCTTAATCTCATTTCTTGCATAATGCTCTCTAATTAGCATTTCAAAGTGAATTAATACTTCCAGGGCATCAGCCATGCAGGAATATACCAGAGCTTTACAATAACACGAGCGGCAGGAACTTCTAAAGACACTTTCAAGTCCGCAGGATGTTTTTCGCTGTGAAGATGAAAATCCTCCTTTTATGTATGGAAAAGTTCAACCGCTTTCATTCTGGGATTCCAAACCTCTCTGTTTACACGCCGACACGTACAGATTATGGATTTCGATGGCGATTATATTCGGTGGGAAATATTTGATAAGATGCTCTTGGATTTGAAGAAAAGAAAATAAAGACATGTTTGACGTGAGTCGTTACAGGACGTCAGCGACCGCTGGAGAAGCCGACCGGTCAGCGAGGCCAGCAGACCAGCTGAGCTGTGTCAGTGGCTAAGAGGGGGAGGTTGTGACTCCACACCACAGGTTAACGTCGCTCACACACATGCACTTTGAATAGAACGCAATCCTTTAAAACAGCACAAATATATTCACACGTTTATTTTAAATGATTGCTTCCTCGACTCAAAAAATATTTGAGCGCTACTTTATGTTCATTTTAAATTCTACACAATAATAATTGTCATTAGTTCTAATTAAATTGTGCTAAACTATAGTTTCTTCACTACGTTTTCAATAGGTTCATAAACTTCTGCCTCATAAAGAATATATTTTACATCATAAATAATTGTTTAAACACTGTAACACACCATAATTATGAAATATAACGTTAATTTACAGCCACTATTGAACATTGAATAAACCTCTTATTTTGATATTTCACTGCATTTATAATTAGAAAATACATTCAGAATAAATCAGTCCTGACCTAATGCAATATTTAATGACTTCATCCCTTTTTATATAGAAATTATTTTTGATTTTGAGTAACAATCGTTGACCTTAGGTGTGTGTACAGATTATTTGTAAGTTACTTCAATATTTTGTGTGTCCAACATTGTATTTTAGATACAAGTTAAATAATGAAGCTTCAATATTTCTAAATAGTGCATTGATATGCTACTATCTCACATTCATTTTGAGTGTAAATATCCAGTTTTTGTGTGTATGTGTGTCGTCATAATTATCACTTTGATTGATTCAATCGGGCAGAGGTCTGCTGTCCTCCAGAGGTTCACTGCGACTATAGATTCTACTTATAGTTTTCTTTCTTTTAATAATAATATTAACAATAATAATAACATCAGGGCGTGACATTGAAGCGTAAAGATCTTACCTGTCTTTTCTTTGATTTCACAGAGAACGCTGAAGAGTGCTGGTTTCATTCTGTGACAGTTCAGTCCATGTTTCCTGTTTCAGTATGAGACAAGATACAAGAGTGAAATAAGTTCACTGATAAGTCATGAGAAATCATCAATAGTTGCATCTTTTTTCTTTTTTTTAAACTGCTTCAGCCTTTCTTTTGCAACACTTTTTCATTGGGTGTGATGACTCCTAAAAAAATGAAATCTAGGTGTCAGTTTAGTTGAGAAAAGTTGAGTCCACTACTGTGGCACCTGTTTAAGCAGCTATAGTGATGCATGAGTGCAGGTCAACACACTGGTGATGATGATTTTTTTTTTTTTTGGAGCAGGACTAAGTTAATAAAAACATATAAATCAACCAACTTTGCTTGCGCCTCGTCCAGACTCTGATCAGTTATGGTCATTATTTGATGAAGAATGTCACCAATGTCTTGTTTTCTTCCGTCCCCGTCCGTCCCGTCGTGCCCGTGCGGAGGCGGCAGCGCCATCCCTCCTTGCACCGAGTGGCCGGACAGACTCACGCCGCCGATCGACTGCATGATCCGGGCTTGATCGTCCATCGTGGCCGCTAAAGAGTCTGTGCACTGAGCCACGCAAATTGAAAAACTCATATACGAAATGGTCTAGAACATATGCCGGAGACTCGGGAGGTGATCTTTCACACACGCGCACAAAAAAAAGAGCGCACACGGTTATTTCAAAGTCCACTTACGCGCGCGTCCAAAGTGCACAAATGTTGGATATTTTCTGCCAAATGCAGATCTTGTTTTTTTTTTTGTTTTTTGTGAGATTCTTCTCAAAAACTTCTCTGTGGAAACTGACGATCGATGTCCATGATATCCAGCCCGGATCCAAACGCCAATCTGTCTTGTCGTGCTGCTGAAATGGCTCCTTGGTGATCTCTCATTTATTTGCGCTCTTCTTCTTCTTCTTCTTCTTCTTGGGGATTCCGGCGCATGTCTTTTTTTCTTTTAAAAAAAAAAAGAAAAATGTCCAAAAAAAATCCTCCTGGTGGAAGAAGCGCCAACAAATATCCAAGGTGGAAAAAAAATGTAAACAAATGGCAGGTGGTGATGTAGAGAGAAGGGGGGATTATCTGTTAAAAAAAAAAGACAAGTTAAGAGAGGGAAATTAAAAGAGATTAGTGATAGAAGACTGTGTTAAAGGCGCGGAAAATATGCAGGCGTGCTGAAAATTTATGAGCTCCAGCCTGAGACTGTGTGTGTTTTATGTTGTTTGATGGTCGCGGGAGTGAGCGATTGACAGTGTGCCAATGCCACTCACTCAGTGCAGACGTGTCAGAGCGGGGACCAGAGCTGGGGAAGAGGAAAAAAAAAAAAAAAAAGAAATACAAAATACGGGATGAAAATGCACGCTCCGCCCTGCAGAGGAGGGGTCTAAACTCTTGTCACTTCTATCCTCAACAGCGAAAAACAAAATGTTAAGAGCGAGTAGTTGGGATGGTGATTACAATGATGAAAGCCCCCTCCTCTCTCCCTCTCTCTCCCTCTCTCTCTCTTTCTTTTTCCCTCTCTCTCTCCTGCAGCTCTCTCCGTGCACGAGCATCTACGCGCGCCCGTGCATATTCCTCCCTCGTCTAAAAATGAGAGTTTTGAACAGTTTGATGTAGAACAGCGCGGCCAGCTTGTAAAAAAGACCCCCAGTTCTTCAATCCTGGCGAGCAGGAGACATGTTTATATGATTGCGAGGGTGAAAGATGCTCCACCAATCGCGCGCCGGCATGATCGAGACGGACGAGCGCCGTGTCCAATCGGAGGCTGAGGGATGAGGCCGAGGGCCCGCCCACCCGTCTTCACAGAGGGATGGGAACTTGTGATTGGACGTTGCCAGGAGTGACAGGCACTGCACAAGCAGGCGGCGCTGCTGCGTGCTTCTCCGCAGTTGCTATGGCAGCAGACTGGTTGTTGAGCTGGATGCAAGCAGGAGTGGATATACTTTTCACCCCAACAAAAGGCCAGTGTTCATCTGGACTTAGATGTGGGAGGAAGGGAGGGATTTATTCATTCACTCTTCAGCATTATAGCGGTATTGTTTTTTTGTTTAACACGGTAGAGGTGCAAAGTTGTCCCGAGTCGAAGGGAAAATGTACGCAGAGATAACAAGGAAACTTGAAAAGAAGACGAAGAGACGTAACTTTGACTTAATTAAACTTAAGTGGCAGTATATCCAGCTGAGTCTTGAATAGATGGATGAACTCCCACCTTAAATTAAACATGAAAATAATCATAGGAAACACAAAAACGTAAGCGTTATATGACCTTTTAAAAAATATGTTTACACTTCAGACCTGGATTTTTATAATGATAATAATAATAACAACAATAATTATAATACCGATTCATTACTTTTACTTTGGTTTATGATTATTATAATGATTATTATTATGATTATTATTATTATTATTGTTGCGATTTTTTAATATTTTATTATTATTATTATTATTATTGTTGTTGTTGTTGTTGTTGTTGTGTCTAATTTGTATTTATTTTCGAGAGCACATTAATTTATCTTTAACCAAAATATGTTTTCCTGTTATTAAAGACCCGCCTTATATGTTTGTTTTTTTAATTATTCAATATATTGTAAATGGCAGGAAAAATGAAATGATACGTGAAGTATTTGATATCTTGAATTTTATGAAGAAGACATTTTGTGGATGTCAAAATGTGTTGAAATAATGTCATTCTGAATGAGTCTGTGATTATGTCTTCCCGGATTTTCATTTTCTCGATGCAAATACATAAAAATGTTAGATTTATATTAACAGTGACACGTAACACATTTTATCCTTTCAAATACATTTTCTACCAAATGTTGTTTTCCCTCCACAACAACTGCTGTTTACTGTACTTTAAGATATTGTATTTTATTTAAATTGTCATTCAGTTAAGCTGGAAAAAGAGAATTTGAAGGCCACATATATTGAATTAACTATAGACTAAATAACAGGATTAAGTGGAGTATCCAGTGTAATACATAGTTATACATATATATGAAATATTTAGTGGACCTGAACAACAATCCGACAGTATTTAATGTATGTTAAAATATAAAACATGAAAGTCAACAAGATTAACATTAATTGATTAGTTGTTCAACCTTCTAAACCTCCACATGTATTTGTGCTAAAGGTATTCGTGATTCTTAAGACGTGTTTAATTGATTTGACACGTTGAAACTGTATTAAGAAAAGTTGTATGATATTGCTTTCTCTCTTTTTTTCTCCCTTTGTATTGGAACGTGACTACAGTGAGTTGTGTGTAATAGTGTTGAGGCGATACATAATGAGTTCACGTTCGTGACAAGTTAGTTAAATTGTAATTACTCTATGACACTGTAGAAGTGACAATTTAAAAAGTGCAGATGACTTAAAAAATAATAAATCAGATGAAACTTGCTTGTTTTATGTTGAAATGTTTTTTTTGTCCAGCAGCACCCTTCTGTTCAAAAGTACTTTATGTTTAAACCTGTCACTGCTTGTTAAGGTTTGTGCTCCTAATTGGATCTCTTTGGAAAATTCAACAGTCCCTCCCTCTGTGAATGACTCTTATAAAGACATTTATTGTTTATTTTATCTTTTAACATTTTTTTTATGCCTGATTATTATTTGGAAAACAAGATAGAAAAACTCCAAATGAAACCTGTATTTGTTTATACATTTTACATAGGCACCGATTTATGAACTTACCAGAAATATTGTTAAAAATTTTAACTCATGTAAAAAAAAAGATTAATACAATGTATTAAGGAACAGCAAGACAACACGAGTCATAAAGTGAAATATTAAATATTTATCCTATAGTACTTTTTGTGACACATTTATCTTCATTTCACTAAACTATAACACAAAATATAATCCGTCTAAAGACCCTTTTCTTTTGCCCTAGCTAGCTGAAATAGTTCTCAGCCCCAACATTTGTTTGTTATTAGAAATATACCTGTAAATTAATGTATATAAACTATATAGGATTATAATTCCACAATTGTCTCAGAACAATTTAGCTCCTTTCTTTTATGACAGTTAATCCATACTACTTAAAAAAGAAAGATTTGTTTCTATATGTTCCCCTGTTAGAGGTTCATAATATTTACAAACAAAAACGAGTATTTTAGAGTAAGTTGCATATGTTAGTTTTCATCTGTTTATCAAACCAACTCTGTTGGTTTCAAGGCGTTGAAAACAAACATTGAGTGATAAACAAAAGCATCTTTGTTCGTCGGAGAGACGAGCGCTCGTGCAGAAAAAGCTGCTTTTCATTTTGATTCGCTGTAAACAACATCACTGTCATGAGGGCTGTTCATGTTAATTTTGGAAAAGTACACAAATTAATTTGACGTACTAATGGCACTTTGTTAACCCTTGCGAGACTTCAACTCAATTTCTTTTTTAGCGGCAATAAACAAATAACAGCCCCCGTGTGTGACAAAGTAGCTGGTAATGAAACATAATTAAAGTAAAACGCTGTTTAATTTCATAATTTGTGCGTCTGCCTCATCAGAGTGATTCGGAGAGAATGTTGTGTCTCGTGTACAGACAAACTTGTGCTGGTTTATCAGTGAAACTCATCGTGTTGTGATTAAAATAATGGTAAAATCATGACAATCATAGTTGTTTAGTTCAAATTAAACAACACAATACTCAGAAAAGAAGATTACAACATGAGTGTATTGTTTTTGTTTTCAGGCCTCCGGGTCACCTTGACCCTGAGACAACACAAGGGATATCACAAACACAATTGTTTTTGGGCATCGGGGTCACCTTGATCCAGAGAAAACACAAGGGATATCACAAAAACATTTGTTTTTCGGCCTCAGGGTCTCCTTGACCCAGAGGAAACAGAAGGAATATCACAAACTCATTTGTTTTTGGGCCTCTGGGTCACCTTGACCTCGAGACAACACAAGGGATATAATAAACACATTTGTTTTTGGGCCTCTGGGTCACCTTGATCCTGAGACAACACAAGGGATATCACAAATACATTTGTTTTTGGGCCTCCGGGTCACCTTGACCCCGAAACAACACAAGGGAAATTACAAAAACATTAGTTTTTTGGCCTCAGGGTCTCCTTAACCCAGAGAAAACACAAGGGATATCACAAACACATTTGTTTTTTGGCCTAAGGGTCTCCTTGACTCCAAGACAATACAAGGGATATCACAAACACAATTGTTTATGTGCCTCTGGGTCACCTTGACCCAAAGATAAGACAACAGTCAACTGTGTGCCATTACTGGCCTCCATTCATTTTCTACTGCTTAACCTCTTATGGCAGTCACTGGAGACTTTCTTTTTTATTTTCTTGTGAGCCACATTTAGTTGGACCTTAAATCCATTGCTGTGTCTAAAATCGCACACATCTTTAAGTGCACTGCTTTACAGTACACTGTAAACTTGTGCACTTGTGCAGTGCTTAAATTTCAACTGGGTACTATAGACTCAAATCAAACACTGCTGCTACACACTTACCAGAAATGACTCGACAGCTTCTTCTTCTATTACTTTTAAACGCTGACTGCAACCAGCCGTTGACACACTATCTTGGACACTTGACGGCGCTGTTTTCCAATCGAAACAAGTTATTTAGTTGTTTAATTTTTTTTTAAAATATTTTTGATGTATTGTTTTGTGGTAAAATTAGTGTTTACTCCAGACAATTAAGCCAGTATCTGCTCCGTAGACATCAGTGACGTATTTTCTGTTTAGCGTCATCTGCGTAACTAAGAAAACTCAATTTTCTGACTGTTTGAGTGCGCATTGCGAACCACATTTTCGCACACTGTTCAGTGTGAACACACTGAAAATATTAAGTGTAAGTGTAATGTAAATGTAATAATCACAATAAAACAATCTTGTTATAGCTTTTGGAACCTCAGGTTAATGCTATTGATGTGCTGATGAAGCTTCATGAAGCAGTGTCTTTTTATCAGAGTCCACTAGATGGCACTGTCTGCTCTATACTCTATTGTTTTGAACAGCAATGTTATTAAAACCGTCACTTAATTGTTATACTAATTGTGCCACTACTGGTCTCTATCAATGAGACACTGTTTCATGAAGCGTCAGTAGTCTAGCACTAGTAAATGCTGCAGGATGATTTATAATTGTTAGTTGTATTTGTAGACTTTTATCTCTATATACAACAAATATGGTCTTGATTTATGAATATGTAAGTCCTTGTTAAATTTGACGGATGTGTCACGCCTGAAACCAAATGCGATGTCAGCGATCTTTAAGTCGTTCCTCTGACCTCAAGTGTGCAGCAACACATTCTGAAGTTGGGGGCGAACTGGAGTCGCACATCTACTGCATTTATCATGGAAATACTGAGCTGTCAAGTCACAGCACACGCCTGTCAGGCCGGGGCTCAAAGGTACAGCCCGGGCTCCTCGCTCCGCTGTTGCAGTGTATGATTCTTGAACGCATCGCGAGCCTGTTCACCGTTGTTTTCAGCCATATGTCAACATAATTCATTTCTGTGTGTGACAGCTCCTTACAGTGGGACTCCGGCACTTCCAGTTCACTTAAATGTATTTACACAACAGGGCGCTCGGGTGTTCGCCGGATCCTCCGCCGCCGTTTGATCCTAAAAAACAGACTTTTTTTTCCACGAGTGATTAGACGGAATCAAACGTTGGTACAAATGAGCCGGGCGGGCTCGGAATAAGCACCTCTGAACGTTGCGACAACACTTTGTCATCGCGTGTCTCGCTGTGACACGTGAAAAGACCCACAGGTGCTGTAGAAAGTGACTGTGTTGTCATATTTCATTTAGGCATCCTTCTGCAAAGCTGTAATTGCCTAATTAGCTTGTTAATTAGCAGATTAGCATTTACTGATGGAGTGGCTCGCTCTGTTGTGATGAGAGTAATACAGATTAAGTGAGAAGTTAAGGTGCATCATTCTTCTATTTTTCTTTTCACCCAGGGTTACAAATCAAGACAGTGCTTGTGAAATGAAGGAGAGGAGTGTTTCTGGTGAGGAATATCTTTATGAACGCAGCGGGGATAAAGAGACGCTGTCGTAGTGAACTGGTTTAATATACATGTACTTTGATTGGATGTATATTTGTATTGTGTCTGCATAAATATACTGCATATAGACATTTTAATGAACTTCCCTCTTTAATTTCTAATCATTTTAAATCATCCTGTATCCAATTCAGAATACTTATTTGACATACTTTCAATCAAAGTATGTCAAATAAAATGCAATTATAATGGTTTTCATGAATATTTTATTCTAATAAAGCATCACAATTCTAATTTGTCATTCTTTTTTAATTCATTTTTTCAACAGTTATTACGAGTAGTAACTTTACCTGGATGACTGTGAGTGTCATGTGACCAACTGTTTCGACAGCCATGTTTTTATATGAAGTACTGAGACATTTTAAAGTTACCAGGAAGTAACAACCAGAGACTGACACAACAAGAGCCTGTATCTTGTTTCGTAAACAAAAGCACATGCTGTATTTAGCAAGGGTGCATCAGAGGAATTACGACATTGTTTTAACTGACAAAAAACACTTTATTTTTAATGGAAAATGTTTATAAATTATCAATTATTTCAAATGTGAATTCATGAGTAAAAATAAAACACACACATACTATAAGCAATGTAATACAAATTTGTGTAAAGTCAGATATAGCTAAAAAACAAAACAAAACAATATGTACTATGTACCGTGTTTGGGTTGTTTAACCAAAAATTAATAAATAAACAAACCTTTTTATAAACTCATAGTTATTTGTCCTTCTCTTTATCCAATAATGTGGACCCCCACCCTGATGAAGACTCAGGACTGCTTCTGGGGCACGGACTGGAATATTATCAAAGATGGTTCTATACAGGAGGGGAAGTTGGACTCGGAGGAATATGTCACGTCTTTTCTTAGCTTCATCTCCAAGTGTGCTGATGATGTCTCCACCACCAAGGAGGTCACAATATACCCAACTCAGACATACAGTTCAAAGCAGAGGTCAAATCTCAGCTGAAACTAGGGATTCTGCATATAGGTCTGGTGATGCAACAGCTCTTGGTGTGGGCAGGAAACAGCTGACTGGTGGCATCAAGAGAGCCAATGGCACTTTTGCTCTGAGAATTCGAGGTCATTTCTCCACTGATGAAGCCCTGGAGCATGTGTGAAAGTGCATCACACATTATAACCGGAGAGATGCGCAGTGTCCTAGTGATCCCGACCTTCCATATGAACCACTCCTATCCCCGTTTTAGGGACCAAACCACATCTTCAAACACCAGAGTTGTGACACCTCTAGATGAGGAGACTCTCAAGGTAACGCCTGCTGTTGTAGAAAAGTTATCGCCATAAGATAAATCCTCGGGAAGCTAAAGGCCCTGTCCTAGCGCCATGGCCCACATTTAATGCACCATTGTTGGAATCAATCCAAAGGTAATCCACACAACTTATACCCACCTGGAGAACATAGGATTTCACACCAACACCATCAACCCAAGCTCCCTGATGCAGGGACTCTAGACATTTGGCATTAACATCTCCATTAGTGTTGGACTTCATGACTTAAAGAACACAAACTGTGACAATCCACAAACTATTTTTACTCATCCTTTATAATCAGCACTGGTACTCTCAAGGGCTGTGTCCTGAGCCCCCTTCTGTTCACCCTGCTAACATATGACCCTCTCGCCAGGATTTTCTGTTGTCATATTGTGAAGTTCGCAGACGACCCAACAGTGGTCTGATGCATCCATAATAAGGGTGAGTCTGAATACAAACAGCAGGAGGCACACATGGAGTAATATTTTAGAGAAAAAACATGGAAGAAAACAAAGGAGATGATTGTAGACCTCAGAAAAAACAGATGTTGTCCATTTCCCCTGCACATCTGAGAAGCAGCTGTGAAGGTCGTCCCTAACCATAACTGCACCAGGAGTAACTTGGTTGGTCAGGAAGACTTTACGAAAGGTCCTGTCGGTCTTCTACATCCGTGCGGAGCCGTGACAGCTGTTCGGAAGCAGGAAGCTTTCCATTCAGAGGTGAAGCGGTGCAGAGGTCTATTTACCAACATGGACATCTACAACTCCAGATGCAGAAGAGCCACAACAAATATAGAAGACTCCATCCATTCCTTTGTCTTCTTCTTTCAGGGCCTCAGTAACTAAACTAAGTTGGTTCCATTTCTAGTTCATGAAATGACCAAAATAATCCTTGAGGTCCAGACAGATGTGAGACATGGACATCAGGCCCTCATCAAGCTGGCAGCCAAGAGTTCCACAGCAATCAATCTCACTGTACTTGTCCTCCCTCGACTCACGGTGTCCACTTCTCCTTTTGTTTAAAATTATTACACAGACCATAAACCGAGAGAGATGCCGCTCCTCTCAACGTGGGTCCATGTAGTGGTTGCAGCAACCTTAAAGAATAATATTGAGGGACGCGGACCATATATTTCAGCGGATACTTCACATTAAAAGAAATGTTCCGTCTTATAATGATCACATTTTTACTGTTGTTGGATGTCAAGCCAACATTCTTTCACAAAACAAAATGTTTTCTTAATGGTTTTATGTTTTGAAGTTTAACAAAGATTAATAAAATTAGTTTAAAGATCTTTTTTTTATTTAATCAACCATGTCGCCGTTTGACCAGTGTCCCCTTGAGCCGTCACTTGACTTGCTTTATCTACTTCATATAATTGTAAAGATTTAAACATTAAATTTTACTACTTTCTTTCCGTCCACATCAATTTGCGAGCTAATGAAGAAAAAATCTGTGACGGGGTCACGGTGCCGGGGTGTCTAAATCACTGCGGCCAGATTGCCCTCAACTCAGCTCCAGTATTGACATTATGCCAGCCGTGACACCATAACTCAGCCCACTGCGATGGTCATTTGATAAATGGTATCATAAATTGTTGACAAAACAATTTGTGATGTATTATGTTAGTGATGGGTTGTACTGCTTATCAAATCAACTAATCTGGCAGCATTTTCCATTCATCAGCATAATGCAAGAGCTCGCCACGCACGGCGATGACCGTTGGTTTTGTCCACTCGCTTTAGACGTCATCATGCAGCTCTGATGGTATAACAGATGTCAAGGAAATAATGTGCATAAATAGATACAATTTTTAAAATAATAATGTTATATAAAATTCAATTTCTTGTGTTTGTTTGAGATAAGGACCATATCTACACAAAAAAATTAGTTTAATTTTGCGAAGTTTAATTATTTGCCTAGTTGAGTGTAAAAAAATTAAAAATAAAATGTTAATTCCTTATTTTAGACTTAATTTATTTCAACGTCTAAATCTATTGATATTGTTTTGTCTTTATCAATTGTCATCCTTGGTCACCATCATCATAATAATATTGATAATAAAATAGTTATAAAACAAAGAATATATACTACTGTAGTTTTCTTCAGTTTAAACTCAGAATAAGAATCAGTTAATGTCTTGTTTTCGGGTAACAGAAAGGCATGTATTTAGCAAATAATACATTACTAATACAGGTCCATTACGTTAAACAATGAAATAATAATGACCTGCAACTTTTATTCTCTTACATTTTATTAAACAAATAAATAAATTTGCAATCACTTTGGCAATGCTTATCCTAAAAATGCTGTATTATTAGATACAATTCTACATTTCTATCATTAATATGAAAGACATGGATGACTATTTTATTCTGGTTTGAATTTAAATAAATCAATTTTAATATTTTCTGCATTTCAAACATCGGTGCTAACGTCTGACTGTTATATTTAATTTCTATATCCCTTTTCTGAATACATTTTCTTTTTTGTGTTTGTTTTTGCTCCAGTTAAGTCTTGTGCTGTGACACCACTTGCCAAAACTAAGATTAATTCTATTTTTTTTTTCTCCATTTCTTTTTTAAAAACAGTACAATGTGTCATGGATGTTTTGCACTGATCATAGAACAAATACCTCAACGGTGAGTTCATTAATGTTGCCGCAGTGACAAGCGGCGTTGTGACTGTGACCATCTCGTACGTTTTCCCGAGCTCAAAGGAATCGGGAGAATGAAGAACACAAAGCAAAGGCTGGAAATGATGATCAGGTGTGTCTAAGCAGTCACGCTGATGCGTGTAATCAGCAGCATTTTAATAAATACTCAACCTTTATTTTTAGCTTCTTAGGAAGGGAGAACTTTCTTATTGTCACCACTCTTCAAACATCCAGGTGAGCGTGTCTGTCCGTGTTCGTCTTGTTAGCGGAACATACATTTACGAAGCCATGAAGTCTGTGTTTTGCAGCCAATTTTCCAGTGGAAACATTTGATCTTAAAAGCCCGTGCTCGCGAACAGACTCGTGCTCTTGATCACGAAACAAACGGCGAGTCTTTTCATCATCCCTCCCTGAAGTCGCCTGTCCATCCTTCCTCTGACAGTGGCGTGTCTGTTTGGCTGGCAGTGGGCGACCCCGGCCCTTCAAAGATACATTGAAGTTCCGCAAATAATCTGTCAGCAATAGAGAGCGACCACTATAACAACATCTGTCCGGCACATCTCATGGATGTTCTTTTGTTGTTGACATGATGGAACAAGCTTGTTGTCATCAAAAGTATTTTTAAGCACAAGAATACCCGCGGTGATTACTTCCTCGCCGTGTTTTTAAGGCGGTTTGTTGAGGGAAAGGATGAGGTGACCCGCCAGCTTGTGACATTTAGTATCCACTATCTCCCCACGAAGGCAATGGGATTTATGAAATGGGTCACACACGTGCACATGAGTCTTACTTAAGCCTCCCGTTAAAGCCACATGACCTTAAGAGACAGGGAAACGTATCGCTGGAAAATGCTAATGTGGTGCATTTGGTGAACATTAATTCCGAGCATGAATACGACTTATATTTCACCGTGGGACAAAAATAAAATGGCCTTTTTTTTTTTTTTTCTTAAAATTTAAAGTGCACTTTAGCAATTAGCAGTACAGGTAATCTATTAGCAGATGATGTCATCGTGGTCATCACTTTAATGCTAAAGAGCATCTGAGAATTAAGGGGGAAGTATGAATTAATCTCTCTACTTACTGTTTAAACAAAATCTATCGTAACGAAAAAAACATCAAGCTATCTTTATTATTTATTGGTCATTGTCCACTTGTCACTGAAAAATATAAATATTTTATTATATACTATTTGCGCTATAATCTATTGCTTTGAACAGCTATTCTATGGAAACCTCACATCATGTTTAAACTGAGCGCCACCTACTGAGCTCTTTAAAAAGGGCAATGCTTCATGAAGCATACACTTTAAACAGAAAACAAGAACTAGATTACACAAATAAACTTTCAAGTCATTTACTCACCAACTTGGAATTCTAAGCACAACAACATCAACACGACCTCTGACCTGTGGTGTTTCCGAACAGGTGCGTTCAAGCTAAAATCCGGGAGTATTCGTCAACATTATTATCAGCTCCTTCTTTTGCCTTTTACTCGTTCGGATTTCTCCAGGTCGTGCTGCTCCGTAAGATCTCAAGGTTAATGCTTCTCCAGAGTTTTGACCTCTGACCTCAATGCAATTAGGCTTTTTCACACGTGAATTAAAAACAGTCTGAGACAAAGAGGTCAAGTTTCCCCGTCTGAACCGTTGACCTGGAAGAAAATAGGTTGCATGGTTCAACGGTTTTGATTTTTTATTAAAGAAATGTCTACAAAAACTAACTTACAAAAACATATTTATCAGATTTTTCATCTAAAATAACACTGGTCGTCCTTTCCATTGTCTTTATGGGTTTTTTTAAAGCTGATTTAAACCAGTGTCTGTGATTCTTTATGGGGGGGCATGTAAGAAATCCAGGGGCTATAAGAGATTAAAAGATACTTAAATATAAATAAATATGTATTGTGAAATAATGACATCATATACTGTATGTATGTATATTTGTATTTTCCTCTTTAACAAGAGACATTAATGAGCTGTTTTCATCGGTTTTATAGCATTATGGCAATCACTGCTTCAACCTTTTTTTGTGAGTAATATTTGTACAACACTCAATAACAAACTGACGGCAAAGTGCTCTACCACTTTTTTCTACCATGTTTATTTATAATCGGCAAGAACTTGTGAGCTTCATGAAACAGTGTCATATTTTTAGAACTCCAATCAATAATGTACTGTTTTAATAGAGTAGTTGTTCAAAACAATGTATTATATAGCAGAGATTGATATCTGGTGGTTTCTAAAAAAAAATGAGACTGCTTCATGAAGCTTCACCAGGTAAAACATTGGGAACAAATTCTAACCTAAAATATTTAAATAAAGCCATTTATTAATATTGTTTAATGTGTTTAACTTTCATTTTTTAAAAATATTTTAAAGAGATATTTCACAAAATCATGTTTGCATTGCATAGATTCCAAAGAAAATTGGGTGATTTATGTTTAAGATGCCACAATAAGAAGTCAATTATTACCCATCCACAGCGGCAGAAAATTAATATAAACAGATTATATTTCATGATTGTCCAGTAATTAAGGAGACGTGGACTTGGCAAAAAACATTTTTTTAATACAAGTAGTTTTTTGATGGCCACCGTCACAACTAAGAAAATTAAGTTAGAAAAAAAAAATCACAAAAGAAAACCTAATTTTTTTCCACATACTATTCAGTTCACATCAAATGTCTCATCATTGAACTCCAAGAATACAGGTTTTTTTTCTACCATTTAAAACTTCAGATAAAATACATTATCTTATTTACATGAATTTGAAAAAGTATATAATTATTATAATTTGTAAGAAGTATAAATACAGTTTGTACAAATGTTTGCAAATATAAACTGTATGTGAGTTTAGTCTATTGGGCTCTGAAAAATAATGTTCTGCTTCATGAAGCTTGATCGACCCATAACTTCTAAAGAATTCCAACTCCGCCCATGACTGAAAATATTTTTAGGTGTATGAAAGTATGATTTTGTGTATGAATAAAGGAAAACACACAAAGAAAGGACACGTTTATCGTTATTATTATCATATTTTAACCATTTTTACATCATTCTAAATAATAAACAAGCTTTAATGACATTTAAAAAAATGTATTTATAATTTTTGTACAATGGTTTGATCAGTCAACATAAAATTGCAGCTAAAGCAATATCAACATTGTTGTTAATGGATTTAATGTGAAATACAGTAGTTTAAGCATTTATTTCCATGATAGTTGCTTGAAACTATTATTTAAATATATAATTATACTAATAAAAATGTGTATTTCTTAATGAACATGGTGTGGTTCGTGTGTAGCGATAACTGGATTGTTGATTTTGGTTTCTTCTCATGTTGCTGTAACACATCCTTCATTTAGGTTTAGGCATTAGATTAAACCAGAACTAGTATCCAATAGTAATTAGCTTGAGTATATCGGGAGGCCATTATTCACATTATAGTAACCTTTTAATGGCGCCGCCTTTAACTCCACTGCAGGTAATGACTTTAAAGAGTGCTTATTAAAAGAGAAATGGTAATGAGCTTTAATAAAGCAGAACAACTTTGAAATGAAGAGCGCTTTTCAATAGAAAAGGATGGCAGGATCGGACCTGTGATTCCATTAACAAGACTAATGATTCTTTATCAGCCCTCTTATGTGTACATGGAGTTAACATTAACAGTGATTGAGGACGGGTTTCAATGAAAAGATGGGTCTTTTCATTGCCCTTTACAAAGATCAGATAAGAGAGAAAGAACTTTGCTAATTTAAATGGTTGAGAATTGATAACGGGAGTTGGACGACCTCAAACTCGGCGAGCTGAGCGGAAATCTCCTTCAGCACTCATGAGCTGTAACAAAGCAGTACGTCCGTAATTATAAAAGGAATCCGTCTCATTATGTGCGAGGATGGAGCAAGTGGAAGGAGGGAGATGAATTGATAGGGGTGTCAAAATTGGGCAGATGAAATATGACTTATCTCTCGCCTCCCCAACGGCTGATCCCGGAGAATGTGCGTCGGATACGAGTCGGGACAATGAGTCGCGGGATCGATAACAAAGTGGGGAAGACAAAGAATTAAAGAAACACGGGGACAGAGGAGGTAATTAAATCAATCTCTGAAGAACCAGCTGGAGAAGAACTCCAGCTGACAACAGCACCTGGGTGTTCTGCAAAAGGATGCCTGCGGCTGCTGGCTGTCCCAGCCGTCGCACACCAATACCAACCCCCCCAATCCCTCCCTGACTCCCCCACGAAACCCCCCCCCCCCCCCCCCCCCCCCCCGAGCACCCCGATACGGCCCACGGCTGGATCCCTGGCATCGTACCCCCGCCCTTGTCGCCGTGTTTTTTCCGAGGCGGCGTCTTCCCTCTGACGCTCGCCAACTAATTAAAGGGATGATTTGTGAATCTTTTCATTCAATTAATCACGAAAAGAAAAAACACCTCCAAATATTCCCATCGCCTCAAACAGAAAAAGTCGGTTTAAAAAAAAAAAGGAAAAAGTGATCAGTTGTAAAACACCCCCCCAAAAAAGAAGGTTGTCAAGCCACCAGATGATATTTTTAAGGCCCGTCAATCTGCCAGGCCTGTCGACGGCAGCACCAACAATACAAATGATTCTCTGGCACTATTAGTGACAACGACTCGCTCGGTGTTCGTACATCACTCTGCCTTCTTTAAACACCAGCCAAACATACATGTCGGGATGAATGACTGTGCAGTTCGCAAACAAATGTTCCCCTTCCTCCGTGTTCCTCCTCGTCTCAACATGTTTTAATTAGTCTTGAAAAATGACTTCATTTGGAAGATAAATAACCACAGTCAGTTTTTGTCTGGCAGGGCTAAAGACCGCGTTTTTTTCACCACACTCTGGCGCTCACTAGCCGCCCAACAACAAAAGCACGGAATCTAGATCTGTTTATGAAATACTTACTTTCGTTATTTTACATTTTTATCGTATATCTTTAGACAATATTTTGTGGCTAAGCAGAAACACATTGGTCTCCATGTAAGAACAGACCAGAAAAGCACATTGACAGCACATACATCCCCCAAGAGGATCATTTTAATCACTTTTTTTTTTCTAGAAAATAATCTATTGAACTACTTCCATGGATAAAATATTGTGTGGACATATAACACACGAAAACATGTGGTGAAGCAATCTTTCCAATTTTTAGTAGAAGTTAGAAGCCATACAAGTGACACAACCTTCAAACGTCCTGTACATCCAGATGGAAAAAACCTAAAATATCTGTTTCCTGTCAAGCTATGAACAGTTTTTCCAGAAGAGATCGACAAACAACAATCACAGGTTGTCCTTTTTTTTACGTTTCATACTTTTATTTCCATCACATTATTTTCCATGATATCGTTTTCTTACAACAGACGACATTTGGCCCTTGAACATATTCCTGCAGACCTTATGAGGTCATAGTACTCTTCAAAACAAATTTAACTGATTTTTTAAGAATTTTATTTTCTATGATTAATTCAAGTCCTTGTTTGACTTTTTATTTTACATTATTTGAAGACTTTTTTCAATTTATTTGCTTGTATTTCTTATTCCTGAAATTAAAAAAATGATTTTTATATCATATTTTTTCTTAGAGATTTATTTATATATATTTGAATAAAGACAAATTACACAAACAATCTTCTGCGAAGTCTTTTTAATAGTAAATTCATACTCTTGATAAGCACATTTTAGGATCTTATTTGTGTGATTTGTCTTAGGATTTTACTTAAATACATATAAGGCAATAGAATATTAAACACATTTCTTATTTGTATATTGCAAATTTTGATTTAAGATATATTTAAGAAGAGAAAAGTTTCAGTCTTCTTTACTTTCATGTTCTCATCCTCAAGCTACAGCTGGAGGCTATTTTTTTTTTCTTCTCTTTTTTTTTTTAAACTGTGGAAAAACATTCCGACACATTATTTTTTTCTCCTCCTCGTTCTATCTTTATGTTTCATTCCAGACAGGCGTCACAGAAGAAGCGCACATATCACCGCTACATATTTATTCAGAGGTAGTGGCGAGGAATGTAAGCAGGTGTAATTCGGTTGGAGTCTATCAAGATTAATTTTGTCAGGGACGTGATGAATGCAATCTGGGGAGACGCTCCGATGCATCAGTGTCATCCCGGATGAGATTTTTCATGGGAGCTGAGAGTTCCCAAGATTAAGTGCAGTATTAGTCAATGTTTTTGGGATAAGACTCTGCACTAATTTAGTGAAGAGCAACAACCTGCGGAGGAAGCTCCATTAGCAATGACAATGAACTACGGCTCCGGCGGGAGAATCTGATTAACACCACGCGCAGGAATTGCGAACTTTTTTCCGCTTGCCTGGTGATAATTTCACATTTGCAGTAGTATCAGCTCATAAAGTGCCTTTGTCCGTGCCAAAATATCTCTTTACTGGAGTATAGTCGTATTTTATGTGTCCCCAGAAGGCGACAACGTGGTCGGTTTTGACAGAGGATTTATAGATGTCAGGGGGACGCAGCGCACTTCTAAACAAGCTGTCGCAAAAGCGCTAACAGAAAAGAGCTATTTGTTTATGAATTTAGAGTTACGATGCTGTAAATATGCATCTCAACATCAAGTGCCACACTCACCACTACAGCACTTTGATGGAGTAAGTCCTACATCCACGTGAGACAAGTTTACTCCCCCTTTACTATTATTATATATATACATATTTTTTTTATCTTTTTCTTATATGAAACCTTCAATTAAAACCTAAAGTTTGCATACAATTATTGAATTAGATGAGTAAAAGATGATCCTCTTGGTAGATCAACAACTGCCGTGAATTCAAAATCAAAGTAAATTATGATATTATTTAGCTTTAAACATGGATTTTCACTTCGCTTGTTCCTTTGTTGTCATCGCAGTGCATGAAGAATTCCCAATTGTCGTTTTATGTAGCGAATTATTTCTCATTTTACTCATATTTGAAGAAAATCTATATTTTGCCACCGTCCCCTTAATTACAGGAGAATCTGGAATTACTTTTTGTTTTCACTCTTTTTCTCCAGCTAACAGTAGTGGATGATATCTCACAGAATAAGATATAATAAATAATATCTGCAATGAAAACATGATTTAGTGAAATGTCTCTGAAAAATCTTTTGATCAAAAGTTAAGTTAATCACACTAAATAATATCAGTAAATTAGTTTATTTAAGTGTGTGTGGCAGGAATTTTATGGTATTATATTTTTTAGGAAGTTTTAACTAGTGATGTATGGATAAATCGTCATGAGGCAGTATTTAGAACCCACAAGATGTCACTCTCTGATTTATAATTTGTGGATTTAAACAGCTATTCCATTAAAACTTCTCATCATTTTTGGGGCGCCACCTACTGAGCACGAAAAAGGATGACACTGCTTCATGAAGCTGTATCAGACCATCACTAACAGAACCCTCCGAACATTCACCGAATCACAATATTAACCTCAACTTTGTAGTTCTTAAAACAACTCATGAATTAGTTATTTTCAGAATCGGAAACTTGTATTGCCAGTGTTGTCAACACAACATAGGGATTATTTGTGGTGTCAGTACGGAATAAAATAATTAAATAAAATACTCACAAAATAAGCAATAGAAATACAGAACCAAGCACTAACACAGAATTGACTTTTCATTTTTGATATTATCATCAATTTTATCATCAATCAATATATTAATTTGTTGCACAGATCACATTATTGATCAATTAAATACATGCAATTATTACATAAAGTAATGTTTTTAATATATTTATTTCATTCAATCATTTAAATAGGCTGAGGACAGATAGAAAAATAGCTGAATCTCTCATCAAAAATCTTTTTTATTTAAGTGAAAAGTAAAAGGGCAGATAAAAGTTAGGGAGGGGGCAAGTGTTTAACGTATTTCACGATATAGCATTGACCTTTTTGACGACCATATCTCTCCATTATGACTCTCTTCAAGGGAAGTTTCTCTATTGAGATCAGATGTTCTGAATACGAGACTCTGACAAGCTGCTGTCAGCATTGATTTCCATTCCTCGCAGAAATATGGTGTTGAAATCCTCTCCAGGCAGATAAGTATCTTTACACATGACTGCCAGATTTGATTGCCTTCTGTAAAAAGCCAGCCTCTATTGGAGTCACTCTCCATTCGCGACACACTACATTGTATTTGACTTGTGTTATGGCACACTGTGGCCCTCGTCGAGCCCTCATCTAAATATAAATATTTCTTCCATGCTTGGCTGTGTCCGGAACCATCGCTGTGTAGCAGCAGCAGGGTTGAGGTGAGAGTCGTACGGTGGGGAATCCACTCTGTGCTCACTCTCACGGAGCATTTATGACCTTCGCCAGCTAAACATGTCGTATTGTATGACTGCGAAAGGTGCTTCTTGCTCTTTAATACACTCTGGCTGTCTGTCTTTCTTTTGTCACTTACACCTGACACCTATTGTATTTTTATTTATACTAGGAGAAGGATGGAAGTTTAAAATGTCTAATGTCAAGTCAAAATGTATTTCTATGAATAAAATAAATAATAATATTACAGAATATTGTTAAATGTGTAAATTTTGAAATGAATCGTTTTCAAGATCATATTTTTATTAATGTTTTACTTTTGTAAATACTTTTAAAAAAATTGTAAGATATTTAGAGTGAAAAGAAAAAATTGAAATAAAAAACGAATTACACTAAGCAGAGTTATTTGGAGCTTTCATTTTTAATAGTTTTTTTAATAGTTTAGGTTCCACGAATATTTACTTTTGATTTAAATATCATCAATCGATTCCTATTTTCAATATTTGTGAACCATCCTGTTGTTCCATAACTGTTATTTCAAGTCCAAAAACAAACTGAATTTCAAGATAATGGATGACTAGAATTACTCCTTATTTCCTTTCAATATTAGGGGGAAACAAAGAAAAATCTTACAATTAAGTTGTTCATTGTCTTGTATTAAGCCATAGTCTTGTTTTTCAAAATTTTACAAGATAATTTTTTTCCCTTCAGATGCTTATCATTTTTAATTAAATATGTTTTTTAGGGAATATTAATATGGCGATATATCACAATATTCTTTCCCACGATACTTTATCGATACTCACCAGCACTGTTTCAATTTTCTTAAAAAATAATGAATGTTTTTTTTTTTTATTCCGCGTTTTTTGGTTGGCAAAAGAAAATACAAAAATTACAACAATTTACTACAATTAACATGCAAATACATGCATTTTTTAGGTTGCGATTTAAATTACAGCGGCTAGATTGCACATCCTTCGCATCTTAAGATACATTAAAATCCCAAGCGATCCTGGCGATAACTGAGGACGAGAGGATACAGACCATAAGACAAATGAAGTATCAAAATATATAACAAAAATATATCGTATCGCTGCTTCCGTGTCGTGATACCTATCATCATATTCTTACCAATACACACCCTTACATACAGATGTAATATTTGTATATAAGTCAAATAAGTCAATTGTTACTTAATAAAATGTATACACTTGCATACATTTTAGTTTTTGCGCCATATACAATTAATTCAGTCAGTTTTTCTTTGAAAATGACAACACAGTATCATGAACCTCGTCCACCCATCATCATTTGTATCGACTCCTTTAGAAATAAATATGCAAGAAATAAACACAGAATTTGTCTTTGGCAAAAATAAATCCATATGTTATATTTTTATGTAGAAAAATGTTATTCCTCAGGTAATTAAAAATTAAAGCTTCAATATATCCCTGCTTAGTGATATTTTGTATTATATTTCAACTTTTCATTTTCGCCGTTATTATTTTTCACTTTCAAGTAGCAAGTAAACAATACATTTTTCTGCATGGTTTGCTTTTCTTCAGGTGCAATAATGACAACAACAAGACATGCATTTGATAATAGATATCAACTGAATAATTGTGATAACTGAATATTATCTTACGTTTTACAATCTATAGACTTATAAACACTTCCCGTGCAGGTTGTGTTCTGTGGGATCAGTGCTGGGTTTGATGCCTCACACAGCGCAATAATACATTTGGGGCGATGGGGGTCTGACATTGTCTGCGCTCAGTATAATTAAGCGGTGCATTAGAAAGAGGGCTGGAATAAAACATGAGTATGTAAATGCAGCCTGGAGCTGATGTTCTAGTGATTATTACAATGCAGATAAAGCATTCCTCACAACTGCTGGTGTGTACTGAAGCTTACCAAAACATCTGGAGCTTTTAATTGAAAAATAGCCTGGTGTTTCACTGTGCGGCTTTGTGCTAAGTGAAGTCAACAATTAAGAGGAAAATGTAATTGATAAGAATTGCATTGCTTCATTATTTGGTGTTCTAGTCGAGAAAATTGATTTATCAATTATTCACAGGTCACGGAGCAGAGGCCAAGCATTTCTGTTCGTCTCAGACGTACCGAGCGTCGGAGAATCTCTGGAGTTTCCCCGCGCCAATCAATCATCACGTGCGTATCATGTGGAAACTAATTATATTTTTGGTGATGGTCGTGGTACGAGGGGCTGCACCAGGCTTATTTACTCATGTAGCTGTTAAATCCTAGTCCATATGAAATCATTAAATCCAGAGTTAAAGAAGCAGCAAATTAAAAACGAAGTATCAAATCAGGAGTTTTGATGGCACATTACGGGCCGCAACAATAAGTGTTTGCTCATTCGAGCGGAGATATTGTATATCACGTAAATGAGGCTCTTTAATTCATCCACATTGGCTGTTTAAGAAGTGGAAGGTTGATTTCACATCCCTAAATAGTTCTCCAGTTCATCAGGAGTAACGCAGTAAGTTGCTCGATATTATTCATAGCATCATGTGATATTATGAATCTAATCATATTTGTTGCAATACATCACCATCAAAATGATTTATACAAATTAAAGGGTTGAAAATGTGAATCGTATATTTTATAGATAACTTACACCTATAAACATGTGTCAACAATTAAAGGGATGTTATCAAATGATATTCTAAGTACTACCAGAGATATAGTGAAAGTCAAACCATTTATGTCATCAGTTTCTTCAGTCCTATTAACCTAAAAAATATGCTTAATATGTCGCTTTTTAGCCAATCCTAGACGGTGACTAATTTAACAAGACAGCATAAATATATTTTATTTGAAATCATCAAAATGCTTTATAATGTTTTTTTATTAATAGAATGTTCAATTTTTTTTTCCTGTAACATTCTGTGCACTATTATTTTTATTATAAAATATATAGACATATTTAAAATATGTATTCCGGATATCACAGGAGCTTTGAATGGCCCAGTTAAGGCCCATTCATTAAGAAAGAGTGTTCCTTAACTTAAGGTTAGGTTTAACTGTAATGTTTCCTTCTTCTCTAATTCACATCCCACCTTTGGGGCATAGCCACTAATAACATTTAACATCACACCTTCAATTTCAAGCTTCAGACTCATCTCATAAAGTCTATCTGACACTCTTTTCACTTCAAGGTAAATCCCAACAATTCGGGGCTCGACCGATCCAGTATTGAAGTCGCTTCGCATATTTGGTTTTGGCACGGGTTTTATGTTGGATGCCCTTCCTGAAGCAACCCTCTGCATTTATCCAGGCTTTGGACCGGCTCAAAAAGAGACAGTGGCTTGTGACCTCTTAATATATATATATATATATATAAAATGGGGGAAAGTAGAAGTACAGAAGGAGAGAGTTAGCAATCCCCCAAAATATTTCTGGATCGAGATTGTACTTTAAAAAATACACTTGAAGTGTTCATCGACCTGTCATTATTTTCAGATTTTTTTGTTTTGTTTTATCTCTTCTATTTTCAGTGATTTTGGTGTGACTCAGACAGATGATTGGATTGTTATTATAAAGACACGGCTGGTCTTTTTACACTCTTGAGTTTGATTGCTCTGGACTTTTGCTTTACACATTCCAATAACTTTTGTTCATTTCCCTCGAGAAACCCACTCTTCTCACTCTTTCCACCCTTTTATGGTGTTGTTACATCATCGTGCGAGGAACACCGTGCATATATTACTCACCACTTTATGGCAAATGACGTATATGATGAACCCATAAACAGGACAACGTTTTATTAACACTTGCTGTATTCTTTCGTCTTTTGTTTCGTCTTGAAAAAAACGAGTACATTCTTTTACACCAACATTCTATGACAGAAAATAACAGGGTTTTTTTGTATTGTTTGTATAAAAAAAATTGATGATTTCACAAATGAGTGTGGGAAGTTATTATGTTTAAACTCCCTTGTTTTTAATTCCCTTATAACTGAAAAGGAATATTTCTAGGTTGCAACATATAGACAGACAACCACAGACACAGTTTGTGTTAATGTAATGCTAGCTATTGGAACTCAAGATGCCCAGCATCATCTATAATCGAGAAATGAAAGTTGATTTTAATAATTAAAAAAAAGCTAAATAAGTTAAGTTAATATTTTTCTATAGAAGAAGATGGTGGCAGGAATAACTCAAAATAGTTTCCCTATTGTCTGGACCTATTAGCAACTTTGTGTTTGTTATCTTGTCCTGTCTGGAATGTCTGTACCGAGTTATCTAAGCTGCTACCGTACGATGACTGCACACTTCAAGCATGCACTCCTTCTGTTTATCATTATTAATCACGCACATATTTCTCAAACTTCCTGCCTGTCAGAAAACGTATGAAACATAAACACAGAATTTTAAATAATGCTGTGAACGACGACTGACCCTCAGCTTTGCCTAAAAAGGTTTACATTTTTTAAGCGAGTAGATTCCGAGTGAGATTCTCTGCTGCTATTCCAAGTAATGTCGGACGTTTTATACGCCGTCATCTTCCTCCTGGATAATCTCTGCTCTTTGAAGAGAACATTCCTTCATCCCGCCTGTCTGGAGTCTGCAGATTAGTGGGTCCTGGGGGCGGAGGCTGTTCATCTGCCAATATGGCACCGGGCTGAGTGATAGGCATGTGGCGATGTCACTAATGATCGGCCCGTAATGATTGGCTGACGGGGGAGGAGAGCAATAGATTGTCAACAGGGGTTGAGTTAAAGAGGAGCTCTAATGATCTACCTTTAAACTGCTTCACCTCCTCTATCACTTCATCTTCTGCTCTACCACTCGTCAGCGCTCTGTGCCACGGAGGCGGCCGCTGTGTTGTGTCTCAATGCCACCTTGTGACGCACTGTAAACATCTGTCACCCCCGAATCTATATTTCATGCTATTACCTTTTAGGCCTTGGGCCGTGTGCTGTAAGCCTCGGGGTGCTTGATTTTCCACCAGCGTGAGCTTTCGGCGGAGGGAGGATCAAGTCGTAATCATGGTGCTGCATGCCGGTGTTTTAGCAGCGTGTGTCCTATATACCGACATCCCCAGTGGTTCCGATTCTGTAGCACTCAGCGAAATGAAGAATACCTTCTGACCTCTATTTTTATCAGACGCTCTGTTACAGCTGTCTCGACTCCACTTCTTAACCTGCCGTGAGAATTCGTCTGACAGGATGGAATTTATCCTACGCCAAGTTCCAAGCAAGTTTTTGGGGTAAGAAAACTCACAAGGGCTTTTGTTTTTAGTATTTTGTTCAGTTCAAGTTAAGGAGCAAACAAACTTTTAATGACTGGAATTATGCTAACACGCCTCGTTTTTTAATAGTTTAATTATATGATGAATTGCTGAAATGAGTGACTAAACAAATGTCAAAACATTGTCTTTTGCAAATGTAATATTCTCAAAGATGTAGAAATGTGTCTCATACTGTATGTGTCAAAAATAGTTGTAGAATTATATTATACAAATTTCAATGTCGTTGTAAATGTAAACCCTACATGTCATGGTCCAACTCACCACATAATACATTTCTGATTAAAAAAAAAATATGTATGTTTTACATGCCACCCATTAACATTTTACTAAATTGTGTACTTGCTATTATAGCTAGCCGATAACAGTACTACTGTAGATGTTCCAAGCTATAATTTTCCACCCCATAACTCTTTTGTATATCATTGTATATATTTTACAATTTTAAATCAAAATGTTAACAATTTCTAAATAAATAATGAAGCTATAACTAGTAACATCAAAATGATTAAATCAAGCATCAGTTTGATACACACTTCTGAAATAACTTAAAGGGCAACTAATGTATTGATTTAAGTGTGTCTTAAATGGATTATATATAACCTATGGTTATATGTGGATAATGAAATATCTTTACAAATTAGAAATCATACTAGTTTGGAGAATAACACAAATATGCTGTTACCTGAAGGGTATAACCGTGTATTAAGATATTTGGGCGACCTTGTGAAACATCAATAGGCAGTTTAGATGGAACCACGAAATACGTTTTGTACCTTCTAGTACTATTGTTATAGACACTGATGTTATCGTGACACATTTTAAGAAAAGTGCTGAAACTTACCTGTCCAGCAGCCAAACAATGCTGTTCCATTAAGTAAGTTACACTGTCCATGTACATGTAACATTTCACTTCCTGAATTGACCCTCCAAAGAGTGACAGAGCTAAATTCAGAAGCAAGTGGACATCGCAGCTCATATTTTTGACATTTGATAAATGTTTTCTGACACTGCTGAGATTTGTTGTCATCAAATTCCCTTAACCAATGAGTCAGATGGCCTTTTAGTTTTACCGTCCCACTTGAGTCAAGATAAAACCCATAACTATATATACTTGCAAGCTGTGTATCACTGCTCACTCATGATAATTGATAATTCCTCAATAATAGTTTCTCTTTTCCGTCTTGAATTTTATTGCCATAACGTTTCTACCACGATCCAAATTAACGTATAAAGACTCAAATCAAATCATTATAGAGTCCAAGAAAGACGATCTGTCCTGCAGATTAAAGGGAAAAGATGGTTCCAAATTAAATATCAAATGATAGCAGGGGGCGAAGAAAGGGTCGAGATTCGGGCAGGGTTTCAAGAATGCTGACAAGGCAGGATGGCAAATCAATATTCCATGGAATCTGAAAATCATGGGACAAGTGTGAACCTGTGTGTCGTTGGGATGGTTACCCAAGTGCGACATACAGTCTTAAAAAAGTGAATCCAATGCGATATTTGAGGCTAGCTTTACAAAGATTATAAGTGGTGTATACACCCAGCTAAAAACGGTAGACTTTTACAGCATTAAAAATTTTGTTTTCAAAAATAACTTTAATAAAGCCACACTGTAAAGGGGTACATTCTTTTTCTTTAATCACTGTTCAGTTTTCCCGAATAAGCATATAAAGTGTGTGGGGAAAGTGCTGTAGCTTTAACTTAATGGGCCTAGATTCATTGCATCATAATTCAGCCCACAGAACTCAGCCTCTTGACCGGATGACTGTATTTACAAATTGTCTGCGGCCGCATATTGGCTTTGGACGGATGATGTCACAGATACAACTATCTTACAAAGTCTTTGAGTGTTACATAGCTGAATATGGAGTTTTTAGGAAAAAATTAGCATCTTTCTGATTTTCACCATTAACACTTCTACGTAACACCAACGACTGCTTTCGTTCCTTTTTGGATAGGCTAGGATTAATTTTGACATTCATAATCTCTATTTTTGATGGGTTAAAACCTTTTAAATGAGACAGAAGTGATGACAGAAGTAGTGGTAAACTTTGATACTACAAAATGGTGGCAACATCTTTAGTCATTATTGCAAAATCTATTTATTTCAACTGAACAATCCACTTTTTTAACACCATTATTTCCTTTTAGAGCTCAAGCAATTGTACTGATAAATAGCCAAAAATGAAAGTATTTTTATAATAATTATTAAAATTATTATTTTTTAGAAGTTATTAAAAAAGACTTGTTTCTCAAAAACAAAGTAATTCTGTGTTGTACAGTACGTAACTGATTGAGTCAAAGAAATGTAGCACGGCGTCTGCCCGACTCTTAAAGCACATTAAAGAAAGTACTTGTCTTTGAATGTCCTTCGTGCATTTGTCCATCACCTACAGTATCCATCAATGCCATCCACATGGAAGCGTAAGTGCCTCGCATGATCACACATCAACATATTTTAAACAGCAGCCAGAATTAGAGACCACTTTCACCCCATCACATTTTTAATTACGGTTGATTCAACGCTCGTCCTCTCAATATTATTTTATCTCATTTAAGGGAAGAAATGAAAGGAGGAGGGGGCGGCAACTACTTTTCCTAATTTAAGAGAGTGTTAATGAGTGGCTGCTAACCTTTCCCGGTTATCCATCATGCGGTAATGGAAGGAAGGATCTCTCTTTCAATCTGCTTCATTAAAAACTTTCTATTAAATCTAAATATGACGCATGGTACAGCTGAAATTAATCGAGTGTTTGAATGTCCGATCCACTCTGCTTGAATCCACCTTGAGCATTTAGACCACGTTGATTTGAAATAAGTATTATTTAGGGACGACAGAGTTTTCTTAAAGCCGTCCAGAACAATGAAACGCTCGCTTCAGATTGAAGTTGCATCATTAGTGGAGAATCAATCATAGCTGCATATTAGAGTGGATTGTTTACAGCATCAATTGATGTCCGGGTTTAATGGCTGAAATACGGAGTACATTTTGAACTCGTGTTTGCTTTGACGGATGGTTCTGAACGAGTACAAAGCTACGATGGGCCACGAATCATTTAAAGTACATGTTTGTTTTGTTATGTGGATGATGCCTTTATCAGGTTACAAATAGAACTTTAAATTAACAAATCATGATGAAAGGTTTTCGGGCCTCATTCTTCATTCCCAATTTGAAGTTGTTTTGGAATTGCTTGGTTGGCCATGAGAGTACTGTGAATGATAGTTATAATTCACACAAAATTTAGAGTTATAGGCAAAAACTTTAATGTAGCGACTGGAGCTCATTGGTCTTCGTCTACTTCCAAATATCTCTGTGGTGCTCGTCTGTAATGTCTTGATATTTACCTGGATTACTTCCTGTCATTATAGGTTGTTAGCCTAGCAGCATTCGCTAAAAACAATCTTGAAAAATACAGACTTCTTTTAGTTTTTCCGGAATAATTCCTCTTGTCCAAGCTTCGATTACAGACCTAAACCACAAAGATATTATGATGTGTTTAACTGCATAATTTTTGACGAAGATGAAGACCAAGGACCCACACTTTTGCCTATGACTCTAAAAAGGAACAGATTACTCTGAAAATAATCCTAACCCATATTCGACATAAGGCTAAGTAGAAAATTATTGAAATTTGACATTTTCCTTAAAAAACCTTTAAGATTTAGAATACAAACATGAAAAGAAGTTATCAAGAACCTTACTCGCAGTAAGACATGATGAATGTTTTCTTTGTTTGTTGCAAAAATTGGATAAAGGCAGGGAGTGTCAGCGTTTACTTGTCAAGCCAAAAGTGTTGTGTGTTTGTGTGTGTGTAGTTTTCTTTGTTTAATTGTTAAGTTTTTTTTTCACAATTCATAACAATGATGTGACTTAATTGTAATTTCTGGATTATAAGCAGCACTTTTTCACACACTATGAAAACTGTGGTTTATACAACGATGGGTTGAATCTATATAATGTTTGGAGAGGAAGCTGCCTCATCGCAACTGAATGCAAAAGATCGTTAAACTACAAGACATTTTCAATTTGTGCATAACTAACACTCATTTAATGAAAACACAAAAAGAAATGTTGATGCTAAAGCTTTTAAGTTGAAGTTTCATAGAGCAGATTAATTCGCCTTTACCACCTAACCCAAACACAATACATTCATTTATTAATCAGTTCGATAATACCAGTTAAGGTGATCAATCAGGCTGTTGAAGCAGAAAATAGAGACATTGCCGTAAATCAATTGATCAATTAGGAGGTGTTGGAGACGGCAGCGTAAAGAAGTGACTCAATGAAAAGAGATGTCAAGAGCTTTTCCAAAGAAACAAAATTTCCTCAGAATGTTCCAGTAGGCTATTTATTTTATCTTGCTGTTTTACTGCCGTGTTTTAAGCCCTTTTCGGAATTTTTAATAAATTGGTTAAAATTCTGTGTACCATAATGTGTGAAAAAAGACTATTTTCAAACAGTGGACACCTGTAGCTTTTGACGACCTAGATATTTACATTTGTATCTATTTATTAAATTTAGTTGGTTTCGCTTATTTTCTAGTGCGCTTCAGAAAAAGTCACCTGGGTGTTTGGGAAACAAATTCCTGTATTTGCCACTTCCACAACCCCCCATCTCCATTCATTCCCACCCAGATATGCTGTTGGCTATATCTCTAAACCAGATGTGTGCAGTTGCTCTGTCAATCTACTTCCCCCAAACTCCTCTTGGACGATATGGAAAAGTGCAGTAGGGCAAATAGTAAAGTCAAAGATCCCCCCTCCCCGCTTCTTGTCATAAATCATGCTTGGCACTATGGAATAAGCTACTTCTAGAGACATTGCTACTGGCGCTACACCCATTGCCATTCATCACCTGCGAGGAACTACGAGAAACTAAAAAAAAAATACAAAACCCTGAAACCACCGAAGCATTCGAAGCAACATTAGCAAAGGTGCATTTCTCACCTAAGACGGGCGGATGTTTCCTACCTGGACAAAGCTTCTACCCTTTGGAAAAACAGAACCAATTTCTCCTTATTCAGGGAAATTAGATGAACAAAAAAAAGATGGTAACAAAGTAAAAATTAAAGTGTTTCCAATTAATTTATTAAGAACCGGATCTTGTGTCAAAAATTGTGTCAAAAATCGAATATCCATACAGGGGACTGTTGCTTAGAAAAGAGCAGAAAACGGCGAGTCATACACATAAATGACGTGCCAGACTCCCTCTACATGAACTAACCTTTACCCTGCACCTTAAAATGACTGCTGTTTTTCATTCTCCTTGAAGAGATGTGACGGGCTCGGCAGTAATGGCACTGATGAATGCCAGAATAAACAGACGGTGGGAGACAAGACAAAGACGAAGATGAATGAAGGTTGGATTCTTGGCACTTTCTGAATTCAGCACAAACCTGGATTTCAATTTTGGAATTGCCTGCATGTTTATTCGTGGGCCTTGGTAAACACCTGCGTCAACTGTATCTGTGCGAGTCACATGTTTAATGCAAATTTTTTTCGCTAATGCTTTTAGCTACAAATCATTTTTTTAATTAATTTAAGTCACACTCTTTATAAAGGAATAATAAACACACTCACATACAGATGGAAACCAGTTCAATAGAATTTAAAGTTAAAGTATCGAACAATATGGTAACCTACTTGAATACAAAAACCACAGAAACACTGTCTTTCTCAGAAGTTCCACTGCTATATACAAACTACACAAATGTTTATATTATTTTTTTCAATAAACTCACAGAACAAAACACAGCATACACAGTAGTTCATATTGACCCTTGTGAATACTAATAGTCACTTAGTCATAAATATGTATTCAATAATGTAAGTAATACTTCTTCTGTTGCTCTCAAGAGACAATATAAATAAACATGTACTTTTAATTACAGATTTCACACCAGAACAGATAAACAGTAGTTTACATGAATGATCACCAGCTATGGGCCTAGACTGGGACAGCAAAGAAAAAGCAAATAAAATAAAAAATGTTCTGTTGTATTGACTATTACTGTCTAAAATGTGCTTTATTTTGAAGACAAAAAGGTTGTACCTGTGTACCTCTCAGATTTACTCAAGTCATATAAGCATGCAGCACTTGAAATGTCAAGATGTCATTTAGGTTAAGTTTATATATTGATATAAATAAAAAAAAATTAAGACTGTGACAACACAAACTCTAACGGGACATGTATTTCTACGCACTACACAGGTTTTTGCAGGTCGTGCCATTTTATTTTCATCCGTTGGTCAGTCAGTGAAAATAATGCCGACATTAAACTGGGCCCTGGTGCCGCAAAGGCTGGGTATCCCTGGTCCAATGACATAATGTGATTTTTCTTTTAGCGTTACTTATTAATTATCATTGAAGAATCTTATTTTATATTTCTTTTTTGTCCCAGGGTATTTGACCATGTGTCGATACATTGGTTCGCGGGTGCATTCAGGGATATTTGGCAAACTTTTCAATGTCAAATATCATCTTGTCATTTACGGTCCTATAACTTTGATGTGTTTTTTTTTTCACCAGAACTGTCCGTCAAACATTGCTCTAGGGTAATTTACTCGCGGATCCAAAAAATACTGATTCATCTCAGATACTTGACCTCGCGACTGTGGTCTGCATTAAAAAGAGAAATATCGCAGATTTGCCAATGACTAATACTCTTGGACTGGTTCCTGCATAGCAATATGACAATTTACAGTTGGCATTAATATTAATGCGTCATTATCGGCCGTCCGCTTTGATAAATACGTACAGTGGTGTCAGGTGTAGCGTAGATCACCGGTGATGAGGCTCACTTTGCAAAACCACACATTAAAAGAGCTTTGTGAATTTAATTGGTCGAATTGCAAATCAGGTAGTCGGCCGAATAACTCATTGTCACATTTAATCAATAAAGTTTGTAAATCAGCTCATTTAATTTATAAATGATCGTATATAGATCAGGCAACCAATTAAACAATTAGCATACATTTAGCAATTAATTAATTTATCCATTAATCTTGCCGTTACAGCTGAAGTTTTTAAGCCAGCCAGTTCTGTAGCCGTTGACACGCTCAGGAGCTGTTCATCATGCCGGCCCAGTGCAGATTGCGACACAGTGAGATTTAGTGAGCGAAAAAAAATCAATGCAATTAGGAAAGAGGCTGGAAGTTGGCCTGAGGTCCGGGCCTGGACTTTAGGGAAATTTTGACACTAACATTCACACACACACACACACACACACACTCACACACACACACAGATACTTGTTAGCATCAGCAGCCGCGCGGCCTTGTTAGGCACAGATAATCGGCTATGCAATTAAAAGTCACTTTGTATTATGATTGTACATTAATATATCACTGCCTAATTATTTGTGACACCTTTGACTAATTAACAAGTAATTGAAATAAAAAACGCGATGGTTGGTTTGCTCTGTCAAAGTCTACCTGTGAGGATGTTATCTGAGAATACGCGACACGATTTTCTAACACAGCAAAGGAAACTTTTACAAAATTTCACGTGCGATGATCACATACATGTTGGCAAATATACAGATTTGTCATATTTGTAATAATACTTGTAAAATGGGTCCCAGACAGTGGATGCATGGTGGCGTATTAATAATTAATTAAAATATAGTTTATTTATTTGTTTATGTTAAGTTCTTTATTAAGTGCAACTTCCAGGTTTGGATTCAGAAACAAGATAAACAACAAATTTTTCAATGCCAAGCTTAACTGTATCAATGTATCCAAATCAGGTTTTCAACCGACATTTCACTGTCCTGGTGTCTGGTGCTCCTGAGGTTTCTGCCTCAGCAGACAAAAAAGATTTAGAATTGATAAAAGTTTGTCTTTGGATTTGTTGACATCACGTGAAAGAAAAAGAGGATACAATATCTTTCGGTTTTCTTATTTAATTGATTATCGTGGAAACTTCAAGGGGACCTAAACTAGATCCTTGCAGAACACCACAGGTACATTTTGTAGTGGATGTTAAGAAGTAACTTATGCTTAGGGAAGAATGTATTCTTCTCTCTCAAGAGAACCAACTATATGACACAGTTTGGAGATAATTTGTCATATAATACCACTGGGCTAGCACCTTCCATTTTTTTTTACCTCCGGCCTTCAGACTATTAAACTCAAACTGATCTCAAATCCAGTCTCGGATACACACCTCCTACATAAATGATGCACACAACAACTCACTGCGAGATCATTTTGGTTGTAAATTTGCCATATTATAGCAATTTTTTATTAGGAATTTATTTATTAATTACATTTTTTGTTATTTCTAGTGAGGATTTTAAATCATGAAATGTTCTCGCTATAAAAAGGGTCACTTTCTGTGCTCAAAAGGTCTAAACCCTGAACTTAAACATATTTATCACTGTTATTCATTTAAGATTCAGTCTTTAAAATATTGGAAAATAAATTATTGCAAGTGTTCATTAAGTCAGCATACTTTGATAGTTTTAGAAGCATTTGAAGAGTTGAAGAACTTGTCGTAGAGATGGTGAAGATGAGGAGAAAGAAATGCCCCTAAAACAGTGGATGAGAGGAAGGTTGAAGAGACGTCTCGGCCTCGGCTGCTGATTGTCTCATCTGTCTTGGCCAAGTCAGCGGGATGTGACAGCAGCCCGCTCACCGTTACCCACTGACCACTGGGCTTGGCATTCTCTCCTCTCACCTGCCTCCTCCACGTCTCTATCTTCGCCTCATTCTCACCTCAAAGTGCTTGCACTGGGAACTAAGATCATCTCTTCTGTGTCAAAGAGAAAGAACAGCGCCTGACAAACTCTGACTGTGGACGTACAAGAATCATTCCAGGAAGCTGACCGCAGTTTGTTGTCTTTTGCTGGCTGTCCAGGTGAGAAACCTTCACTTTAGATATCAGTGGCTGAGCAGGTGTCAGTGTTTCTTCGATGTTATTGCTTCTACATGAACGAAAGAAGGTTGGTGTGTATAGCTTAATTACATCTGTCAAGGAGTTTGTGTTTTCAGCATTGAATGTGTATAAACAAGAACAGTCAAACAGTTGTGAATGGATTGAAATCGGCTAGAAGGGAGTAGTTTGTGTTGGCTGTTTGTATCCTCGTATGAGTTTAGTAAGAATTTGAAGATTGTGTAACTTGTATGGCTTATCACTGCTGCTGCTAACACAAAAATAGCACTAGAAAAAAAAATAAAACTTGATAAAAAAAAAGCATTTCGACATTAATTCGAAAGTGTTTAGTCGTTGTTCATTTAACAACATGTTTTCCATTTAGATGCTATGACCTATGAGATTTAAAAACAAAGGAATGCCACTGACCTAAGTACTTGTTGTTCTAGTGTTGATTCTACTTGAGACTTTTGGATATTATATTTCAAAATACCTTTCTCTGGTGTCCCACTTGGATTGATATAATCTCAGCAGTGCTTGAACAATCAAGGATAAGGCTACTTAAATTTGTTGGCCTTATCCTTAAATAATGCCACTTAAATTAAATTATTTTGGTTCCATGCACACGGCTCAGGACCAGAGGAGAGAAATATTTTCAGGCTGTTGCTCCTAAGCTTTGGAACAATCTTCCTCTCTCTTTGCGCTTGATGGAGTCTACTGACTCCTTTAAGAAACACCTTAAGACGTTTCTATTTGTTCAGGCTTTTCCTTGAATTTCTCGAACTCCTGTGTTGTTCTCAGTCTTATCTTGATCTTTAAAGTATGTACTTTTTTGAGTATTGTTTTGATTGTTTAAGCGCTTTGTGACCCTGGTCTCGAAAAGCGCTATATAAATAAATATTACTTACTTACTTACTTACTTACTTAAAGTGACCCAAAAAATCTAACTTTACTCATTTTCAACTCAACATTATGTCGACTAAGTTTTGGGAATATTTTCAAGTGAGTAATCTTTTCCTTTTTAGAGTTAAGACAAACATATACATCCATTTGATGGATGTTTAAGCGTCTTTTAGAGAAAAATTAACCTTAGCTCCAGTCCTACGCTAAAATGGATTTTTTTTTTTTTAAACTCTAAGGATCGGATTACTCTGAAAATAATCCCAAACCTTATTTGACATGAGGGTGAAGTCAAAATTTTGGGTTAACTTCAACTTTAAATGTTCCCAGAAGGACGGGAAATCATTCTTAATCGTCTTAATGATTCCAGGTTTGTTCAAAACATTTGCACTTTTAATCCATTATGTATATGTTTTAATTTGACAGAGATGTTCTGAATTTAAGCCATTTTCTCCTTCCAGACTACAATCAATTGCACTGAAGACAAATAGGATATAATTTGTATTATATGATGATAAACATATTAAAGATAATAATGTAAACAATAATGCATCAATAACAATAATAATATCAACTAGACAATTCCCGGGCAGGAAATCGCGAGAGAAGGTTGTCTGCTTTTCACTGTGACAAAAAAAGGTTCGAATACCACTTATATAATTTGGACTACCTATATTTAAATTTTGAATGTTGTTTTCACGAGAATATGTATGCAAGAGCAGGAGATGTTTAAAAAGTTAAAAACTTTTTTGACCTCGTCCTATTTATTCCTGATGGGAAATTTATCTCATTTTTTACGCCATGAAAAAAATATATTCTGGTGAGAAAAATAATAGCACCGCAAGTCCACTTTTTTATGTATTTTTTGTTTGTATGCGCTCAAAAAATCCAAAAACGGAAGCAGCATGAAAACTAAATAGAGGCCCAGGGAATAACAATAGCGGGCTGTGCTCTGCACAACAGCCCAAAAATAAAAAATGCAACACTGGCTTTTGCTCCCATTTTGCATGAGCTGAACTCAAATATCCTAATAAAAACATTGTCTGCATGTGTGGATTGTGTTGGTTATCATGGAGGATTGAATCACGGCCAACAGTTATACACTGCCTAAAAATAGCGACATGTCGAGTGCCTTTAAGTTGTGGCCGGCCTATGGCTCACCTGTGCAACAATCATGCCTTCTAATCCTGTTGATATGACACACCTGTGAGGCGGGAAGGATTCTCTGGGAAGGAAAAGCGATCACTAAGAAAGATTAAAACTGATTTGTGAACATTTTTTTAGAGATAGTGGTATTTTGTCCATCTGGAAAATGTTGTAGATCTTTAAGAAGAACACATTATTGTGGACATCTGAACTGGCTTGTTTTAGTTCTATACAAGCTAAAGAAGCAAACAAGCTAAATATATCTCGCCTTGCCTCACACTTAAAGGTTTCAAATTCTAGCGCCAAGTTTTGATGGTATAAGGATGTTTAAAATAAACTATAAGTGAAAGCTGTTGTGAATCATGGAACTTTACTGAAGCATCTGCTAACTTTCTGTACTTCGGTTTAAGTCCAGCAAAGCACTCTCTACAACATCCTGTTTTATAATTACAATTTAGTTTGAAACTACAAATAAGTGTGTAACATACTCCTTACTGCAGGAAGGAAAAATGATACTGTTGCATACTGGGATGTAAATAACACTCTTTCAAGCGGCCAAAAGTTGTTGCATCATGGCACTTAATCACTGGCTCCACCTCTCAGACGTGTACGTCATCGGGACATATCGTGAGGCGGCAACAGCTTAAATCGATGAATCAATGAGCGCACAACCTTTCTTGTCGCATTCCAGATGAAATGGACGACCAGCTTGATCAGTCCTGGTAGCAGTGGACTTAAGTCAGGATGTGCTTAATATTACCAAAATATCAATAAATACAGGGAATAGTTTTTATCTAACCATAAATACCCGTGACCCCCTTTTCTTAACGTGACACAAAATAAAACCCCATTTTTTTGGCTCAATCAAGCTCATCATCTTATCCTCACTTCTGTACTTAAAATGATTCATTCTCGCCTGCAGTCCCGGTTCCAGGCGGCAGCCGTCTCGTCAGGGATAACAGATGAGCACAGATGAACAGTGTCAGGTAAAGTGCGGTGAGAGACGTTTAATGTGTTTTATATCAGTGTGTCTGAATTGTCCAGGAACACTTGAATCACTCAGTGTCAACCAAATACGCTGTAATGAGACTCGCCTCCTCTCATCTGAAGACACATGTCTCTCTGCTGTCACTCACGCTAACGGAATAAAAAAAAAGGGGGCTTTTTCCAGTCTTTTGAAGCATACTGCCTATATGATAGTGACGCTCTTAGAGCATCCGGGAATTGCTCATGCAGGATTATCTCATTACAAGCTTCCCAGAGAAAGGACAGGGGTCACACTCTGGAGCTCACTCCAACATCTGGAGTTTAAAGAACATAAACGCTTAAATAAGGCAGCAATCTGGATCAAGACACTTTCTTCATGGTAGAGTTCTTCTTTAAAGCTTTCCCAAAATGATCTGTCATTTTTTTTTTCTTTCTGTACTTGCTCCGAGCAGTGGATGAGTTTTGGCGACGCATCAGGCTGCCGTTTGTGGTTTGACTGTGTTTCTTCCAGGGCTGTGACAAAGACTGGTCTGACAGGCAGGGTCTGCGAAACATCCCGCCTTTCCTTTTCCAATTTCCTGCACAGTTGCCAACACAAACCTCTTAGAGCTGTGATTCTGTTTGTCAAGAAATGAAGCAAACTTGAGGCATTTTTCCCGACACTTTCTCACCCCTTTGATTTGTGCTTAACTTTACTCACTTATCACCTCCACAATATATTAAAGTTAGACCTGATTCTTTTTTAGGGAAATGTGAAGCATCCCCTGCAACATTTTGACCAGGTTTGAGGGCAATACAATTTCCTCAGGGGCCACATTATATACTGCGGCCGTTGCAAGGGACCATCAAGCCAATAGAAAGGATGAAGAGACACGGAAAAAAGGGAAAAAATATGTGATTATGCCATGATATTTTATAATGAAGCTAAATATTCCACAATTGTTATTTTAATTGATATAAAATGTAGGAAAAATAAATAAAAAAAAGGTATTTGTTGAATAATAAAGAAGTTAAAAAAATATATGTATTAGTTGTATTCATTCAGTCAAAAGGCCAAATTATAGGCAAAAATGTATTTACATTTTTATTTACTGACTTTAGCTCAGTACGTCTAAAAAGACACACTTAAAAACATCTACCTTTTTCCACATTCAAACACCTCTGTGGTGCTGGTTTGTAATGTCCCTTTTGTTGTGACACCTTAAAAACCTGAAAAAACGAGACTATATTTTAAGCTTGTTTGTAACTAAAGTTATCAGTGTCTATCTGTTTTCTGCCTCATGTCTTTTGTAATTGAAACACATTGCAATTAAGGCTGCTAGCCTATCAGCTTCCACTAAAAACAAGCTTAAAATAGCGATTTTCTAATTTTTCAGAGCAATTTCTCTTGTCAAGGCTTTAATACAAGATGGTTGTTACAGACGAGCACAACAGAGGTACTTAGATGTTTTTAAGTGTGTTTATGGACGAAGATGGAGACCACTGAGCTCCAGTCGAAACATTAAAATAAACATGCATTTTTGTTTTCCTATAACTTTAAAAAATAACAACTTACTCTGAAAATAATCCCAACCCTTAGTTGACACGAGGGTGAGTAGAAAATGAATTAATATTGAATTTTGGGTGAACTATTGTTTAACAAACCTTTAATTAATCAATTAAAGAACCTGTTAACATAACATTATTATAAAAATGTGTCTTTGAGTTTACTATTTATGCATTTGTGCTTAACTTTAATAATGTATCACCGCCACAATAAGTAAAAGTCATAGTTAAAAAAAATGTTTTAAATCAATATTGGGAGAAAAAATTACTAAAATGTTTGCTTGAATTAAATTACAATATTTGATCGGCAGGCCTCGTACAATTAAAAAAAATGATTTAACACAATAATACAGTTTTGTGGAACTTGTTGACAAAGTACTTTTTCATTCAAATACGTGTTTATAATTGTATTTTTTTTATGCACCAGTAAATTAGTTAAATGCCATCGGGCTACTTTATGAACCAAATAAATTAAAATATTTTCAAAACTACAAGCTTTGGCTACAACTGATGAATAAAATAAAAAAGATATATTATAAATATTACTCCCTGCTTAATTGTAAAGACACATCATATAGTTGGTTCTCTATCGAGAGAAGAATACATTCTTCCTCCTCTCATCCACTACAAAATGTACCTGTGGTGTTCTGCAAGGATCTAGTTTAGGTCCCCTTGAAGCTTCCACGATAAACAATTGAATAAGAAAACCAAAAGATATTGTATCCTCTTTTTCTTTCACGTGATGTCAACAAATCCAAAGACAAAGTTTTCCAAACCAAAAATAAACTTTGTATTCCAAGTGTTCTGTTAAGATCATAAGAATGAGGCACGCCTGTGGACTCATGTGTTTTTTAAAATTCTTATCAAAGGCACATGCACCAGCCTGATCATCCCCTCGCTGTCACAAAAGAAAAGACAGAGGTGTGTAATTATCTCCACCTGTGCCCCGCTGCATCGTGAGGTCGAGATGAAGCCATTAGCTGTCTCCACTCTGGCACCACCCAGAGTTTGTATACATCTGTGTCTTATTTTCCTTTCTGGCACAATCAGTCCTGCAAGCTAAGCAGGCATGACTAGATTTGGCAAGTTCCAAGGACTTTGGCAAAGTTCGTGCGGAGGAAGTGGTGAGATGATGGGAGGGGGAAGAGCTGGCATGGACTCTGTGTTTGCTTTGTCCCTGGACTGTAAGTTGAGCCGGGTGTGTTGCTCAAAGAGGATGCTTAGTTGGTCACAACAATCCACAGAAGAAGACTGTTTAAGTGAATGGGTTTAGATGAGACTCATTCATTTGATACTTATATTTCCTGCCATTATGACGAGAGTATAACTCAAATGAACTGTTTCATTTCGAAACGTAAGTGGTGCAAGATGGATCATGATGTATTCATTTAATTTAAATTCACCATACAACCTTGAAACAAATGTGGTCTCTTGAAAGAAATGAATGTTGACCTATGCAATGGCTGGCCTCTCAAGTACTAGAATTAGACAACAACAACAAAGAACACGTTATAAAAACAATGATGGTTGGAGAAAAAAAAAATAGGGAAACCTTATTTGTCTCTTTTCTCCTGTCACACACTCTTTGAATGCAGGTTACATTACAATATGATAATATAATATTAGGTAAAAATTAAGACATTTCCTTCCTTTGTAGCTGAAATATATGTTTTGCAGGCCATCCATTGAATGTCTAGGTTTTTTTATACTTGCGCACCTAGCAAGGTTATTTAAAGAGGTTTTATTTTTTATTTAAGATGGAACATATTTCTAGAAGTTTTTACTTTATAAAGACCTACCCCGTCTAAAATCTCGCCAAACGAGAGGTTACGAGAGAGGATTCCATTATGACGTGATAATGGACTTCACTACTTCTCCGGCCAGCTGTAATCACTCCCCACCTTGTTTATACAATGAGTCACTTAGAGGTGGAGACTTACAGGAGTAGTGGCGTGCAGTGACAAATCTTGATGCTTGACCAATCACAGCAAAGTAGGGGCGTGGTTACAGTAAACAAGATTTAATCTCCAGAAAAAGTATTTTCAGTGGGCCACGTTTAAGCAAATTTTGTTATGTAATGATTCCCATTAAAAGACAGTTTTGTAAAAAACCAAACCAAAAATCAGTTTAAGAGACATTTAAATTGAACACATTAGTTGACCCAAACGAAAACAAAACAGTGAAACAAGAAAATAAAAATCAGATTTTCAGATGAAACTCAACAAGAGTTTCCCTCAACGAGTTTAAGACCTTATATCTAGACTCTCTATGGGACGACATCGAGTTCTTAGGATTTAATCAACATTCATTTTCATCTGTTAAACAAAGATCATCATCATGAGCAGACAGTTTTTTTTTTCATACGCTCTCCAGCAGACGCCTGAGCCATCCCAGTCTCAACGTCGCCTGCTCCTGCTCAGCGTTACCCTCGTTCGGAGGCTCATCCTCTATTTCACTCAAGTGTCTGACCGGGGAAAAAAAGCTTCATTGTGATTTCAGTTTTGTCAGTTTCGATTAGCTGAGTGGCGCTTTTGTCTGCTCGTGCAAGAGTGCATGTTGTCACAGCTATTTACAGCCAATGACCAGATATAAAGGCCAGACTATGGCGGGCGTGTAAACAGCCACATCTGTTTGTGCCCACCTGCTCCCCGTGTTTACCAGCCTTGTAAATAATGAAATAAGTCGAGCGAATTATGACTGCATAAAAAATATCGCGGCAGCATGGACGCTGCTTTAAATGACATTGTAATTAATCAACATTACACTGGAAAACTTCTCATTTGTTAATAGGAATAAATAACTTCATCAGAGGAATGCATTTGTACTGTACTTATTTATTCATACGTCTCCCTCTGAGTGTTTGTTTTCCTTTTAGTCCCTTGAACCTTGCCACCCCGCGTGTGACATGGCGGCTGTAAGCGAAGACGGAGAGGCGGGCTGGTTCAGAATGATCACTATCATTAACATTCATGGGGGGTTCACTTATCATCCCTGACTGGAGGGACATGGCAGCCATTATGAGACGTCCGCAGGTGGAGCGCCATGATACATATTGCATCTTGCCACAATGGATTTATGTATTCAGTAACAAAAGAAAAGTCTAATGAAAAAATACACAAGGCAATCTTTTATTCCTCGCCTGACTTCAAGTGAGGCCACCGGGCCGCGTGAAGACGAGCGGCGGTGGGGGGGGGGGATTCCGGAACTGTTCACTGACCTCTCCGCCCGGATGTATTTGAATGCATCACGGTGCTTTCACTGTCCACTTGCCATTTTATTGTCTTAATAAGTAGATAAAAAGACCAACATCTATAATACACTGATAAACTGATATAGTTCACCTAATTTCACTCATTTTCTACTCACCCTCATACCGACTATAGTTTGGTATTATTTTCAGAGTAATCCGTTCCTTTTTTGAGTTATAGGCAAAAATGTAGATCCATAATAGTTAGCGTCTGGAGCTCAGTTGTCTTCGTCTTCATCTTTGTCCAAAAAGTCACTTAAAAATATCCAAATACTTTCATGGTGCTCATCTGTAAAGTCCGTCTTGTATCAAAGCCTCCACAAGAAGAACTGTCCTGGAAAAACTTAAAAAAGTCTTTATTTAAAGCTTGTTTGTAGCAGAGGTTTCATGAATAACAAGCCATACAGATAGGAATATTGCAAGTGTTTCCAGATGGCACTGTCTACAGTTGAGATATCAAAATGGACAGCTTTATTTTATCATAATAGCCAGTAGCTTTTGTCACTCATACATATTCTGTTTGAATGGTGAAACATGTGTGCATTATTGTAGACCTGACTTAAAGTCAAGGCGAGACTGGAGATTGTCAAGACCAAAACCTTTTGCAGATCAATACCAGGACAATCCCAAGACCAAGACACCTCCAGATTAGGACTAAGACACTTCCAAGACCAGAGAGTGCAGAGACCGAGACATAAACAGACCAACTCAAGACCAAGACTTTTTATAGAACAAGTCCAAGAGCGAGACTAAGACGAATAGTACACACATATTAAACACACTACCTTGTGTGGTTTATAGAATAAAAGTATCAAATTGGAGTCTCTGTTGAGTGGACAATAAATAGGCGTGCCATCATTTGTAAAATATTATTCATTAAAGGAGGAGAAAAATAATCACAGCCATTAAGGTCGGAGATTAGGTAAAATGTTAAAAAACTCAAGTCCAAGACCGTAGAATAGGGCTGGGAAATTGAATTTCCTAAGGTAGAACATTAGAACTCTTTTGATGGGCCACTAAATCAACAAGACAAACTGTATAAAGTATTATATCAAAAAAAATATATATATACAATAAAAAAGTAAATAAAATCAAATTAATTAATTTTGCAAGAGGTAAAATAAAGTTAAAACAAATGAATTGTATAAAACTTTCTATTTTTTCATTTTATTTAATTATCCTGAGTCTAAATAAACTGTCCATATGATTCTAACACTTTATGTCAATATTTTTTTTTACAAATGTCTTTTGTGCTGCTTTTTCCCTTTTGGGGGTGGCGGGCACACCGGGTACACCCTGCACAGGACACCATTGCAAAGGATAACGTACCTCCATCAGATGGATCATTAACATTTTTTATTTTATTTTTCTCATGCATTAACTTTTAGAGTGATTTCTGACCCAAATGCAAACAATTGGGTTGGTTGTTGATGCAGATACATTTCCACATGCTTGATTTAAGACACAATTTCCCATCTGAAATTTCCGGCAGAAGCAAAAGCTCCCAGTCCAGTAATAACCTAATTGGAGAGAAGCCTCTAACTAGTGTTGCTCCTCTGTGATGCTGCGTATAAATAGAGTCTATAATGGACTGAGGTGTGATGCCATCATTCATCTCTGCTGAGAAACTCTCTGGGTTCAGGTCTTTGCTCATTTTCCTAATGACGCTCTTGTTTTAGGTTTGCACTCACTTTAAGGTTTATAAGATTCCAGCTTAATGGACACAATTCATCACGAGCTCTCTTTCCCAAGTCCTGTTTACTAGCTAAACTTATTTCACATAGACAATTGTATCATTGAAAGACGCCACAGTCACCTTAAACATCTTAATTTGATCCCTTTAAAAAAAATCTTTTAGGTTAAAGTTTGACAAAAGGAGGCGAAGAAGAGAGTGCATACGGGGCTGTTTGAAACTATGGACAGTGGTTATCTGTGAAGAGTTTAGGCAAGAGTTGAAGAGAAGGATTGGACAGTTAGATTATTTAATGTTATGATGTTTTAAGTCAAGAAGAGTTTGAAAAGTCAAAGATGCTCAGGGTGTCATTGGATTCAATAGTTAAGTTAAAAGATTAAATAGTTGTTGTTTTTTTGCAGTTGTGAATAGAGGTCCCTGACCACAAGGCCGAGAGCTTGAGTTTATTTTTATTGTCTGAAAGGTGTTTTATTTTGAAAGAGGACCAGATCTTCTGCAAAGAAAACATTAGCCTCGGACCCTTCAAACTTCAAGATGCTTGTTTTGGTCAAGTTTTCTAAAACAAGCTAACAAAAATTGTGAAAATAAATACTCTTTAGGTGACCATTTTGTTGCTGAGAAAAAAAACTGTCCAGAGCTGGTTGTATCTTTCATGTTCTTGACCTCCTTCCTTTTTCCTGTAGTATTCTTGTCGCATTTTCCCCTAAACCAGTCGGTAGAAATGATGGTGACGTTAAACTGGTCTGTGGTGAAAACATGGCTTGTTGGTATTAGACCAACATTTATCTCTGCTGTGAGACTTTCTAGATTCATTTTCCAAAAGATGCTATTGTTTTAGGTTTGCTCTCACTTTCGGGTCCATGGTGTTAAAATGGTCTTGGACCCTTGGAAAAGCTCATGGGGAGACATTTGGGAGACCAGATGATTTGGACATATGAAGAGAAGATAGTGGAAGTGGTGGATGAAGGTACTAGGGAAAAGGAGAAGCCAATGAGGTTCATGGAAGTGGTAAACAAGGACAGAAAGTGGGACGAGCAGTGGTAACAGTGAGAAAAGTTGGACTATCGTAGCAGAAACTCAGCCTTATCATATTGTGCAACAGTAAAGGTAGTAGATGGATGGTGGAGCAGATATTTCAACCAATCAGAGTTATCGGTTTCACACAAGCGTGAGGATATCAAGCATAACTCTCCTTCAGTGAATAAAACATGTTCAATCTGTAGCTTTTAACATAAATTTATTTCTAATTATTGGTGATAAGAAATATGACAAATGTTGTACATCAGCAAGAAGGTCCTGGGTTCAAATCCAATGGCTGTCTGTAAAATTGTGCTTTTGATGGTTGAGGTTTCTCCCACTTACCATGTAGCTAGACCCAATATTGTCACAATGAGATCAAGTGTAAGATAATAAATTAATGAGTTTTGCTTCTACTTGGAACCTTAAAAACTTTACCATACATACAAATCTATTTGTGGATTGTTTAATTTCTTGCACTAGATGATTTTCTGGCTGAAAACCAAAAGGCTGCTGCGTTTTAACCACTGTTTCTCCCATTTGCGTTGCCCGTAGGCTGGCAGGTTGCACAGCGCATTACCATCTTGCCACAGCTTTTAAAACACATTTGGTCCATGAAACACAGCTGGCATCTTGGCCAGCGCTGCACGGGAAAAACGGAACGTTAGAGTTGCAAATATAAAATTGAACCGGCGCTCTTTCGGGACGGCAGGAGCACGGAATGCTTTCCCAAAACAAAGTCAGAGATGCTTCAGAAGCTTTATAACGCCAGCTAATTTAATAGACTATAACGTTGTGTGTGTGTGTGTGTGTGTGTGTGTGTGTGTGTGTGTGTGTGTGTGTGTGTGTGTGTGTGTGTGTGTGTGGGTCCGCACGTGGCTGCCCCCGCTTGTACGTCTGTGTGCAGGCTCAAGTTCAGGGACTCTGCAGAGTTATGTGTTGCTAAACAAAACTAAGATCCAACAGCTCAGTGTGATGCCTTTGCTTTCCAATCTCATGCTTCACGCCTGCTGCCTCTCCATCACGGCTTCGTATTTACAGGCGGGACCCCTCATGAATCCCCTGAGGAGCAGATGATGTGCCGGGTCTTAGTAGGGACCACATCCTATGAATAGTTCTCCTCACACTATGAATATTGTTCCGGAGGACTAGTTAGTGGCCTAAATCTACTGTCGGCATGACAGTCCGTCGTCTATTCATCTGTACAATATAAACTCACTAATGGCATTGACTGATTCTCTCCATATATCCTGCAGTGTCTGTGGTTTTATTCAAGTGTGCGTTCTTTCTCTTCTCTATCTCATTTTGAATGCATCATAAATCCTCGTCCATCTTTAAACATACCCAAAATGAAATGTGTAAGAGAAGGAACCCGTAAATATGAAAAGTCGCCCCACCATCATCAGCATAATATGCCTTTTAAAACGACAAGCAATTTGTTTTTTTTTATTTAAATATATCCATGATTTATTGACTAACTGTATTCAATTACCTAGTAGTAAAAGACAGTCAAAGTGTATATACTCTGTACAAAAGGACACATGACGACATAAACCTTTTTTTCAAACGTATTTCCAGAGACTCAAAGTTATACAGCCACAAAATGTTTGAATCATTTTTCCAGAATGTCTTAGAAATAGCTAAACTTAGAATGTCTATCCTACAGTAATAACCAAAAAACAGAGATCTTTGTGTTTCAATTTATTTTTTATTTAATTTCCTTTCATAAAACTATAAATGTAACCATTTGAAATATAGAAGCAGATTTTAATAGAATACATATTAAGGAATAGAGTCAAAAAATACCAATCACACGTGTGAAATTCTGCCCCCACATATTAGTGACCGATCATACAAAGTGTGCTACAATGACAGTGTCGTTAACGCTTGTGTTATCTGGGGGTCAAGGTGACCCGAAGGCCCGTAAACAAATGTGTTTTTTGTATCCCTTGTGTTGCTTTTAGGTCAAGATGAAAGACTACTACATATGTATTTATTGAAGCCAGAGAGGTCGTCCAACTTGACCCAGTGAAAACACTAGTGTTGAATATTTAATTATTGTAAGAATATATAAATTAGAAAATAATATGATAAAAATGCAAAACTTAAGAGTCCAGTACTAGCTCTAGCTCAACATTGGTGCTGGTGTTTGATAAAACCGTCAATACTTATAATTGGTGTAGGTCCTTTACATTTAGGGAACATTTTAATGGTTTCATAATCCATTTGTATCACTGCTAACGGTTGATGTAAAAAGATAACATGTGCAATCATATCTTCAGAATGTATTCATTTTATGTTGTTTTAAAAGATGTAGTACTGTAGAGCGAAAACCCAACTCTCTTGACTCACTCATATATTTCAAACATGATGATGATGAGGGATTTACTGCATCTTCCTCTCCAAGATGCAGTAAGACCCTCATCATGACCATGTTTTGAAGTTATTCATTTATAAAGTTCTCCCCCGTCTGAAACCTCAGCAAATGAGAGGTTACGATAGTCCATTATGATTTAATAATAGTCTTCACTCCTCCTCCAGCCAGTTTTAATTATGCCCTGCTTTGTTTATACAGCGAGTCTCTTGGAGGTGGAGACTTCCTGGATTGATAACATGCGGTGACAAACATTGATGCTTGACCAATCACAGCAGAGTGGGTGTGGTTATGGAAAACAAGTTTGAATCTCCAGAAAAAAATAGTGTTTTCAGTGGGCGGGGCTTAAGCACATTTTCTAATGTAAATATTTAAATGAAAAGCATACTGATGAGTACAATAGAGGTAGAAGATCTATTTAAGACACACTTGAATCAATACATTAATTTTCCTTAAAATGACTGATGACATTATGTTTCAGTTTTAGTGGGAGAACTTTTTTCCCGATATACTCTGTAAATTAAAAAAATGTTTTTAATTTGCATTTTTGTTTTTAAAATACATAATATTTATATTAGCTATTATTTATTTTACAGGTAACAATGCTTTATCTAGTGACTTCCTCCAATTCCCTCCTGCAATGGTGGCATTTAAATAGATTCCTCTGCAAGACTACAGATAACTCCGGCACGTCATTCAACATTGAGATGGATTCTGGAAGTTTCCTGAAGCATCCCGATGTGCCGGGCTAAAGGTGAGTATCCCACACCGCCGCAGCCCGCCACCTCTCATTGTCCTGATAGGGGAGCGGGAGATGTACAGCGGCCTCAAATGGAGGTGGCATCTGGTGCCCAATTTGTCATGCCTGAATTACCCAGGAGCTGATAAAGGCTGAAGTTTTAATAAAAGTTGGGAGCAGCAGATAGCAGGGTGAAGGACACTGATGAAGTGTCTTGGGTCCTATTTCCAGGCACCAGATAAGAACCTACAGAGAGAGCCGGGGTCGAGGGTCTGCTGATGCTGAGGGGGGTGGGGGGGGTTGAGGTGGGGGGGGGGGGGGTAAATAAAAAGTGCTGTTGAAATGCAACGCAGCACACAAGATGAAAAAATAAATAAATAAATAAGCAAATAAATAATGATGATGATCTAAACGAGGAGAAGCCGGGGCGGAGGCTGTGGGGTCCTGAAGCGTCTCTGCCTGTAATTTGGCCTCCCGCCAGCAGCCATTGCTCACCCTCAGCTGCGACGGCAAGCTCCAGATGTGCCAACGGCACGTTTCGGATTTTGCCAGCTGACTGCACCGTTTGATAGCCCGCTCTCTGGATGCCCATCACCGGCCGCAGAGATAGAATTAAATGATGATGATCTTCCCACAAGTTGGGTGAGGAAACAACGCATATAAATCTTGATTTCATCTCAGCGTGAGAAGTCTTTATCCATCATCACTCTTAATGAACAAGTCATTAGCCGCGATGAATGGCGCTCTGGGCTCCCGCTCGCCACTGCTGCTTTTGTTTGCGGCTTTCGGGGGGGTAACTTCCTGTGCCCTTTGAGAGGGTCAAACTCATTTCTCCAGATGTGGGGTAACCTCCCTGCTCCCGGGGTGGCTACACACCCGCGCGCTAACCAGGGTTTGAAAAAATGAGTCTATGGTCGGGATGTTTCTGTTGACGCCACATTGTCTCGTGCGCGGCGGGTCTCTGCATGCCCTATCGCCCAGAGAAGCACATTAGCCAACCGGAGGCCGCCTATTATGCTAATTTTATGTGTACAATCCTCCACTTCAAGCACGCCTGCTATGTAAACAGAAAAAAGGGCTCTTTTTTTGTGGAGCTGTAATAGAAAACTACTTAGGAGCTGTAAAACCATGCTGAGCCGGGGAGGCAACTGCAATCCAAATATGTACAATCCACCACATGACTGCTCCGGAAAGTTATTTTCTCTGAGGCGGAGGCTGGAGGACTCTTGTCACAGGAACCTTGACAATAATGATCTCTTCATGATTGGATGTTCACTCATCTCGATGGTTAGGAAGTGGATCCCAAATGTTCAAATTCAACCCGATTCATGTGACGTAGGTTTCATTAAAGTCGCTCTGAATTAGCTTCCCAGCAATTATCCAGCAGTTCAACTAACTTATCTTCTCAGAGGAGAACACAAAGTGTTTCGTTTTTATTTTTCTAACCTCTAAGTGATATGGCTCTGAAGGCACTGAGCAATTTCTTGCAACCAAGCAAGGGAATCAAAGGTTTGCTACTAACCCAGAGTTGACTTTATGGGGGTTTAAACTGCTTTCTCTCATTTTTGATGACTTGTTTCCTCCTATTAAATCTTAAATGAGTAGAGCAAGAGATGCACAAAATAAGTCTTCTGTCTGATCATAAAATTACGTTTATAAATAGCCAGATTTGCTACTTTTTCCCCAAGCTTTACATCCCAGAATGTTCCCCTGCTTTTAAGCATCAATGCTTACATTGAAGATTGAGTCTGGTGACGCCCGCATGTTAGTCTGCTGGTCAGTTACAAAGTTACAAAGTAAGGAGCAGCGTAAATAGTTCTGCTTTATAAGCTTATGACTGCTCAAAACCAAACCAATCATTATGGCAAATATGAAGAAAAGGTAAAGTCAAAAAGTATATTTTTTGCTCTCCTTTTGAATAAAGTCTGGCCTTTTAAGTCTCTATAGACACTAGTGTATCACAAGTGTATCTCCAGTATATGTGATGTGTTACGTGAGCTTCATGCTAATGCTTGTTGTGGGCCGGTTGGTACGGACGTACATTTTTATATGTGTATAGTCATTTTCAATAAACATCCTTTATTAGAAGGATCAAGAAAAATAATTAAAATTATAACTTGCATATTGATTAAGTTAAAGAAGTCCAAAAGTTATTTCATTTAAGACTAAATTCTAACCCACAGGAAAAAATTGTCTTTAAATTGAAATTTGAAAAATAAACACGTTTCTACTTCCTTATTTGAGTCATGTTAGAGTTGCTATCCATGTTATCAAGTCGAAAAGAAAATATTTTTGTACCACTGGAGTATGAGATGAAATATAAATGAGCAGGTGTAACACTGCGGCTTCGTAGTGTTATGATACCGCGTTGACCCAGGAATAGTTTTGATGCACAGAGAGAATGTGTAGAGAGAAAAACAGCCTCACCCGAAGTGTATCTGACTTTTATTTGGAGTAATACGACAATATTTGTGTAGTGCATCGGATTATAAGGCGCACTTTTGATTTTTTAACGATAATATAAGATTTTAAGAGCACCTTATAGTCTGAAAAATTCAATAGTGTTGTAACTATTCTTTAATTTAGTTACTTTTAAATAATAGTGACATGTAAGAAAACATTGTTTATTGATTCTGTGTTCTCAAAAGATTTGAGTATAAATGAAAGAATAAAACTTTATTTACATTTCTATGTTTCTTTCAAGTGCACACTGTGTGGTGAACAAGACGCCCCAGAGACAAACATTTCCTGAGAGCTTTCATTTGTATTTACGATCATTGTGCTGCTAAAAGCGTTGTTAAAAAATTGAACAGTGCACGCCTCGTTCCCTCAGGCTACCACAATCTAAAACCTGCACATAAAAGTTGGATGAAACTGTTGTGATCTTCCTCTCTGAAGTGCAAAAGTGCTTGAGATATAAAAAAGAAGGCATCAGTCAGGCCGTAAACGTGAGCAGATAAAGGTTGACAGGAGATAATTGAAAATATCTGGCACTAATACACAAGAGTCCGTGTTTGTGTTTGAACATGAAGGAGAAGACTGACATGTGACTTTCCTTGTTAGTGACAGCTGTCATGTTCTTCAGTCTGCAGGGACGTACTGTACCGCCAGTCATCTGGAGCTACAGTACGTCTGAAGTCTCCCAAAAATCCCCAGAGAGGCATCTTTAAATGTCTGATAATTTTCCCGAAGAGGATCCGGTTTAATCTTTTTTCAAGAGTTGCGTTCCTTCAAGTCCGAAAGACGGGACGCCGCAGATACCCCTGGGATTATTTCTATTCTCATAACCTAGAATAATAATCCTGCCTCAGATTCTAATGGCGCCGTGTACGACACGCCGTTTCCTGTCCCGGTTCTCAAGTGATCAGTATAATGTTTTTCCTTGATGAAATAGAAATTTACTGATGCTGCGGATACGCACCATATTTATCTGTGTTTTCACTTCCAACACGCTCACTATGAGGTGCAGAAGTGAAATACCCATTACTGCATGTGTCAGTGTCATAAACAATGGCGTCGACTCCTCGGAAGGAGGCAGGGTGGTAATGGAGGCAGTGCATCAATGTTGAACACAAGGTCTGCAATTCACACCAGGAGAACACTCACCTGAGCGTCAGGAAGACTGCTCCGGAGCAGAGCGAGGAACCAGAGCTGCAGCCACACCACTGGGCATCCTCCATCTGGAGGAACAGGAAGGGTTTTCCACTCAGTTTCATGAGACTTTGTCACATGTTTTCACAAGAATTAACTTAAACATGGTTATAGACAGAGGTGTGACTGAAAGAATATTCCATTGTCAACATATGTATTTGTTATTATGATATTTTTATCTCACCTAAAATGACTGAGAAAAATCCTTAACTACTGTTTCTCTTTTAAATACATACATTTGGCAGAAAATGATTACATAAGATAAGTCATTTACATTTGGCTGTATTAGAGTGTTGCCTGCAATGTTTAGTTTCCACCAGTAGGGGTGAATAGTACTGTTTTTCTCTTAATTATTTGAAAATAAAAATGAAAACATAAAGTTTATATACAATTATGTACGTAAACACATCAAAAAACAAGTGTTATAAGATTAAATAGACCAATCAATGCCTACTTGAAGCACAGGAAGACCAACAAAATAAATGTGATTAAAGCCATTCAAAAATAAAGATCTCTTCAATGAATTAATAGCAAATAATTCAAACATTTGAAACGCCGACTTTCCATATTATTTCTAGTAAGTAAACATTTGATTTATTATTTTTTCAACATTTTTGACACTTCTTAACCCTAGTGTTATCTCAGGGTCAATGTGACCCAGAGGCCCGGGAACAAATGTGTTTGTGGTATCCCTTTTGTTGCCTCAGGGTCAAGGTGGCCCAGAGGCCAGGGAACAAATGTGTTTGTGGGATCCCTTGTGTTACCTCAGGGTCAAGGTGACCCAGAGGCCCAAGAACAAATGTGTTTGTGGTATCCGTTGTGTTACCTCAGGGTCAAGGTGACCCAGAGGCCCGAAAACAAATGTGTTTGTGGGATCCCTTGTGTTACCTCAGTGTCAAGGTGACCCAGAGGCCTGAAAACAAATGTGTTTGTGGGATCCCTTGTGTTACCTCAGTGTCAAGGTGACCCAGAGGCCCGAAAACAAATGTGTTTGTGGGATCCCTTGTGTTACCTCAGGGTCAAGGTGACCCAGAGGCCCAAGAACAAATGTGTTTGTGGTATCCCTTGTGTTGCCTCTGGGTCAAGGTGAATGACCTCCCTGGCTTCCATAACTAAATATGCAGTAGTGCAGTTCATTTTAACCCAAAAGCAACAGAAAGGATGAAAAGATTACATTTGTTTTCGGGCCTTCAGAGTCACCTTGACCCCGAGATAACACAAGGGTTAAGTATTACTGCTAGTATCTTCTGCCATCCAGAAATGTAATTGATCAGTGTTTTTCTACTTTACCTCAACTGCTTGCTTATAGTGAATCATGTTTTTTATACACAATTCCAAAAAGCTGAAAGCTGAATCTGAACAATGGTACCCACAGGAGTGAAAGAAACAAATATGGTGTTTGAAATTGATTGCTCTTCCTCCACGGACGATCAGTAACCTTTCGAGAGCAGTCCTCATCCGTGCCCTTCACTTTTGTTTGCTGGTGAACATTTGTTTCCCCAGAGGACGACCCGCCGCTCCCCTGGGACGCCGGCAGCAGATGATGCGTCCTCCTGCAGAAGCTCTTTCCAGTTGACCTCCAGTTGATCAACTTTGTTTAAAACAAACACATTTTTGATAAACTACCGGACATCAATACATTACAATGTAATATGTAAGATTTTAGGCATTTTGAAAAAAAAAAAAGTCATATTATAAACAGATTTACAATATTAGTTATGTTTATATATGGTGTTTAAAGTTTGTCTTCTGACTTTTAGCAGGAAGTTTGGTGAGTTTATTCTCAATTTTATTCCATATACAAATCTAAAAAGGTCAAATCTTCTGATTAAAAATGTTAAAACACTGCTGGGTGTAAGGAGGACGGAAATTTATGAACTACTACATTTACAAAGAAGCAGAGACGGGTAAGTAAGGTTTAATGATACATTTGTTTATGTTTCATGTTACAATCTCCTCACATTCCATGGCTCTCTCTTCTATTTATGGTGATGTCTTGAATTATTGATTTAATAAAACCTCACATCATAAACTCAAAGTGCCACCTGCTGACCTTTAAAGGTTACTGCACTGTATCATGAAGCATCATCTGTTGTCTCACAAAAGTACAACAACCCAAGGCAATATATTTTCGCCGTTATTCAATCTTAAATAGTTTTTGTTGTCGTTGTTATTGTCTAACAACTTGGTTAAGTTTATCATATGTGATATATGACCATATCATGAAATGACAATGTTATTGATGGTAACCTTCAGTGGTTCAATCACATATGTCGGGAATGATTTATGCTAACTGTTAATAAATATTGGAGTAAATAATTCCATTCCATAGAGTTTTAACACTTTACTGTTACTTCCTGACACTAAAGTGAACATGAAGCAGAAACTGATTTTCTGTGTTCCGTGGTATGATGATGACTGTGGCCTTGTCAGCTGATCACATGACACTTATATAGAATGCTTACCGCTAAGAAAATAGACCTCTGTAGAGTAGTTACCGACGGTGACGAAGAGCAGGCGCAGATGGTGAAAATGACTTTAAAAACACCTCTTTAGGTACAGTTTTCAGTTTACAGAGTAAAGAAAGGCATGTGTGGACAGTCAGATGAAAGTCCTCATCAGGTCTTCTGTAATGCTTAAGAAAATAAGTCGGCTCACATTTCTTCCATAAGACCATCAAAGCCGTGAAGAAGAGCATGGAGATTAAAAACAAGCAGTGATGCAATGTTCTGAAGAAGTGTGAATACACTGGATTTAAACAAAAGCAGTCATGGAGCAACATTAGTATTCAAGTGCTCCTGTCAGAACTCTGAGTTATTTTTCAACCTTGCAGCCTGGTGTGATTTTAAATGGTTCGGAGGAAGAGCCTGCAAATCCTCCCTGAGCCGATTACAGCTGAGGTTGGAAAACTTGGGAGCAATTTCTCTTGCTTACTAAATTGTATCTATCTGTGAGTCAAACTCATGGCATGAAGTAACCTCATTGGTATTTTTGAGCCAGTTTGAAATTATTTTTTTTAAAAAATCAGTTTTCACAGATTCTATAATATCTCAGTTAAATTAAAGATGCTTATTTGGAATATCTTCAAAACAAGCATCTTCACTTATTTTATAAAGTTCTCCCCCGTCTGAAATATTGGCGAACGAGAGGTTACAAGAGCACAGCCCATTTTGACATAATAATGGGCTTCACTCCTCCTACAGCCAGCTGTAATCATGCCTGCTTTGTTTATATAACAAGTCTCTAGGAGGTGGATACTTACAATGTCAAACCTCGATACTCGACCGTGGTAAACAAGATTTAATCTGCAAATGTTTTCAGTGTACAAACAGACACATACTGATGATACAATAGAGTCCAACATCTATTTATGACACACTCAAATCAACACATAAGTTAAGGAATCATGTCAACGGATTGACAGAGACACAAAAGTTGTATCCCATCAAAGATGTTATGATTGAATTTTCCTTCTGAGAAATCATTCATTGTTTGACTTTGGCAAATAGGTTTTACTCCTCCTAAAGCTGTTATCAATTCATTTTCTTTTTACGTATCATTTGACTTGTCGTGTAGATGACAACATAGAAAAGAAAACATGGTTCTCGCAAAAATAACAAACGAAGTTATTAGTCTATAACAAAACAGATCTGCAAAGTCAAACTATGTCTAAAATAAGAAGACTGGAGGTGGGTTAAGGATGGACAAGGTCCTGAGATCAATGTTAGGTAATGACCTTTACCTAGAAAGGTGACAAAAATATACTATGGCTTGTTTCCTGGTTGAGATGCTCCAAACATCGACCATTCAATAAATTAATAAACTTAGAGCCTTTTACAACGACCAACCTCTTTTTCCAGAGAATATAAACACCTGCCAAACTGTAAATGAACGGAAAGAAAAACAACTAGGATCAGAAAATGTCTCACATTCATTTAGATCAGAAGGGTCTGTAAATGCTATGGCCTATTCTGGAAGCCTATTACAAATGTATTTTTCTCTTCTGATACAGATGTTGAAAACGTCTGATTCGATCTCAAAAATGTGTAATTTAATATTTTATTTTTATGTGGCAAAAATTACTTTTAGGAGAACATACAAAACTCAACATAGAAAGGGACAAAGATATGATACAATTGGAAAAAAAAAAACACAAAACAAAGTCAAAGGTTTTAATTTCCTTAAATGACGCTGAAAGGATTGGATTTCTGTTTGACTTAAACATGTCAAAATGAGTTCAAAACTGTGAAAGGACTATTGATGCCACTGAAGTCAAAACAACTGGTCAATCTTAAAATGTTCAAATACTTGTTTTTCTAAACTTGTCGCCAGTCTGTCCCCTGAGGGCCACTATAGTCTGCCTCGGAGGATTCCCGAGCAAGAATTGAGTGAGGCTTTGTTCTGTCACTCCAGTCCAGCACAATGAAAATCAAACAGGTCCTGGCCAGCGACCCAGATGCAGCACCTTTTTACAGTCCCATCATCAGACCATAAGCAGCAGCTGTGGAACATGATTTGTGTTGCACGGCCACAGATGAAAAGTCACCTTTTATTAGTTTGAGGAGATAATTCATGGGTTTTTTAACTGGAAAGATGCTTTTTATTGCCTTTAAAATATACATTTTGTTCACCATCTGTTTTCCTGGTAAATCATTAATCAATGCTTCTCAGAATATGTATTTAAAGTAACAACTATCTAAGCAGAAGAACTTTTAATTTTCCTTATTTTCTCCAAAGGGTGATCTTCAAGAAAGCATTGACAGAAAACAAAAGCAAACAAATAATTCACCATTATTTTTTCAAAGAATTGTTGTTATTATGATGAAAAAAAAAATCCTGAATATGCATTTAATTGACTAATGAGCGTGTTTACACTATCAGATCCCATTCTTAGTGTACACTGCCTCTCTCTGCCTCTTGGCGTTTCTACATCTGCGACTGACTTCAGTAAAACAACCCTCGCCACGCTACTTGCCCTCGTGGACCCAGAAAACATGAAATCAATACTGTATGCATTTCAAGCAGGAAAATTCTGTTATTGAGTATACTGCGATATAATGGTTTCCATTATTGACATCTATGAGTTATGAAATAAAGCCTAATGCAATGAGGATGAGGAAAATGCTATTTGAGGGGTTTCATCGGATCAATTTGAAGCCAGAGCAGAGCGTTTGGACGACAATAAAATGCTAATCAATGCAGCGAGTGTGGGATCACGAAAGGTTAGAGAAGAGCGAACATGTGTGATAAATATTGATACTATGAGGCAACGCTCGTATTTAAAGATTCAAGAGTTACCAGGTGTCTCTGCTGTTTAACCTGACAGACTCAGTTTTTGTTGGTTTGTTTTTGACGGTTAATACTAATCTTGACTTTTTGATTTTTAATTTTGGGTCAATTTTGTGTATTTCTTGTGCTAACATTGCAGGTTTCCTCACACAGAATTTTCCAGAATCCAATACAGATGTACTTTCTTTAAGGTTAAATTATTACTCTAAGGTGTAAAGGGTGTTCAGTACATCTCACCCTGTATGGCTGGGATAACTTAAGAGTTAGCAAATTATAAAGACAAGCAAAATGTAAAGGAAAATGAAGTGAATTGTGTGTCTTTTAAAGGAAAGCATAGAAAAGTTGTTATAGACTACCGTGTTGTCAAACATAAATTGAGGGAAACGTCCATCCACTTTTACGGAGACACTAAGAAACTGTCTTTTTTAGTTTATTTATATTTTATTATTGACCTTAACTGAGGCCTTTTCCCTGTTTTCCAGATCACAAATCTTTTCTCGATTCCTTATTTATATTTTTAGTTCTTTCACGTTTTCATTCTTAGTAATAATGAAAATAATAGTAAATCTAATTTTATCTTTCTTTTCTCTCACGTCTATTAAAGGTTTAAAGGTTAATAAATATGAAATAGTCTAAAACAACAAAACTTATTTTCTGTATATTTGGTTTGTACTAGGTTATCTAGAAATGTCTATGGGTACTCTACAAATATAAATTACTTACTTTCTTACTTACTGTATGTCCCAAATCGCACACATCTGTACTTACACTTAATATTTTGAGTCCACAACCGGTCCAGATGAGCAGTGTATGAAAATGTAGTGCCCAATGCGCACTCAATTGGCACACTCGAAAGGGCCATAGAATTGAGTGTGGATCGATGGACACTTTCCACCCTAAACGGCTGCCATCTTAGTGACGTTGATGACGCTAAACGGAAGCTACGACACTGACGACGCCTCTAGGGAGCAGATACCGGCGTAAATGTCATGCATAAACACACATTTTACCTCAAAACAACACAACAAAAAAAAAAAAAAAATGAAAAAAAACGTAATAACTTATTTCAAGTTTTAAAAGCGCTGTCAAGTGTCGGCGATAGGGTACCAACGACTGGTTGCAATCAGCGTTAAACAGTAGTAGAAGAAGAAGCTGTCGAGTCATTTCCTGTAAGTGCATAGTGACAGTGTTTGATTTGAGACAATACTACCCTGTTTAAATTTAAACACTACTCAACAGAAACCATATCATCATCTATCTACATACAGTGGTCCAACATTATTTGAAAACCTTAAGTCAACCTGCCTGTACATGTTCATCGTGTTATGTTATTTAATAGTTGGAGATGTAAAAAAAGGAAATAAATACTAAAATATAAGTGAACGCAAGCAAGGAAACATTTACTGATTTGAAATACTGCTCTAGCTCAATTCGCTGCTGTGGTGGAAAGATCAAACCCCCCCATGTGTCCGCCAGAACTGCATTAAACTCTTGATAGTGGAAATAAAGAATATTACATTGAAGAAGGGATTTATTCTCTTCTGATCTGATTAAAATATAAAGATATAAAATGCTTAAAATGTGAAATCAGTACAAATATATCCCATGTGGTGTCCGCTTTGTAATTTAAGCTGTGTATTTTCTCTGATCAGTCGTCTTCATTGGGTCACCACATAACCCAAATTCTGTCCAGGGTGTCCACTACATCATGCTCTATGTAGCAAAGTGTATTTATTTGGAAAAGATAAGAAAAAAATGTTTCTATAGATTTATTTTCTTCCAGATTCGTAATAAAGTTGAGTTTGAAAAGTGTAGCTTTTTCAAAAGAAATGCAAGAAAAAAACTGTTAAAATAAAGATTGTTTAAACTGTAATCAGTCTGTGTCTGTGCTATTGATGCAGCCCTCCAAACATGACTGCGCTCAGATGACCCTTCCTTTCCTCCCCTCTGTACCCCCCAGCCCCTTTCTTATCCATTACATGGGAGCTGAATGATGGTGATTTGGTTGAGGCCCAGTGAGTGCCTGTAGAAAATTGGTTGGTTGATAAAAACCCTCCTATCAAAGGGGGCTACTTTCTCATTTACATTTAGATGAGTATTGATTATTTATTTACTCAGTGGAGTGGGATTCTTTTCCAATCTTATCTCTCGTCTGTGCCTGTCACCTGAAAAAAAAAAGAGATCGAGTTCTTGACACTGCACTAAGATAACAGCGTTCTGTGGAGAAGATAAAACTTGCGATGGTGGTCTTGCATCTCTATTCCTTCTTGAGCTTCCTTTCAATTTTGATGGAAAAAAAAAGAAGAAAAGTTTTTTTTTTTTTTCTAAGTGGCTCTCCAGGAATGGTCGAGGCTTCCCGTCCTATTTGTCTGGATAGGTGAGGATTTCCATCATCAGATGGTGTTTGATAATAGAGAGTGTACACTTATCTGATGCCACGGTGAAGATTCTATCAAAGGCTGACTTACAGATGATCCTAGCGTTTGTGAACGGTGTGGAAATGAGGCCCCAGGATGTGTCTGTCATGTTCTAAGTGCTAAACTCTGCTGATGTTCGGGTGCCGGAGCTGGGGATTGGTCATGCATTGCCAATGAGTCTGGAGGCTGCTGGCAGGACGCGGAGCTCTGTGAGACTGACTAAAGGTGTTTAGGGTGGGAGGTGCAGCATGTGGGTGCTCTGTTGGAATTGGGAACCCCTGACAGTCGCTGCCTCTTCTTCTCAGCTCTTTGATGGAGAGTGAAGAGTCTCTGGAGGTGGCCTCTGTCAACTCCACTCCTCCTCAAAACAGACACACAACACTGCCATGTCTTCTCACCCCTCACCCCCGCAGGCCACTCCCATCCACTCGCGGTCACTTAGCATTGATGTCGTAAACGGAGTTGTAAACATTCTGGTGGAAGTTTGTCTAATGGACGACGTCGCCTGCGAACTCTCTGAAGGTAACTTTTGATGCCGAGCGCCTCATTTCTCTTTGTCAGTCATTAGCCTACTTACACATCTGGATCCTCACGCCAATGTATGGGGGGTTCCCCCTCGAAAAAAAAAACCTAATTAGTCCGACTGGAGATGAACATCTTGTTTTCCGACTCCCCTAATAGATTGGACCAAGGTCTTTTGAAATGCAAACCCATCAAGGGAACGGCTGTAGATGAGCCGACCCCTCCCACGAATACTTCCTCGATGCTAATCTCCCAACGTCTGCGCTCTCCCGAGCCTGAGGAGCGACCTGGGAAATGGTTTAATATATTCTCAATTAATTTATGGAAATGCATAAGTTATTCTATGCACACATGTATATGTGGAGTATGGAGGAGACGTAGCACTGTGTCTGTACAAATTAATAAAACATTCTGATTGAAAAAGAACTACTGAAATTTATAGATTCTCATTGCTTTTGTCTGCTAATAATATGTAATAAATTGTGTATTCGACATTAAGTTTTATCATAGAAGTTGGAGGAAAAGCTTTTTTAAATGAACCCTGTCGTTGTAAGCTTCACCCTCATGTTATCTCTGGGTCAAGGTGACCCGAGGGTATCCCTTGTCTTGTCTCTGGGTCAAGATTAGCAACCTCACTGGCTTCCATAAGTATATGTGCAGTGGTTGATCCAAAGACAACACATGGGTTATGCCGTACTTTGTCGTTGTTGCCTGTGTTGACATAATGTGTAAATTGTTGGCCTCTACCATTTGACCCATTATTGGGTTATTATTAACACATGATTTACCCATTGATTGATTTTTGAACAATATTGGGCAGGATCATTAATGATATCAAACGGGAAGAGTCCCTTGTTGTCCAGACTTGTCAAAATATGTCGAGACATGTGGTTAATGAGGGGTAAGAACCAGCAAAAAGACCGGACCTTACATATAGTGCCAGCCAAAGAAAATAAACATATTTACAGCCTGGTTTTAAAAAAAAAACAGCTTGTATCTTATGGGGTGAAACGTTTTCTATCATGTCCAAGATGGCCGAAACTGTGACATCTGTGCATGCCCAAGACGGACAGTTCAGCCTGTAGTCTATTCAAAAAAAGCACATACTTGACGTGTTGCTTTTTTCCAAGTGACATTCTTTTGGGAGACTATTTGTGATTTTGACACACATCCAAGCCATTTGTTTTACTCCACGACAACCAAAAGCATTGTTACACAATACATGATTGACAAATGTTAATTTTGCAAGTGTTTGGCGGATGCATTTAAAAAATGTAAATGAATAAAAACTTGTAGCAACAGAAGTGTTCCCATGTTTCCCTGAGCTGACTGAGATGAATGTTAATGAGTGCTGTCACATAGTTGCTGGGCAGTGAAGAACGAGAGTCCTGTCATCACTGTCATAACCAAATTAAGTCAACAAGCGTCCGTATTCTGAAACCAACCCGCATTAGTCACTCTGTGCCCACAGGAAGGAAGTATAGACAATATATAAGTGACTGCTGCTCCAAACACAAGTGACACAAATCTTGATCCGCTCTGAACTGAGTCTTCAAGCCTTCTTCTCGGCACACATGCACTCAGTATTCACAGCAGAAGAATAGCAGAGGATCAGTCAGAGGCTCATCCAGATCTCACCGACTCAGGCTGGATTCTCCGACGGGAAGTTCATCAGTTTAACGACGCCAGAGACTGAATGGCAAGGTAAGTACGGCTCAGCTCTGGTTAGCGAGCTGAAGTGTCGACAGCCTGTGAGGTTCCTTCCATCAACGGCAAGTCTTACAAGGTGTGTCAGGTTTTTACGTTGTGATGTTGTCCTCAGATCCACGCAGGATGCAGGAGATATCATTTCCTCTTCTCAGACGGCGGCACCTACACCTGGAATCGTGTCTCCTGAAAAGCACAACATACATACAAACACTGCTGTAAGACAGTGATGTCGGAGCATTATTTTCACAGTGAAACTATATTTTTATATTTCTCTAAATCTGCTTTACAACCACAATTAATTAGATTAAAAATCTGCCACAGAAAATAAAGCATAAGAAGGAAAACAATTAGATTGAATTTGGAGTTAGTGTTTTTAAAAACATCTAAACTACATTTAACTTAAATCAATAATCTTCTTGGCTTTAAACTATAAGTTCCTCAAACACACATTCTATTTTGTCTCATTATCTTATCTGACCCTTGTGTTATCTCAGGGTCATGGTGACCCGTTGGCCTGAAAACAAATGTGTTTGAGATATCCCTTGTGTTGTCTCTGATTCAAGGTGAACAATATTTTTCACTGCATATGTATTTATGGAAGCCTGAGAGGTAGTCCTGGGTCACCTTGACCCAGAGATAACACAAGGTATAAATAATAACAATGTTTTATACAGAACAATACAATTATAATCATTAGAGAAGAATAAATGTTATTGATTTGATTGAAATCAAAAGATCATAAAATAAAACTTTAATAAAGATAATAATGAAAAATTGTATGGAACTGTAGGACCATAACCACCTGCTATAATATGTGGTGAAATATGTCTGTGAGTTCAATGCTTCTCAAGTGGAGAAGTGCTGGACCATCTCCAGGCAGTGGTGTCTGTGAGAAGCGGGACCGTTGACTGGTCTTTGACTCCTTCAATTTCTTGTGAGGAGCCGGGCCAGCGGTTGAGGAGAAGACCTGTCTGAGGCTTCAGCGGCTCCGTCCCTCACGGCAACATCTGCCAGAGCCTCCTCCCACCTGTCCACGCTGCCCAGATTTATGTGGCTGCAGAGGAGGAGGCCAGGACATGTGTAGGCTTTCTCTGGCACTGACAGTTGTGAGGATGATACTGGAGCTGGTTTACACTGATGCCTGGATCTGGAATCTGTCATACTGGGAAGCTCGCAAAAGGTTAGGACAGGTCGGGGGAAGATAAATGGTGGATTGGGAGGACAGCTGATGTAAGAAGGTAAACGTTTCAAAAGGAGGGAGTGAACTTAGACCAGTCTTCTTCTCACTGTGCTCTCAACACACTGCTGTACGTCCGCTAACAGCATTCGTGAAGGAAACTTCCTCAACTTCAGTCTTTCACTTCTCCAGATGAATCCAACAGTGACACAGCCATGAGCGACACAGGCTCATGTATTCATACCTCAGGGTTTAGAGCAGCACAAATATAGGAAACTTTATCAAGTTAATCTCATTCATTCAAACGTTTTTTTTATGATTTTTGATCTTCTGATTCAAAATGTAAAAAGTGGATGAGGCAAACATGCATCAGCTTTGTGATTATTTATTATTTTTATCTTCTTCCATCTGCAGTATTTAAATTCACAATCAAACAAAAGAAAGCATTAATAAGGTGATTCAATAAAAATAAAAAAAAGAGTAAAAAAGTAGATACAGGTATGTTGTTGTGACTTTTTTTGGTTATTAACCTGTGTGTTGTCTCAGGGTCAAGGTGACCCAAAGGCTGAAAACAAATGTGTTTGAGGTATTCCTTGTGTCAAAGTGAACCACCTCCACCACTGCATATATATGTTTGGAAGCCAGGGAGGTCGTTCACTTTAACTCAAAAGCAGCACCAAGAATAAAGTAACATTTCGTTTCTCGCCTAGTACAAATAGAGTGAAGTATGAAGAATGTATTTAGTCAGTTTTAACTCACAGAATGTTTGTAAATAAAAGATGTGGTTTTGAGCATTGTCTCCCAACTAAATCAAAGCAAATAAGTATGTATATTTATATTTTATTTCAATGTTATGTATTATGTTCCTAATTGTGTGCAACACTATAAATGATGATGTAAACTAGAAAAAAACGAAACGTTTTTCCTTTACCATGTCGTTAAAATTACCTAAAATAAGCAAATAACCAGTCAAATAAAACAAATTGATGAGTTAGTATGTTTTGTGTAAAGTGTTATTTATAGTATCAATGTGGATGAACAGTTGTATTAACATACATCATTTGTTTTGTTGGAATTTTTTTTTTGGTTGTTGAATTGCCTTTTTTTTTTTCTTCACACAACTGATAGAAAATATTCCCTTAATTTATATTTTCACTGGGAATAAGTTACATCTAGCAATGAGTTCCTGATAAAAAAAATGTTTCTATTGTTGTGCAAGTTAGTTTGAAAATGGGATTATTTCACTTTTCTATGCTTTGTGTTCTTCAGTTGTTTGTAGAAACATTAAGAAACGTGAGTCTGTTATTCCTGTGAGGCTCCTAACATCCTCCACTTCCAGCAGGATCTGACTTTTCACATGAGTCACTCTATTAGTCTCATCAGAACAAATGATAAAGAATGGTTATTAGGTTTTCACAATGTCTTTTGTATAATAAAGCCCATTAACTGCCTTGCACAAAACAAATGGGCAGAATAATCAGTATACTTATTGACATTGTGTCATTTCTGGTTAGAGCAGGAAGAAGACTCTCACTGTGGCTCTGGGCTTCCATCTCTCAAGAGGAAGAACGCTAATGGCCTCTGAAAGCAGGGATCGAAGGAGCTCGTGAGGACGAGACGGCTGGGAGAGGGCGTTATTAATCCTCCATCATCTGAAGGCTTCATGTAGAAATGCATCCTGGGCTGGACGGCGTAACATTAACTGATTGGAGCCCGAAGCTGAAGTTGGAAAGCGAGAGGAACTTTTCTACCTTTTGATTCCTCTCGACTCTCCACGCTTGTCTTTATTAGCCGGAGCATGTTTATCTCACGTGTGAGTGGAGAACCCCAGCAACACCATTAGTGCTCACCAACCTGGAGAAATGAAGGGCATTACAGAAGGAAAGCTCATCCCTTACATCATCATGCAGTGTAATAACAATAAACATCAAATATATTTCATCTTCAGCCGGGGCTCACACACGCTCTTCTCTGTCTGGAGGTCGTTAAAGCAGCACACCTTCGTTTTAATGTTCCTCACACTACACAGCTCCTGTCGGAATATGAAATGTGAGGAGTTTGTGACACACACACTGGGTCAGTTATACTGGTGGTGTGTAAAAATAAACAAAGTAGTCTGAAGAGTTTTCTACAAAAATCAGCATATATGTAACGTTTGATTATTTAATAATGTTTTTAAGTCTTGTATCATGTAGAAGAAATCTAGATTTTATTTTAACTTTGTCAGGGTGTCATGTGACCATCAAACTGCTTTACAGCAGTGAGTCAAAAATGGCGTGTTTATAGAAATAAGAACAATTGAAAAAAGCCATTGCAATTACATTGTTCTGACACACGGGGGTGACAAAAACGATATTAAAGAACTTACATATTGTTGCTTTTAAAGATTTCAGACATTTATTAAATGTATAATCCTTTAAAAAGGTTGAAAAAAAGAAAGCACATTATGAGCGGTTGTTAGGTTTGATTAGCAATACAAACAATAAGGGTTTTTTTTTTATATTTAATTAACGAACTGTAATTTGTCACATTCTCAAATTGCAAACTTTATCCTTCAGATCAAGATACATCATTGACGTTATTATTTTTCATTACATTGACCAACATTATTGCTGTAGATATTAATGATATTTTAAGAATATGTGATTCATGGGAGAAAAAATAATACAGGTACTTTCTTTTTAAACATCTAATTGGACTCAAATTGTCAAAATCCCAAAAATAAATGTGTTTAGTTATTTTACTGACCAGGGTAACATTAATTAACAATGACAAGTCTCTTTATGTCTTGGATGTTTTAATAATCATAATAATTTGTTTTCTGTAGTTTATTGCTGCACTCTTTAGCGAATCATGAACAGATAACAATCCTCCTTGAATATTGAATATAATTGAACCAGTTTCCTTCACATCTGTGTCCAACACATGTAGGAAATACTTATATTTTGTAGCGGGTTAACCAAATTTTAAGCAGATCTGCAAGCTTCACTTAATTTTGAGAAAAAAGTTAACTTGTCAAATGTAAAAAACATTTCTTTGTGGTGACGGTTACATTACAAAACCAGCTCATTTCTGCGTTATGTAAATGTTATGTGGTTGAGTCGAGCTGACGACGCGTGTGTGGTCACTCGGGTCAAACGCACAATCGGCTTCTGAGTCAGAAGGAGGTGATTGACAGCCGTCATGTCTTCATCACAGCGGGCTGATATTTGTCAGGGTCCATCTCCTCTGACGGAGGGACTCCCAGGCAGGCGGCGGCGTTGTACCGGCGAGCAGCGAGGAGAGCAAAGCCAGGCTTTTAATCAGCTTCTGCAGATGCAGTTATGTCTGTATTAATTCAATTGTCACGTCCAGGCGCGACATATCTCTGCTTTATTATCATTATAGGGCTGCGCTCTTTATTGTGGCGTCTGATGATGATGTCATTACTGGACGCATGAGCACACAACCTGAATTTACAGTAATCATCATCAACCACCTTCGTCTCCAGGAGGAAGACAAAACATCTACTGAGTCAAACTGTGATCTCAATTTTTAATGATGCATGCTTTATAATTTATTTAAAAAGTCTATCGTTCAATTCTCGGCCGTGTGTTCCCATCGTTCATCACGGGTCCGCAGAGCGACCGGCGTCGCTTCACACTGCTGCTTTAACAACCCAATCAGCAGCCGCGTCCTCACTCTCCTCATCAACGTGAGCCGCAGAATGTATGACACCGCCGTGATTTATCCTCCACGCTCAAAATTAAACAGCATAAATTACTCTTATTTACTCTGCAGGTGATAAAGATCCCGTCACATAATGTCACTTGAGCATAATTTTTATAGAACAAATGAAATTTGTTATCAGGAAAAAGCAGGTCAAGTTCATCAATTAAAACTCTAATCTATTTTTTTTTCCTTTTCTTTTTTCTCCCTTCATTCCACTTGTCGCTGTAAATGGTGCGGCGCTCTTTAAAGTGATTGATTTTATTATTTCTTCATTTATTAAAGTAGTACGTGAAGCTGTGGCATGAATAATCAGGACAACACAAACTGACTCAGCACGAATGTCTCGAGCCGACATTTCACAATTCAGCAGCTCACGTCCATTAAAGCAACACATGTAATAAGACATAAATCCTCTGATTACATTCCCGGCCTCAGAGATGGAATCTAGAATAATGTGGGGGCGACACTTTAACATCTTTTTGGTGAGCGTCTCGGATGTTTTTTTCTTACTTTCTTTCCTGGGAAGGGAAAACAAAAATGAAAATATTTGCAAATTTCATCTTTATTTTGCACGTTCAAGTGTGAAAGTATAATAGTTGTTGGTTTCCTTGTATATTTGCACATTTATAAGACAAATGTTTTGTATTTATACTTGAAGGCTGATCAACAGTGTTGGAAAGCATAATAGTTGTTGGCTTTCTTGTTTATTTGCACATTTATAAGACAAATGTTTTGTATTTATACTTGAAGGCTGCTCATCAACAGTGTTTGAAAGTATAATAGTTGTTGGTTTTGTATAATTTTGCATCTATAAAGAAACCATGCTACCATCACCACTCTTTGAATGTAAAATGATTGCTTGTTGGTTTTCTTTATTTTATACATTTGTGTACTTCAAAGTAAAGGCTACCTTTTTAACCATGGTTAATAAGAATCAAAAAAAATGTACTGGTATTATTATCGACAACTGTGATTGGCATCTTGACAACCCTAACAAGGACTATTGTATTGTATTGTTTTCTTATTGTATGAAGTTTTTTTGTCATGATTATTCATTTTATTACTATTTCCTTTTCTTATCCCTTTTCCAACTTGTTATGCTCCATTTTACTTTTGTATGTTGAAATTGTTTTGGAGTTTTGGAGTCCTTATTGTACTGCATTTATTCATTTAATAAAATAGTTTAGTATTATTGTTTCAAAGTGGCTCTTTATTTTTTTTAAGCCTCATGTTATCTCAGGGTGAAGGTCACCCCTAGACCGATTGTGTTTGCGGTATCCCTTCTGTTGTCTCTGTGTCAAGGACACCATTGACAACAGAAGGGATACCACAAACACATTTGTTTTCGGGCCTATGGGTCACCTTGACCCTGAGATTTCACGTAGCATTTCCATATCCAACTAGTTATTACATGTATTACATTTTATTTTTTATTTATTATATTAAACTATTGTTTCTTAACTGACAGATTTGTTTTAATGTCATCCAATGAAGGTTTTCTTTACTGAAAACATACATATTTTTTCAATGTATTTTACGTATTTTAGTTGAAACGCTGTGGCGGTATCGTGCACCTCGACCTAGTTATTTTACGTGATTTGATGGTTCTGAAAAGACGTCTTGAATAAAATATGAAGATAAAAAACTACTGAACTTCTTCCTTCACCTGAACAGGATTCATATTCACAGTTGAAAATGAAATGCAACTGTTATTGTAACGTTTGTTACGTTCACCAAGAGAACCAAAGACGAAAAGTGTTTAAAACATCCGTGCCACTTGAAGATTGTCCCGCCGAGAAGGGATGAGGTTGGGCCAGTGTTTAAAAGATAAAAAAGAATCAACAGAATGTGGGAAAGAAGAGAAGTTGAATATATATTTCATGTGATAAGAGAAAGATGAAGCGCGAGGAAAAAAGATTCCATTACAGCTGCGACAGTTACAAAACTGCTGCTGTGTGGACTAGCCTCTGTTGAGAAGATTGATGCAATAAGGACTGACCTTGGCTTGGAGCAGGAGTCGGTGATGTATGTATGAGCATCTCCCTGCTAAATGGACCCAGATTTGTAGCACTAATATACATGGAAGCCCAGTACCAAACTCAGCCCGGCTATAAATCAGCAGCCACTTTGGGTGTCATTTCTGGTTTATATTCTACTATTGTTCGGTGCTTTTAATTCGTGTCACTGCCATCTGTTCATTCCGTGCAGTTTCCCTCGCAGTGATTTGGCTGCACTGACGCTGTTGGACCGTCGGCAAGAATTAACACCGATCAACAGGTTCAGCACGTTGCACGGATTCAATTAGAAAATGGATCAACTCGGAACTATTCGACAAATAAAGTGGCAAAAACACAAATTGAAATTCATCATAATGTGGACATGTGTACAAAGAAACAATAGTTGAATTTTAAAGACTGTAAGCAAAAGTAATAATGAAAAATGTTGAATATTGATTCATTTACTAACTTAATTATTCACTATTTTCTTTTACAGCAAGCATTTAAAGAATAAATAAATAAAAACAATTGTCTCTGATTATTATAAAAATGTGTTTAATCATCTTCATAAATTTGTAAAACAATAAAAGAACAGATAAAACATGTTCACATAGTTCATCACTCAGTTGTTAGTAAAACAATGATGAATAAAAATGGGAGGAAAACAAACAAGGAGATTAAATAAAAAGTTAAAGTTATAACAATGAAAATTAAAAAAAACGTATTTAAATTAGTCATGTGGGGGTAGTGACATATTTTTTGAAGAATTAATTTTAAAATATTGTTTCTTACTATCATTTGCATTGGAAATTATCAAACATTATTTTTGTACTTTAGTCTCACAGCTTTATTATAAAACTATAAACTAATTTTATGTCAAATTATTAATAATAACGGCAAAATAAAAAAAGATGATGTTTTTTACCACAAGATCATTTTCGACCTATTGATTTCATGGTATTTCTTTAGAATAAAATAAAGAGAATGAACAAAGTCTGCAACAAAAACTTTATAATCTTTTACAGCATATTTTTTTTAATTTATTTTGAGTTATTTGACTTGCTTACGTTTTTGTTTGGGAATAACCAATTTGTTTTACGTATATTTGTAGTTTATTTATAGGAACAATAATTTGGTACCGTGATCCGATGTATTTAATAAAACATTTTTATTTATACATTCACTTCATCTCTATATTCATTCAGAAGGACCATTAAAGGCTTCTCTTTCTTTCTCTTTCCTCTCTTTGAATTTTCTATCAATTATTTAATTTAATGGTACCTGATTCCTTCAATCTCATAAACATCCTCGACACACGAGCTCGGAGGGGGGAACGAGTGCATCTCATCAATTCAACTCCAAGTGTTGTTTTATTGTATTTATTGGGGTCATCTTCAATAATTGATGCGGAGTATTTGTCGTCGTGCTGCAGGACCGATATTAGACTTTCTCTTTAGATGTCCCCCGACGACACCAGGGATGTATATACGCAGAGAGGCATCGGGGAAACAATGGAACTGATTAAAAGAGTCATTACCAGACTAGATTAGATTTCCTTCATCCTTGTCCACATGTGAAAACTATTAAATGTCAGCAGGAATAATCAAGGAAAGCTGCCACGGTGGCGTCGACCTGGAATTATTTTAATTATCTGTACAAATGTTTTCTTTCGCACCATCGTAGCAGCTTGAAAGATGTTTTTGTTTACCTTAACGCATACCTCAGAGAGTCGACTTATTTATTTTGCCTTGACCATTTTGTTCAAGGCTGTAAACATCTTTAATCGTAGCAACGCGCTCTTCAACATTGAGGATATGAGAACAAGAAAATGTGGCATTTTTTTAATGACTTGGGAAACTTGCTGATGATCTTATTTATTTATTTATATTTAATTTATTTTATAAGTGATTGAGTTTCAGTTATTTGTGTATTATTACATCCGAAAACATCCAAAAAATATGATGTCTTGAGTTACATGCTTTTAAAAATCTTAATTGAAATGATGTTAATCTGATCGTGACTCCTAATAACAAACAAATACTGAATAAAAATATAAAAGAGTATTTGATTAAGTATAACTTACTGAGTATCACATATTAAGTATTTTTTTTATTGTCCCTCATTTCCCACATTTTTAATCCTTTTTTAATGTCACTGCTCAGACTTATTGTCTATAGGGATTTGCTTTTTAACAATTCTTTAACAAGAAAGAAAAATATAAAAACATAATCCACCACATTGTTAATGGGTTGAAGAGGTTTCACGATACAGCTTCAGAATTTGAACAGCTGTTTCGTTGATGCAGTTTCAGATTCAAAGATTGTCGAGCAGAGAGTGCCATCTAGTTGAAACCAGGACACTGTTTCATGAAACCTCATCCACCCATCACAACACAACATTAATACTGCTTAGCCTTCTGCTCAAAGTTTGCTCTAAAGTATTGATGGGTTGATGAAGCTTCATGTAGCAGCATCCTTTATTCTGAGCCCTTTAAATGCACTATAATATATTTCTTTAAATAGCTATTCCAATAAAACCTCACAACATTTTTTTGACTGAGGGCACCACCTACTGAGCTGTTAAAACGAAGACACTGCTTCATGAAGCTTCATCAGTCCATCACTGGTAAAGAAGGTAAAAACAAAAAACCGAATAGAGTCTCAGCACCAAACAATGAAACCTCTGTACATGGTAAGTTTTCCTGGTTCCATACAGTCTAAGTATCTTGATGTCTTGAAGCAACATCTCAAATAATGTATACATGTATAATTATTTATGTTTGAATGATATATTTTTGTTCATGAAAATCCCTATTTCTTTCTCTGGTTGTTGGACCAAAACCTGTTTTTATCATGATCATTGAGATATCAATTGTTTGGGCGTAAATGCTGTGTATGTTCTTGTGGTTTAAAAACCCATTGACAGAGGTCACAAATGCTATTTTGTTTTCTTTCTCCATAAGTCTCCTTTGTTACTGTGCGCGACATTGTGTCGTAAATCGTGCGCATCACCCCAAACCTTAAAATCATACAGCAGTGCCTTTAATAAAGGCTGATAAGTCCCCTTTCATCCCACGGCCGCTTCAATTTTAGTGAGCCGGCCCAGTTATTTAATCAGAGCCACAGTCTCCCATTCAGAGTGTATTACCAATTCTGTCCGCGATTCTTATCAGCGCAGTGATGTATGTATGAGGCAGATGTTCCGAGTGGTGGAGGAAACAGAGGCCATGAATGAATGAATTATTGGACTCATGAAAAGGAGCCATAGATACAGAATTTTGAGCTCTGTAATATGTTTGCTTTCTCCGGCTTATCTTGCCAGACAAAAATATACCTTATCTCGGACTGCCGGGGTCCGCCGGGCGTGGAGCTTCTCCCCATCATCCTCCCCTTCGTTTTCTTTGTGTAGCATCACGAGTGGCTGTTAATGTTTCGGGGGTTATTTCCTACTCTGCATGTGATTTGTCTCCTTGTCCGAGAGCACGGAAGTGCGTTTGATGCTGAGTGTACTTGTGCATCTACACAATCACGGGACGCACACAAACATTGTCCTCAGAGTGCCCCACTCTGGATCTCTAGACAACAATAAAACTCAAAGAAGTCATTTCTGCATGTTACTTGTTATATGAATTTGCAGTGGAGAACAGAAAGGCCACACACACACACACCCACACACACACACAGCTGCGAGCTAGAAATACACTAGGCTACTGGATAATGAGGGTGGACAGGGCGGAATTATCACTTCACATCACAATAATATTATCCTTCTCACAACTCCCGCAGCATCCTCCATGACGGTGTGACATTTCCATTTTACTCCAGTTTAATTGTGGTCCTCTAAATAAAATCCATAGCCTGCAGGCCTCTTCCCAAACTGACCCAGCCCTATTTGAATCACATGGAATTAAATAACTGCAGTTTAACACTGTACTTGTTCTGACAGCAGTCATGACAAGTGGTTTGCAAACTTCCCCTCCAGTCAAATCCACGAAACAAAAAAAAGAAAAACAAAGTCATTGAAAGACCAAGACATGTGATACTTCAGTGGGCTTTTAGATCAGTGGGAATGTTTTAGTACATATTAATTTTTGTTTTATTTAAATAATTGTGTTTGCTAATTTAGAAGACAAGACCAGAGAGTGTTGAGACCAAGACTTCTCAATGAAAACACCAAAAACACAACAAAAATATCCATAAGAATGTTAACTTTGTTAGAGAGTTTTCAGAATATTAGGGTTTAACAAAACTGTACTAGGTTCAACAGCACTATTTATATGTTATATTCATGAATTGGTTTTTTTCAAAGTAAAATATACAATGTCAGTGCCTGACATTTTCATGAAGAGAATACGTTGTTTTCAAATGGCTCAAGTCAAGCCAGCTTAAGCGAGTTTGGATATTGTTTTCTTCTGGATCGCTATGTTGGCCCTTGACTGGATGAGACTCCTAGAAAACCTACAATGCAGGAGCCAAGACAAGACCAGGAAATCTGAATATCAAGAGCAAGTCAAGACCAAAACCATTAAAAAAGTTGTCACAAGACCAACTACAGATATTGTAAATTTACCCATATACTCAATACAAGATATAATCTCTATAGTGTTGGTTCCCATTGAAGGAGCTACACGAGTCTTCTTCAATCGATCTAGAAAAGGAATAGAATTATGGGCTGCAGACACCTTAAATGTTATTGACAGGTTCTGACCGTCCACTGACCAAGTGGACGTGTTGGTTGTACTGAAGAAGAGCTACCCCTGTCCTGGTTTTAAAGCACAAACACAATGTTTTTTTCTCAGCAGTATATTTGTTTTAAGACTCTTTGAAGGAAGATAAAGGTCCAATGTTTATTCATGCAATGGTTAAGCCATATCCCGGAGCCTGTCTTCATCAATGGTCTACCAATCCGCTTGCTGTTCCCTGAGAGAGAGGATCTTCTCACACTAGGAACTTTGCTTTCTCGGCCCCAACAATATGGCACAAAGTTAAAAGTTAAAAGACAAAAGTAGCATTTGCTTAATGCAGCTTCCCGTTTATTACCAATTTAGAGAGTAACTTTTACAGAAATCTGACAGAAAACTGCCTATACATTTATTATTTTAACAAAAGTAGAGTATACATTTTGAAAAAAGTATATCAGACCCACCCCTTCCCTCCCCTTTCTTAGTGGGAACATCTATCCTTAGCCTGGAATGTCTTTTTTTGACGCTGAAAGCTCATCGATAAATTGAAGTATCCAGTCTGATATCCCAATATATGTATGTATTTACAAAATTGGGAGAGGACACGGTATTTCGTGGGAGGTCGTCCAGAACAGAAATCTATTCATTGATCAATTATTGACTCGTCAAAGTCCCTAACTCACATAAACCACCTCCAGATGATCAATGATGAGTATGTATCACTGTGAGGTTTGGGATTTGGTTAAACTTTCCAGGGAATAAAATCCTCAAATTCTCTGGGAAACCTTATCTAGATAGTTATTTTCAGGGTGATCTATTTATTTTTCTATCTTTAAATGCATGTTTAAAATGCAGTTCTATGAATATTATTGGGTTTTAAGAAAAAAGTTTTGGTCTCAAAGGTGACTTTAACTACATCTTAAGGTGAAAGATTTAGATCTACTTTCACACATTGATTTTCAAGAAGTGTTTTAAAATGTTGAGAAACATTTTTTTGAATCCGTCTGTTCGGTTTAAGTGTCGGCCGTTCAAAACCTCTCCCCCCATCCCATCCCCTCCATCTCATTCCTTTGTTGCAGTCGGGCTGAACACTATGTTAACCTAGTAATTGGCACTGGGCCGTCCCCATTATACGGCTTTCTATTGAGCCGTTCTACATGACTAGTTAAAGAAGATGGCATGAAGATTAATGAAGTCCAGCTAATACAAGAGGGGTAACCCTCTACACTGAGGAGATAGCAGAGAACCGACACCGCCGGTGCATCCAGACTCTGACAATCCTCTACACCTTTTTTTATATTGCCTGTTTTAACCCGTGAACCCTGGACCCTCCACTTATGTAGCAAAGCCACCGCGGCGTCCCGTTTGATTGATGTCACTACAGCAGTCAGTCTTTTCCCTTCGAATTGAAAAGCCCGGCACTCCAAAATAGATTTTCCAGCACAATTCACGCCGGCTGCCAGCAGACGGAATGGCAGGGCGACCCTTTATGCAGTTTCATTTAAAACCCTGAGCTAGCAGACGTGTTCATTCACTTTTGGCAAATGCCCCCGTGGATAAGGTCTATAGTCTTCACGTTTATATTGTCTGGGTCGGTTTCGCTGCTGATCTTGAGCCTGAGATAGCAGTTAAATGATAAAGCAGAACACCAGCGTGTGTCCAAGGGTAAAGAACTCAACGGAACATCCAGCGAATCTCTTTATTTCTTTTAGAATGTGCTTCTGTAAAATGAACATGGATCATGCTAGGAATCCAGTGCCTTTTTTGTCCAGTTTATTGCATTAGCTCTAGAAAACATTTTTAACATGTATTTCAAAGTTTTAAAAATGTATGTATTAAAGTCTTTATAAGCAAAAACATGAACACGATCTCTTGGTCCTTCTCGTTATTAAACAACATTTATATACATTTTGTGATTGTAGATGATTATCTTAACTATATATTACGGTAAAATTAAAATGAGACATTTCAAAAATACCTTTCTGGCGTATATCCTACCCAATATGGACACCTATTGCAAAGAAACTGTTTCTTTAAGTTACAGGCATACATCACAATCGGATATATATATAGAATAATGTGGAAAATCTGTCTCAAAAATACGGAATAAACTCCATATAAAATTGGTTGCTCCAGAATTTGTAAGGCTAAGGCTAATAATATGGTTGCAAAAAAATATATATATATACGTATATATTCAAATATTTCCCAAAGTAAGTGCAGACTATTGAATGAACTGAAAGAGACAAATGTGTGAGTGTGTGAACCATCACTGGTCATCATGGCTACTAGCTCAGACGGTCAGGGTTTACGAACATGAGTCCTTCTCAGTATTTTCCATGACCCAAACTTTCCGCAAGTAAATTGGCGTAGAAATGCAAGAGCTGATAGTTTCTCAGATAAAAAACCCCCACAAATGCTGAATGTGACTCCGGCGGGCTGACGTAAACACTACAGTCGCGCTTTGATGCAACACAGCCGAGAGGTTGCGGCGCTCTTGTAATCAGATAAATTAACCAAAGCTATCAAAAGATTGCAATAACACTCAACGCCGCCATAAAGCTAAGAGCTGCAACTGTGGCGGGAGCTTTATGACAGACATCACTGGAGCGCCCTGATTTATCTGCGCTCTCCTGTCCTATCGATCTTTAGTACAGAGGCCTCTCAGGAGAGACCTCTCACGCCAGGTTCTCACCGGCAGCCATCAAGCCCCGGTCTAAAGCAGCGGGATATTTAATGTGCATGTGTGTGTCGGCGCGCACGTATACATCTGTGTCACTGATTTAACAACCTCGGACATGTGACAGTGAGGTTTTATATACTGGGCCGTACTGTATGTATTTCTCTGGTGTTTGTGTAACATTAGCGCTCCGGGAAAGAGCGCGGCTAATGAAATTAAATAGAAAGCATGTGTGGGTAGCAAAGTGACCCGCGTCCCGTTTGTGCATGTAATCAATATTATAGTTTGGCCTTTCCTGCTTGTTACTTTAATCAAGAACAAGCTCTACCTCTCTTAATCGCTCGCTCCCGAGATGGATGTTGCTCAGACGCACCTCAGCAGATGCTCTGATATATGCGTCGGATTGTTGCTCCCCATGTAAAAGAAGCTTTTTTTATTATTGGATTTTCTTTTCTGGTTATAGCTAAATTCATTAACCCTCGCCAAGACTTTGATCGTTGCTCATTGGTAGAATATTCTTACAAGACGCTACAAACAAAAAACAAATGTCAGCGTTATTTTTATCCTCTGAAAATATAAAGTTAATATAAATTATATTTGAATGTCATGATTTTTTTTGCAAATTTGAGAGTGTCAGAAGGTGATTTATAAATTGGATTATTGCACATGAGTCTTTAAACTAATGCTGAACTATTTGTTAGAACCCACTTTATCTAGTTAAGAACATTAATCTATCATAACTAGACCTGAATGAGACAATTCTGCCACTTGGTTATTTTGTATAATGCTAAAAATAAATCACCTAACTGTCATTGTCTCTGCATTGTGTTCTTTTTTTGAGAAAATAATGTTTAATTTAGTTTGTTCTATTTGTTTTGCTGGTACTAGCTCTTTGAAGAGTCTTTTTTAAAACGTTTTTATGAGCGTCAGCTATTATTTTTTTCATTCAAAATGTGTTTTATATTGAATCTTTGTTATTCCTGGTGTCTTTCACATCATCTACACATTCTTCCATTTTTCTTTTCTTAACCAAGAAGCAAATGCAACTGAAAAAAAGACAGATCTATTTTCTAATATATTTTTATTTACGTTGATATACAGAAGCAGTAACATAAATCTTTGTTTGTATTAAATATCTTTAGGATTTAGCATAGCAAACCATTTTCACCTAAAGAAATATAGAACTTAATACATTAAAAGTAAATAATTGATAAATATCTGAATCATTTCTGGAACAAACAATATTTTTTAACAAGAAACTTTTCAAGTTTACATGAACAAACTTGTTATCTCCCAGTGCTTCTCTAAAAAAATCCTAGAGAGTCAATACATTTGCTAAAAACAACCTGTCTTATGTAGGCTGCAGTTTATCAACTTGACATCGTAAAAATAGTGTCTCCTATTTTACTCTCATCATGACAGGCTCGTCCAGGTCCTGTCTCGTATGCTTGGGAACCAAACAACCAAGATGTGATCTTTACACCTCAACATTAAGATTTTTTGAAAAACAATGTTACACTTTGTAATTGGGAATACTGTGTATTGACAGCAAATTAGCCACTTATTAACCATCATAAAGTACTAAATCACACCTTGTTCATTGTGACTATATTCTACCTTTAATAGTATGATATTAAAGTGTTCACTCTGAACTACACCTTAATAACTGATTATTCACAGGAAAGTTATTTAAGATAAACTTTGTTTAAAACTAACTTCTCTATATTTATGCCATATTAGGTTAAAGTACCATGACAGAAGTAATATACTATTCTGTCTTTTATTTTAGAAATAAGGTAAAAAAAAAATATATAGTATTAATAATTGAATTCTAATTACTCAAAAATAAGTATTTGTTATTGAGAATATGTTCCCTATTCTTAAGTGGCAGCATATTCATATTTAATTCATATTAATAAACGTATTTAACAGTTATAATGTTATAATTAATAATAAATTAATTATCTCCTGGTACTTAGGTACTTTGGTAAGTAGAGAGAAGTTAGTTTTCACCAAAGTAAATCATTAATAACGTCTATATTTCCTGATAATAATCATTAATTAAGGTCTTGTTCTGCATTAACCCTTAAATATCATACTATTAAGAGTAGAGTATAGTCACAAGGAACAAGGTTACTTAGTACTTTAAAATGTTTAGTAATTTACTGTTAATAAACGTATGAATAAGTATCTTATTAATAAAAAAAATGGTGTTACCTATTCTGAATATGCAAAACTATTTTATTTAGACATACTTTTGTTTTCTCTTTCTTATAGAGCTGCTGAACCGGCCTGTAGCATCAAAAACACATTTATCTAAGTCCAGATAAAATGGGATGTCTTGTAAGGACAAACTGATTTCTTTAAATAAATTAATGCAAAGCACTTCTGTACTTATCAGTTTTAATCACAAATGACACATAAGGGCATCCAATCATATGGTACATATTGCCTCATCCTTTTAACAAATATGTTTCATAGCCCTATTAAAAGGGGTCTTCATCCGTCCTGTCAGGAAGCAGCCAGGCAGGTTTTTTAGTTTAATTACACTATCCAATTAAAAAAAAGCGGAGCTGCATTCTGATCCGCCTCTCCTTGGGTTTGAGTGGATATGACATTTACAAGGCTCGCCTTTCTAGCGGACAATGGTGTGATTGATGAGGTGCAGACGCTATGAAGGAGGCGATCGCCATGTGGAAGCAGCGCTTAGTGCACTTTGATTTATTTATCATCTGTTTCCACAGCAAGGCTGCCCGCCACAGGTCCTACACCGCTAGGTAACGGCGTACGCTAGCCTTGGCGCTAACACAGCAGCGGGGACTCCGGGTTTAAACATAACATCAACCCACTGATCCCGCGGCGGCCCCGTGAGTGAGACGAGGACTGTTTTTCTGTGGTGTTGAGTCCAGTAAATATTGCCGTTATTGACATTGACGTGCTGTGGTCAGCCAGCAGGGGCCTCTTGTTAGCTGACTCTTGCTGTTCTGTGTGTTTAGGGAATGATTAATTCACTCAGCTGAGGGCGGAAGCTGGATCCAGTCCACCGACGTCAGACGCTTAAACATTCACACAGCAGGAACGTGTTGAAGACTAGAAGAAAGTAAACTAATTAAGGGTGTAACACAACTTTCAGATGTCAGAGTTAAAAGTTTAAATGAAGAATCCCCAAGTACATCCACAATTACTGGTGGTGTATATGTTACTATACACATTTAATTAGCATGTTAAAAAAATACATCAAATAATAATAATCTCTTCACAAAATTCAGCTCAAAATAATACTGACAGAAGGTAACACAAAATAAGTCTATTATGAAAACACATTATAAGATTGAATTTAAGGAAATAAAAAAGGATAAAGGTTTTCGACAAATTTTGTGTGTTTCCATTCTTTAGGTTAAGCTATTTAAGTTTAATAAATGATTGTATTAATCAAGTATTAATTGGGATACATTGAATTAAATAAATTCAATTAATGTATTGATTAAAGGGATACATAAAGTCAATCTAATCTAATCTATTTCATTTCAAACCAGCTCGACAAAAAATGACAATACGTTTGACAGTTTAACTTTAAAAAAATTAGAACAAATGTCATCAAAGTGGAACAAGATGATTTAAGATGAACATAAACAAATGGAATATGGAACCAATTAGAAATATAATATAATAATGTCAAATAATGAACTTTGTCGGCATAGATAAATGACAATCTGACACCACGGACTGGAACCAGGGAGCATAAGAAGCAGCTGCATTTTTTCTATATATATATATATATATATATATACTGTAGATCGTTAACCTTTCCAGGGAAAGACTGAGCATATGGAACACAAAAGGAAAACCAAAAAATCAAAAAGTATAAGTTTATGTTATTACAGAACCAACCACAAATGACTATAATGTTTTATGCTTGTGTAAAATTATTTCATTATTTAACAGAAATTCAGGAAGAATTGAAGATGATACCAAGCAGAAAATTCCCTACCTTGGATTTCAACCGTTTTTGGGACCAACCCAGATGGAATATTCTCCCTAAGGCATCGCTGTAGGTGCGTCTCCTGCTGCTCCCCCCACTCAACTGTCTACATCTAGATTTTAGAAGTCACAGACGGAGAGACTTAAATCTCAGCCAATGAATCCCGGTGTCCAGACTGAAGCTCAGAGATTCCTGCTTCCAGCTCATCAGAAGCCGCTGATGATCTTAGCCTCTGACATCTCTCTTGTCCGCACACTTGTTCAGTGACTGAGTCAGAATAATTTAAAGTGATATTTCATTTCTCAGCAGGCTTTCACTCACTAATTACAAAAGGTCAGAAGCTTCTCTCATCTGATTCCAGCCTTATTGTTATGGATTCATGGTTTTTCCAGAGACACTTGAGTCTGACTCTTAAGTTACTTTCAAGTGGCATTAAAACTGATGGTGACTTCTCAGGGCGTGTGACTCGACTTCAGGAGAAACATCTGAGATCAGCGCTCGGACTCCAGGTTTAGGTAAAAGCGATAAAGCATGTATTAGGCAGAGGCTGCGACACATCATCGCTGATGACGGCAGCGGCGTTGACCTGCTGTGATGATGGTCAGACCTCAGAGATGGACTCAGGGTGAGACACCCATGTTGTTTATGATCCCCCAGCATCCTCCACGGAGTCTCTGAAGGGGGGAGTCGGGAGACAGATGCCTAACGACTCCCTCAAGGCCACAGCTCTGGGCCTTATCTCATCCCCATTTTGCTCCGGTTGCCATAGTTACTGACCTCGGCTCTTTGAGAGGGCGAGCAACAACAGTTTATTGTTAAATGTATATTAAATACTCGGGTTTTGATACACTTGTATCCACACCTATCCTGCACTGTTGGCTACCTATATGTGAATTACATATTTAATTCATTTTATGAATAAAAAAGATGACAATAAGAAACTATACATGTAAAAAAAACATTTAGAATGGTAATTTAAATCCACTTTATTTTATGTAATTTCTATATTTCCCTCCATCATCAGAATGATAACAGTATTTTTCATTTTATTTGTTCTTTTTTACGTTTTAATGTTACCCACAATCAAGATAAGTGGCCAACAACACACATATCAAAAAATAAAATAAAACCTTCGCTGATGTAAAATTCTTCTAATGTAATATGTGTTGTATGAATCCAATTCGTCGTTAAGGTCTCCAGAGGTTCATACATTAAATATCCTTTGAGCTAGAAACAAAAAAACAATCGTTTCATATTCAACCGACTAATGGAATGATTAACTGTGATTGTTTTCACCAACCAAAGACTTTTTTCGTGTTGCGTTCCTTATTCTTCTTTTGAGTGACAAGCTCGTCGAGTCACGTCAGGGAAATATACTTGCCTGTAAATTTCCCTGATCAGAGGGTCAGAGGTCGTGAGTTGTGGTGCTCAATTCTACGATCGTAGTGTGGGTAGGTCACATGACAAAAGTGAGCCTATCATCTTCCTAGTTTACTCTGACAAACTTTTCTTGTAAAATCCCTTCTTTTTGTCCTTTTTGGATGTGACTTGAGTTTTTTACTCTAATCATACAAGTACAAATGAACTTTATCAACACTATGTGGTCCTGAAAGACAGTGTCACTCAAATATTTATTTGGCTCTGCAAGCTTTCAATTAAAACATCTGCTTGGCAGTTCGAGGATCACTGGAATAGACTAATGAAATGTCCTTATTCCATCAACCCACATAATTCCATTCACAGCAGGTTATCAAAGTACACTTACAGAGAATGTACAGAGTGAATTGTATTGTTGTGTGCAATATTTCTCATGGGGTTATACAAGGTAACTTACTGTGATTAAATAAAGATTAATTTGATTTGGGAATTGGCAAAAAAATATAAATATATTAATAATCCGTATTTTGGATATGTACAGTATACATCTATATACATATACATATACATAAGTACTAATTCATGATATTTGTAGTTTTTGGACTCAATGTATTAATGGATTGCTTACAAAAAGTAGTTCAACCATTCGTGCGAACTCCATAATGTGCTGCAACAGTCCCCATTACAGTTATAAGTATTGCTGTTGAAAGATTAAAAAGCAGAAGTAAGTAATATTTGTAGATCGCTTTTCTAGACCAGGCTCACAAAGCGCTTTAACAACTTACTTACTAGATATAAAGTGCTGTAGGTTAACAAATCACAATAATTATACGAGAGCAGACTTCAGGTGTGTGACTGACCATTCTTTTCACCAGCACAAAAAAATATTTGACTAAAGTTTGCAAACACAAACAGTGAATTAAAAGAATCAAAATAAAGATTTATTTTTAACTGGAATTAATCAATCACCACTAGTCACATAATTCCACTAGTTCTAGTTAGCTAGTTTATAAAATGTATATTCCAAATTCAACATGACAAGGATCTGCCTACACAAACCGAAAATCATTAACTAAACACCGCAACAAGAAGTCAAAAGTGTTGGTTGGAGTCCCATCATCGTGTCATTAACACCCGACAACCAGTCAGATCGCTGCGTCGTCAACGTCGGCTTCCCCTCGTTACGATATTTATGTATTTGTTTGCATGTTCAGAGTTATTCTTCTTCCTCCGGAGCTCCACGAATATATATATCAATCAGCCACATCAAACAATGTGCGTTTACCAACAACAAATCTTGTTCCAGCTTCATTACATCACTCACGCGACGTAGAAACAACAGCTTGTAAATCAACAAGTGTTCGGCTCAGACTGACGCTGCCCCCTGTGTGACTCTTGATTATGCCATAATACCATAGAATCAGTGTGTGTGTGTGTGTGTGCGCGCTGATAAATATGGAACGAATAGTTTTATAAATATAGACAATGGCTGCTAAGTAGGAATGTGTCAGAGAAATTAAATGAGAAAGTTCAATAAAAATGGTGTGAGCCATTTTACGAGTGACAAAAGATGCTCACTTCGGCAGCATGCAGAGGACAAATTCCCGAGGAACAATTACTTAAATAATTGGGCTTTCAAAGAGAAGATTGATCGTCTAAAAGCTGTTTTCTGTGGAGAATCCATTAGGGGAAACCATTTTTCTCGCTCCTTGACATAGTGTTTTTTTATTAATTTTCACTCGCAGAGATGCATGATTCTGGGCTTTTCTGCTGCTCTGTCACGGCGCCATGATGAACTACGCTGCACACGCAGAAAAGTCATCAGGACAATAATTTAGAACCAGCCTCTGATTAACTGCACACACGTACCTTCATATACATTTATACATTTATCAAGAAAAAAAACTTGTTTAAGAATATCCAAGGAATTAATTTAGCAACTCTTGAATGTCTTCATAGCAGCAGAAATGATACGTCTGCAGAGCCTCAGTGTGGGTTCTTTTTATTGTGCTTTTGTGGGTTTAAATCATTGTTTTCACTGCAACATTTAAACTGTTTGCAATTCTTATTTCTTAAAGCCAACTTGGGTTATATTTACATATTCTCATCTGATGATGCAAAAATGAAAATAAAATCACTCACATTAACCTAATGTTGTTTCTGGCTTTGTTAAAGTTTTGTTATTTAACTAAATCTATCTATTTGCTTAAGCTTTTATCCTCATGGTTTCCCATGTTAAACTATGATAAAATATGATTTATTTTGAGAGCGGTGTGGAATTCATCAGAATTACATCTTCTTTTTTATATAATTATTTTATGTTCTGTATCTATACAGTTTGTGTTATTTTAAGCTAAAAATACATACATTTTGTCAAAATGTAAAATATTTCCTGATGTATTTTATTTTACTTATTACACCTCATTTTTTTATTGTATAAAACTTTCCAGCAAGTCACTTTTTCAAAGGGCTCCACTGGATTTTTTCAGTCCCAAAGTGTCTGATAAGTTTATTACACAAAGTGGTTGTATTCTTAAGAGTAGTCCCATACATGAAAACAGAAGCCACTGCTATAAAGGAAAATCTGTTGTATGATATAAATTTCGGACCCAAAATGCTGGCCTTAACCTTTTTTTGTGAGGGGGGGGGGGGACAATAGAACTGTGTATAAAGGATCTGACAGCTATCAGTGTTGTAAATTCAATGTTTTTGGATGCTATTTGAATAGTAAATGTAATCTCTTGAAGTTCTTTGTTACCCATATTCAACCTATTTCAACTTGGTAATGCATTTTTATCTTGATTTTTTTTTTTCACATCCCTCACAATAAAAGAAGAAAAAATAGTAAATAATTAAAGAGGTATTTTATTCACTATACTGTATCAAAATGTATTAGCACTGTATCAATATTTTTTTAAATATATATTTTTGCGCTGACGTCAGGCACCGACGTCGGTGAAGCAGTGACTCACAGCAGCGACTCTGCTGCAGTGAACATGTTAGCGGAGGTGTGGAGGAGGAGAAATAACACTGCAAAATTCAAGAGCGCTAACTTTATTAAACATCTAAAGACGCATCAAGACAAGGAATATGAGCAGATTGAAGAAACAAGAAAGACGAAACAAAACGGCGCAGTTAAATTTGCTGTTCTGTAGAGACGAGAGAAACTGCCGAGGCATGAAAGTCAAAAATAACCAACATCATTGTTAGTGTTAATGTTGCACTTAATTGTTTATTGTTAATGTAAGTTTGCATTTTTGTTAATATTTTGAGAAGCACTTTCACATTTGATTAGAGAAAGTATTTGCTAATTTCTTTGTTGTAAAAGCCAGAAAAGGTCTTTAAAAGAAACAATATATCGTTGTCATACAGTATCACAACATATCGTATCGTGATACATATTGTATCGCCAGATTGTTGCCAATACACAGCCCTAATAAATATTCTAGATACTTTTACATTTCCTTGCCAGATGAAATCCATTGAATCTTTATGAAAAGAAGTCTAAGAATAGCTTCACAGTTAGGCTAATTGCTAACATGCATATTCACTAGAATCATGTTGATGTAATTTAAAAAGAGAAAATACAGTAATATATAAAAGACAACTGGTTTTGCTTCTGTGTCTCTGTGTCCCACTTCTATAAACTACATTTAATTTGTCAGGATTGATCACGTAAAAACTTCCATATGGCGATTGACTCTGCACGTTGCACATGACTCTCAAGAATGAAGCATGAATTAAAAAACATAGTTTGTGTGTGTGTGTGTGTGTGTGTGTGTGTGTGTGTGTGTGTGTGTGTGTGTGTGTGTGTGTGTGTGTGTGTGTGTGTGTGTGTGTGTGTGTGTGTGTGTGTGTGTGTGTGTGTGTGTGGAGATGAACATTGTTTGATCTGTTTTGTTCTCCTGGTGAAAGGAAGTCGTGAGATGTGTTAATGAGCCTCGTCTCGGTTTCTAGGTGGAGACAGATGAAGGTTAACTCCACGAAAAGCTGCTTCATCTCGGAAAGTAGAACAGGAGGTTTGAATAAAACTGGACCTTTCACTTCTCTTCTCCTAAAGTCACCTGCATGCCTGACCAGGGAAATTAAGTTTCAATTAAAACAGGCAGATTTATTATCATTGTAAAGATATGTTTATGTAAAAATAATATTTTAGCAACATAAAAAACGAGGTTCAAAAACATTATAAAAAAGCCAAAATTGTTCTCTAATGATATTTTGAATAATCTTTGCACGTTTCATTACTGACAATAAAATCAGATTTTCTTTTAAATATACAGTATATCATATACATCATTATTATCTAAATGAGTATTTACAAAAAGAGAAAATCATCTTGTTTTCTCAATGTATTTGTTCTTTTCATTCAACAGGAAACTAAATGAGATGCAGATGTGTTATTTGTCAACAAAAACAAAATTATACTCAACATTCCTCCACCAATCGCATCTCTCGATGCATGATCACATGACTCTGTGAGCCTGAAGGCTGGTGGAAGTGAAGGCAAACACAGTGGACTATTATGTAAATGTAAGGAGGAGGGGGAAAATCACGTTATTTATGTGTCCTACATCTCAACTTGTATTTCAATCATCCCCTCCACCCTCCCTCCCTCTGAGAAGGGACCGGCAGTAGAGCTCCAGGGCAGTCTGGTTCTCCTGTGACTGACACCCTGACTGCAGCCCCCCCACCAGGACACAACCTGGGGGTCCTCCAGAGAATTAGCTTTAAAAAGTAGGACAGGGATAATTGACTGGACAAGAAAGTGTATCGGTGCTCTGTCATGTTCTGGTCCTGCCAGGATTTACTGGACAAATGACTCACAATCTGATGTAAACATGTTCACCTGAGTACACCTGACTATCACACCAGACATGTTTGGCTCAACACTCTTGATGATTTACCTTCAGAAAACCTTGAAAAGTATGCTCTTCAACTCTGCCAAGGGCTTTATTTTACATGACTGAAATAATGAAAGGTACAATTAATGTACAATATAAATCAAGTGTTATCATTGTTAAAAAAATATTTTTACTATTTTCACATGGTGATTAATGACAATGAAGACTAATATAAGGATAGACGGATGGATGAATGGATGGATGGTTGATAGGATGCTTGGATGGATGGATTTTTGGATGTAAGGATGGATAGATGAATGCTTGGTTGAAAAGATGCTTGGATGCTTGGATGGTTGGATAGATGGAAGGATGGATGAAAGGATGCTTGGATGGTTGGATAGATGGAGGGAATGATGGAAGGATGCTTGGACGGAAAGAGGATTGGATGGATGGATGGATGGATGGATGGATGGATGGATGGATGGATGGATGGATGGATGGATGGATGGATGGATGGATGGATGGATGGATGGATGGATGGATGGATGGATGGATGGATGGATGGATGGATGGATGGATGGATGGATGGATGGATGGATGGATGGATGGATGGATGGATGGATGGATGGATGGATGGATGGATGGATGGATGGATGGATGGAAGGATGGATGGATGGATGGATGGATGGATGGATGGATGGATGGATGGATGGATGGATGGACGTTTGTGTGAAAGGATGCGTGGATGGATGGATTTTTGGATGTAAGGATGGATGGAGGGATGGATGAAAGGATGCTTGAATGGTTGGATAGATGGAGGGGATGATGGAAGGATGCTTGGACAGAAAGAGGATTGGATGGATGGACGGACGGACGGACGGACGGACGGGCGGACTGACGGACGGACGGACGGACGGACGGACGGACGGATGGATGGATGGACGGACGTACTGATAGATAATAAAGAAAGAAAATATAAAACACAGTAAAGAATCTTCCGATGAATCCTTCCTGTGTTTCTGCTCCAGCGTATTAATAACCAGGAGGATTAAGAAGGTCAGGACTGACCTGGTAAACATTAAAATTGCATGAACTCTGCTGACAGAAGGAAGACAGGAATCGTACGCACGTCAGCGTGAATACAAACGACTGGGAAGCCTCAACACCGGCTTAAATCTGCAAAAGTGCTGCGACGTCATTAATAATAAACGGGCAGGCTCTCATTTATTACCACAGTGAAGAGTCGCGTTTGCTCCAGTGTGGCCTATTTTCAAACTGGGAGCCCAGGAACACAGCAGATCTCCGGGTCTCCGGTGGGACCGAGTCAGATCCTCGTTCTGTTGGGACCAACAAGAACTACAACTTGAGAGTGCTGCTGCTTTGAAATACATTAACCACTGATGGGTTGATGAGGTTTCATGAAACAGACGATAAAGTTTCATGATACAGTATCTTCATTTTTAGAATTTAATAGGTACAGAGTTGGATTATATATTATACGAGGTAGAGATACGAGATAACCATCAATTTGAAAAAAAAAACATTTCTTTGACCTATTTTACTAATATAAGGGTTTATTATAATGAACGCTTTTTTAACATATGACGTTGTCCATGTATGTTTTGATCCACATGTCTTTGCTATCACATCATTCTTGTCTCACCACCCCTTCATTGTGCTTACCACGAGAAGATCTGGGATTTTATCATCCGAGGAAATGTTCCGTATATTTTTATGCATTTAGCTATAAAATGTAATGAAAGGGAAACAGCCCACAGTTCATAAAAACCTGTCCCGTTTTTTGCGCGGCGCTGAAAGGTTTCCGACGGATCCGAGGCCGAGGGGTCCATTTTTATCTTTTTGATTCTCACATTAACCTTCCATTAAAAATTATCTATGTTATCATCACCCTCGATTTAAGCTAATAAATTCCCGCTTTATGAGCCGTCTTGAAGGAGAATTATGGTGATGTTGTAGTTGAAGTAACATATGTTCCAATTTACTGACATCTACTGGATCTGATGCGGCATCAGCCATCCATTCACATCATCATCATCATCATCATCATTTCATGGCATGAAATCCCCTCCAATGAGTCGCCATTGGATTTTGGGTGATCAGGCAGCACATGGAGCCCGAAATTAACAGCCTGCTGCTGCTACAGGATGAGAACGGTTGGAGGGATGGAGGGTTTTGTTCTCACGAGAGCAGAGACGAACGTTAACTCAATCAGTTCACACTATTTTCTTTGTGGTGCTTGATTCTGCCGCACAATGTCAAGGGATGCTCATTGTTCAACTGTGTTGTATTTTGTGTTGAAGTGTTGATGAGGTTTCATGATACAGTGTTGAAGTTTTGAGTGATATACTGATGAAGCTTCATGAAGCAGTGTCATGTTGTTTAGAGGTCAGTAGGTGGCGCCATCAGTTTAAAAATGATGCTGTTTCATTACAACAGTTGTTTTAAGCAAAGGAAAATAGTGCAGAGACCGCCATCTAGTGGACTCTGAAAATAATGACACTGCTTCATGAAGCTTCATCAGACCAGCACTATTTTCATGATACCTCACCTATTCTTGGATGGCACCTCGGCTTAACTAATACAATATTAAATTCCTAACACTGTTTAGTCTTATACTAAACCCCAGAAATGACTCGGGGGGGTGGGGGGGGGAATAGAACTCAATTTATTAATTTAAGGGCAACTGATATGTGAACTTAGGTGTGTCTTAAATAGATGTTGGACTCTATTTTAATCATTAGTATGTGTCTGTTTGTACAAAACTCCACAATATTTACATTGGAAAATGTGATTAGGCCCCGCCCACGCCCACTCTGCTGTGATTGGTCAAGCAACTAGGTTTGTCAATCCTGATGTCTCCACCTTCAAAGGACTCGTTGTATAAACAAAGCAGGGCGTGATCATATCTGGTTGGAGGAGGAGTGAAACCCATTATTATGTCATAATGACTTTGCTCTTGTAACCTCTCGTTCGCCAAGATTTCAGACGGGGGAGAACTTTATAAAGTTATAAATTCAAAACATGGTCATGATGAGGGAATTACTGCATCTTGGAGAAGAAGACTTCAATGTTTGAAACATGTGAGTGAGTCGGGAAAGTTGGCTTTTTTTGTATTAGTTTACCTTAAATTAATTTATTTACATCTCATCAGTATAATTTCTATTTTTATTTTGTTTTAGTTTTTTGTTTTAGCAGTCTTCACTGCTTACATTTTACTCCAAAAAACAGATGTTGCTATTTCTATTTTTGTTGTTGTCCTTGTTGTTGTTGTTGTTGTTGTTGTTGTTGTTGGTAATGATGATATGATAATTATAACAGCCTCATTTCTCTATGTGACTGTCATTTAAAGCATACAGTATATTTGGAAGACAAAATAACAACTTTGGTATATCTTAACCAACACCTCAAATGCTCAAGTACATTTCTTAATAAAGAAAATTCAGTTTTTCTAATGAACTGCTATAGATGATTGACAGATGTAGACAGCACTGCTAGACCAATCAGAAGGCTGAACTTCTGTTTTGTTCTTTTTGTTTAGTACTTGAAGATAAGCTCAAAAGTGTGATCAAATATTGTCTTTTTGTATGTGAATTCACATATTGTATCTTTTTAAAGCATATTAATGAATAAACAATACATATATATTCCGTTACAGCTCAGTACACATTGGTTGGCTCTCATCTTCCTTCTCTGTCTCTCTTTCTCTTTTTTTTTCTTTCATTTTTACAACACTGTGGCGTCAGAGAAGCACCAAGGTCCTGCAGAGCGATGACTCATAGAAATGTCAGAGTATAAAAGTGGAGTGATATCACTAAACGTCTGACACTTTAGCGCAGGGCGGCACTAGCCTTTTAGGAGGTCAGCCGGAGTCACCGGGTGGGAGGGAGACACTGGGCCAGAAATGAGTCTTTGCTGAACTGCTGCTGCAATAACGGGAATAAATGTTCACCCGCTCCGCAATTAAAGCCTCCGTGATTACGTCTCTCCGGCTATCGATTCAAAACTTTCACTTAATAACCACTAACATGGTGTGCTAGCTTAACCCCGGGGTTCAGCCGGAGAGATTGATGTCTTCTTTCTGAGACGCTCCTGAGAGACGTTTTGTCATTTCATTATTCTGACCGTTGACAAGTCACGCGACTTTACATTCAGAGCTCACCCATAACATTATGTACACTTTTAGTGCAACCACTTTTGGTTACTGACCACAAGAATAATTAGAAAGGTTTGTTTGTATGTTTTTTATTAATTAAAAACTGTCTAATTCTCATCTCATTAATTTCATTGTGTTATTATTTATCAACAAGTTTTGAACTAAATCAAATGAATTCTAGTCAAATTAGCAAAATGAAGCCGCAGTCTGACATGGAGGTTTGTGCTTCAGTTTCACAGCATAGTGACTCTTACATTTGATTTTAATGGATGTAAAAACAAGCCAATTAATTCAAATTAATTATTTACAAACATATTTCTGTTGCAAAGTTTTAAACACAAAAAGGAGGAAGAAGGTCAGAGGGTTGAATGCTTGTGTGAGCAGAGAGGTTTGAACTGGAAAAAAATAATAAACAATATTATAGTATTTGTGAAATCTGGTGGTGTGTATAAAGTATCACAAGATGTATGAGCAGCAATACATTTGAAGTAGAAAGTAGAGATTGAAAGGTGTCAACCATTGTAGGGAAGACCTGCTAGTTGGTAATTCATTTATATTTCTTATATACTTTGAAAAGTTCATTAAATTCTTCATGCTTATGAGTGAGAATACTTAATATAGACATGAGTATAATATGTATATATGTATATGAGTATGAGATATGTATCTTATTTTTTGTTGTTTTTTTGGATAAAAAAAATAAATAATAATAATTGGCTATTTTTTTTTTTAAATAAAAATAATACTACATGGGCAAGCCAAGTATAGTTTATTTTATTGTTTTGTTTGGAACCATACACTACAGTTTGAAATGCTTGAAGTTCATTTTAAGATAAGTAAATTAATTAAAAGTAGAAAAAGGGTCAAGTTTAAGAGATCCATTCTTTTATTATAGTTTGCTGGACGGGTGGAGAGTGACGTCACTGCGTCCAAAATAAAGAAAAAAAGAAGCGCACTTTGGTCACCAAGCATGTAAATGTTTCCTGGGACAGCTCCAAGCTGCTGTTTGCTCCAAAAGCAACACTGACTTAAAAGAAGAATTCACCCTTCACAGCTCACGCCTCTGAATCATACACCTGTTTGGTTTCGGCGTGCAAGTCTCTCGCTGCTCAGCCATGCGAACTCGGTGCAGGTTGTCCACACTTCTGCCCTCGGGCCCGCAATGTGTTCACCGGCCGGGCCGGCTGCTGAGCACATGCAGAGGAGGGAGAGGAAGCATTAAAAAAAAATGAAGTTGCTCATTCACGGGAAGAAAAACAACCTCTGCTGCTTTAAATGTGTGTCTATAATAAGTAATTTACCAAGTCTTTTGAACAAATGTTCAATAATGTTTAATAAGCTTAGCATATGCATGCTCACAATATTAGGGTGACTGTTTTATGATTTTCTTTCGTTTTATGAAAATAAGACACTACTACATGGAGAGAAATTTTTGCACACTCTATTTTTTGGGTCAAATAAAGTGTTTTTAAGCGCTTTAACTCAGTTGAATGAATATTCTGAATTCCTAGAACAAACTTAATCAGGCCTCTTGAAGAAAAAAGGTTTGTTTATAAACAATACGTTTATTTATAAAAAGCATTTTTTTCGAAATGATCAGCAAAAAAAATATTTCTAGAAAGTTTTATCGTCTGTAATATTTGTGTATGAATATTCAATATTTATAACAAAATACAATGTAATTATAGTCAAACCAATCAAACATAAATAATCTCTCTTTACTTGTGGCAAATGAAAACATATATAATGAATTCCTAGACACTGAAAATAATGAAAAAGAGAGGGACAGTATAGTAAGGGGTTCTTTTTCTTCAGTTTTTTTTAATTGTGGTTGTAATTTATTTACTAGGCGGCAAAGCATCATGGGAGCTGTTAAGAGGGATATCCGATCACCGTTACTGTGAGTTTAGAGGGAAGTCAGCTCACATGCCGTTCTTACATGTTAAGTTAGTAAGCGACTAATTTTAATCGACTTAATAGATGATCAAGCTCACAACAATGAAATGCTGTGTGATGTGAAGATGAAGTACACGCCACACAAACTTAAAGCCCTAGACATTTGAAGAGTATGACATATTTCCAGGAAGAGGCCCCCCAAAAAAGGTCAGGGTGAAAGAGGTCATGTGGTTATCATTAACCAGACAAAAAAATAACACTATAAAATTGAACATTTACGAGTTCAAATCTACAATTAACTTTGCTTGTATATCTTATTTTTGTTTATAAAACCATGTATTACACAAATTCTTTAATGATACTATAGGTGTTTTTTGTAAGGTAAAGTAAGGAACGTGATTTATTTATTTATTTATTAAACAGTCAAAAGAGGCTGAGAATATCCTTTTATTTATTTTAAGTTTTAGTTTTTCCATCACGTTAAAGCACTCTTTATTTTTCCCTTTTATAACCCTGAACAAGTTGAATTGCAGACCCCAGATCTTCATAGAAAGTATGTTCATCACATTATATGACTGTAGTTGTTCAAATCAGTAACATTATTTATTTATTTTATTTATATTATTTATATTTAAAGCAAAAGTGTAAAAAAAAAAAGGTAGTACCCCGTCAATCCAAGCAGACTCGGACGTCGGCGTGCTCTGTGGAGATGTGATTATTTTTCTTAGATGGTATCAGGCAGACAGATGAATAGCTACTTTTCTGTTTTGTGTCTGATCTCAGGTTAAGCGTCACATTCATCAAAGGCGTCGTCAGACGTGATGGCCGATGACTGGAGGTTGCTGGTCCCGCTGATGCCGACGCCACAATGCAACAACATCTGTGCTGCCGGGTGCTGGTGTGTGCTGATAGAGGAGTCCCAGGAGAGGAGGGGGCTGGGGGGGAGGGCTCCTCACATGTCCCGGACACCTCCCCTCCCCCCATCATCCAGGCCTCCTCATCACCCATCTGTACAGGTCCTGACACATGGACCGGGTCTGTGGCGCTCCATTTCTCACCCAGGTACACAAAACCTGACTCTTTAACTCCAGACGCATTCGATGGTGTCACGAGTTGTGAGTTATAGCTGGCAGCGGCGGAGAGATGATCTTTCCAGAGAGAGGAAACAGGTGTGGACCTCCCCGTGGATCGGGCTCCTCCAGGGGAGTGTTAGCAATAACCGGGGCTGGATGGATGCCTCCCCGTGGGGAGCGGGCGGCGTATAATTCAAGCATGTCCTGAGCGTTGACGAGCGTGAACAATAAGATTCTGGTCAACCTGACAATGTTCCGCAATCTCTCGGGCGAACGGGCCAAGACTCCCCGCGAGGCGGTGACCCCGTCAGTAGGACGAGGTGTACTTGGTAATTAAAATGCAATCTCCGCTGCTACGCCCTCTGGAGTCGCGGTGGCAGCAGACTCGCCCAGGAGCCCGAGGGCGAGAGGTGCCACCTGCACCGCCACGCCACCTGCGCCCACCGCTGCCTCCCTTCATTACGCCCGGTATTTACACTCGCCCCGGTCTTCCCTGGTAAGCTTTATTAGAATTAATGTGGCACTTCAGAGGAGAGTGTCGTTCCGGGGTGCCAGGAGAAAGAGTCCCCAGCTCTCCTCTGTCACCTCGAATAAAGGTGGCGGTGCCAGCCCGGAGCCGGGATGAGCGTGGACAGCACATGACAGAAGAGTTTTCCAGGGGCCAGGGGGAAAGCAAAGTGTTCTTTATTCAATCTGTGCTCATGTTTACAGCTGCAGCGATTATATTGTACATGGAGGGGATCAAAGGCTGGACCGCAGCGCCGCCGACAGAACACGGTGTCGTGGTTTGGACGCCGGTAAGCTCATGTGACAGTTGGAACGGAGATGGATGTAAAATGAGCCGGGCAGCAACTTTGGAGGAGAGTTGGATGTCAGCGTCTGTGCAAAAACATAATAATAACATTTTAATGTACTGACACTGACTTCAAACTGTTGTTTATTGTTTATGACACAATACTCTTTATGTACATTTATTTTCTTTGACCCTGTAGTGAAGTATCTGTCTTTATTCTTTTTTATTTAAAATACACTTATTAATTTATCTAGTCCTCAGTCTAGAGTAGTGAAATTTATTTATATTTTTAGTCTAAAAGAGAACCTAGAATAAGTAAAATTTTATTTTGTTTTGTTATAAAAAAAAACTTTTTTACATCATGACTATGATACGATTTCCTTTAAAACTCAAGACACTACAAAATGCTACTTGAACTCTTGAACTGTTTCTCTCTAGTTTCTGGTGTTAATCTATTCCTTTTTTTTTTAAAAAGAAACAACATCATAGAATGGTTCTCTCTTTGGTGTGGAAATGCTACATATGCTAATGCTAAATTATGGTGTGGCCATTTCGTTGTGGTAATAGATAAAGTTAAAAACTCATTTAAAAAATGTAATCCTGTTTTACCAACCTTCTTGACTATAAAATTTTAGATAATATTTTATTAGCTAGATTGTAAGAGTAAACTAACCTTTTAAAAATTTAAACCAATCACTTATATTTGGCACCTAGGAAAAAGTAGTGAATGCTTTTCCAGAAAACCTTGAAACTAGAAAAACTGTTGCAGGACATTTAGACGAAAGATGATACAGAAGTGTATGTCTCAAGGTGAAAAGGCCGTAATGGTTTTGTAAAGTGCCTTTCTAGACCAGGGTCACAAAGCGAATGAAAAACAATACACAGTTATATATACTTTAAAAGATAAAGACACATAAGACAAACAGTTCCATAAGATCAAGGAAAAGCCTGCATAAATAAGAATGTCTTAAGATGTTTCTTGAAAGAGTCAGTAGATCCATCAAACACAGAGGGAGAGGAAGATCGTTCCAAAGCTTAGGAGCAACGTAAGCGTGTTCAGGAACCATCTGTAGATTCTGATCCACAGACCTCAGAGCCCGAGCTGGGGTGTAAGGCTGGATCAGATCACTGATGTAAGGAGGAGTCTGACCATGAATAGATCTGAAAGTAAGAACCAGAATTTTAAAGTTGATCCTGAAAGAAACTGGCAGCCAGTGAAGAGTTTTAAGGATCGGGGAAATGTAAGTTCTTCTACTAGAGAAAAGCAAAGAAATTATCACATTTTGTTCAACTGCCAATATCATATATTTGACTGATAATTTAAACATTGTGACACTAGTCATGAAACCTCATCAACACATCATCATACGATACAATGGTCTGTAAAATATATTTGAATGAGACTTTTATTCTTAGTGTTATATTCAATTGAAAGTAAAGAATTCTGTTAAACCACAGAACATGCTCATGACCTTCAGCTGAACTGCAAAGTGCTGCTAAATTAATATTAAACAAGAATTGCTAAATAAATCAGTGAAATGAGTCGCAGGCGAGTCGTGACTCAAGTCCGTCTGCTCCGCTCGCTGTGCCAAACAAAAGACAAGCATTTAGACGCATTTAGCGTCTCAAATCTGCATGTCGCGTTTCCAAATTTAGAAGCGAGCGGTCCAGGATGAGCTGCAGTCGCTCGTGTTTGGTCATTCCTGGCAGGACGGATGGAAAGAGGAGGGGCGGCAACACTGATGCGACTTGTAGTCAGGCAGCAGGGGAGGGCATTAAAACCTAGTTTGCATCACTCAGTGACTCCAATTAAACGCAAATAAGCAGATACAAGTTCATGTCTTCAGATGTGTTTTATGAGCCACCGCGCAGCAAGGGAATTCTCCAGAATATACTGTACATCTCCCCGCAGTTCAGCGATCTCCACTGCATGCCTCAGTTCATTAGTGTTAAAAATGGTAAGCGTTTTGGAGCCAGATGTACTTTTTAGGTCTTATTAGCTTCAGATGATGTTGTTTAAGGGGCATGTGAGGCGTCCAATTAAAGAAAACTGAAGCAGAAGTTCGACACAGAACTTTTACTAAGCCATGGGCCTCACTGTTAGCGTCGTCCTTATCAAAGGCAGACATCAAAGAGCCACCGCTGCGTCTGTACACACACATCTGCACGCACACACACACATCTGCACGCACACACACACACACGCACACACACATATTCATCCTCAAGACAATATCTGACACGGTTGACTCCAAAAGAGGAATGAACACTTCACTGGTGATTTGTTGACACACCTATGATGGAAGGAGCAGGTGTCTTCTAGCCATGACCACACACCAGCACAGAGGAGTGTGTGTGTGTTTTTTAGTGTATATCATAAAGGCACTGACACAGAAAATGAAAAAAGATGCATTCAAGTGACTGTAACAGGAGGGTTTGGACTTCCATAGTACATTTTTACACAATTGAAGTAATGTCTGTGCGATGTTCTGTCAGAATTATTTTGAGGTGAAAAACTGTGTCTGTGTGTGAGTGAGGGGCTTTGATGTTCTTCTTTTAATTTAAGCCTGATAGGAATCCATAAACATATTATTATTAGTATAATTGTAGTATTAGTATTAATGTTAGTGTTAGTGTTAGTGTTACTATTGGTATTAGTATTAGTATTAGTACTAGAGTTAGTGTAAGTGTAAGTGTTAGTGATAGTGTTAGTACCACTATTGGTATTGGTATTGGTATTAGTATATGTATTAGAAGTAGTAATAGTAGTAGTAGTAGAAGTAGTAGTAGTAGTAGTAGTAGTAGTAGTAGTAGTAGTAGTATTAGTTTAACATAGGTATTAGTATTAATATAAGTATTAGTATAAGTGTTAGTGTAGGTTTTAGTGTTAGTATTACTATTGGTATAAGTATTAGTATTTGTTTAATATAGGTATTAGTATTTACATAAGTATTCTTATTAGTATTAGTATAAGTATACGTTTAAGTATAAGTATAAGTATAAGTGTTAGTGTATGTGTTAGTGTTACTATTAGTATGAGTATTATTATTAGTAGTAGTAGTAGTAGTATAAGTATTACTTTAGTATAGGTATTATTCTTAATATAAGTATTAGTATTAGTATTAGTATTTCAATGTATCTTGTCAAGAAATATAGTTTCCCCCTTAAAATAAAAATGATATTATAAATAAATTAATAAAAGGCTTTTCATATTCCTAGCTAGTTAAATATAAGGTCTTCACATACAAAATTATTTAAAATGATCAAATAACAAAAATAACATCATGATATGGTCACACAATACTTTGACTTGTTTTTCTTCATAAAGTTATTTTTTTATTTATTTTTGGCTCATATTGAGGCTCATTTTAGTGTAAAAGTCACAGTTTATACTGTAACAACGCCTGATCTGAAGTATAAAAGATTCAACCTTCAGTAAGTTTATTTCACTTGGACGACTTTGACCGCTGCAGAACCAAACCCAGTGTTTGAGTAAGATCCATATCAGTCCAGTAAATGTTGTCGCACCTTAATGAGCGACCTGTAGAAGGAGATTTCTTAATAACGGCATCTATTCTGGAGCGAGCCGCCGCGTCCCGGCTCTCGGAGATTGCCGAGCGTTTTGCACGCTGCGTGGCTCCAGCTGCAGCTCCGGCAGGAACAAAGCCCATCACCGGTTTATAAAGGTGCGGACCGAGCAGCGTTCCCAATCCCCTCACCGCGCTGTCACTATTCATTCGTGCTCTGCCCTTCCTCCTCGCACCACAACCTCAACAGGGGCATCGCTCATGATAGAAAACAATGAGCGTGATTTGTGAACTCTCGCCGTCTTTGTAATTTCATCAGTGTAATGGGATTATATTTCAAATCACCACTCCTTTGTTCATTACGCCTTTAAACTCCTCTGACAGACAAAAACTTAAATAAAATGTGCATGTCAGCCCTGGTTGACTTTGCCTGCTCTTGCACTTGATTAGACAAACAGAGCAGCGCGCCGGTGGAACGACGGGAATAATGTGCTCGTTTATTCATTTTTCAGACAAGTCACAATAGATTTTTAACGACCAGCGTCTGACCTCCCTTAGGTACTTCTTGCTTAGGGGGTTAATAAAGCCTAACGCTGCGGCGCCGAGACGAGGAGCGCCCGACAAAAAAAAAAAAGGTTCCTCTGATGAAATAAAGACAGGACCGAATCAAGAGTAAAGGAGGGCGAGACAAGAGTGGGTGTCAAGGGTGAGGCCGGAGAGAGGAAACCGGTATTCCACTTAGATTCCAATTCCACAAGTCTCTGAGGGACAATTAGAGGGAGTGAAGAAGAAGTGCTCTCTTTTCTCAACGCACTGGGCCGTGCATATTAGGGGCCGCAAACCATGGCGAGACTCTCGCGCACACACACACCGGTCGCCCCAGATTTATGCAGGAGGGCTTGAACGTTGGAAAAGTTGAACTTCCTAAAGGATTTACACCTTGAGGACCCTGACATTAGAGGGCATGTTTGACCTCTGACAGAACCAGAAGTGTAGGTTTTACTCAAAGAGTTTAGGCTCTGATTGAACATCAACACGCCCCACATTGTTGAACTTTGCTGGCCCTTTACTGGATGTTTTCAGTGACAAACATCTGCCCACAGAACCCTTAAAACTAACAGTAGTGACAGTGATTGTCAATCACATCCTTCCACCATCCTTTAACTCGCTTCCATACCACTCCATCAAAAGGTCCCTCATACATATCAAAACACTTCTCCTGGTGGCCCCAGGTGACTACTCCATTCGAGAAGAAACAAATAAAAATAACTTGAACTACATGGACAATAATCATGGATATGAATAGCCCAAAATTTCTGCAAAAGCAATCTTGAGAAAAAACATTTCAATGAACCAAAAAAATTAAAAAATATATATTGTTTGAATTTCACAAAAGGAAACTGAAAAGTGTTTCAATTCAAATTCAATTCAAATCTACTGAGTTTACCCATGCAACAAATAACTTAAACTGCATTTGAATAGACCAAGAACGATGGTTGATATTAGTAGATATTAGATATTAGAGTATTCTATCTCTCCACAGACTAGAACAGCTCCAGGAACCCAAGTATACAACCCAGACTTGAATAACAGAGGTTGAGTAATGCAATAATGGTAAATACCCAAGTCTGCTCGAGACCCTCAGAACTACGTCCCTCTTTTCACCAGCCAGTGCACACCTGCCAAATTCGATCCTCTCTTTACTTCCTAAACTAAGGAATTAATATTTTTTTAATGCCCAAGATGAGTCAGTGACATTACAAAGAACATTTTTGTAAGGTAAGGTAAGGTTTTACCTTACCTTACCTTACCTTACAAAAATGTTCTTTGTTTGGTGGGCGTAACTACATCTTGTTACGTTGCGCGATAATGCGAGATCTCGTGACACCTAAAGTCCACCATTGCTGTACCAAAAACATATCTTGCGACGTTGACTTACGCCGGAGATGGAGCCAATAAGCATGAACACGGAGACAAACTAAATACGCAACAAGTTTAAATCAAGGGCCAAACATACATCACTACGAGTCTCACTGCTTCCCTACAATGCTTTCATCACACTGATACTCTCTTCTTATCTGGGTATCTTTTCATTAAATATCCAAAACTCTCTTCACCAGATTTACAATGTCTAAGATACTTCAGGCAAGCATGTTACCTGAGGCTGGTATATCATGTCTCTACAAATCAGAGCGAATATTCATCCAAATATAGTAATTTAGGACAATCAAAGGATCCGTTTTTTGCTCTAGTAGAAGAACTCACATTTCCCTGATCCTTGAAACTTTTCACTAGCTGCCACTTTCTTTCAGAATCTTTTATTTTTTCCGGATTTTCTAGGACTCCTGTGTTTGACTTATGTCTTGGACTTGAGTTTTTAAATTAGTAGCTACTTTTAACTGTGTATTGCTTTTGATTGTTGAAGCGCTTTGTGACCCTGGTCTAGAAAGGCTTTAAAAATAACTATTACTTACTTACAGTTTGAGATTTTAATGAAAATGAAATGGAATCTCGTGAAAGGATACACACATATATATGTAAATGTTGTGCTACCACCTGTTTTAAAACCACATGGGGGTGTATTGGGGCGACCAGATGGCTCTAGCGGTGCAGCATCTTTGGAGAATATCAAAAGTTTGAGCGCACCAAACGCAGACTAAGTGAGAGCGAGTGGAAGAGCTACGAGGGGTGCAGGCGGGGGTCTGGGCTGTGCAGATGTGCTGCCACTAAACATCCATCTTATTTCCCAGCTTAGCTCGCTGCTCTATTTGTCTGAATCTATGTCATTTTAGCTCACTCAGGTCAACGGCAATTCAACCTCCTCTTTCGTCTGAGGCACTTCACAATCATAATGTGATGCATGCGGGAGAGGAAGCTGCTAAACACAGACCCTGTCACTGCGCAGACATTACTGGATAGAGATGATTTACAGCCGGCGCTCGCCTCCTCCATTCGCAGTCATGCTACACCCTTCTCCCACCTGTCTGTGATCACCGCTCGCTGCTCGCTCCCACACCTTGGTGGGAAGTGTTGCAGCGTACAATCACACCTCCAGGAATGGAAGACAAAAATTAGCTCGTGGAAGAATTGTGCAGATTATTTTTTTTCCCCTCCATCCTCTCTCTCCGTCGCCACCGCCGGGCCTGTCTTGGGAACGGAGGAAAATTACATCCTACCTGATAATTAGTAAAGTTCAGAGCAAACTAAAATCTCCTAGACCCCCCCTCCACACACACACACACACACACACCACTGGCAGCTTTCTCTTAGCAACTAATTAAGTCCGCCTCTGAGGTCTGCAGACAGCACGAGATGCTGCAACAGCAGAATTAAAAGAAAAACAATAGAGAACAGAAGCGAATGATGAGTGAGAGTTCATTTTTTATTACGTTTCTCCTCGTTTCATCTTCTTATACCGAGGAATAAAAAATGACAATGGTAATTCCTGGAGGGAGTTTTATTATTATTTCACACATGGATGCGTTTTTCAACTAGAAATAACTGTGTTGTTCGCCGTTACGCGTCCTCCGTCCATAATGTCCTTTAATTATTGTGATGGCATCATCCGTATCTGTGGATGTTGCACAGACGAGCTGGCCCGGTTTGAAATGTAAATCCGAGGCCTCGCACCACAACAGTCGTGTGATGTTAGTGATTCTTCATCACATCATGTCATGAGACTCAAAATTACTTGTGTTTTTATTCCCTCTCGATACAATGTATCAAAGAAGTCACACTGAATCATATGATGATATACTTATTAAACACAGGGGTATTACATCAAACATATATACTTTAAAAGTTAATTATAAAGAAATTACCAAATATTTTGGTCATCATTTATTTCAGAGCTCAGTAGGTGGCGCCCTCAGTTTCACAAAAAGTAAAATTTCAAAAGATTTCAATATAATACTACAATTGATTATATAGTCCGGATAGTTTGGATATCATTTCTTTTCTATTGATTAATACTGTCTGAAAGGTGTTTTGTTTCTTAAATGGTATTATTTGTGAAGAAACATTAGCATCGGAATCTTGACACGTTAAGACGTATGTTTCAGGCAAGTTTACTCACAAAATAAACCTGTAAACTAGTGGAAATCTGTGAAAAACAGACGCTTTATGATTTGGATAAGTACAGCGTGCAAGTGCACTAAGAAATTCCATAATATTGTTTGTTTTGTTATATTTATATTAATGTATATGTTGCTTTTGTGTTTATTTAATCCAAATATAAATGTGAGAGATTATATGCAATCTCTTAACCCTGAGTTCTTCCAGAGGGTGTGAACACTGTTGTGCTGATTTAATTGCAATATACTTGCTGATTTTAAGATGCATCTTCTTGTATGTTATTATGTGAAGAGACTTAAGGGAGGATGGACTCTTTTGTCCTCACATGCATGTTTTTTGTGATGAGTTGATGAAGCTTCATGATGCACTGCACAACAGTTCAGATCTCAGATGGTGGCGCCCTCAGTTTAAAATTGATACAAAGTTTTGACAAAAAAGCTGTTCAAAACAATATACTACAGAGAGTGACGTCTAAATAAGGAAAGAAGGTACTGCTTCATGAAGCTTCAATGACCAATCACAGAAAACATAATCAGATTTTTATTTTTAAAACTACTGTATTTCATTCTATGTTTTTCAACTGTATCTTATCATTTGTTTAACCATGATAATGAGTATGTCTTGAACCTGTTATTTTAATAGTTCAGTAATATTATTTATTATAATATAATACACCCTTAACAATTATAATGTCTTAATGTCATAAGCTTCCAAAAATATATCTTATAATTATGACATTATCTTTAGTATTTGTTTTACTTTGTCTCTCTTAAGTTACATAATAAGGTGTATTATTAGCTTCAATGCCACCAAAGAGGTTTCCATTTTGGCGACTTGACAAGTGTATTTGCCTCACATCTGTTTCAAGGGTTTCGTTTAGGTTTTTGTCGCACATTTCCTCCCATCAGGTCGACCTGACTTGAGGATAATTTGGGCAAAAATATAAAAAAAAGAAAACAGCACATATTGACAGTAACAGTAAGAACCAAGCCGACCGAAAAATTGTGCTTCCAAAAGCAGAAGATAATTGTAAGGTGTCATAAAAGCGGGGTAAAACAATTACAAAAACAAGTTCCTCATTAGAGATGGTGGTGCCAGCGGGCCACGGACGACCGGCCGTGTAAATGGAAGCAGCTTTTAAAGCCTCCGAGCCGCCGTGATAAGACTCCGGGCTGCTCGGAGACTGTTTGTGATGTGCAATCCATGAGAGACAAAGGAAATGGGCAGTCATTATTTTCTCCACAATTACCTGAAGTCCTTGATAACGAGCGAAAGACGGGGGAAAAAAAGCCATATAATTAGGAAAACACCAGCAACACCATTATTGTCAGGAGAACACAAGAGTATAATGAAGCAATTATAAATGAGCAGCTATGTGCTTGTCATTAATTTCTGCTTTTAAGGATGTGGAGATGAAGCATGGCCGCCCGTCAGATGTTGTCGGGGCGGGCGAGCACTCGAGGGTGTTGAGGACCACTAACACATCAGGTCTGGAGAACTGCTGCTGATGAGTCCGGCACGTCTGCATGTGGACAATACGTCCGCCGGGGCAGCAATTTAAAGTGCTGGTAATAACCCTCCATCATGCAAGAGCAGCTCCTGGTCTGGAATACATGTCGGGGGTTCCATCGTGGCAGCGGAAGGTTCAATATTCCTCAAGTTGTTTATTTTGCATCACTGGAAAGATGCTCACTTGCCAAATGAGAGGTAATGAGGAAAAGTACATGCTGAGCGTGGAGCCTGACCTTTAGACGCATCATCACAGAGATGGATGTCTCCTTCCTTCCTCTCCGGCTCAAGGTTTGGATTCATGCACTGCCTCGTCTGATAGATGCACTCGCAGGATTGTCTCTGTTTCGCTTGCCTTTACGTGTACTGTAGCATGTCTGTAGCTAAATAGAATGATTAAAATACATTTGATGATGTTGCTAAGCCTAAAAATACAACAACTTTAAAAAAATTGTGAACAAAAATGTTCATTTTGTTGTTAATATTTTGTATGTTTACTTGTTTTTGAGTGAAATATATGAACTGGATTCTACCCCAAAAAATAAGTAACTGAAATGAGTCCACTGTAAATAGATGATTATTTAAAGTGTGATGAATCTCTTTTTTTTACATCCAAGTTTAATGAAACAGCTGTTGGGGTTTCATGATACACTTGACAAAAAGCCACTCTACAACATTCTGTGGCCCAACAATTCAATGAACCTTCACACAACTTTTAAACTGAGAATTTTAAGAACAAGTTTCATTAAAACCGTATCCGCTGTTGGACGAAACCACATCAGCTGTGATTCCCTTTGAGCAGAAAGCCATGGAATGCTGAGTGTCATGTAGTGATGTGTTGATGAAACAGCTGATTAGGTTTCATGATGCATTGTCCTCACTTTCAAAGGCCACTAGATGGCACTCTCTGCTCTAGAATCCTGTACAATAAAACCACACATCAACTGAGAGCGCCACTGACTGAGCTCTGGAAATAATTTCATGAAACCTACAACAACCCATCAATACCCACCAATATATACAGAGGAAATGTTAACTTGAAATTGTCTGTTCTGTTTATTAGACATTGCTGAGTTTCTCTCACACGTTGTAAATGTTTTTTACTACAAATAATGAATGAATGAATTAACTTATGTATTTGGAACTTTTTCAAACAAAAAACATGTAAATTATTTGTACATACAAAATAACAAAACACCATACATTATACAATATTACTATTAGCGTTGGTTCTAATGCATAGTATGTAAATCATGTGTATTATAACACTAACTATTTCTTAATTTGATTTTTTTTTTAAATAAACAGCAGTTATTGTTGTTTGATAATAATACTAGAAATTGGTGAAGAGATTAATTGGTTTCATGAAACAGCGTCATCCTCAACAGTGGCCACCAGATGGCACTAATACTAATACTAATACTGATCCTTGAAAATGATGACACTGTGTCATGAAACCTCATCATCATCTGCACATCAGTACTGAAAGTCAACTCTACGCTGAATCTGCTGTGAGCCAAGATTCTGTTTCATTCATGATACATCGTAGGTGGTCGTGTATCGATGAAACTTCATGAAACAGTTCCCTACTTTAACTAATCAGTAGGTGGCGCCCCACGTCAAAAACCATGTTAAATTTCAATAGAATAGATGTTCAAAAATGTGTTATAGAGGAGAGAGGGGGATCTAGTGGTTTAAAAAAGCTAAAAAAAAAAGAAGTCCTGAGATGGAAATCAGCCTGGAATTCTCCCAGAGTGCATTTCTCTCAAGAAAATGGTGGTGAACTTCCTGTAAGACAGTGCTGACCTGGTTTATGCCTGTCTTGGTTTTAGCCGTGTGAAATGTTTTAACACTTATAGGACAGAGACTCTCTATAAATGTGTCACATAAAACTACCTTTAAATGTTGAAATTGAGCCATAACTGGATGTTTATGGAACAGGTTGCATTCCGTAAAGATAAGAAGAAATAGAGGAAAAAAATGGACTGTGAATTCCAGACAGGCTTCGATTAATGAGCCTCTTTTCCTTCTTTGATTTGAGCTCACGCGAAGATGAGTGAAGACAAGATGAAGCCTCCTCCGGATGTGTCAGAACTACAGTGCGCTCGACATTTTTTTAACGTCCTCAAAGACATCAAAGGACAGAAAAAGGTAAAGAAAAGAAGGATGGAGACGCTGAAGTGACTCCACTTTGGCGTGGAGCGAGAGAGCGCCGGCAGATTTGTCCTCCTCACTTAGAAATGCCATCTTATTAACACATCCTGCAGCTCGCTTCATCATATTGTCTTAGCGGGGCAATTGTACGGAAGGGGCAATTAGGACAGCGAAGCTGTGAGCTCGCCATTATTTTAGAATTTAATGACCAGGCAATACAGAGCTACACGTAGAAATGGGGGATACAGAAGTACAATTATGCATAATCTGGCAGATCTGAGTGCAACACACACACACACACACACCCTGGGCCGTGAATAAATTTACATGGAAAAGTAGAGACGCCTAATTTATTCAGAAAAATTAGAATATACATTACAAATATTTCCGTGGACGACATCAGCAACATGCAGTTAGGATTTTAATGACTTATTTCTTTGTGTTCATGCGTGTGGATTAGGTGTGTGTGTGTGTGTGTGGGGGGGGGGGGGGGGGCAGGATAAATAGCTCAGCAGAGATGTATATATTTTAACATTCCTTTTTTTTCTCCAGCAGCTGTGCCATTCATCCCCGCAGAGATAGAAGTGTGTGTAAATATGACCGTGGAAAAAGAAAAAAAAAAAGATGCACGACTCTGGACTCGACCCAAAAGCAAGGCTTATTGACACCGATGCTCCTTCATTAATAAGCATCCTTTGTGTTTCGGGGTCGCGGCGGCCGCACTTAACTATAAGTTGTCAAGGCTGCTCCAGCTGCACGATGCGCGCCTCATGCATCTCCTGTCAGCGGGCATAATTCCTGGACGCCGGGCCCGCCGCTGATTTCTGCATAAGTGATGCGAGCCTTCTAGTAGAGTTAGGAGCACCAGTCTTTTGCCATTGAGAGATGTTCATCATTCTTGATCTGCCTCTGTCAAGACCTGGTGTTTTAGTGCCTCTCACGATTAGGCAGAATTGACAGGCCAAGAAGGCAGTGAATAGCAAAAAAAATGTGAGGAACTAAGGGGGTGGCGGAGGCTGCAGGGTGAAGTGGAGTGTGGCCGCCATTTAATCTGCAATTTATCAGTTTAGGCTGCACCATGTAACATCAGGGAGATTACATTCTGGAGAGAGGGAGCCCTATCTCCCCCTCCTCCTCACCCGCCTCCCCCCTCCTCCTCTGCTGTCTCCTATCACATCCCTCCTAATGTCCTTTGACGGCCAAACGTGGCGGACAAAGAGGGAGGACTGCTTTTATTGTCACCATCATTGTTTGTGAAACCCTTAATTAATATCTAGTATTGTGGAGAAGAAAGATGATCCACTTCTTTTTTTTTTTTGGTACTCACCAAACACGCCTGCACCTGACAGCACTGATCACTTTGGGCCAATAAACGTGTAATTGTCTTCTTACCTCGGGGCTGCTTTATTGACGCTGATTCTAAAGTGATTAATGCTAACTGCTAACTAGCTATAACACCAACAACGGCACAGTCTGAAGGTCCGGTCATGCACCGTATTATAGTTGTCAAACACACTTGACTCTCATCCCTGGCTAGCTGGGACATGCTGCAATTCAGCCAGAGAGCATTATAAAATTTAAAAAATATGTTTGTTGTTGTTGACTATAAATTATTTAGGACTGACTTGTTTCAACCGACAGATGTCCACAAGTATTTAACTTTTGTTGTTTCCTGTATTTAAATTTCTAAAAATCAAATAAATCTGCAATTAATTTTAGTTTTCAGGTAAATCACGTGATGGTTTGATGAATCTTCATGAAATAGTAACCCTTTTCTTCAGAGGCCTCTAGATGTCACTCTCTGTTCTATAATCTATAGATTAAACCACTATTCTGTTGAAACCCTAGATCATATTAAAACTGAAAGCACCACCTATTGAGTTCTTTTAAATACTACACTGCTTCATGAAATCATTATTCATTATTAAAAAAAATGTTAACACTTTGTTTAATCAGAATGTTATGTTAATAAAGTTTTGACACATTTATGATAATCAATATTTCTGAAAAATATTTAGTGTGAAACCTAATGTAAGAGTGTAAGAAACTTAACAGTTTCTTGTTCTAACATGTGACATAAAGGAAATTGAAAATCAGTACTTGTGATCAAACGTATTGACCTCCTGGACAGCAGGTGGCGCTGTAATGGCGTTTAAATACTGCCATAGAGAATAAATACGCATTATTTTCGATACAGCTTTTGCTTGACAGCTTGCCTCGTGTTTTAATTGTTAGTTTACTTGGGCAATAAATATCTTGTTGAGTAAATACTTTGTATTTAAAATTCACTTGTTTTTTTGGCTGGAGCTCTTTGTAGTTGATTCTGTGTTGAGTTTGTATTTTCTCCCTTTGTTGTTGTGGGTTAACACAGGAACTCCGATTTCCTCCCACTGTCAGCAAACATGCAATGTACTGCTAGGTACAATAAGCCATAGAAACACATGGTGAAACTATAGAAGCCCATGAGGTCCAAAAGCAGCAGTAAACTGTAACTGAGTTTGTTGATATTTTACAGCAACTTTATTTGAACTGCAGGCCCAGAGACAGAGACTAATGGGAGTGTTTTGACTCTATAAACTGTAATAACTGAATCATAACCAGCAGGATTTGTTTGCTTCATGTTTACACAAACATCCCAGTCAAATAAATCCCAAATATTTTCTCTGCCCGTGGCGTTCAGAGGGGGCTACTAACAGGGTCACTGCCTCTATTAACATACTCGACTGGCGAACCAGCGGCTTTTATGGCTCCTTCTTCTTCTGGGAGAAGCAGGGAGACGAAGACTCGCAGGAAGGAAAGTGGTGGCAGGATGATATTAAAATGGTTCAGGAGTCAAGTAGAACAAGTGAAGTAGCCGCAGGGCAAACGAAAGGCAGGGAGAGAGGAAGGAAGGAGCAGCTCATTCTTAAACGCTAATGGCCTGTCAATGTTGCTATTGTAATAAGTCCAATATTATCCAAAATGTTTGCTTCTTGTGAGAACAAACTATTAGTCATCGACCCTCCATGGACCGGCAACAGTGATGCTGGTGGAGAACCATGTTTGGTGACAGTTATTACAGCATTAATAGACTTTAATAAAGAATGTGTGATAAGGATTACTTGCTGTGGTTCAATGAGAGATTTTTATTTGTTTTATTTCAATCTAAATATTTTAGAACTTCTTTGTTCATGTAGGTCCCAACATCATTTTTAGAGCATTTTTTTTACAGTATATTTTTTTACCAACCCTTTACTTACTATTTTAAACAACTGACCTTCAGATAAAAACAGCAACAATAAAATGACAAGTATAAGAACAAAAATGAACTGCATGAAGCGTTGCTAATGTTACTTCTGATCCGTAACGTGCGGGGGGTTCATGGTTGGTGAGGCACTGACTCCTTTAGTGTCAGATTTACAAGTATATGAACCCAAAAGTGTCACTTATTCAATTGATAACTGGTTATTTAATATCTCATGAGAAATATTCACACACATATGAAGTTTAAAATATATATGATTAAATTAATAATATCTCTAATCTTATTGAATTGTTGTGATATGTTGTGGGATATTAGTCTACGTCCTCTAGATCTACGGCAGTCATTGATTGTTGATAATTATTGATTTATAGCTTCATAAACCATCATCTTCGACATAAGAGTCATAGCTGAATTATTACATTTTAATGATCAATGTATTTCAATTTATATATTCAAAATCTTTAAATTCCCATATTTAATGATGATCTTTCAATCGGCTGGAAATCTAAATTTGTTCAATCAATGGATATAGAAAAAGTTGAATAAATAATTAAAAAATGACGAAATTGATTCAATGCTCTTAATTTGAAAGCTGAGTGTTTATTTCCTCCTATTAAATGGCATTTGGGGAATTTACCGTAAAGTTTAGCGAGAACGCTCCGGATTTAAGTTTGACCCAAGAGTGAAGAATCTCGAGCGACGGCGATAGACAAGTGGTGCTGTAATGACAGATAGACCCGCTCTTATTTCTTCTGATTGGTTAATATTGCGTCAGGCCTTCCTTGATTGGCTAGATTTACGCAAACCAGAACAATGTTTATTATGGTGAAAAGATAAATATTGAGTATTAAATGGTTCAATACAAGCGTGATAAAAACGTATTATATATTTTAGTTTTTAAATATTCTATTTTATATTTTCAATCATTTGCATACATTTTATTTCTGTTGTAAAGATTTCATTCTGAGCCTGTAGAAAAGAAGAGGCTTGTCTTTATCCCGTCATGATCAGCAGCACATCAAGCCGTGCTGAGGCATGAATCCCACTGGAATCCTCCAGACGTTCCAAATATGACCTGTTTATCTGCGCGGACTTTGATCCCCAGAGAAAAGGCGGGACTGAAGTCGCACAAGATGAAGACGTGACATATTCGGTGTAGTTGATGACATGGATAGGACAGCTCACTTTTACATCAGGCATGTAGCCAGACCGCTCTGCCTCGCTCCTCCTTCGTTTTTCTTCTGAACACAATCATGCAGATGATGTTTGGCAACCTGGTGCCTAAAGGCCACGAGAATCAAAGTGGGTCGACCTGTTGTGTAACGTATGCATACGTGCGTACCCTGGTCTATGAATAGAAAAGAACCTTTAAGGAAAACTACATAAGGTGTTTTCTTGTTGTTTGATTTGAGAATCACAATCTTGTCCCTGCTTTACTATGTTTGGAATCTTATGTGAGGCGTGTAGCCATCTCTGTTGACCCAACGCCTTTAGCTTTATATCCTAATATAGCAGAGTCAAACTGAAGGAACCTCTAGATTTGTATCCAAGGCTGAACATGGTCCAGTTGAATATAAGATAAATGTTTCCTCTAAAAGGCTTTCTTTTTGTGAATGGATACTTCTAGTTTAGTTCGTCCCTCAGACAAGTTCATATTAAGCAACAATACAATGACATCATCAGCGGATCAGCTGGAGTGCTGGGTTGGTTTCTTTGCAACAAGATGGTTCCATATAGTGTTTATGTTTTACTCATTTTTGTAGATTTCTTTTTTAAACTTTCGCAAGGTAAATTGAAAAAATATCGCCATATTTGATCTTGCAATATGCATATTAAAAATATATGTGTTATATGTTGTTATTTTATTATTTTATGTATAAATTATTTATTTCCTAAATGCCCGCTCTTACATCTCTATTAACATAGAAAATACTTACATTTGTAGCTCTGTGTTTTCCTTGTTTTAACCATTGATATCAGGCTTGATGCGCAAGGCATTCTGGGATACAACTTACTACCAAGGGAGATCCCGAAGAACCTCAAAACCGAGGAAGCTACAGCCCTTACACTTGTTCCTAATCCCTCAACTTTTGAGTATTGGGAGAGCACTCACATTTCGAGGGAGCGAAGCTAAGAGATTAATGGGACGCACCCTTGTTCCCTAGAAGACACTGTTCCTTTGGAATGTTGGACTATTCACAGACACAAGTCCTCTTCAAGTCATACCCTGAAACAGTTGCTACATCGAGTGGAAACTTGACGATTCTCCGCAGCCACCTTTGGAACCACCTTATGCTGAGTTTTTACAGTCAAAGACGCCACAGCCTCAGGGTGTGAAGCGCAGACAAGCGAAAGGCAAACGATTAATGAATGTTTTGCTTCTGTCGCTACTTTTAAGAAAACTTTGAAGCTACACAAAGATTTAACTGCAGCGTTCATGCTTTCTATAGCCAAATGTACATGCATGTGTAAAAGGTTCTTTGTAACTGGGAAGGGACTTAGAGATATCAAGAGACATGACAAACACTATTTGCTGTATGATATATGTACATGTTGCACTTTCAGTTTAAAGTTTTTACGCAGGAACTAAACCTGAATGTTGACAAAACTACTGTATATAATTAATATAAATGCAATATTTTTTTAAAAAGCTTCAGCACTTTTTCTGTTTGGTACTTTAGGCAAGACATGTGTTACTATTTATATCTTCCTGCATTTGAGTCGTGATCTTAATTACTATGTTTGAATATTTGAATTTCGTACGTTTCAAGAAGGTGCAATTGCAATACTAGACACCAATATTACATGTCGCGCTTATTTCCAAGATCGTGAGGCTCTATGTCACAGGGTTAAATGACTATAGACAAAGTCAGGTATTGTTGTTTCTATCTTTGCGTAACAGATGACACACGGTCCGGTATCGGCACTGAAAAAGTGATTCGTAAAGAAATGTGATTTATGTTGTGATCCACAAGTTGATTTTCAAACACGTTGTAGACTCTCGGCCTAATATCGCTGGAGGATAATGAGGCAGGTCAACACACATATGAACAGCGTCTTTGTGGAACATATGCGTCGCACTTAAGATGCTACGCTTCCCTCACAATCTCCGCTTAATTGCAACCTGGAGGAAGCGTGCGCGCTGAATCAGAGGGGGAGTTTACTGTTGGATTTATGGAAATGCATGAAAGTGCTGGATGGAGCTACACCTGCGCTTGTCAAGGTACTCAAGTATGCCGGATAATTGGCTGTTGATTGCTGCCATTAACATCTGATGGCTAAGTGCGTCTAATTCCTGCTCCATTTCCACGGTTCAATTTGATGTCGCCACCCACTCTTCCCCTAGTAGGTGATTAGACGCGCCGCTGGAAAACTGTTCTTTTTCTAATGATATAAGCAGAATGTGAGAACACGTAACCGACACTGTAACTGTGGTCTCAAGGAAACGTCTTTTTTATTCAAGGCGATGTTTCGCTCAACCGTTGAAACCTTAACAGAGAGAAATCCAATGAAAATAGATATTTTCTTTACAATCATGAATTAATGAGGCACGTCGGAATATTATATTAATTCATAAATGCTTTAACTATGTGCTTAAACTCTAGTCTGGCCTGTGATAAGCTTATACCAATACAGTACAGAAAAAAAACATTTTAATGTTTATAACACTTAATGTGTATAACATTCAGATATAGAAATAAACACATTAAATGCAAAAGAAAAAAGGTTTAATTATCCCGACTTTCAGTTTTTATGCTCATCTTCCATAAATTTGTGATTATTAATCTTAAATCTAATTTAATTTCAGTTCATTTAATATCCTGCCTTTGGACTTTTTATAACATGCTTTTATACTTTTACAATATAATTATCTTCTTTTTTTTTCTACTATTATTATTATTATAAAGAGAAATAAGCTCTTTAAAAAAATACTTTTATAATATTTTGATGTTGTGACTTTTTAGAGAAATAAATATTCTATAAACACAAACCTGCTCTTAAAGGATAGATCTTTATGGAACTGGAACTGAGTCACATTTATAGATTAAAATTTAAATCCAGTTCTGACCCGAGAAAGGCTAGTTTTGGTGACTCCTGACCAACTATGATCTAGACCTGGACTCAGCACATGCTTCTAGATGTTTGTCTATGATCCACACGTGAATCCAGAGAAACCTGCTCCTCTGCACATTTGCATCTCGCCAGCATCACCTCCTCAGGGCTCGGAGACTCGCTCTCCCTCTGAGTTTCCATCTCCTCGTCTGCCTTCCTCCTCGCGGCTATTTCATTTAAGTTTTAATATGTGTGTGTTTGACATATTGTTCATTTAGACCCCCTGCCCAACCCCCCCACCCAACCCACCCCTCTCCTCTCCATCCTTAATTTAATAGACACGCTGTTGCCTCGCGTTGTTTGTTTGGTCCTCACTGAAGAATTCCTGCCCACCACTCAAAGATTAGTCATAAATTACCGGCTGGACGTGGATCCGGGCCTGACACCCGTTCTTCAGTGGAGAGGGATCCACACAGACTGATAATTAGTGGTAGCAGCGATAGTAGTATCCATTTTGAAATATCCACCCCATGACTGTTATTGTTACACACAACATGAGGAACATTTGTTTCAGAAGTAAATGTACTTGGAGTAATGCTTACTTTTAGTATTATATTGTGTACATTCATGTCTTGTATAACAATGTTCAATTGTAATTAAAAATAATAATAATTTGTTGTGTTTTAGTTAAAAAATACATGAAAGAATATTAATAAAACGTATGTTATAATTACCTAATTTATAATATATATATATATATATATATAATATTTGAGGTTTGTTTCGTTTTTTTAACTACAAATCAGTCAAAAATAATGATTTAAAAGACTCAATGAAGGTATGGAATGGTGATGAAGTGCAGGAGGAGAAGAATGATGATAAAGGTAACCTGTGATAGCAGCAGAACAATTACTATTATTTGAATAATGACGAGATGAACTCGTACACACGGAGCTGTGGACGTACAAACCAGATGTGTTTCCAGACACTGAAGGTCCCAGAGGCTCCAAATGTCAAGTGCACTGTTTCTTTGTCTGAGCTGCTCTCGGATCAGCGGCGCCGCGTCCTCGCGAATGGCGCGTTTGCCATCTGCAGGCGGGAAGAGGAATTACAACGCGGTTCATTCATATAACGCTCTCGCTATGTTACAGTAAACTTGTTTGTGTTTATGCAACAACGATTTAGTCATTGTTATTAAGAGGTATTTCATCTATTCATCCATTAGTTTAATAACCCTCGAGACCATGGAATTATGATCAAAAGATATTCCTGATCAATAGAAAAAACATCAACAATTCGAAACTAAAATCAGTAAAAGATACACAAAATGTGAATAAATATAAACAATGTAAGAAATAAGTTATTTCAACAGCAACACTATCACAACAATGCATTATATTTAGGTATATCTAAAGTATTTATGATCATCATTTTCTATAAGGTTTACACAAAGGAAGAACTGAAGGATCTTCATATACATATAAGAAACACAATCGGATGTAAATTAGATCATTAATAGTTTTAAAGTATCCTAAATTACATATAGTTAAAAAAAAACACAGGATTTATTTTTTATGAATAACTATTACTTAATGTATCCCTTATTACTTACTTACTTTTTAAGTGCTTTATCATTTTTATTATCAATATTATTGTGTTATGTCTTATGTACTACTTGTGAATTTTTCAAGCTACAAATCTGTTCATCACTGAGATCTTCAGTGATCTTAATATAAATCGTTCTTTTCAAATTCCCTTTGTCAAAAACTATAATATAAAATGTGTCTGAAGAACCTGCAGCCATTTATCTTCTCAGTGTGTTTATATATATATTGTATTATATAATTAATCACAGGATAGTGTACTTGTGTCCGGTGTGTTACATTCTCAACGCACCTATGGAATGTCTGCCGTTGTGAGTTTTAGGATCAGATCATCCTCCACTGTTCTCCCGCGGACCAGAAGGAGCCGAGCAGGTGAAGTCATGCACGAACCCCGCTGGACTGATCATCTGTTATCCCACAGCCATCTGGGCCGGACCCCGGGCACTCTTAGGAAGCATCAATATCCAACCCGGGCAGCCAAACAACAGAATCCTGGAATCACCTGTAAATATTTACCACAGTATTTACTGTATCAGAGATGAACTTCCAGGCGACTCCTGGTGTGACTTCGTGCTGCTAATTACCGATAGAATAGAGATGAACAATAGTGAGACGTCATCGGGGGACGCCTGGATCCCACCAGCAGGGTTTCTTGAGACAATTGGTGCAGCAAGGAGGGGTCTCAGACTGAGGCGAGGGTCGCCAATTATTATCCTTGTCAGCAGAAATTAAATCTGTGCTTAGAAGCTCCTCCACTCACACCACGGTTACCACAATAATCCTCAACAACAATTTAATCTAAGATGCTGAATAAGGTAGAAACACCTCGTCCATACTGGTCTTGCTAAGAACCATGGATTGAGAGATGCTGGTTCTGGTCCATGACCAATGCAAACTGAGGTTAAAATAATTTCAGCAGAAGATCAGGAACCAACAATTCTCACATTGGATGGAAATTTACCACTTTATTTTAAGATGTTCATTTCAGGGGCTTTAATGTTAAAGCATTAAAGTGCAGAACTACATTTCCAGCATTTATTTTCTTTAATAGATCATCTTTCTTACCAGTTGTTTCACATGCATCCAAGTTTTACTCATGAAGCTCTAGAATTGGAGTCGTTTGAGGCCTTGAAAAAAAGAAAAAATCTATGATTGAAGAGCAACATATTATCTTTTAATACTCGTCTTTGATTCATATCTTTCCTTAATAACATGTCTGAAAACCTTTTTATATTATGACCTGCAAGGTTGAGTAGTTGTTACTGTATGTTAAAGCTAAATTGGAGAAAAGAGATCGATTTTCTATAACAATTGTGTGCTTTTATGAACCCTTTTACTCATTATAAAAGCACTTCACCCATTTATAATTTTACCATCATAATATAATAACTGATTGTCCTATAATCATAGGATTGCTGGTGACTTAAGCCTGTCCAAGCTACTTGGGGTACACTCTGAACAGTCGACCAATTACAGGCACACATACAGATTAAACAGAAAATGTAGGGTTTCGTCTCTATGTTCGACTGTGGGAGGAAACCAGAGAAAACCTGAAAAATAAAATCTAAACATTTTAGGAATGTCTTCGCCACTGTGCTGTCACTTTATAGACATTGTATTCATGTGAAGAAAATGATATAATGTAACATGTTTTTTTCCCAAACCATGTTTTATTCTTGTAGGTTTTGGGGGAAAAAAAGGTGAAGAGGCAAGTGGAGACAGGGTGGAAAGAGGTGGCTCTAAATGAGGATATGAAGAGAACAGTTATTGAGGGGAAAAGTACACAATGGCAAAACTTACCAACTAGAAGAACCAGTCTAACCAATGAAGTTTCTATACATGTTAGTTACCATACCTTGTCGGTTTTTAAGATGATTCTCCATTCAGTGTTACATAGTTTTAAGTGTTCAACGATGTAGGCAAATAAAGCGAATAACATTGATTTACCAAGGATAGTGGAGGGGAAAAAAAAAAATCAACAAAAATGGAAAAGTTCTGCACCTTTTATTGTTTCTTTAAAGATTTACATTATGCATTAATCACAGTAAAGACAAACCGGCTGACCCCGCATGTCATATTTGTGCAAGCTCACAATTAAAATTAGATGTTCAATTCTCCCGATGCTCAAAAACAGTTTCCACACACTTGAACAGGGAGCAGAGCACTGAAGCTTAGGAGGGCGGAGTTAAAAAGGAAGATCACATCGTTTAATCGTATAAAATGTTGAATTAGTTGCCGTTTTTAAAGACGGGGAAATCGTTTCAGTGACATCAGAGAATTTGAACTGGTTTTCTAATCATGATGATCAGAGGAAAAGTGCAAACACAACTTGTTTTTTTTGAGGTGCAACAGTCGTGTTTTGTGTTTGTTTAATTCAAATATAATCTAGTCTAAGGATGCAATGCTCCCCGTCGAACACGTTCTGTGCAAAATAGATCATCCAGTTGAGATTTGCAAAGAAAGAACCCCCCCCCCCACCTTTTTTTCTAACTGGCCTGTTAAAGACGCGCCCTACTGGTCACCACGAGAACATACAGCTCAGTGTCCACATGCGAGAGGAAGCTGGTGACCTCTCACACACACACACACTCACACACACACAAATTAAACTTGTACTTTAGAGAGAAACCCATTAACAAATCAATAGAGTTGATTATTTGCTGGACTGTTGTGCTGTCAGTCACACCAGGAAAAGGTCAAACTATGGTACATGTGGCACGAAAATAAATCTTCAGGTTTGTTGAAGACATGCTTGTTCTAGAACTGACACAGCACAGCAAAGTAGCAAAAAATAAATAAGTGCACGTGAACATGAGTCCCTTTCTTCAACTGTTGGAGGAGGTAGAGCGCCAACAACCAATAGTTAACATGCAATATCACAAAACTGGGAAAATAAAAGGTCTTTGTTCAACAATTCACGGTTTGACATCAGGTTCAGTGATACTCTGGCTGTCAGACGGTCCCTTGGTTTAATGTGCCAGGCTAATTGGAGGTGTGAATTTTTTTGGGGGGGGTGGAAATAAAAATTAGCTACCAGTAGAGAGCGCCCCTGCTTCAAAGGCACTATATTCAATATTTGTGTCAATGCCACTTGTTAGCTGGAGAAAAGCCGACCCTGTTTATCTTCCAAACTCAGTGCTTTGTTGCCTCGTCCGTCCGGCTAGCTAGCTAGAATGATATCGATCAGTGGCCCTTAGAGATACAAGCGGACAATCAATATGCTGCCTTTGATCTTCCATTCTTAGCTTTAGTTTGGACATTTTGGAACTGGAAGACCTTCACCGAAACACACCAACAATCTGGTCCCTTTAAGAAGCTTTAACTAATGATTTTTTTTATTTTTTTTATAATTGTCTTGAAAACTCTAAATGAAGACCCCCAACGTTTCTTTACGATATGATACACCTAAAGATTAAAGGAGAGAGAAAACAAAAACGTCATTATGATAATTTTCCCCGATTGCCGCGCCCCCACAACGGCTAAAACCTGGATTTATTCCACATACGTACAGTAATATATATTTTGTCATCTTTCATCGTCTCTGGCTATGTACACACTATACAAAAGAGAGGCAGGCGGAGGAGAGGAGGGGGTGCGAGGTGCAGTTGTTTGGGAAGACTCCCAGTCTCGCGGCTCCTTCCCCCTCAGTCTGCCCGTACAGGTGGCTGTTCTGCTTCACTTGCGATCGTCGATGGTCTTAATGAATTCCACCGCCGCGGTGAACTGCATCCACCAATAGCACTCCTCCCCACTCAGCCGGCTGGCGTAGAAATTATTGATGTACTGAACGGTGGACAGCAGGCAGGGCGGGTTTGCCTGGAGGGGAGGAGACGTGAAGATGGTTCCCAAATTAGCCGCTGAAGGAATCTCACGCTACGCCGTACACGTCCGACCATGAATATGTAAATACGTGGAAGGACGAGCGAGCTATTAAACAATATCAACATTCTTCAACAAACTTAAATATCCGTTCATTTAAGGTCAATCTTGTAACACGGAGAACCAAACATTCACCAAAACAGAAGCAACTTATGATTATTGCACTCTTTACAAAATATATATAAAAATATATCTATATATGTTTGTATCATATTTTTTTGGTTAAGAAACACGCAAGAAACTCTTGACCATCAGGTTAATATAAAAATACTGCAATTTCTAATAAATAATTGAGGTTCCGATCATAATAATTGATAAAGATATGACGTATAAATATCAACAAAAACAAAATCGGCAGTGAATATGTCAAGTTTCTACTTAGTGAAACCTGAAAGTTACTTTTTTCCATATTCATATTGTTATTTACCTTTGATCTGCCTCAAAAATATATTTTTCAAGCTTTCATTACAAGACTTCTATTAAAAGGAAGCATTTCCTCAACTGAGCTCGTTCAAGAGCATAATCACTACAACACACTCATCCACGTTCTTCCAACTTACTCTGATGAGGACGAAGACCAGGACCGGGACGAAGTCGTCTGCCCCGGGGACGGAGTCTTCATTGGCCAGACTGAGCAGGTTCATGATGGTGGAACACATGCGGAGGACGCACTGGACTTTGTCTCTGGGGGTCTTGTAAGCATTGATGGTCTTGATCTCGGACTGAGCGGAGGGCCAGGGCGCTTCCTTCAAGTAAACCTGCAGCCAGAGCAGGGAGGAGGAGCAGAAAAAAGAAAAGAACATGAGTTGATACTAAGAAGAAACAGAGGTGGTACATCTACACAAACAATGGTGCTATTTTAAGGGAATACCTCAGGGATTAGAAGAGCTTTATGATTCGCCGTCACAACTTTGGTGAGGCGCTGGATATGTTCAAAGAAAAGCCTGAAGAGAGAAAAACAGTGTTCAACACCTCACAATTTTTTTTCATCTTCTGCTACAAGCAAGAATTTCTGCAGCTTTTTTCATGTGCAACAAATCTTCTACAAACAAATCAAAGTGTCTGTTGTATATCAATGCAACATTTCCTGGGATCAACCAACTTTGCTCATTCAGACAACAATTGGTCAAAGTGAGTTGACCCTCTTGAGGTCAGAGATGTCCATGTTTCTGACTGGTAACTAAGAAGTTACAGTAGGTTTTTTTTACTAGTATCATTATTCATCACTCGTTATATTATTAAAGTCCTTTTACATTTGACAATTCAAAAGAAAAATACAATTTGAAACAAAGCGTGCTTATGATATTTACATGTATTTTACATACCGGTAGTTCTTTTACGATTATCATTCATTTTTTTTAACAAAACACACTGTGATTTAAAGCACCTATATGCTTGATAATTAAATGGAAAAAGCAAAAATAATGTGTACATATATATGCTGCAACTGTCTATAAAACACAAGGAACACAAGGTATTTACACATAAAGCACACAGAGACTTTTTAAACTAAATTATTATTTTTTTATAACTGTGTTAGTAAAATGGCAGTACGATAAAAACATAACCAGCCTGTCAGAAAAGTTGTTTTTTTTATTTCTATCAGGTCATCTGCCTCAACTTCTTCTGAAATCTTCTGTCGTCTTATATCTTTGAGTCATTTCTTTGTATGCAGATGTCTCAATCTCTTCAATCTCTCGACCTCCATTTCTTTCTTCAACAGCCAGATCTAACTTGTTTTTATTCTTCTATGTCAGCAGCAGTTGGTGAAAACTACCGTCTTTGTCCACACATTACTTGTTCAACCTGTTCTTAGCTGTACCTGCATCAACCATAACAATCCACACACTATGCACATTATTCCATAAGCTGCAGGGTTCAATGCAAATCAATGGAAAATTACAGTATTTAGAATTAATTGATGTAAAATTAAATAAAAATTTTAGCTACTTCTAACACTGTCACAGTATAACTACGCCCTTCCATATCCTTTCTTGGAACATTATCTATTTTCTTGGGTTCTTGTTACTTCTATTAAAACCCTTTTTTAATTAATTTGTAGCTTTTGGTTTGACAGCTCCTCACAAATGTCACAGTTTATAATGATTGAAACAGTAATTGTCCAAATTTTTAAATAGTAGTAACAGTGATTTGTAGATGGTTGACACTCACTGGTCTCTGAGAATGTCTCCATCTTGGTTGGGGGAGAAGGCCAGTTTGAAGATGCGGTTCATGACGCTGCGCTCGATGGCCATCTGGGCATCCTGCAGCTGGTCCTCGCTCGCGTACTGCCAAATGGCATCACTGGCCATGGCACCGTACAAGTAGCGCAGAAAGTCTTCCACTGCTGCCGTCTTGTCATCGGACGCTGTACAAGCTTGAAACGCTGACAAACACAATTAAAAAAAGTAAGACAAGTTTGGTGTTAAACATTCATCCACTGAACAAACCTTTGATGAAGTCCAGCATCTTGGACTCCATGTGCTCCAGAAGCAGCCGGACACAGACGGTGGTAAAGTATCTGTTCGCCACTTCTTTATCCCGCAGCACCCTCTGCAGGACCCTCTCCAGATGGGCCTGCGTGGTCTGCAGACCCTGACGACAGCGGGTGAGGTATGCGATGTACGGTGCACGTTTTCTAAAAATAACACAGACGAAGAGAAGAATGTCGTCATTAACTCCAGACTGCTGCTTCCACCTGCTTTTGTTATCATCACCTGTAATCTTCGGCGATGGCTGCCAGCAGCTTCCTGCAGGTGCGAGAGTCAAAGCGACTCACACAGCGCGTGGTCTCCTGGATTTGGGCCATTTGGTTCTTGTCCTGGAGGTTGATGGCCTCCGCGAGCTGGACCTTCAGGAAGCAGACAATCTCATTGTCTAGGAAACAAAACAGTAAATCGTTACACATAACTCATTATTATTTGAAAAGCACCAATATTACTAAGCTTTAGAAATGTGTACAATTGTTTTCTTTTTTATTTCTACTCTGAGAAGTTTCCTTATTATTCCACAACTGTTCTTATCATTTTATTTTCCAGATCTTTTAATTGCACTTCATGTGTACATATTTATCACCTTCTGGGTCCATGTGATCTGGTAGACCATTCCTTGTTGAGGCAGGGGTCATAATGGGAAGAGCTATTGAGTCTGCCGAGCACAAAGCCAACCTCAATTTCTTCTTTGCGTCGCTGTTGCAAACATACAATAAGAAAAAAAAACAATATTAAAACAACAAGGGTTGCAAAAATAAACTCTTTGTTTCAGCAGACCTGAAAGAGAACTTGGAGTCATGCTGATGCGCTGTCTGACTTGCAGAGTCTGGAAGATCCTCTGTTGAGATGTTCTGCAGTCCATCTTCTCTTGGGGAATCGTGCATGCTGTCCTCGGTGCAAAGATCTGAAAAAGACCCAAAAAATGAACAAAAAGAGTATAAAACTGCAGGATATTGGAGTGACATGTTGTCCTGACCTCCTGCACCGTCATAAGAAGATCCAGCAGCAGCTCCCTCACTGGGGCTGGTCCTCTTTATGTTCCTGTACTTGTCCAGGATGTCTTCGGCAGCCTGCGCCTGCGAGCTCTGCCGTGGTAGGGGGTCGTCTGCTAAAACTATCAATATAAAACACATTTATACATCTCACAATAACACATGTGACCCAGGAGTACAGCGTGAGCAGCAGCTAACCAACCTTGTGAAATTCTCTCCTGAGCAACTTCATCTTTCTCGTGCTTGTCCCGCTTTCGAAAAGCTGCAATTGGAGCTGTGACATAGACGAGATTATGTCGTTAAATGAAAAATGACGAATGAATCCATGATCTACTACTTTGAAGCCATTTATGTCTTATGCATGTTATTATTGCTTGTCTATGGATAATAGGAAGATGGATCATGAACTCAAGTGTAGGAAGGCAAGATGTATAATTCAAAGTTAAAAAAAACTTAAATCAGAATATCAAAAAATATTGAAACATCAGGGACAATAGGTCCATCTTCAGTCATACTTTAGACATTCTATTGACCGATAGATCAGACACTTGGCTACTGTCCAGACGTGCATCAACAGCCATCGTTGTACGATGACCCTTTTTAGGAATGTCAAAATTTTTGCTGATTTAAGTCCCTGTCCTGTTCACCACGCTCCACTTACTACTGTCGCCGTCTTAACTTGTATCCAATGACCACAAAAGCCGTTGAGCTGTAGATTGCAGTGCACCTAAAATGTATTCAATCAACTCCAAAATTACCTAAGCAATGTAAACACAGAAGTCTGGTGTGTTTTGGTACACGTTTATATTTTTGTGTTGGGTTCTATGGTGTGTTGTGGTGGTGTGTGTGTACATTTTTGTGTTGGGGTCAGTGGTGAGTTGGGGTGGTGGCATGCGTTTTCATTTGTTTCTGTGTTGGTGTAGTGTGTTTTTTTGTTTTTGTGTTGGTGTGTTGGAACATTTCTGTGTAGGTGTGGTGTGTGTATGAGGTCCTGCTCCTAATGAGTTGTTGTGGAGTGTTGGGGTGGTGTGTACCCGTTCTTATGTATGGGTGTGATGGGGTGGTGTGTATGTTGGGGTCAATAGTGTGAGCTTGTTTTCTTTTATGTTAGTAGTACCACACAAACCCATAACCCAAAGGTTGTGGGTTTGTGTGGTACAACTAACACATGTTGTGTTGTGTTTGTGTATCTGTGTGAGGTTGTGTGTGTCAGTGTTTGCTACTATCTTGGGATGTGTGTTTAAGGGAATCACAACCTTGTTACACCAGGTTTAACAGGAAGTGAGATCATATGTTTCAGTCCAGAATGTGGACCGTGAAGTCTTGAGGTGAACACATCAGGAAAGTGATTTAAAAAGCCTGAGGTTGGCTTTTATAATGGTGTCGACAATGTTCTTCAGCTGAATCTTAACAGGATTAACATAAATGAGCAACTCTTAATCAAACAGCACACAACTCTGAAACTCTCCTACATTACTTAAAAATACTATACTCTGCCCTCTATTTTTATTCAGACACCAGGCAGTGTTTCCGAGTGTTTGTATCCAGCTTGTGTAGCCGTTGTTAATGCAAGTCTGAACAAACTATTGTGTGACTGTCCAAGGACAGACTGGCTGAAGTATTCACTCTGATATTCTGGATACTTTACAAACCAAAATGGAGGCAAAATGAGGTAGGTAAACTCAAGGGAGGTAAGATGGAAGCTTTGATGAACAGAGGGGAATGTGTACTCTCACAATAGAAAATGTCACATCACAGGTCTACTGCTCTAAGGCAACAATCTACAAAGCAGGACGGCACGCAGCCACTGGCTCCAGCAGTAAAGCTTGCTTAATGACGACAGCATGAAAGTGTTACCTGGGACATCACTCTCTGCCGTCCAATACAGCACTGTGAGGAACACAACAGACAGGGTTGGCCTTTCACACAGAGGCTGCCACTCAGTAGGACAGCTGACGGTGCATCACTATGCAAAGCGCCGGGATGAGCGCGACAGTTTGGCAGGAGACTGCTTTAACTTCCAGGCTGGCTTGTTTAACACTTGGACACCCTTCCAGAGCTTTATGGATATCAATTTAATGTTTACTTAAGAAACACAATTATCTGGGAGAGTAATAAGCAGTCATTCAAAGTGGCCACAGCTCATTATTTCCCAGATGTATGAGAGATGGTTCAAGAGAAGTGCAACAAGAGAAGTGTCATCTATCAGCTCTGATGACAGAGAGGTCCATCTAATGACCATTAGCTAGTGGGTGACAGCACTGCTGGGAGGGCTGCAGCCATACAATCTAAGTGCCTCCCATGACTGATGACTTTTGAAAAGTCCATATAAATCTGCGGCATGTGAGACGTGGGAGAAAAAGGACTGGACATTTCTCTAGAGTAACTTCAAACAACAACAAACATCATTTTCCGACTGGAACATCAACCCCGGAGAACACAGCATTGATCAACTTTGTCTTTTCCCAGTTATATATTTGTTGTTGCCGTGCTCTTTAAAGAGTGATATTTCCACGTCACTTGTGATTAAGACCATGTCAAGCTTTGCGGCAACAATAAACAAAGTGGCAGCGCCTTCAAACATCCATCTTAACGAACGCCAAGTTAATTTATTTTACGTTTATATCAAGGGAAATGAATCAAATGATCAGGTCTACCTTTAGGAATTGCTGAGACAAAACGTTTCTTCCACCAGGGTCTGTTGCGATCAGACTTCTCATCATCACTGTCCTTCCTGTCCTCAACCTTTGAAGACAAATATGAAGTCAACAACAAATCATCATTACAAAGGTTGTTCGTGATTCTGGCTACCTCTCCTTTCAGGGAGTCCTTGCTGGGTGACGATGAGGGTCCTGAAGTGAAAGGTCCAGCAGAGTCTCGCTCTTCAACAGCCACACGTCGATTGAGGCCCGGGTCACTGGTGGGCCGGCGGCCCGGAAACACCACGTCAGAGCTGCGGCTACGCACCAACCTGTCCGGGAAAGAGTGGCGCTGCTTTGTGCTTTCTAGCTCAGCTTGGACCAGACTGTGAGGCGTGAACATAGAGTGGCGGGTGTCTGGTCCCAGGGCACATGCTTCAGGGATGGGTGGATCGGGTGGAGGGTGAGCAGGCCTTGCATAGTGCACTTTGGGTCTCACTATTGTTCCAGTGCAGGAGCCTATTTAAAAAATAACAAAAAAAGGATACTCAAATGATTGTGCAAGAGAAAACCTCAAATCAATGCTCTTTCGCCGTTGAAGGGGAGTTTACGGAATATATAACATGTTTTCCCCAGAGTGGAGTCAACTGACAGTTTAGGAAGATCCAGAAATGTGAATATAAAAGATGTGCCCCATTTAAGCTTGCTCTGTGTTTGTATATTTGCTAATGCTAGACATCCTTTAATCCATGGTTGAATCTTTTCAACATAACCTGGTCTGCTAACTATTTTGTTCGTCCAAAATTCATGATTCTTGATGTCACTTTACAAATTAAGTTTTAACAAATACTGTGGTTGGCTTAGAACAGAGAAGGTCAAAAGCGCAATTTCTCTTGTGCAGAAGTAAATGGGTAAACGTTATATATGCATTAACTCCATAATTAACCATTTATTTTTATTTTAATTGCTTTAAATTACTCTTACATTAAACACTTGTTCCCCATGTATGTATAAAAATTTACAATAAATACCACACAAGCAATGAAAAAACATTTAAAATGTTTAAGAGAATTAAAAAAACAAAAAGAGGTTGGTGAGAGCTGAGCCCCTGTTGTAGTCGGACCACCTGTTCCAAGGGTAGATTCTCTCCTGAAAAGCTTTTCAATGGCAACCTTGTGCCATGAGCACAGTGGGACAGGGGAACATTGCCAGAAAGCTCGGGGTGAGGTCTCCCATCCTGTCATCCTTTCACCTTGCCACAGAAACACAACCCCCACCCATCATTGGCAATCCCCGAAATATGGGAAGGATTTTGCGTTTTTTAGTATATGAAATGACCAGATGAAGAAAATTGTACTTATAATTTTACATTGCCCAGTAATCTAGGAAAAAAAATTACCTTCAGCAGAAAGGGGATCAAACATGGCCAGCAGAGAATCTGCTTGTGATGGTGGAGATGTCAGATTGTGTGATCCTGCAAAAAACAAGAAGATGTAAAACAACTAGCAACATAACTTAAAACCTTAAATGTAAACTAGGACATCCTTACTAAGAGTCTTTCAAAGACTTGTTAGCACATATGTGTTGTGATATTGTTGCCAGATGTGCGGGTGACAGCGATCAATCATTTGAATGAGTTAAAAACACACAAGATTGCTAGCAGGGATGTGACACGCTCCTACCATGGCCTGACTCCTCTCCATCTGGACTGGTCACCGAGTCCTTTCCTCCAAAGTCTGAGCTGCACTCCGACCTCAGATCCTCAATCTTGTTAGGGATGTCTTCAGAGGTCGCACTGATACCTGTAACATTCACGCAAACACACAGCACAGGTAGTATCAGAGGAATTCCAAGTCAGCTCGGACTGCAAAAAGCCTCACATGGATGGCAACTTTAAAGCAAAGAGTTTTTGCATAAGAAGAAAACCTGATTTTTTTTTTATCTCAACAGCCTTTGCTATATAGCATCACACAGTCACCAACTCAGTTGGGACCCTAAATTGGTAGCGGAAGGTCCCCGGGGTTTGGTGGAAGAGCAAGAGTGATGATCGGATACACACGATCCATCGGCAGAATCCTGCGGGACATTTTCATGTGTGCTGAGGCAGGAACATCACTGCTGGTTTCCTAATCTAGACTACTACTTCATACATGTCAGCAGCGTAGCACAAGTCCCTTTTTACAATAAAACAGATAAAAACATGGCATTATAATAAATAACTTTTGAAGATGTGAGGTGGGGTGGGGGTAGCAAAGTTAAAAAGTTGCTTTTATAAAACATAGCATATTCGTGAGTAAGAGATGAATAAAAAGAGTCATACCTGAGACAACACTAAGGCCTGGAGTGCTCGGCCTTGAGCTGACCTCTCGGACTTCCGTGTCATCCGATGTACTGCCTACACCTGAACAACTCTCCAGTTCCTGCAGCCGCTCCTCTTGTTTCAGGTCGGGGGCTTCTGAAAATTAACCAAAAAAATCTAAATATTGTAAAACGACCTATTGACCATTTGTACTTAATTACCTGAAGATATATAAATATTTTAGTGTCTAAACCGCTCCCTCACAATTCACACCCTTCTTTGTAATTATTATTGTGAAGTCAAGTGAGCACATATGCATGAAATCAATGAAAGGAACATTATTATCCCTCATAACTGGCAAACAAAACCATAAAGCCAGAGCGGCCAATTCTGGCGCGGCCCAATGGAGTTGTTGTTAGTTGGAACCCATAGGCTCCGTATTAACAACGCTACTCATTTGCATGCTCGTTAGTAATAATGTGAAAGTAAAGTACTCTTCAGAGTGTAGTTTTCTGCTGCTGAACCATGAAACAAGCCCTCAACTCAAAAGGAAGACCTCCAATCGAGCCGTTACTGTGTTGAACAGGGGCGGCAATAGGAACAGAAAGCAATCAAGACGCTCATGCATGTCATTTCCACACAGTGGTGGGGCTTCTATTAACTCGAGCCACATGCTGCTCAAGTAAATACTTTTATAATAAGCATTTTAGTAAAAAATATTAGGGTCAGTATGTTGTGGGTAGGCAGCAGAGATCTTTTAATACCTGCATAATGGCATGTTGGGAACTCTTAAGTGGGACAAGTGATGCGTTAAGTGCGTCCTAAGAAGAGTCGAAATGTGCACAGCAGTCTTTTGAGCGATATAATGTATGGTGTCGCCAAAAAAAGAATCTGACAACATGTAAAGTGACTGAGGACAGCTGCTGTCCTTGTGCTTCCATCCCTTCTGCATCGCCACAGGTGCAAACACACCTGCTGGTCCCTCTGAGGCACCTGAGCTGCCTTTTACTGGCACGCACAGATCTGCCCTGAAAGGCAGGAGCGTATGAATATAATGACAGATGCATGAGCCGTTTTTTTTTTTTTTTTCATAGGATGTAGTCAAACCACATCTGGTGTTTAAATCACCAGAACAATCTACTACGTAGAATATGCATGAAGTGTACAGGCACAATGGACCTGTCGGTCTACCAGTTACTTGACCAATGACTGAATATAATTGGGAAGCCATGATGTTGTGCATGGAAATGGAAACCAACCTCGTTAGTAAACATAAAACAAGGAAAAAGGAAAGAAATATGGCTGAAGGGACAGAAATAGCATATTTAAAAATATGATTTAATTACTAGAGGCTAATGTAGCCTCAAATGATTTCATAACTTGTACTTTCTGAGGCTCAAACGAGGCAGACAGTCAGATTCAAATCATACCATATACAGTTTAATTATTATCCGAGGTGCACAATGAGAAAAAAAGTGTACATTTCCACAAACTTTTAATATGAATCTACTTTGAGCAAACTATCTGTCAGGCAACAAAAAATGACTTGACACATGTGACTCAAGGCACACGTAGCACTGATGCATAATATACAGGACATATTGTAAATGTTTGAAACTTGGGTTGACGAAGATAGAAGTGAAAAATAGTGAAAAAACAGATTCAAAAGAAAGTTTTGGTTAAAGGTTTACAAAGAAACAAGGGGACGGCCAGTGATGAGAAAATTAACCCGGGGGAACCCACCTGAGTCACTCGGCAGGACTTCTACACTCCAGGCCTCGCTTGTGGTCTCCGAGATTGTCGAGCCGTAGGGATCCAGAAGGACTGAGCCTGAGCCAGGTAGACACAGCAGGTTGCCAAGCATGTTCTCTGCAGCCGCCCCTGAACAAGGAAAGACTTTTGAATAAACAGATCTATTCAACTGCATTTTCAGAAAACACTAGTCAGAGCTGCAACATTTATTTTATAGGATTTAACAGGATACATTTTACTCAATAAGTGGTTGTAAATTATTCAAACGTTTAATGTGCGCAGTACATAAAATTAAATGAGAAAACATCTTTATGACTAATAAGCTGAATGACCATTTTTGTGCCATTAATGCAACAGTTTAATTAAAAGTGCTCCATTATGTTTCTGCCTTAAGTCGTAACTTTTTCATCCTGAGAGTAGAAAGAGAAGGATATGTACAGAAGATTTCACTGGTGAGGAGATTTTAATAGAAGTTAACAGGACGAGGTTTGATCCTGCAAATGGCTCAGCCTCCAAGGACATATAACAGGGGGCTCAAGGTTAAAGGTTAATGGCGATATCTCACCTGGCCCTGGCCTCTGGAGCCGTGACATTGAGCCGGTGGTTATGTCTAACATTACTCATAAACAAATTACCGCACCCCTGTGCGCACCAAGGTTCCACAAAGAGTCCCTTCATCTTTCTTTTTTTTTGCCATTTTGCCTTTTTTTTTTTTTTTTAAATGAGTAATTTGAAGGTTAGAAGAACAAAGAGCTAATGACATAGTTGAAGTCAAAGCTGAAAAATAAACCTGTTTATAAACCCACCCAAGTCTATCCTGCCTTTATATTACTCTTTTACCAAAAAGATGCTAGCATCCAAGCTACCATGCATGCTAATGCCGGCAAACGTCCAGTCTCTTATTGGCGGTGGGAGAGTTCTACCCCGCTGTCCGTGTTTACAGTCTTCAAGGTAGGGGCACAGAGTACTTGTCTTTCAGGTGGATGATTAAATGACTGGCACAACAAGAAGTGAAACAATTAGAATTTCTGCCTCATTATCATGGTAATCTTATCAGTGGGATAATGAGGTATTAATGGATATTTAATGTGCATCTCATAACCCAATCCCTTGGAGAAAACACATAAGGAAATCACTGTAAATTCACTTAATGATGGAAAAGTCCCCCAACGCCATATTCCGAAGAATGAAAAATGGTGGATGCAAATGAGAAGGAACCAAGGTCAATAAGACTGCAGGGACTGAATGAATGTCAGATGGAGTGAGGGAGGAACAGCGAGAAAGGAGAGGCAGAGGTGTGCAGCAGGCAATGAGAGAAGTGAATTGAAGGATGGAAGTGTGAATTAAAAAGTGACTCTAAATTTAAGAGGGATTCAACTTTAAGAGTTTAATATTTAAACTTAGGATAAGGTAAAAATCTCACAATCTTACCTGCTATTTCCTGCAGACGATCCTCATCCATGTTGGGGTCAAAATCACTGCCCAGGACATCAGTGCTCCAGGTTTCGCTGACCGTCTCAGAGATGTCTCGGTCATCTCCCAATCCCATCATGTCCCTGATCTCGAACTTCCTCAACTTGTCATCCAGGTTGTCTTGAGTGGTGGCTTGGTGCGAAAAGAATCATTTAGAATCTGTATATAAATTTCCTATAAAGGCAAATAATAAAAATCTAAAAATAGTTCAACTTGGGCATCTACCTTGCTCGTGCTCTAAAAGCTGTAAAGCCTCCACACCGTTGCTGCCGGAGGGTCCAGCTCCAAGCTCAGAGACAGACTCTCCCTCCAAATCCAGAGATGAAACAGAATTGGAACGATTTGACGGACCTAAGAAAAAGAAATGTGGGTTTATTTATTAATGAAAATATGTTCTAGTCGTTTGAAAAAAACTAACTCTTTTGTTCATTGTTCAATCAAGGGTGTTACAGAAAATTAATCCACATTGCACATAAAGAATCTTACATGAGGTGATAATGTTGCTCTTTCGTATAGACATAGTATGAATAGTTTCATTTCTACATTAAGTGAACAACTGCATTTTATTTTGAAATTTTAACGAGATGAAGATAAATCAATACCTAACATTTAATACCTTAATACTTCCACCATGATTGAAATATCTTACAAGCAGTAGGGCTGATATAGTGTATTCATATGAAATACTCAGAGACTTTCTGAAGTTCCCAGGAAGATAAAAAAGAAACTGAAGCAACAGTTCCTCTATTTTTTTACACATTAAGTATTTAACAAAGCAACAGAGTGTGCACAACATTTCAGTTATTCCTTCTGACAACGAGGAAGCCAGAAAGAATAATTTAAAACTTTGGGATTGTTGCTTTAAAAATGTCTAGCTCCTAAAAGTCATTGTGTATTTAAAAAAAAATACTAGCTAATTAACAATTAACAAATTGTTGATCCTTCTACTATGTCCTAAGATAATATAAATGTTCGCTAGAGGTGGGTGGATGAAGCTTCATGAATCAGTCTCATTTTTAGAGTAAGGTGGCGCAAAGTGAAGTTTGAACAGCATAGCCATATAAAGGAATACATTATACAGTATTACATTGAGTTCTATATATTGGACTCTGAAAAAGTAGGCTACTTCATGAAGCTTCTTCAACCCATCACTGCCGTTTACACCATCACTCTCATAACTCAAGTTGAATCTATGAATTTATCCGTCCACCAGAATTTGGACATTCAACACCCAAGGCAACAGTGATGGTCTAGTTACAAGGTGGCTGTGAGAGCTACTTATCTATTCTTAAATGTGTTGATATTTTGGGAGGTTATGAAGCACACTTGCCCTCTGAGATGCCTTCCAAATTGTCACTGCAGAGAGAGAAGCGCAGGGTTTTGTCTGGCTTTCCATGCAGCTTAGAGTCATCAGAATGTCCGTCTCCATGGGTCCCGTCAGCCATCTGCAGGTTCAAAACCTAAACAGCAGAAGACATTGATTGACATTGAAAAAAATGGAATGCTGGTTTAATTTTTTTTCTTTTATATCCGAATATCTGATTTTGTGTTGAACATCTTGTGATCCTCAGTAAAAATTCTGGCATTATTTTAATGACATTACCTCATTCTCTGACATCATTCCAGGGACGGTCTGAGGTCCAGTTCCGAGAGATATCACAAGCACCTCCTCTGGCTCGAGTTCCTGCAGAGACTCTTGGGAACTGGCCTCTGCCTCCCCCTCCTGGGCAATGTTGGTACGGCTCCGACTTCGAGCAGCTGCTGATTCCGAAGGGAAAATGATTGAGCATAAAATAGTCAACTTTTTGATTACTTTGGAATAAATAAATAAAAAATGTTGAATGCAAGTAGAAGCTGGCAGCAACATAAAACATTTAAAGTTAGTGTAGGCTTTTCTGAATCAACAAAGGGAATGGATGAAGCAAAAAAGCTTGAGTAAATCCCTCTGGTATGTAAAAACAAATGTGTTACTTAAGACTAAAAAGCTATTCCACAACCTTTAGATCACAAACATAGCCTACATGACATTGAACAAAAGCTTTAATTACTCCTTTGTATCTAAACATGGAAAAATATCTTGTAAGGAATGTTACTGGTTGCTGTAGGTTTGTGTCAATGTACAGAACAATGATGACATTAAAAAAAAAAAACAGTAGCATTCACTTAATGAAAACATGAAGACCCTTTCACCACTCACCAATCACGAGTGGTAGTTTATTATATTAACCAAAACAAGTGTTATTTGAATAACATTTCTAATCAACTGCTTAGATTTAACAAGCCACAAGTCATAGGTGTCGTGCTGAGCTTGGTCACGAACAAGAGAAAAACCGTTTAGACAACACAACATTTTGATAAGAGCTAAAATCAAATTCAGAATGTGACGGCCATAATGTGAGAGATGAAGAGTACTAGCACTGTCAAAACACAGCAAGCGTTTGGAGAGCACACAGACAAAAGCAGATCTAAGAGCTAGAGGTGAAGTAGGGGGGCTTCGGTGCCGCTGGTTGCATGCTGATGCTGGACGGCTGTTACCAAACACTGTGACATGACAGATACACAGTTCCAGCACTACCTCAGTTCACAGGCTACCCACCAAAAGGGGTTACTAATGGAATGTGAGCAGACAAAGTGGTGCTTGTAGGGTCCCAGGATGTTATAGCGGCTAAATGCTGTCCTGGTGATTCATTGGCAGCAGAGGAAAGCAGAAGGACAGGGTAGGTAGTTGGAGAAAAAAAATACATATCTCAGATGAACGTATTCCATGCACTGTGAATTCCATTAAGACCGTAAGTTTGAACTTCATATTTCAGTCAAGCAGGCCCGAGTGGTTCGTTTCTAATTAAGAGGGAGGTGCTAGTGAATCATTTGTCTTGAAAATGCTAATGAAGGCAGTCGATGCATCTATTCCATCCATTCCAATTAAAATAAGTCCATTTATATTTGGTAATTTAATTGGTTGTCATTTCTATAATTGAGCCTCAATCCAGGCCATGCTAATTATCCTCATAACAAGCTGAGAAGGAGCTCATTAACTTGCCATAAACACAACCCTTTCACTACTCAACTTGTTTATTCTGCTTCTCATTATAATTCCATCGTCTAGTTGGTATTTTAGAAGAAGGTTCAGATTAAAAGCCTATAAACTAAAACGAGAATTCAAGACTATTAAAGCACAGCGCTGAGTGAGAAGCTACCTATAGGAAGTCGGTTCTTCTTATTGGCTGGAGTGGTGGCTGGAGATAGCTGGGGGGTGTTTGATGGGGTGAGTTCCAAACTGTTGCTCTTCACAGTCTGTGACTGAGGTACATTGGCTAGTAGGGTCTCAAGGGCCATGTGCTCCTCTTCTCGAAGGTGGTCTCCTGCTGTAACACTGCGAACAAAATCCACCTGCAGAGACATAAAACACAGACGGAAGTGTTTTGAGAACCATCTGGTTAGGGTTATCTCAGGGTCAAGGTGACCCAAAGGCCCAAAAACAAATGTAATTGTTTAATCCCTTGTGTTGCGTCTAGGTCAAGGGCAGTGGCGGGGGTTGTTCATCTTGACCCGAGACCACACAAAGAATAAAACAATTGTTTTCGGGCCACCTTGACCCTGATATAACACAAGTAGTAGAGGGCCATGGGTTCATGTATGTGTATAATTGTAAGGTCAAATATATATATTTTCAATATTCTGGTTTTCATAAGAATGATCTCATTTCATTACAAAAAGATTCAACACAATATTCATATTTAATATTTTACTATTCAATGAAATAGCTATTATAGACTTTATAAACAAACAGATGGAATCTGGAATAGTTACTAAACTAAGTAGGACCATCATTCTTTTTTCCTCGTTTTCTTATTTTTTCAAATGATCAATCTACTAAATTATTTTTATTTGTTTTTAGCTTCCAGTCATACCCAACAAGTCGGAACAAAGGCATGCAATCCTTTAACTGACAATTCAAGCTTGGAAATAGGAAAATGTACATAATTACCCATTTTATTTTTTGTTAAAAGATTTATTTTTTGTAACAAGGCACTTGGTGTGCTTTTTGCTTTACGGGCGACAGCTGCACGTATCCATTCTGCTCAGTAGAGGGAGACAAAGTTTTCTAACTGAATAGAATAAGGGACTGTACTGTCCCTCCTTCACCACTACTGATAGAGAAGGCTGTGCAAAGGAGAGGGACTACAAAATACATTTTAAAAAGTGTTAAGTTGCAAAAATATTTATATTAAATAATAGTACGACTCAAAAGGGCAAATATGTGTGCCAGTGTCAGACCTCAACTCACACAGAATGATGTACACATTCAAAGAGAACAAAAAATAAAGAATATTTAATGTTGCATATAAGTGCTTGAAAATTACAAGAAAGAGGAAGTGAGACTTGATGTGTCTGTGGTAATGGCTGTGGTCATAAATATATATATATATTCACGAGTTGCACACTGGGAAGCGTTGAGGTACAAGGTAGGGAAATCAAAAGTTTCAGATAGCTTCATGATTTCACAGTCTAGATCAAATGGTAAATGTTGAAAATAAACCGCTAAATGACTTACCAGTGCCATCAGCTGGTTGTTGCTTATATACACTGCAGTCCGACTGAGACCTTCTAGAAGGTTCATTGAAGACATGGGGGGAGTTTCTACCGCTCTTCCCCCTATCACCACATCCAGGAAAGCAGCCACACAACTCTAGAGGACACAACGACGACCTTCATGAATAATTTCAAATCTTGCATTTTATAATATGACACAGAACATTGATAAAAGATGAAGTGGATTTGAATGAATTAGCTTACTTTGTCAAATTTAGATAAGGAGCTTTTCCTTCTTGGGTCTGCATCATCATCAGCCATAGCCAACTGCTGCAAAAGCTGACCAACCTGTGACATACACAAATAAAACTGACGGTCAGCATCTAAACTAGTTCTAAATCTGCAGCGACCGTCTAAGTGCCACTGACCTGCATGAGGTTAAAGCGAGCCACTTCATTAATGGGTGCATCTGAGATGATTCCGTACTGTTCTGGGTTTACAATTGCCGGGCAGATGAAGCAGGTCAACAGCAGGTCTGTGCACATGGTGCGAACCTCTCCCACCTCCAAACCCTCCACACAAGATAGTGTCTTGTACATCTGTGACACAATCCAACGAAGGCTGTGAGGGAAGCAGTAGGTGTTCTGCTTCAAATATCCTATAAACTTGTTGACGAGCGCCACAAGCTTCGCTTCATTGGCCTCCACAGCTGCCTGCACTCTCTGCTTGTAGCCATCGGAACCTTTTTCCCCGAAGCGCTCTTGTTGAGCACGGGTGAGGCGCTCTGTTACTTTGGACGGGTCCGTCTCCAGGTTATCCTCGTCCTCCACCAGCAGTTGCATTATGGGTTCGTGAAGGGTGGCGGTGAGAAAGAGTTTGGCAGAGTACAGGCCCTCAGAGAAGAGCTTGAAGAGGATGCTAAAGGCACATGTTCCGCGTCTCAAGAGACGTCGAGGGTTGTCACTCTCCTTCAACTCAAACTCTACCAGGTAGCGCAACACCTGGTAGTCACAGAAAAGCGTACACATTTTAGAGTTTGATCAACAGCAGCGAAGCTTTAATAATCTTTTCACCAAATTCAGAGACTCACTTGAAGCAGGTAACTTTCATCCTCCTGCATGATGCAGTTACCATATAGTGAAGTGAAGACGGTATGAATGACCCCCTGAGTGTGCTCCTGGTTCAGTCTCTCTCCTGCCACCAGACAAGAGGCCACCAGTCTGGGGTTCTCTCTTAACCGGGCCACAAACTCCCCGTAGATAGTTTCATGAAAACCAAGCGTTTTGTAGCCGTCGACAAACTGTGTGTCCTCCAACATTTTGGCATGTTGGCAACATTCAGCGGGAGATGCTTCAGCACTGTAAAAGACACATTAGAATATTCATAAACCAAGTGTTATGCTTCAGACTCCTTATAGATAACAGGAAAATGTATCACAATAGCAATCACATGAAAAGTTCAAGAAGAGATTAAACTAGAAATGGTTGATTAAACCCAACTAGAGTAACAAATGAAAATAATCGTGGACTAATTGTAGCAAACAAACCACACCTACAGGTAATATTTCAATGATCTATAAATTCACACTTTTTTCCTATTTGTTGATGTTATTTATATTAATGCACTTGCAGTTAATATATACTGTTGTAAAACCTTGCTTTACCTCAAAGTGAATGACATTCAAACTTACAACTGAGTTTATTCAAGTTCAGAGCACGATCAAAAATACCTGTTTCAACCAGTTTCCTAAAAAAAATCAAGTTATCCAGTCATAAATTTGATTTCCACATACTGTTGCATCACTAAAGGACAGGATTGAGGAAGAATTTGGCAGAGTAAAAATGTTCTCAGTGAAGGAAGAAGGAGGCTGTGGGCTCCTGTTCCACATATCAATAGTGTTGTCAAAGAGGAGAGGAAGAGGTGGTCCGCTGTTACCTCCCACGATGAAGTGTGATTGTAGTGATGCAACCATTATACATCACTGTACCGTTATTAGAATTGTGAAAAAACCAAAAGCTCCCTCTTATTAAACTGCATCCAGGCGTCAAAAGCTGGAAACTTAACTTGGGATACCAATTCATCACCAATAGCAACTGGACCAAGTAGCTTTGAAGCTATTCGTCTGTCTGTGCTGCATCATGCTGCCAGAATGCGTTTGCAGTTGCTTGAGTTTTTGCATTTTTACTGTGCGTTTGTGCCGTTTTTTCAAATAACCACAATCTTATAGTCCATTTATTGGGTTATGGCATCCATTCTGTTCTAAATTAGGATGGCTTAAACACATACCTTTGTCAATGTGAATACATTGCTAAGATTTGATGAACTACTCTAATTTATTAATTTATTTTCAGATTTGTTTTTATTCTCTACATTTTGAATCATTATATTCTTTACTTATGGGTCATACAACAGATAAATGAGGAAATAAATATATGGTCATCACAGTGACATATAGCAGATACAAATCAGTGGAAATGCTTATTTATTGAGGTTAACATTCTTAAGAATATGTTTATGCATTTAAACTGATCAAAATAATGTTTTCACTGTGTCTTATAAGGTAACTTATTCCTAGTGTCATGACATATTTCTCTAAAAGCTTTAAAACTAAAAACACAGAAAGTTGAATTGAGAGATTCTGGATGTTGACTGACCTTGTAAGAATCAGACGATCAAGGTTGATCCGCTGCTGCTTAGCAATCCAAGCGGCCCGGTAGAGACGCTCAGCTGTCTTCAGAACATCGGTATTAAGCCTTTGAATCAGCTGTTTCTCCGACGACACATAAAGCCGCTCCTGCTTGAGGTGGTGGGCCAGAGTGTGGATGTCTGGCTTCACCATTTTCACCAGTTCTCAAGGGCAGAGAGGTGAATAACTGAAACACATAAAAGGCAAAGTTGTTATTCAAGAAACTCAGGGGAACTAAAAATAAAGATCAGCTCGGGCTGACTTATAGCAAAGAACTAGTACAAAAAAAAGCTATTCATTAAGTATGATTTTGGTTATTTTCTTATTCAGATTTAGTCAAAGTGTGAAAAGCTAACAAAGAAAGGCAGTCAATGACTGTTAAAGATCATGGCATGAAAAGCAATAGAGTTACGCATAAACGAGATTTGTCTGCTTGGATAAGATTATGTCAGCCTCAATTATGAGATTCAATCCAGGCATGATGGTAGACATTTATTTTTTTTATTTTTTTTAGCTACAGAAAGATTTTGTACTTCTACTTTAGAGGAACAGCAAGTTGTTCTATTTTCTGTAGTTATATGAAGAAAAATGTGAAAGCAGACAACCTCTTCTTCGTGCAAACATGCGTTTTGTCTTCTAAAAAAATCGTTTGAATCCAATATGCCTCACAAACTGGCCTACAGACAGCAAAACATACACAAAAGACACACTACAGAAGGGAATATGCAAAGATTCTCCATCTTTGGAAATATACCATGCCAAGAGTATATAAATCAAACACAAAGCATGAAATTTCTATGATTCCTTATTGAATGCTTTAAACAAAAGTATCTTTGTGGCTGGCTGCTAATCTAACAAAAACAGATTAAACTGTAGACTTGGCTGTGAGAGAAGAATGAGACTAGACGGTGGGCTAAATCAGCAGCCTTGGTGTGGGAATGACAGCCAACTCAGCAACACCGTTTGCATGCAAATGTAGAATGACAACACTGGAGATGATACGTCTAAATATTGTGTTGGGCACATTTACAGGATTGATGCTAAAGACCTGTTACAATACAAGCACCAGAAACCATGAATGGATTAAGTTAACATAATATTAGGTAAAATAAGACAATCCTACATTCATCCCACAGTGAGGACAAAACACTGATTTTAAAAGCATTTAGTTAACAATAAGCAGATATGTATTGACAAAATACATAAGGATATAAAACCACATCAAATAAATGTAACACACTTTTTCTTTTTTTGCACAACTAAGATTTCCTGAAATGTAAATAAAAATCATTATATTTAAATTATAATACATGTTATTATGATGAAGCAAATTTCAGAAACAATGAAAATGTATATTTGTGGATCTGTCTGGCCAGTAATATCCCCCGGGGCGAGTTTAAAAGGTAGAATGTTACAGCATCGGGACACACTATAAAGGCTTTAGGTTTCAAACGTGTTTGGGCAGGAGACTCATAAAGTGTCTTTCTTTCCTTCATTACTCATCAGGAACAAAATAAGTTTATTTTAGATATGCAACATATATGAGATATTTATCCATTACCTAAAAATGAAGTTTTGTACATTTGGGAATGGGTAAAAAGCTCACTGTGATTATAGCTGAACGCCTTTGTATCTAAACTCAAGTTCCTTTAAAAGCACATTCCTCACATACTTGATGATGGAAGTGAAAACGTACACTGGCTTCAATGTGGCCGGCAGCAAGATTAGCTACTTTTTGTGAATGCCTGTGTCAGGCCTTCAAGAGAATCAGTATAATGTCCCGAGTTAGTCAGTTAAGGACATTAGACATTCTGAGAGAAAAAGGAAGACATACCAGTAGAGGCTGTGAGTTAACCGGCTTGGGGTGAAGTTCCAGGACAGGTACTGAATACACTTGACGTACACCGTTACACTACTCTATGAAAAAGCAACATCCTCTTCACACTTCCCTTTTACTCACTTTTAAGCTCAACAACAAGCAAAAGGAATGAGGTTTTGTCCACATCCACGTGAATTCTAAAAATTCTACAGCTTTTATAAAAATGAGACGATTCTAAAAGGCTAACCGCTGTTTTAAACAGCAACCTTTTGTCAAATGTGTACCTTAATCTTGAAGCTTAGAGGTTAGAACTTAATTCAATCCTTCATATATATAAACCAAGACTTTTTTTTTTAATGAATAATTGCTGTATTGCTGTGGCTAATGGGAAAAAGAAATTCCCAGAAGGAGACCTCCTGAGGGATAAATAAAGTTCTACCTAACCTAACCCTACTTTGGACCAGTATGGCTAGGATCAGTGATCTGCCAGAAATTTATAAAAACAAATTTCCCCTAGTCAAACCATAGCCGTTTAATTGTTATGTATTAAAACTGATTGGTGATTAGTCCAAAAAACGTATCCCTCAAAAATAAATTTAAAAAATGTTGAGATTTAGACCATGAATTGACTTTTGCCACAAAGGATGGGCCACATTTTTTCATGTAAATATTAGTGTATTAAAGTAAAGTGATGCGTAACATCAGAATCTTTAACTATTCATGTATGAAGTCAATCAAGTGACTTTGTTCATTCAATCTACATACTATAGTTTATTTTCATTACTGGATATGTACAATCTAAAATTACTAAAATGGTGAGAAATGTTAAATTGGCACTTTTAAGTTAAGAGCTGTACTATAAGATTGTTAGTGTAACGATGAAAAAAAAAACTTCACTGAAAAAGGGTAAATTCAAATAATACTGATAATAATACTAAAGTATAACAAAATACAACAAAAGGTAGTGGTTAATACGTATTCAAAACATCACAAATCAAATGTCACGTCTAGCGAGTCTTGGTCATCAGAAATCTACAGTGCTGGTTTGTTTTTAACTGAGAATATTTCTATAAAGCCACAGCAATAGCTGAGAAACACTAGGTTCAACTAAAAGTCTTCCAACAACATTCATACCCAAAAGCTTTTTACTTAAACATCCACAAAGTGAACTGATCCAGGCGTAAAACGAAGTGAGAAACTAGTACTTCATTGACAATATCGCACCACAATTCGACGTAATGTAATCAAAATAAACGGTAATAATATGCCCTTTGAGTCCTAATAGAAGGTGCATTTTAACTTGTCTTCCTGTTGACAACGTACTTCAAATAGGAATGCTGTACAGGCTAGCTCGGCAGCACAGACTGGTAAACCAGGCAGTAAAGGGAAACATTTCACCTCAATTTACAGGTAATCTCCACGAAAATATGACTGTTAAGAGCCAAACCGGTCAACGAAAAGATCTAATGTCACTATTGTAAAGGTCTTCGAACCTCAGTTTATCAAATACGGCGCTTTAGCAAATAAAGCTAAACGGCTAAGTTAGCTTAGCCAACGGTTGCCAGGTATTGAGTGGCCAAACATGAGCAGCACATCGCGTTACAGTAAAAAGGATACTTACCAAGCGTAGGTGGCGCGTATAGGTCGTTCTTTGTTGGTCAAATCACAGAATATAGAGGTATTTCTTCAGACTCAATTGTTTGTTGGTCGCTTCTCACTGGAGCAAACCTAGCTGTCATCTACTGTCATCACGAGGAGACCTGCGCATGACGCATGCGCACTGGATGTCGAATCAATGACAATACTGTGGCATTTCTGCTCCAGACGAGGATTGAATAAAATAAATCCAAACTATTCTGGATATAAAACTATGTACCGGATTTCCTTGTGCAATTGGTTGAAAATAGCTAATCACATTTCAGCTTTTGCAATATATACATTATTAACGTGTTTTGCAAAACAATTAATTCGACATTTTGAATTAGTTTTTTACATTTATGGTTTTATTTGTTTTTATTCGAGCAACATTACATTAGAAATGTGGGAGATGGTAACATAGTAATACCTCAAAGTGCCCACTAGATGACAGGCTTCCAACAGTTTAGAAACGCCCTTGAACGTCTTGTTCCTTGTACTGAAAAAACTGTGGAAAAAAAGGAATACTGAAAATCTCATCCAACCGACATGTGTCACTGCAAGGTTGTCATTATCGTTAAACTCAATATAAATGTAAAAGTGAGAACTTAAAGTCTTTGCATTTTATTTGCTATGATAAATAATTGAGAATAATTGTTTTCTCAACCACCCAGGGATTTCATTTTTCCTCAAGAAAACATTCGCAAAATGAACCATTTGTTAAACTCCATTTATTTCATTTGTAGACCATAAACATCACAAAATAGAAAGTTAAGGAAGGCCTGCACAAAGATATACCATATAGAGTAACTAAGTAAAAGAACAACCTTAGATTACAATACAACAGGAAAGGGGAATATCATCACATTTGGGTTCAGTGCTTTACTCTCATTCTAGATTCATATTGACTTAGTGCAAATAGTCTTTGCAGCACTTGGCTTAAATTAATTATTCAATTGTAAATGAAAAAATAACACATCACTGTGTGGGATTCAAGGTTGCTCTTTTATTGCATATTTCTTAAAAATTGAAATAACTCAATATTTAATATAGATTATCTATCATAAAATTTAACATCTCTAAGCATAAAATGGTATCTCATAAAATAAATTTGGCAACATCAATAATAAAATACTTTAATATAAATAGCATGCTTTAAGCAAAATAATTGGTCATTTACAATGTTGGTTCCAAACTATAACAAGACCAGTCAAGCTTGCAGTAAATATATACATTTCTATGCGTCAAATGCATCTTTTTTTCCCCCATTTTCTTTATAAAGGCCACTTTTAAACCAACCTACTTAAAATTACACAGAGTTGGATTATAAAATAAATCAAATATGAACTAATTCATAAGAAAGGTAGAATAATATGATGATTGTACTTTTTGAGCTAACAAAATATACATATAAATTTAACATAAATATCCACTTAAAGCTGATATTTTCAAGAAGGAATGCACAAAATATCAGGCATTACTTCCACTTAATCAAGGTAGAACAAAAACCAAACATCATACTTGGGGCTAAAACAAGTCTGCAACATGTTGTGCTGATGGACAAAGGCCATGATATTGGGTAATAAATAATGTGTGCTTCAGTTTGTATATTTTTGTCACTATCACCAAAAAAGTTGTGTTGGTGCCTTGTAACATGCAGGCTCCACTGAGTTCGTATCATTCAAGTATGCTTAACATTATATTTGGAGAGTCTGAAAAAGTCCATTAGTGAATGTAATGCACGTGTGTTATGTCGTGTCACAATGTAGAGCAAGATCACAATCAAGGATGCAAGAAAGAAGATCTGAGCACAGAGTTCCAAAAGGACAAATATTCATCTGCTATCACGTCATTTATGTACAGACTGTGTAGTAAGAGTAATTGACATCTTTATTACTTCTGATCTATATAATATCATCTAAGAGGTGAGGGGTTCCCACCCAGTCCAGTGTCCGTGGCTCAGAAGCCGCCATGATCATGCACATGAACTGCTTCCCTGTTCTCTTGTCTATCGGATAGATGGTTGTTGGCGTGAACCTCTTGTTGCTTTCCACAAACTCACACAGCTGGTTGTAAATATTGGGGTATTCATGTCGAAGGAAGACTCCCCTGGTCCTGAGCTCACGCTGGATATTAACAAAGCACACTTCTCTGGCTTTTCTTCCCTCTTCCCCTTCTTTATCGATGTCAGGTGTTCCAGGTGGTGGCGTGAGAATGAGGGTTTCCATCTCAGTGTCCTTCTTGAGAACCCTTTTGTCGGGGCTTGAGGAGGCCAACGACACCTTTGCATATTTTCGTACCGTTGGCGCTTGGACCCTTGGTGAAGGTCTATTAGGCACTAGTTCGCCAACAGCAATGGATACATTCAAAAGGAAACATTCACTTGGGTCATAATCGATACCTGCCTGCTGCAGTTCTTTGCAGTAATCCCCCAGGTTGTCCTTGAACCCATCTAGCTCTCTTAGGGACAAATATGTGGGGGACATGACAAGACTTTCCATCCCAACCTGAAGGAAATTATCTGCCGTTTCAGGATTAGCGAAACCTAGAAAGAGTACACCCTTTCCCCTGGACAGGAAACCAGACTTTGCCAGACGAGAAAACGACTTGTGAATCTCTGCGTTCTCTCTACAGAACTTGAGCGCGTGTCGACACACACTGCTCACACGGCCATAGAGACATGTTTCTTTGTGGATCTCCCAATCGTCTCTGCGGCAATTCCTGGAGCAGTAAAAGGTGTAGCAACTGTGGCATGATTTAAAATATAAGCAAGCATTGAACATGCTTTCTGTACGCTTGCAGTTTTTGTTTCCGCAGACCAAGGTGTCGTCCTCGTCTGTGCTGTGGTCTGGAGAACACTCTTCTGTACTTCTTTGTAAAGCATCGCACCCACTATCAGGGTCTTTGAATGTGTCAGGACTTGATTTAGAACTTGGGAGCTCAGTGTTCAGAGATCCAAGATTGTCAACTCCAGAAGAGACTTCTTTTTTATTGTCATCATTGATCAGGTATTTCAACTGATCCAAAAGGTCCTCATTCGACTTCCTCCTTGTTGGAGGCTTGTAGTCAACAACCAAGTCAGCCAGCAATTCATCCAGTTGTTCTAGACTCTGCTGTAAAGAAAAGTTGTTATGTTTCTTTTCTTTCTGTGTTTCTGCCAAATTATTCTGAACCATTACTCTTGGAGCAGAAGACTTTTCATTCTCTGAGGTGTCCCAGCGGACTGAATGCACGTCACGACGCTTGCCATTTCCTGCACATAGGTCGTTGTCTGTAATAGTAATCTCAGGAGTCACGAACCACTGTCCACTCTTTGAGTTCTTCCAGGGACTACATGCACCCCTATCTAAAGAGTTTTCAGAGAGTGACAAAGCAGCATAACGCTTTGGCGAACTCGAGAGGTTGAGGATAACAGGCTCAGGTGGAATGTCTGTACTAGCTCCATGCCTGGCTTGATTAAACAAGTTCTCATAACTTCTGCCACGCAGGTCAGGATGTTCCCTGTCATGTCTTTGATAGAGGATATTATCCCAGGACTTGGAGAAGTTTCTGGACTCTGCCCCTAGTCTGCTGGTCTCATTGTTGGTAAACCAAGGGGCAAGACCAGGGTCTTGTCTGAAGCCTGGTGGTGTCAGCTGTGAGGACTGGTTAGAGAAGCCAGATATACTTGAGCGATACCAGTCATCTGAAAAAGCCTGAGACATGCGGGGACGTCGCCGGCCCTCAGTGTGATAGAGCCTTGATGATAGTAATTGATCCTCGTAAGAATTGTACGGCTTGGAATAAACTAACCTTGATGTACTTTGGTGGCATGGATTAAACCTCTGGTCCTCTCCGAAGTATGATCTGGACAGTGGAGTTTGAGAAAAATACGACCCGGTCTCGCTTGTAGAGTATGGTCTACTGTAAACAGAATTTGCTGTGTCCCGATTCGACATAATATCTCTATAATACGGCCTTCCAGGAAGGGTGTGTACCCATCGAGTCCTCGGATCGTACTGACTGGTCATTGTACTTCCATGACTCGTCAAACTTGAGCGGTCATCCTGAATGTAAGCTCTGGAATAGGGTTGAAGAGGGATCCGGGTCGGGTCTTCAGTATAAAAGAATTTGGTCGGAATGTTTGGGTTTGAGTAGGCTCTTTGCTCTTGAGTTAAATATGGTCCTGTCGGTGACGGCATTCTGCTAAGGTCTGGATGCTGGTAGGAGATAGGAGACATGCTTGTACTGTATTGGTATCCTTGCCGGAAGTCTCCACTGTAGCACTCACTCGGAGTGGGAGTTGGTGTCGAGATTACGTGACGCGGTACGTACAAGCCTCTACTGCTACTGGCTGTGGAGTACCTCTGCCAAAGAGGATCAGTCCGGACATTGGGAACCTGTCGAGATGTGTGCTGGAGAACAGCAGCATCTGGTTTAATATCGACCCGGCACCTGACATGTGGCGTCACAGCAGGTTTATCTGGTTTATCCTCCTCGAAGCAGTCCGAGACGTAGAGCGGCGTGTGTGGCTGCAGTTTGATCGGATGGACCTCGTTCAAAAAAGCCCTGTTTGTGGAGTACGACTCTCTTTGTGAGTCAGAAATCCTCAAACCATCCAACACTGCATGCGGTGTTTCTCTGCCCTTGCTGGTTCCTGGAGGAGACATTGAAATGGGCACTGGGGTGAGAGTGGACTTAATTCTTGGAGTGCTTTTAGATCTTCTTCTATTTTTAGAATCGGACCAGGTTAGATGGCTGTTTTTATCTGGGACGCTGTGCTGCTGGTAGTGTCTGGAGTTGAACAGATCTGGCGATGAAAAGCGAAGATGTCCGGCTTGATCTAGTCCATTCCACATTTGATCTTTGTTCAGCGTCTGATATTCTAGCCTCTTGCAAGGATACTCCACTGACGAAGAGAGAGACTGAGGCTCATCCAGTGACTCGATGAAGTCAAAGCTTCTGCAGTGTCTCTTGTTTATTAATTCCGGCTTGTCAAGCATCTTCAAGTTGCATTGCTGAGAGGAGTGAAGAGAAAATATCTGTTCAGTGGTGGGAAATGGTTTAATGTCCCGATATAGAGTGGATGCCCGGATATCAGGGGGATGTTTTCTTGTCATCTTTAGAGAACCCCTCTGCTACCAGGTCAGTGTGATTCAGCCGTGCCTGTGGGAAGAGAGGAACACAATAAAGAGATCGGCAAGACAACAAATTCTTACAGTTCAATGTGCAGTCCAATTGAGATCACCTTGATATTTATTTAACATATGTGGACTGAAGCTTGGCAATCATTTAATGTCATTGCTTTTACTAATTTCGTTTACCAACAAAGAATTTAAAAGATATTGAGCCTTAAAAAAAGCGTGTCCAAGCCTTTTCCACATAGGGCCAGATTGGATTATATGCAAATACGAAGGGTTCCAGTGATCTACTGGTCATTGTTCACCTTGTGGTCACAACAGGATCTGGAGCTTGTTATCCATGTAAGGTAAGGTAAGGTAAGGTAAAACTTTATTGATCTCCTTCGGGAAATTGTTTTTTCCAACAGCCAGCAATTTTCCATAAACAATACAAAATAATAAATAAAAATAAAATAAGAAGAAGAACATAAAGAGAAAAAGAACAAGATGACACAATCTAAGTCTAAAGATAAAGACAAAGAACATAGGTCAAAGTTTAGTCAAATGTGTTTGTGTCTTCTCGTTTAGACTATCGTAACAGTTTATTTTCATGTCTTAACATAAAGGAGCTGTCTTGCCTGCAGTTGATACAGAACTGTGCAGCCAGAATTCTGACCTGCACTAGTAGAAGAACTCACATTTCTCCGATCCTTAAATCTCTTCACTGGCTGCCAGTTTCTTTCAGGATCAACTTTGAAATTCTGGTTCTTACTTTCAGATCTATTCATGGTCAGGCTCCTCCTTACATCACTGATCTGATCCAGCCTTACACCCCAGCTCGGGCTCTGAGGTCTGTGGATCAGAATCTATTGATGGTTACTGAACACGCTTCAGGACCAGAGGAGAGAAATCCTTCCAGGCTGTTGCTCCTAAGCTTTGGAACAATCTTTCTCTCCCCCTGCGCTTGATGGATCTACTGACTCCTTCAAGAAACATCTCAAGACATTTTTATTCGTGCAGGCTTTTCACTGATTTTCTGAAGCTCTTGTGTTTGTCTCAGTGTTGTCTTGATCTTTTAAGTATTTCTTTTATTGGGTATTTTTTTATTGTTTAAGCGCATTGTGACCCTGGTCTTGAAAATCACTCTATAAATACTAACGACTTACTTACTTACTTACTTTTTCTAGTAAGGAAAAGGACCACATCTGATGAAGTGAGCAGGGGCAAAATGTGAACAGTTAATTCATAGTAAAAAATAGCATCTATATCTTCCTCTACTTTAACACAAAACGTAAAATTTCTTCCAGGGCAGTTCTTACTTTGTAAGTTAGTAAGTAATTTATATTAATAGAGCGCTTTTTTGAACAGGGTCACAAAGCGCTTAAACAATTCAAAAAATATATACTAAAAAGATCAAGATAACACTGGGAAAAAGACAGGTGTCCCAGAAAATTCAGGGAAAAGCCTGCACGAATAAAAATGTCTTCAGATGTTTCTTGAAGGAGTCAGTAGATCCATCAAACACAAAGAGAGAGGAAGATCGTTCCAAAGCTTAGGAGCAACAGCCTGGAAGGATTTCTCTCCTCTGGTCCTGAACCGTGTGCGAGGAACCATCAGTAGATTCTGATCCACAGACCTCAGAGCCCGAGCTGGAGTGTAAGGCTGGATCAGATCAGTGATGTAAGGAAGAGCTTGACCATGAATAGCTCTGAAAGTAAGTGTTTTCATGTTTCTCCTTTGATCTTTTCATAACAAGCTTTTATTTCTTTTACTTTTTTATAACTATTTGGTTGAACAACACTGTTAATATTGGAGCTCATGAAATTTTCTAAAGTGCTGCCAAAAGCCCCTGGGGCTGGACTTTGGGCATTTCATTTATGTTATAGGCAGTTTGAGTTTAAAACACGTACAACTAATTTTCCTATTGAAATCTTTTTTTTTTGCCATTGACCAAGAACAACAAAGACATTTCTGTAGAGAGATGTGCCAACTTTGGATTTATGGATAGATAGTGATTGATTCATTTTATATAATTTATGAATTAGTCTGTCACAAGACAGAAAATATGAATATCTGAACACTTCTTACTATTAATAACACAACCTTGTAGAATTATCATAAGATTGACAAAGTATTCTCAAATAATACTGATGTAATCGCATAAATTGACTAGTTTGTTTCGTCTTTTAGAGCTACAAATAAAAAGAACAATGGCTACATGAACTCTAAATAATGGACACAATTGGCCCCAGGGTCAGGCTTAAGCTTTAACAGACCTTTTTTTCTCAATCCTCATTGATTAATTAATTATTCATTACGAATCATGCGTCTTTCTGGAGTGTTGTTCATTAACTTTTGCTGAAAGAAATCAACAATAGAAACTAATTTGCTAACAGCATTCTTTCCTGCCCGTTGAACCAACTTTACCAAGAAGAACTGACAAGAACTTGCTACTGACTTCTGCAAATATCTTTCTTCACCCCATTATTTTTATTTTTAAGTCCATCTCCTCACAGTGACTCAATTAATAGAAGCAAAAATGAACGTCAGACTAATCACATCACCAAGAGTAAACTTTTCTGATCTGTGCTTACATTTACGTTTTGTTCTGTTTAACCATGAAAAAATATGATGTGTATTCTCTCTTTAAAAGATTATTTAGTTTCTTTGGTTTGTAGTTTAAGCGTTTAGTGTAATGCTAGCTCAAATATAGTTATTAAAAACAAAAACTGATTAAATGTGTGGGTGAGTTGCATACACACACATGCAAAAACACTAGGGGTGTTTTGGTTGGCAGACACCCACAAACAAACCCCAGGTTGCCATCTGTTCCTACTAACTACTAATCTCACGATACATATCAAGTCTGATCACATCAACCTTTCATTACACGCGTTCAAATAATGTCATTGTATTATCAATTCATTTTAGTTGGCACTTATAAAAATATTTGATTTGTGTCGGTCAGGTTCACATGTCTCCACCCAGGCTTTCCAGGTTCTTTCGGCCAATTTTGACTGAGGGGTTCAAGGATACCCTTATCGAGAGATAGAAGCTCTCCATCTGGTCCACGGACCCTCTTAGCTGGACACTTTTTTCCAAAGAAAAGTTGACCAGGTGACCTCCTGAAGTCCAACTGTGACGGACCTTGGGGAAGACCCAAGACCAGATGGTAGTGGAGTGGATTGGGTCTGATTCAGTGAGAGATGGTCAAATACAGGGAGTTCACAATATTTTTTTCGAATGAGAAACTAGTTTTATAAGTTGTATTCTGTATCAAAACCATCGAAAAATGTTATTGTATATGTAGTACAATTGAACAAGAGTATTCTGGTTGAAGACGTTTGCCAGGATTTTCCAGCCATAATGGATGTTAGCATGTTATTAAGTGATACAAAATGGCTGGCCTGGTGTAAAGTGGCGACACGCAGAGCGTCATTAACAATCGGCCTGATTCCCCACAATTGAATCACTTGCACAAACAAACCACTTGTACCACAGAGTTCAATTATATCGAAACATGATTGATTTTAAGATGATGTTTTGGAGAGAGAGGAAAAAACCATCGGGGGGCAAATGTCTTGACAGCACGATCCACTAGAGATGTGGAATAAATTGAAATCATTATTCTAAAGAATGAAATAAAAGCTACACACTTCTTTCATCTTCTTCATGCTCCATTGCTGCTCCTCAATAGCAGGAGTCTCAAACCACATGCCTGGTCCTGTCTCCATGACTACAGCACACAGCAAAGACACCAATGTAGAGACTCCTCCACTTGCACGTAGTGGGCCAAAAAAAAGAAAAAAATCAGAGTGTAAAAACCGTGGAGGAATCACAATTGAAAGTGGAAAATAGCTATAGAAGTTTACTTTTTTTTTAAAGCCTGAGGCGGATATTTAGTATCACAACTTGCTAGTTGACGTGTGATGTTGGAACCGAGGACTCCAGTCCAGCCTGATATGACATGAAGGCTCAGTGAGACGCACTTAAAGCGCTTTTTCTTTTCTCGGCCCTGCGTCCAGCGCCTGACCCGCTGCCTTTGAGCAACGACACCATGACATCATGGGAGGAGAAAAAAATACGCAGCGGGTTCAAACCAGGACGTGAAAAAGGGGATGAAGTGAGCAATAAAACGGTGTCGCAGGTGATCGGTCCTACCGTGTGTTCCAGGAGTGACGCGGGGTTCATTGTGACGCGGAGCCGCCGGGGGGAGAGTGGAGAGAGTCCGCTGCACCTGCCGCAGTTCCGCCGGAGCTCTGGTCCTTTTCACGCTGCCTTACATGGTGGGAGACGATGATCGTCCCCTTCATCTGTGATGGTGAGGGTTTGATGGAGGGAACGGAGGAGGAGGCGTGAGTCTCAGCTGCGCCTCTGGGGGCGGGGCTGTGTGCGTGATTCTGCGGGGAGGGGAGGGAGGGAGGGGGGGCCGGTGACTACGCGGGGCAGCACTGCAGTCTCCAGCACTGTGGAGGTCTGTACATGCTGGTTACAAGTACTGGGTTTTTCTTTAAGTTTCCTTTAAGATGAGATTGAAGATCAATGTTTTGTTTTCATGGCCTGGGGGCCACATTAGGTAGAACTTTATTGATCCCTCAGGAGGTCTCCTTCGGGATTTTTTTTTTGTTTTCAATTAGACAGAGCAAAACAGCAATTATTCATAAAAAATTAAAATTAAATAATGAGCCAATTTGCCTGTGATAATGTGGCTCTCATAAGATTATGTAGTATTTTTTATGGTTTTTAGTTTATGGAGATTTGTTCTCCGTATTTGTCATTTTTGAGTATGTATTGCCCCTCACAAAGATTTAAGTCAATATAAAATAAAACAAAATTGCAAGTGCATGAATATGTTTTCGTTTTTTTTTATTAAAACCTATATTTGTCTTTGAGCTATGTTTTATATATTTAAGGTAAGGTAAGGTAAGGTAGAACTTTATTGATCCCTCTTTAGACTTAGATTGTGTCATGATGTTCTTTCTTTTTATTTTTCTTTGTTCTTGTTCTTATTTTTATTTTTACGAATATTGTCTGTATTGCTGTGTTCTAATTGAAAAAACTATTTCCCAAAGGAGACCTCCTGAGGGATCAATAAAGTTCTATCTATCTATCTATCTATCTATCTATCTATCTATCTATCTATCTATCTATAAAATACAACAAAACGATATATTTAGCTTGATTTTAGCTTTTTTGTGTGACGGCCGTTCACAACAACTGTATAAATGTGGCCCCTAATGGAATTGAGTGTTTGAGGTATCCCTTACATGGCCTGGGTCAAGGTAAAGGACCTCCGCCACTGCATATGTATTTATGGAACACTCAAACACATGCACAAGGGTCATGATGTACAAGTAGTAAGATTGACCAGTCTATAAATCTACTCAATTCAAAACAACCTTTTTTTACTAAATTTAATTTTTTAATGTTGATAGTCTTTCCTATGTGATGCAAGGAATACGAATTTCAGACATAGCAGAGTCAAAAACTACAACAAAATAAAACAAGTTAACCCATAACTTTTGCAGTTCCTTAAATCTCCTAGATTATCTAAAGGAAAAATTAATAAAGTATACGTCCACAAAAACATACATAAAAAGGAGAGTAATATGAGTACACCATGCATCTTTAGGATAACATGTAAAAATGTGTGGAAAAAGGGAAAATCTTGTGGTCTTCAGAAAGGCTGTATTACCATTACAGATTACATAGTTGAACTTAGTATCTTGCAAAATATATTGAAAATATGGGAGCTGATGCTAAACAATCTGATTCAGTATCCTTTTAAAGTAGAGGAATTCACTTGTTTCTCTTTATATATTTGTCTCCTGAAGGCAACAAATAATAATGTATAAAAGACGTCAAAAGACTTTTCAAGATGAATATAAATAGAAACATAATCAAGACAAAGACTTTTCAGGATCAATATCAAGACAGACAAAGTCAAGCCGAAGACTTCAAGATCAAGACCAACACACTACCTAGACCAGAGATTTTCAAGACCAAGACTAAACCAAGACAATGAATTTTCCCCAAAAGAGTAAACACATAATATAGACGTTAACTTGCTAGATTTGGATCATAATAGGCGTTTTGTTCATTTTGCTTTGAGACCACTGTCCCACCATCTTCTCAGCAAGATGAAGAGAACTCAAGTTCCAGAGGCTCCTGAACTGTTACAGATCCTAGTCTCAACAGCGTCCCTCACATTTAAACATTACATCACAACAGTTTTCAAGATGGGCAGTTGAGAATAAAGAGAAGAAGTTGCCGCCATAACAGCATTGATCTCACACTATCAGGCCTTTAATCTCCATCTGCTCCATCGATCACGCCACTGCTTCAACCTTGAATCTCACCCAGCTCTTCTATGGCTTCCCTGTGCTGCACACATCTGGCCCACAGTCTCACCTCGACACAGCGTCTGCATTGTAATTGATGTCGGGGACAGCTGGCGGTGCGCCTCAGCTCGGCACATGTGACCGCTGGAGGAAAACTGCTTACTGAGGCGCCTAATGTTAGACAGCAATCATTACAGACTCACTGTGCAAAAAGACGCCGAGCCTTTTCACACATCACGCTCCCTCGAAATGTACTTTTTATTGCTAATCCATCACGAGCGATCCCTGCAAACACGCTGGCTAACTGTGAAGTCTCATAAAAGTGACTAATATCCATGTGACTCAGCCATCCCTCTCAATGGCATCATCTCACGTCAGCTGTTGTTTAGCAGGCACAAGTGTCCGTCAGCTGGCAGCCGGCAGGTGTATCAGACACCTCGCGCTCGCTCGTGACGGGGAATCGATGCCTCGTTTGATTAAACGTCTTTCTTAAAGGACCACTTCGGACTCATACAATTAAAAACTGATGTTAAATCCAGAACTGTGGCGATGAATTACTCTGCTCCTGCCACACAAATAATGTATTTGTCTCTGATGTAACGAGCTTAATGAGCCATAAGGAAGAAACTGGGCACTCGGTTTTGTTCCTGCATTGTGCTGTTCATGATGGCATCGTGCTCAAGACTCACTGCAGCTGTCGCCACTGAACTTCCTCTAATTATAAGCATTTGCAAGAACGGCCAGTAAAAAGCAACTTGATCGTTTCAATCAAATTTTACATGGAGCAGAATGTATTCATGATCATATATAAAGGTTATCAATCGAAGCAGAGCCTCGTACCCTATCATCCAATCATCGCTGTAATGCAGATGCTAACAATCACCTATAATGAAGGGCCTCATCATGTACTGTTGTTAGGGGCCATCAGATCGCAAGATAAAGAAAATGAGATGATAAAATAGGACAAAAGTAAAAAGAAAAAATGATGTAACCAGGCATTTTATTATACAGATAAGCTTAACATGTTTTTTCCTATCTAAATTCTATATATATATATATATAACACTTTTTTGAATGCACTCAATATAAATGAGCATTTTTTTATTTTTATAAAAAAAATGTGTTTTTATTCTGTACATTGGGACACCTCGCAGAGACTTTCCCACATTTGATTTGTCTTGGCCACAAAAAATTGCTTGCAATCTTGCTAGGGTGACGTCTCAGAGTTAACTCAGACATCCTGTCTAGGTAACAAACAAATCACACAAAAGACTGCTAGAGATGTGGAAAATACAAAGACGTCTCTGCGCTGTCTCAGTGAGATCGCTTCGACTTCTGTGCGAACTGGTTGTCACCTTACGAGAGGACATCTGTCGGAGACGTCTCAGAAATGTTGCCCTTGTAAGAGCACAATCAATTTTTAGCCTGAGTTGCCGAGATCAAACCTTAATGGCGAGCGCCTGGATAAAGACCCTGAAGGTCCAGTGCTGTAAATTCTGCAAACAATCGACTGTTAATATTTTAATATGAGTCGAAACAAGAAAGATCAGAACCATGGTCCTCTCAATTCACCTACCTGAACAGTGGTCCCTCGTTTATTGTAGGGGTTACGTTCTGAAAAACTCCCAACAATAAATAAAATAACTATTTGTTGAATCGATGTTGAGACCTCAGTGATTGTCTCGCTAGTTCGACTTCAGCACAAAAATCTGCTGATTTGCTTTTAACAAAGTTCTTGTTTGGTCCTTAAATGACCTGGCAATAAATATTTTTCTGATTCTGCTTTTGACCTCATAATCCCTCATTGCACTGTTTATAAATCTTTTCCACATTCTCACACAGTTTATACACTGTCAAAGAATTTAACAACATGAAATCATCATGATTTCTCGCCCTGTAAAATATATTATAGTTGCTCTGATCGCGCTGCCTCAGCAGCATCAGCAGTAGGTGCCGAAGGCGCTGAACCTTTACTGGAGAATGCTTGAAATAAATCCTTTTTTCGAAAGAAAATAAATAGACCCAAAAGAGTTCTCTGTGAAGCAACATTACTTTATATTTGTGAAAGAAAACAGGAATGTTTTTTGTGGTTTTGTTTCAATTTAAGTTCAGGATTTTTGACAGGTCAGTGAAGAGGATTGACTTTGATTGAAGTGTGTGCTGGTTAAACAGGTAAGAGTGACAGTTGTTGAACTGTACGAGACCAGAACATTGTGTGTTTTTTTGGTGGCTTACATGTTTCAATGTTGAAGTCTTCTTCTCGAAGATGCAGTTAGTCCCTCATGACCATGTTTTGAAGTTATTACCTTATAAAGTTCTCACCCATCTGAGATTTCGGCGAATGAGAGGTTACGAGACAGAGTCCATTATGAAATAATAATGGTCTTCACTCCTCCTCCAGCCAGCTTTAATCATGCACCTCTTTGTTTATACAACGAGTCCCTTGGAGGTAGAGATTTCCAGGATTTATGTCTGTGACAAACCTCAATGCTTGACCAATCACAGTAGAGGGGGATTTCATCTCCAGAAAATGTTTTCAGTGGGCGGGGCTTAAGCACATTTTCTAATGTAATTATTTCAATGAAAATATAGTTTTGTACAAACAAACACATACTGATGAGTACAGTAGAGGTCCATGATCTATTTAAGAGACACTTAAATCAACATATTAGTTGCACTTTAAGCAGCTTACACACTAGTTATCAAATAAAGGTCTTGTACCCTCCTCAGTCTGTAAAACTATAATATAAATACTACATTTTCAGAACACAGGCCACAAAGTTACTTAACTAGAACACAGACATGGAACACAGAGCTTTGATGAGCACAGTTATGAACAAAAATTAATAAGACAGTAATTCTTCTTCCAATGTGAGAAACAATTCACAGACTCAAACCCCTGTTTTTTCAAGTGGCAGAAGAACCATGAACATCAGTCTTGGATGTGTGTGTAACATTCTTCACAAGTGTTTAACGCAGGATCTTTAGAGAGGCTCGGAGTCGTGCCTGAGAGTCAGCGTGGATGTGGTTAAACATTATGAATCTTTGAGTGGATTCCCCGTTTCAGGCGAACTGTTTCTATAGAGACAAGAGTAATGCATTAAAATGCAATGTTTAAGTGAATCTATCTTGGCTTCCTTGTCAGAAAGAAACCCCCAGAGGTGTCTCCAGGATCCTCCGTGGTAGCAGTAGAAAATCTTAACACAGGCAGTCCAGAGACGGACGGATGTCTACACGTGGGTGGCTCTATAGGGCACCATTTGAAGCCTGACAGGACTCGTGTGAATTGAACTCCAGAGACTCAGCAGGAGATGGACCAATGGCTTCTTTTAATTCCATTTGAAGCTTGATTAAGGCCGGAATAATTAAACCAAGTCAATCTCCAAAATTCCCCTGACATGGTTTTTAAAGCTGCAGCATGTGACACGTGCTTTCGGGGCAGATTTGGATATGTTTCAATTCGTGAATTTGAACTGGTCGGAGGAAGATTTCACTCATTGCTTTACACAACGATGGGAAGATTTTTGAAACTGAGGGGAGAGCTTACAAAAAACATGCTGACTCAGCACTGATTCATGGTGATTTATAACGCAATCGAACAGAATTATCCTTGGTCACCATAAGACGGCCATGTTTACTCAACCCACCTCTCAAAAAGAGCATTCGGATTTGCTCGTCAACAAATGCACTTGGAATCATTTGGGAGTGGTATCCATGGCAACACTCTCTGAGTAGGAGAGGAGAGTGAATTGATTTCAAAGGGAATGAAGTAAAGTGCTGATGGGAGTCATCCAGAGGGACTATAAAAACACGTCATCGGCTCAGGACGCAGCGAGGTGAGAATGGCTTGTAAACCTACAACCATCTGCAAACGCTCTGTAGGAGGGATTCCGCACTGCAGAGTCTTATCAACTTCCATATTTAGTGAAAGCACAACACGATGACTCGGTGCTTCAGCTCTCTGCTCCAGATCATTAGCGACAGAGGCTCTCATTTGACATGAGGTTTCCCATAAGGAGAGACCCTCTGGCGGCCGAGAAGGAGATGGACAGATGCCGAGATTAAATACCTGCACACCTGCGGGCCGTCCTCAGATCCAGCGCCTGCTACATGTAGGTCAACTTAAGAATAGTGTGGAAGTGTTTGACTGTACAAACACGAGCTCCTCTGCGTTCTCTTGAGTCACTGCAGACATCCCATGGTGAGGCTTAATTAAATCTTTACTTCACACTCATCCTCCCTCATCTGCTGTTTTGGCCAAGTTCTCACTCGTCGTTCACAGGGTTTATTAAAGCCAAACACATTTGGACTTTAGACTGACCTCTTTGGCGGTGTTAGCCTTAGAAGCCCCTGATGAGGTGGATTATTCATGCTTACCACAACAAAGAGAGACTTTTCTGGTTAAGGAAAGAGGTTTTTTGATGATTTTTGGCATAAGAAAACAGATTTCTTTTGGTCTTTTAAAGAAACTGGTGCCATTTCTAACTTGCTTTTCAAAAATACATTTTTTTAAACTATTTTCCTTTTCATGAAGGCCAAATAAGATTTTTTACTTAACCATCATGTAACAGGAAAGATGCGCTCAATTTCAGGCATAATGCTTACATTTATTTTAATACATTTAATTTATTTGTTATTAGAAAAATAAAGATTCTAATCATTTTAATATGCAAATATAGCAAGTGTTACGGGGTGCAACTAAATAAGCTAGCAAGTAGAACAGGATGTTTGGCTTTTTCTCCACTTTACATGACTGTTGGGGGGAAAAAACTTCCTGTTTACAGTGTTCAATTGATTATTATTGTTTCTGGCTCCCCCTACTGTTAGAACAATGTGCAGCTGCCACAATCTGCATGTAAATCTGTTCCTAAAATTAGATTTATTTATTTTTTTCCATTTTCCTACTTTTTTTAAATTCTATCCCTGACTCACTAGCGTTAAGCAGTTTGGTGGTCACGTAGATGGCCTCAAAGGTCACCCAGTACAAATTGAATTAGGGCATCATTTAAATAATAGCTTAAGAGTCATTACCGTTCAAAATTAAACTAATCAGTTAAGAAAATGAAAGATTACGTATTGCTGCTATGATTTTAAGAGTTTTTCTGTATGTGATACTGTGATAGGTTTAGACTTACACCAATAAGAGCAAATAAATAATATTTTATTGAGTAAACTTGCTTGCTTGATGCCTTGGCTCCTGCGAGGGTCTCAGTGATGTCATGTGCTGCTAGCTGTCATGTGAAACTGTGGTGTAATGTATATATATGTACAGTATATTAATGTATATTATGTATATTAATATATATATGTATATTAACATATAGTGTAGATTCAAGGACATAATTTGATCATAAAATGTATTTTATTTATTTATATATTATATGGTAGCCTAGTGATATGGCTGAGTTATAGTTATCATTAAAAACAACGATGTCTCCAATTGTTTTATGGATTTCAATTGGGTCCAGCCATACGACAGGATAAAACAACAGATAGCATTTTAGTAAATTCAGAACAGACCTAAAAATGTGAACTAAAAACATTGAATATTGATCAAATCCTATTTGTTTTCTGACAAGAGTTTACCATCAGCACATTTCGCGGAGCTGTGGGCGAGGATGGACAGACTGTGGCTGTTGTTTTTCTTCCTCTGGTTCCACAAAAGACAGTCTATCTCTCACTCTCACAGTGGAGACATTGAGTTTAAACAAAAGTGTTTCCATGCCACTACAATCCCACACACACCACACGCTCAGCACGGAGTTGCACTTATTGTCTGATGTGTACGAGCTATTTTCAGAGACGTGAATAGATGGAACACTGACGCGAGCTCTTCCTTCTGTTGGTCCAACCATAACTGACACAAATGGAGTCACGGATCCTCTCCGTGTGTGGGAGACGTTCCAACTCTTACGCCAGCACCCGTCCAATAACTCACGCCGATCCGTCCTGACGCTCCATTTTGCAGCAAATGAATGTACATATATATCCCGGCGCTGGTGGCAGGAGCAGCCGTCCAGATGCACCTGTGCGTAAATGGGTCAGTTCTAGAAATAACTCGGCTCACTGTACAAGATGTGAGGGGCTCATTTGTTCTCTTCCTGGCGGAACAGGAGTGAATCTCTCGCAACGACCTTGGGTGCTTTTTTTGGAAGCAGCGCAGTCATAAAAAGTTGCGTTGCAAATGATTATGTAACAATGCAAGAGCAGCGAGAGGACTTGGTTAGCTAAGCTCTTAACAACCAGTGTTCCTGCCACATTCGATCATGACTGGGAATAACGTGAATCATTTATTAAAGGCGTCAAAATGACAGAAAAAATCATGTTCTGAGACACCGCACTTTGGTCTGTTCTATTATTGTTGGTGTTGTTGTTTAACTTCCTACTAGCTCAGCATAATATACACTCTACTGGTGCAAAAAGATATATCAGTGTTAAGTTAATGATAGTTTAGGAAAAAAAAGGATAAACATATACTCTTTTTACAGCAATTGTTGAATTAGAATAATTAAAAGATTCTTCAAGAAGACAGTTATGATGTCCTTGTAGCTGGAGATGAGAAGTATTTTCTTTAGAAGAGCATCAAAGACTTCTACAACAAATAGTGTCTTAGCATTCGCTACAGAGAGATGCCCAAATTCAAAATGATCCAAGATTGCAAGTGAAAAATGTTCAGCCATGTTAAAAATATATTCTGCCTCAATCTGTTTTAAGACGTTTACAGTGTAAACTTGCCGACTTGAGACCTTGGCTCCTGTAATGGTTAAAATGATCTGCCATCCGTGTGATGACAAGGTGAACGACCTACACCAATGCATATGTATTTATGGAAGCCAGGGAGGTCATTCGACTTGACCCAAAGGCAACACAGGGGATACCACAAACACATTTGTTTCCGGGCCATTTGATATAAAGAATTATACTTTCATTAAAAGAATAGACTATAGAGGACTTATATTGAAAGATGAGGCCATAATGTACTGAAGCTTTACATTTTGACATATAAAAGCAACTGCTTTTTACCATTGGTGACTGTGTGAACATTTTCATTGGACTTCATATTCCGCCACTTTACAACAGTGACCTTGATGATGAAACACTTTCATCACACATTGTTGGCGAAACTGGATCCAACAAATCTGGAGTGAAAAAATTTAAATAATATTTTTTTGATATAACTTTATTAAAATTTCCAGATAAAACCCAGGAATCGAACATAGGAATGAAAAAATCTTAAAACAAGATGCTAAGATATAGTTTATGTATTTATTGATTCATTTTGAAATGCATGTGCATTTAATTCACAACATGATATACTTATACAGGTTCATGTATAATGAGTATATTTATTGAACGATGTATTTGCTCAGTTTAATTCATTTTATTGTATATTCTCTATTTTATTAAAAAGGGAAATAATAGAGAATTAATTAAACCGAAATGTATATGTTGCATTTTAAAACCTTTAAACATTACTATAGTAACTTTACTTTTCCCCTTTTTTTATATATTATTTTACAGACTATAACTTCATGAATCGGTTAAGCGACTCAGCAAAAACATGTAATGTGGCTTCCTTGGAAATGGACTGTGTGGTAGAGATAAGTTGATGATCGTATAAAAGTAATCAGTGATGACTCAACATTTTAGTCTCCAGTGGATCTTAAAATGAAGGCAGTGAGTTTGTTGGTTTGCTCCACCTTGTGGACATAGTATGTGACTGCAAATAGAATACAATAACTGTTTTAATATTATATTTATGAGAAGGAAAAATAACATTAATCGACCACTTTTTACAAACAATCTCATTTGTGTTTATTTTTATTATTATATCTCATGATTTCAACGATAGAATCAGAAGCATTTCCTGGAGTATTTTTGTTTAATTGAAAATATAAAAAGCTTATAAAATATGATTAATTTAACAAAACAAACTATAGCCTTTTTTATCCAAAAGGGTTCCCTTTACATTTGCATTGTGTTTTTAAAAGTTTAATGTTTATTGCAATTAATGTAAAACAGAAACAAATGTATTTATATATATGTATTTTTTTTGTGGTGTTGGGGACTAATCAATGATAATATTGAAGAAGCTGAAAGAGAACTGATTTTTATTTTCAATCGTCCATTTCTGATGAATATAGCATTTTGTTATTATTATTTTAGAAATACGTCATGAAAACAGATACCAACCAGAAGCAGCTTAAGATTAAAGAAACATTCATAAGAGTTCAATAAAAACACCAAATCTAGTTGATTCGTAGACTTTATTGAACATGTGCATCGGATTCTAATAAATAATATAAACATTGCATATAACATCAAATATCTCTTTAACATTTAATATAACAATCCACCATGATTTACATTATTAATCGTCTATATATTTATTATTAGAGCCAAACCTTAGTTCTGGGCTCACTTACATTGAATGATTTGAATCCTGGCAGGCATCCACCCACAGAGACTTCATCTTTTCACAATGATTATACGATGCATAAACCAGCTGGAACAACGAAAATCATTTACATTCACAGTCAAATCAATTCATCGTGGCCTGTCAAGAGAGCGCGCCAGTGTGAATATCAAAAACAGAATTCAAGGATAAATCAGTGTTTCCACGTCATCGCTGTGGACACTATCTTGCTCAGAGGCATGTTAATGAATGACAACAATCTCTTTCGCATTCTCAGCACCACAACACATCTGACAATCATGCAATGACACCGGAATGAACAAAAGCTACGAGGCTTGGAAACGAACCAATGGTTAGAGACGCAGTAAGAACAAGCACAAGTAGCAGCAAGAGATAAAGGCGACAATGTGCATCACTCTCTGTACAATACATCTATTTGGTTTCACCAGTTACAAACATCCACACACTTATTGAGCACGAGGGGTCACTGTGGCTACGAATGGACCGAGAAACACAGATCGTCATAGAGGATCTGCAGGGCTAGGGGGGGGGGGTCTTCATGACTGTTGGTGCTATTGCCAAATGAAGGTAACATTCTCATGGAAGACTGGTTTAGTGCCTTGAATAGATTCTCCTGCATGAACGTGACATGAATGATGATGGAGATAACTTGGCTTCTTCGTGTGGCGCAAACAAGCTGCGACACTTCAGTGCAATCGTCTTCACATTGCTTTTGTTGTTGTTGATCTGGAGTCAAAGTGAGCCGGAAATAAACTTGCGGATGATTGAACCTGAAACTTGTATCACAAAATTCAAGTGCACTTTTTGCAGTATTGTCTGAAGAAAAAAAGAAACTGCATCACAAGGCGCATGCGTTCACCTTAGCCCTCGCACGCGAGGGTCACGGATCGAGTGGACATCCCTGAGACGCTTCCATTTGATCGGACCCTCCGGCGGAAGGCATGAGTTCAAAAACACAACATCTACGAGGCTTATCTAACAGCACCTACGTGACGAAACAGTGACAAGCGTCGCTCGAAATGCGGCCATTGTCTCCTGTTGACATGCAGTTCAAGACAACACCACGCGTGATAAACAGTTGCTAGTTCACATCCTACTGCTGCCATGAAGTCGGTGTTCAGCATGAGGAACATAAAGATGCCGCTGTGGTCGGGATGTGTAAGTCTAAGGTTAAGCAACATTTGTTCCGTCTATATTCAAGTGAAGATTCAACTTTCAAGTTAGCGCCACAAACTTGAATTTAGTACAAATAAAAACAACATAAACAGTCTAAAATGGACAGACAGTCCTTAAATTAGTTCTATTCATAAGGTAATCTGAAGCAACTTTGGTCACTTAGTAAACCATTCTAGTTCCAACTACGGGCATAAAGCTAGACTGGGCCCGGTAAATTCCAGGACGGGCTAGATTTAGCCCCTGAGCCTGAAGTTTAACCCGTGACCGCAATCATCTTAGCATGAAAATGCAACAAATCTCCTGCATTACTGTTAAAATGTAGCTACATTTGAGCGAGTGAGAGCCAAAATCCAAAATAAACCCACTATTTAAACATATTTTATCAACATATTAGCTAGCTCTGTGAGCTAGCATACTATAGAGATAAGACGATCGCTATTATTTAAAACATCAAATTATTAATATCATCATGTTATTCTGTAATAGCATATCTTTTAAATGTCATATTATTGTATTTAAATGAAAAAAGAAGTATTCTCATGTGTATACAATTTCCCGAAGGACACCTCCAGAGGGATCAATAAAGTTTTATCTATCTATTTATCTATAGTTGCAAACAAATAATAATAATAATAATAATAATAAAAGTGTTGCTACATAAAAATAGTTTAGTAAATAACAAACACTATATTGCTTTTTTTTGCATTGGAGTTTCTATGCTGAACATGATGATACGTAACGATGAGAAGAAAATAGTGTATAATTCAGAAAAGGCTGTTTTCGATTTTGTTTTTGGAATATTGATTTTTCTGTATAACAATCTTCAATTATTTAAATACATTACAATAGATTCAAGTGTACAATAGTGATTTAATTCTTCAGTTGAATATGAAGTGAACAAATGAGCTGTTTGGTGACTGAGGAGGAATGTTGGAGTGAGATTTACACTGTCGGCGTCTTTTTTTTTAGGCAGTGGATGTTCGGTGGAAACACTTGAATCACAGGGAGTTTCACATGAATTGAGACGGCTACTTATTGGTCCTGGTGGGTTGCAGAGGGGAGACTTCCCGTCCGTCTGTTTTGGGGCAGTGGGGCTCAGGGAGGGGCTGATATCATCTCAGTCTGAGAAGAAACTGGCAAATGATTTGCGAAGGTTGCGAATGGTGTCGGCCTTCACCTCGTCCTGGCTAAGGCTGGCTCGCGGCGCTTGGGTTTCTGGAATGTTGAAGTTATTGGTAAGAGACTGCGACTTGCTATAACGAGAGGAGAATGGCGGTAAAGGCTATTAAAGTCATGCAGCAAACCCACGGGATGAAAAGACTGATGCTTCAGGAGATGCTGGACCTGCGTTCAGTCCTGGAAGTCATTCAGTTTCATCAAGTCATGGAACCATTCGGGTGCGATATGAATAAAGAATGACTTTAGGATGCAGAGACAAGCATGTTCTGAGGATTGATGAGCGTTTTTTGAGGGGATCACTTGAAAGCATTTAGTCTCATCTATTATTTACAGTAACAGGGAGACCAGTGTGATGTTTCAATTCTTACAAAAATAAAAATGGTGCTTATTGTGTTTGTATGTAGTTATGTTGATATTTGGGATTTTTTTTGGGAAAACATTTTCATGGATCTAATTAGTGAAATATACATTTTTTTTAAATATTAATCATCTTTATTTGGAGTGTTTACAATGTAGACGCTGGAGATAAAATCTTGTTAGTATCATGTGCTAAAATAATCTATTGTGCTATTTGTAGTGATGAGCTAATTAAGCATTGAGATGTTGTTTAAAGGTCAGTAGGTGGCGCCATCACTTTAAAGAAAAACATGTTATGTTTCATTAGAACAGTTCAAAACAAAGGAAAATAATGCAGAGACCGCCATCTAGTGGGCTCTGAAAACAATGACACTGCTTCACGAAGCTTCATCACTAGTAATTTGGTTTGCAAATGTATTTGAACAGCCAACATATTATTTCAGCGACTATGTTTTACTCTCATTAATATATATTTCAGTCAGTGTTTCCTATTCAAACCGATTTAATTTGTTTTCTGATTATGTGTACTTTCTCCTTTTATCTATTTCAAAGTAACCAGCTCTATCTCTGTCGTGATGGGTTCATGAAGCTTCATGAAACAGAATCCATTTTGAGTCCAGTAGATGTAACTCTGCTCTATAATATGGAATTGAACAACTACTCTTTTGAAATTTCAATTCATTTTTAAGCTGAGGGCGCCACCTACTATGCTCGGAAAAATATGAAATGCTTCATGAAGTCTCATCAGTCCATCGCTACTTATTATAATTTATTTATTTATTTTGTGTTAGTAATTGCTTAATGTTCGTGAAAATCACACATTTTAAGCACAAGCACTTATTATTTACAAGTAAAACAATATAATATTAATGCAATGTAAGGTAATTTTCATTATTAAATGTAATATTCATTATGGCCACTAAACTTATCCAAGCCTCTTAGAAAATAAAACAACTTTAAATCACAGTCTGCCTCACAGTACGTGAAAAACCTCAAAATGAGGAAAAAACTATCTAATGCTAGCTAATGCTTCATCTCTTGGCTCATTTTGTTCTCCATCTCAGGACAAACCAAGAATCTACCAGGAACGCACATTATTTTCAGTCAGAGTCCAAAAATTAAATGGAACGCTCATAGTTGAGAATAAATAGTCAATAAAAGTTCTACACCAAGACGTTTTATGTTAATCTAGTCCCCAGTCGTCATCTTGCTTGCATCAAAACAAAATATGTATGAGTTTTAAAAGAGGTTTTAGGTAATGATAACATTGTATGCAATGATTATATTTTCAAACTTTTTTTGTTATTAAAAATGTAATGATGTTTGATAACATGCAGAAATCAGTCCATCGGGAGGATATATACCTCAAAATAATAGTATATTATTACAGCAATATTGCTAGAATTAACATTGTAACAGCTCACATGCCGGTCCTGATGCAGACACGAACCCTACAGCGATGAAAGCACTCACTTCAGCTGAGGAGATCCACCCACAGCTGGGTTGTCCTGGGAGGGCTTCTGTGGAGGTTGAGGCTTCTGCTGCAGCGGGGGGCGACCGCCCGGGCCTCCCTGACCCCCTGGTCGAGGCTGCTGGGTCGTGGCCGACGGCGGGCGACCCGGCTGTCCCGGAGCTCTTTGCTGCTGCGACCCTCCGCCCTGCGACTGCTGCCTGGGGGGGTGGGCCGGCCTCTGCTGCGGCGGCGGAGGCTTCTGTCCCGAGCCTCCCGGGGCGGGCTTCTGCTGGTTGAGCGATTGTTGCCTCTGAGACTGAGGTGAGCCACCTTGACTTCGCTGACCGGTCGGAGCTTTCTGGGTCTGCGTCCCTCCCTGACCCGGGGAACGTTGCTGCTGAGCGGGTCCTTGGTGAGCTTTGCCAGCTGTCTCAGGACTCCCCGCCGGCTGCGAGGACTGGGCAGGAGGCTGACCTTGAGGCTGAGGACGCTGCTGCGATGGTGGAGCTTGTCCACCTACAGAGTACACAGTTGTGAGGTTCCATGAAACAACTCACGAGGCTTCATGATACAAATGTAATAAATATGTTCTTACCTTGGGGGGAGGGGCGCGGCTGGGCCTGAGGGACCCTGGGCTGAGAGACAGGCTGAGGAGATGCAGCTTTCTACAAACCAAAAACAACATTTCAAAACGGTGCAGGTTTATATAGTCTCCAGATAAAGCAGAACGTTCTCGTTATTATACGGTGAAATTGAGATACTGTATGATTGTCCAACTACGGATAAACATTAACTCTTCAAATGTCATGCAAACGTAATCACTTTGTAGGTTCAAGTGCATTAATTAAGTTATACAAACATTATCTAGCAAACAGTGCAGACATAATCATTCAGTTTCAAACTATGCTCAAAATGTTGTTTTATTTTCCAAAACAAAATAATCATTGGGGTTTTTTGTAATAAAAATATGTATAATATTTATACTAAGGTCCAGGTTTCTTTCTTATGTTTCAGGAATAATCTATTAATCGAAATGTTGTTTTTCTCTTTGATTCATTTCATCTTATCTCTCTGGAAATGTTTATGATCGAAACCTGCTTGAACTTGTTTTAAAATGTAACTCTTAAGATAACAAATAATTCAACTGTGCATCGACAGATGGAGTGTGTTGGTCACCTGTCCCTGCTGGGCTGTGGCTGCAGCCCGGACAGTGGAGGGGCTGGATGTCCTGGCGACGGATTGATTCATCTTGGCGACCACCAGTTCTGCGATCTGAACACGATCCTCGTCCTGCTGGTCCCCGATCAGAGGCATGGAGCAGTCGTCTACCTAGAATCCATGAGGCCCTTTAATAACAACTTCCCCTGACACAAGTGTTCATGTAATCATGGGCTCAAGTACCTCTATGATGTAGTCCTTGCCGTCTTTACCGTGCAGAGCCTCGACGGCGCATATATCTAATCCTCCGAAGATGTCGGCACAAGCGTCCACCCACATCCTGTACCTGTGACATTCAAGAGATGTGTAATCCTGCTCTCCATCCTTCCATACGTGTGGAGGACGCTCTTACTTGTCTGACATGGCCACCTGCTCCAGCATGGACGAGCCAGTGTTGGTTTTCCAGTTGCCAGAAATCGATGTCCTCCTGATACCGCAGAAGAGGATTTTTAAGGAGATGCCGAAGACGCCCGTTTATGGCAGATACTCACATGTACGCCTTGTAGTTGTCACCGATCTTCTGAATGCGTACGTCGTACTTGGCGTCGATGAAAGGCTCAGACGTAGCGTAGGTCTTAGTTAGTGCCACAACACTGGCGATGTCTTGAAAGTCGTACTGATTATCCACCTTCACCTGTGAAGTGAGTCCAAGCATTAATAATGAGGCTCAATCTACACTCAAGAGACATGAGGTTGGAATTCTGTGCTACCTTCCCCATCCCTGAGTGGGCGTGACCCATCTTTACCACCACAGGAAACTGAGGCGAAGTGATCTGCAGCAAGAAATAGATTCAGTCAAGTTATCATAAAGGTAACTAAAAACGTAAGCAGAAATCCACATCAGGACAAACATACTCTCACTTAGATGTGCTTCTGCAGAGCAATAGTGATGAACTGCTGAAGCAGTGAACTTTTTTCAGAATCAACTGGATATGACTCTCTGCACTATAATCTATTGCTTAAACAGCTTTTTATTTTTGAAACATTTCATCATTTTTAAACGGAGGGCGCAACCTAATGAGCTCTCAGAATATGATAGTGCTTCATGAACTATATTTTACTTTTATGCCAAATCCTTTCCAGATATTGTGTATTAATACATTAAAAAATAGTAATGTGTGGTTTTATCATCACTGAAACGATCATTTGTAACTGCATTTTTTTTATATTCTTTTTACAAATAAATACCTTAGGAATACAAATTAAGTCTATTATAATACAAGTTATTGTTTCATTTTAAACACTTTTACTCTGAAATTCACGAGAGAATTTTTTATCTTCAATCCTTGTGTTACTTCTGGGTCAATGTAAATGACCCCCCTGGCTGACCAAGAGCTAAAACAAGGGTTAGCAATGCATCCGGTACCTCTTGGATACTTTGACCGATAAGAAAACCAAAATTAAAACAACACAACCAGCATTAAAAGGAATATATGGTGCATGAAAAATATCAGATTCTGCGTGAGCCCAGGGAGTGTTCTTAAATTGAGTTAGTTTGCAGGCTTATTTTTAGTTTCACGTGACTGAGATAAGGATCTTGACCCGTCAAGAGGCACATGCGATTGTTACCATGAGTAAAACCAGATCCTCTTTCAAAATAAAACTGCTTTTAGACTCCAATATTCAGTGCTAATATAAAGTATTCTTTGCAGCCACAAACAATTAAATGAACTACATTATTTTCCAAGACAGTTTTATCTACTTTTGGATAAAGCTTTTTGTTGTGTTTGTCAATCTCTTTGTATGTGAAGACATGCGTATCATTACTTACCATTTCCTTGTGGTTTGGATAGTAAATCTGCTCGATCAAAGGGAACTCATCCGGTCCCAGCTGCTTTCCAACTCGAGTCATCTGAGAAAACTGATAACAGATCTTGTTTGAGTCCCTTGTCCAAACCACTCACAGGAGTATTTCTGAAACAAACATGTAAACCTACCACCCACGGCTTGTCACAGAAATTGTATACAGAGTGCAAAGAGTTAACGCTTGGCAAGCCCGCGTACTGAAGTCCAATCACGATGTTCCTGTGGTCACCGTTTCTATCCATGCTGAATGCATGTTGCCGGATCAGCACAAAGTCTGGCTTGAAAGACCTGAGAGACGAGGTTGATTATTTAGCAGCAGGTGATCCATTATTAGCTCCCGAGATGTGACACTTAAGCAACTGGAGTCAAGACCTACTTAGTGACTTTATGTCCGTTCCTGATCGCATCAATGTCAACGTTATAAGTGCCAGTCGAGTCTGCAACCATGTTGACTTCAGAGAATTCAGCCTGGAGAAATAATAGAAGGATGAAAGTTAAAGTATCTCATTATAATGTAGTGTAATGTTCTAAATATAATAAAGCAATATGAATCATCATCTAACCTTTTGATTTTTAATAAAAATTTAAAACATAATATAATTTTGGCTGATACACAGACTGACAGACATAATTCTGAACTGCTCTAGTAGAAGAACTCACATTTCTCTGATCCTTAAAACTCTTCACAGTTTCTTTCAGGATCAACTTTAAAATTCTGGTTCTTACTTTCAGATCTATTCATGGTCAGGCTCCTCTTTACATCAGTGATCTGATCCAGCCTTACACCCCAGCTCGGGCTCTGAGGTCTGTGGATCAGAATCTACTGATGGTTCCTGAACACACTTCTGGACCAGAGGAGAGAAATCCTTCCAGGCTGTTGTTCCTAAGCTTTGGAACGATCTTCCTCTCTCTCTGTGTTCGATGGATCTACTGACTCCTTCAAGAAACATCTTAAGACATTCTTATTTATGCAGGTTTTTCCTTGATTATCTTTGGGCTGATATGCTTGTCACTGTGTTGTCTTGGCCTGTTAAAGGCACTTAATACTTACATACTTACTCACAGACAGACAGACAGACAGACAGACAGACAGGCAGGAAAAATGACCAAATTGTACCTGCTCGACTTTGATGTCAAATTCACCGTGGACCTTCCGTCCTCTGAAAACCTTCACCCTGTGTTTTGAAACATGGAAATATTAGTGGATATTTAACTTAAATTTACAATTTACTGCTATCTATCCTGAAATCTTTAAAGTGAATTTCAACTTAACATTACACAAAGACTGGACTCTAGCCAATTAAATAACTATTTACATGGATACATACAGTATAAGGATTGTTCAAATGGCGGGAGACAAAAACAAAAATGATTGTGCAGGTACATAAGCCTACAAATGTCTTCCGTTGAAAATGTGGGATCATTTCAAAATGACAATAGAACAATCTGGTCTTCTATAAGTGTAAAAGAAAGTCATTATCCGCATTGGCTCTTAACTGAATATATAATCGGGTTCCTCGACCCTCCTGTGAGATTTGCGGCAGGGGAAGTACAGTGTTGCGTCACAATGGCCAGACCAGCCACAAAATGATTAAATCTGAAGTAATGGCTGATCATCAGAGGACGTTGTCTCAAATGAGCTGGATAATGTGACGCTCATTTAACGCTCTTCAGAGAGTAGTGTAGGTACATTTTATTAAGAGTTTCCACTGCTACTATTAGCTTCATTATTATAATGCAAACTGCTTCTTAGCTTTTAAGGGGACACCAGATGAAGATATGTGGACATATATCTTATATTTGGTGTCACATGTTATGAAGAGTATTTGAGCCATGTTGAGCTGGATCAGTATAGATCATTTTTCTATGTCAAATGTTTGTGGAATAATCATATTTTATATATATGAAAGTCAAGTTCTGCTGCACAGCATTTTTTTTCCAACCTTCAAAGAAAAAACCTTCTAAAGTCGGGAGTGAAAAATTAAATAAATGTTATGCAGTAATTTATTTTATTTTCCTCAGTAACTCGATGGAATATTATTCAAGTATGCTGATTCTGGGTGGAATAAATATATCCTGTTTTTTTGGCCTTGGGGTTGAAATAACAATATAAAAAAAGACTTATCAAGTGGTTTTGTTTTTCTTTGAGTTACTCAATAATCTCAAATCAGCATTGAAGGATGAAATACTGAAAAATAGGGTTTCATCCTTCAATTATTTATAACTGCTGAGAAAATAAATATATTTTACTTTATTTTTCAATATTTAACTGATGTCACACAAGCTCAAATCCGCACTGATGGCTACAGAAACTTTACAGAAGATTTCCAAGAGGCTCTTTGTATATTGTTGAAGGCCGTTCAAATAGTGTGACCACGCCATGACGTTAAAAAATGGTTTACTTGTTTATATATAAGGTAAGGTAAAACTTTATTACTCCTACTCAATTTTATTTTAAATAAATACCTAAAGCTTGTTTAGTCAAGTAGGAAATCATTTTGGTAAAGGAGTCACATGCAGGGACGGATCTAGGCAGGGGCAAGAGGGGGCCTGGCCCCCTCAAATAAATGTTGTGCCCCCTCAAACTAAACTGTCAATTAGACATGGTAAAAGGTGCTGGAGCACAATGCCCCCTCAAGATTTGTGGCTGCCCCCTCATACATGCCTGTCTAGACCCGGCCCTGGTCACTTCATGTAAATAAATGTATACATTTTAGGAGAAATGCAGTTGGAAAAAATGGTTAATTTATATTTTTATAAACAAATACAATTTTAATAACTATAAATGTCAAAAGAAATGATGGAAATTTGGACTGAAACAAGAATGGCTGTGAAATAAATGTATCAAATAAAATTGGGAATTATTACCACCAATTCTTAACTGGCTTATATGGTCCTAACAGTTTTAATCCAGTATATAAAGATGACAGGTGTGTTGAAGGCACCAGCCAAATGACCTTCTGGGTCAGCCACACATCTCCCCAGAACACCTTCCAGTCTCACCAGTCGGTCTGCTGGTCATCGATGACCAGGAGGATCTTGGCGTTGCTGGTCACTCCAGCCCGGTCGGCAGCCTCGGACAGGGTGGCGGCCGCGGCGGCTGTCGTCTGCTTGACGGCGTTGGAGATGGAGGAGAAGAAGCTGGAGCCTCCTCCTCCTCCGGCACCTCCTCCTCCTCCTCCTGATGGTGCTGATGCTGCTGAGGCTGCGGACTGCGGCTGCGGGCTGGAGGACGGGCGGCGCTCGGGCGACACTGCGGGGCTGGTCTGCTGCTGCTGGGGCGGGTCGGGCCGCTGCAGGTCGCTCATGTAGCCGTTGGGCAGGTTGGACATGAAGTTACTGTCCGAGAGGCGTCGACGCAGGTAGTTCATGGCGGCGGAGGGAGAGGCTGGAGCGGCTGGAGCGGGGGTCTGAAGGCTGCGGGTGAGAAGATGACAGAGCTGGTTTAGAAGCGTGTCCTCCTGCACACAAGCATCAATGACACGTCGTTGGTGACTGACGTGCACGCGGCGTGCGTCCTTACCTGAGCGCGGGCACAGAAGAGCTTCTTCACGGATGCGTCTCTGGTCTTCTACACGCACCGCACACGCATGTCCTCTTCAAGTGAGCTCCGGGCTTGAACCTTTCACATTAAAAGCTACAGGCCTTCAGCATCACCGCCGATCACCGTCCTTCCCCTGAAGCAGTCTCTCTCTCTCTCTCTCTCTCTTTCTCTCTCTCTCTCTCTCCTCCGTCCCTGCGTCACTCCCAGTCGTCCAGGGGGGGGGGGGGGGAGCGGCAGGATGGAACAGCGTCAAGCTGAGCTAGAACCCGTGCACCGCACTTCCGGTGCTGCAGTAAAGGGTGCGAGGATGTAGCGATAAAGTTGAATTCCTCTCACCTCTTCACTCCTCTGATGGTAGAATGAAAAATGTTACTTGAAAAAATCATCATTGTTGGCTATTGTCACTTTAATTCCACTTTAATTTTATTCGTCTACAAAAAATACCTACAAACATGACTCCCACAATGATTTTTTAAATATTTCAAATTTTTAACTGCGTTTTCTGTTATATTCATGACAAACACTATGTCCCTAATACTATCCTACTTTTTTTTTCCTTTTTGAAATGAGTATAGTTCCTGGTATGAAAATCGTGATTTAAGATTTTGATACCACCCAGTTATCAGTATGACATAAAAACATAAAAACGTTGAATAAATATTGCATGCCATAATGTTTTTGGCAATTTTAAACAGTCGTGACTTACACTGTATATCTCACTAACTGTTATTTCTACACGTGCCTGGGGGGGGCTGCCAAGAGAGTGTGTAAGTGTCCATGTGACCACCAAACTGTTTTACAGCTAGAGTCAGAAAAAGTTGTTTTATATGAAGAACTGACTTTTACCAGGAGGATAAACCTAGAATCACACCCAATATCAGCCTGCGAATGAACCAAGATGACATTGCAGTTATCTTATTTTGACACTAGAGGGAGCCAGAAAATCAATTTATTAAGTTTTTATTCATTTTTACTCCTACAGATTTGGGCTTGTACTGACATCTCGGAACCATAAAGACATTACGCACACACTTGCAGGAGCTCAAACAACCTTCACTTGGAAATTGTTTTATACATATATATATTTCTTGGTGATATGAATAAATTAAACTGAATGATATACTGTTTAGCTTAGCGAATCAATATCAGTGCTAGCTGTCTGTGGTCCGTTTACACTTTGTATCTTTTTTTTGTGATTGGTAATGAAAATCCAAATCATTAATTAATCTCTAATTAAATAAAACGTGTATAATTTGCAATGTCAAGTGAGGAACCTTTTGAACGGCTTGAATAGCAAGTCATGGGTAGTCCTAGATAATCAATGTCAGTATGAATGGACAATGGCATATTCATTTCCTGTTCATCTGCTTGTGCTTCTCTGTTGCTTGACAAACCTCAGACCGTCATGGGAGGTGCTGATGAGCAAGGCGGTGGGGGGGCAGCAGGGGGTGTCACCGTGTCACTGCTGCATCCTGCTGCTGATGTGGATCTTCATCCCGCTGAGGCCAATAAACCTGCATGAGCTGCTGCACGGGCTTGTTGCTTTTGAATATCACAGAGCAAAGACGGTTGTAAAAGACGGGCCATCTGTCGGAAACTGGCAGCGACACAGAGGTGCAAATACCCCTGGGTGGGCTTCTATGGAGACAGTAATGAAGCTGCAAGTCCACACACACACACAGAACGCGAGAGAATGAAGCTGAAGTGTTGAAATCTAGGCTGCTCATTTGTTGTGCTTTGGAAATGACTGCAAGTTTATTTTAGCCCAACCAGCTTGTGAAGAGGGCCGGCTCTGCGAGAGTTGGCCGTGTTACAGTCATCGTGGGTGTGTCGGCAAAAAAACTGTTTAACTGAAGCAGATTGGTGTGTGCTACAAATAAACATGCTGTTTGTTTAACAATGACCTTGTTTACATTCATATGGATCTGTAACCGGGAGCAAATACGTTTATTTTTGCATAATGCTGTATTCATATGATTCAAAAATTGTATTTTAAATATGCACATTTTGGCTGGTAATTAAACTAATTCTACAAATAATCTTAAATCTGTCAGATGAACACATTTTTTAGAAGTAAACAACTGGTAGTCGGTGTCAGACAGTTGTTGTTTGAGGCAAGAAAAAACACAGATTGCACGTGATTCACTAAGATGAAAGAGCAATTGAAATACAGGTTCTCACAATTACCTAATGAAAAACTATTATTCCACTTCAAGTGTGACTTTGATGAGGCAGGTTTATTTTTTGAGTAAACTAAACTGTAACAAGCGTCTTAATGTTTCAAGAGTCACAGACTAATGTTACTTCAGAGAAAATACCATCTTTTTTCAAATCAAAACCCCTTTCAGACAGGAATAATCAATAGGACAGAAATGATATGTACTTTCTTTTCTTTCTACAGCCCAGTTACAAATGCCTCACTGACCGGTACCGGTCTCAGATATTTGGGACCAAATATAAATTTTTCCTTGACTGCAAGATATTGCCTTTTTAAGTTTATTTAGTTTTAAGTGTAGCTTTCTTTGTTTCATAACACATTTAATATATGTTGGTGCTTTTGAAATGTGTCTGAATATTGTACCTTTTTAGCTGTTTATCTGGCAACAAATCGTCATGTACATGTTTTGCATGAATATTACATGAAAAAGATTACAGCTATTGTGCATTTGCATATCATTTAAAATATAATTCCCATTTATCTGGAATCTTCAGAAGCCTGTATATCTTTCACCACCTCATATTAATTCCTACTGCTCCCATTTATCCTGCAGTCAAATATTCAAGTGTGGATGAATAAATATGTGCTCAAGTGCGACTGCAGCTCTTGGTGAAACTTGTCTAAGCAAACTTCTCTCTGCTAAGAACATTCCATGCAAATGTGTGAGCATGTTTTTCCAGATATTTCCTCTCCTCAAACAAAAAAAAGCCTATTCAAAAGTGGTCATTGTACTCTTGTGGCCGACTCATCATGTTTCGTTGGAGCGTCTCAATTATGGATACTTAGATGAATGGAGAGGCTTTCTTGAATATCAACTCTTGTAAATTCATCACCTCAGACAAGTGTCTATTGAGTAGCTTCAAAACATTTGTTCCACTCTTTGTCTGGCCGTCAACAAAAGCCTCAGGATTAACCATATCCAGCTGGGTGCAAGTACGGGCAGGTAGAGGAACGGCTGGAGCTCCGGTGGGATAAGAACTCACAAAAATGCAGTTTGGTGAGATTTCAGATTGGGAGAGGGGACGGCAGGGGGGCTCAAGTGTGGACTTCATCGTGACATAAAAAAAAGCTTGACATGCATCAAGACAAATTTAACAAATACAGAAATTTGATAATAATTTTTCACCATCTTTGCTCTTATCGATGGACGGCTGAGGGTCACTGACATTCTGCAGCACTTCACTTACCACCTTGTCCGTCAGGCTAACCTGTGTGCACATTCCTCCAGCAGGACAATAACAACGCAGAGTGAGGGAGAGTCTCTGATTGGCTGCGTCGCGGACCAATCAGAAGAAACCAAACCTGTCCCAAGGAAGAGGCCGTTCCTATCAGCGCTCACCTGGCTGAGCTCACTCTGCGTCTCATTACCATTTCCAATACAAACTATAACTGAGGCTCATTGTGTCCTGTGAGCTCTTAAAGTCAAGGTGCTGTTCTGCAATTCACCTCAGAGACGCTCATAGACCGGAGACGATGGCCGTGGCGAACTTCCAGTACATCACCAGAATGAGCAGTGGTTTTAAAGTCTATATTCTAGAAGGTAAGTGATTATTGTCTTTCAGTTCAACAGAAAGGTATTTTCTCATGTGACATGTGGTGGTTAACATCTTCGTCTTTAAAACCTTAAATGTCATTTAATTGTGTTCGCTGTAGTTTTAACTTGAACTGTCCTGTATGAGACCTTGAAAATATGGTTGAAAACTTTTTTTTGTTAAAACAAGTTTTAAAATGTTGTCAGTTATAACCTGTACGCTCGTCTAAATGTGTCGTCTAAAAATGTGTTGCCGAGTTAAACTGACATTACGACACTAAACGGAAGGTCAAAGACTTTATTCAACCTACCAATACGGAAGAAATATCCATGCCTGAGGCATTAGAAAATCAGCATAGGTGTGGTTTAACTGGCCCCCCCTCCACAATGGCAGTGTGTGTGCGTGTGTTTGTGTGTTGCAGTAGCTCTAAGGTGTGTGTGTGTTTAGCGCTAAATGTGGATTGTGCATAGGTGTGAAAACTTTTGTTTTAGTGCATGAAAATACAATAGCTCTTTGTTGAACCCAATGTACCAGATTTAAATACAGTTAAAGGATTGTGTGGATTTCTTTTTTTACAATCACAACAAAAGGTCAGCAAGAACAGTTGGAATATGACAAAGCCAACACTTTACTTTTAAGACTTTGCAATATTTTGCATTTTATGGTTGTTCAAAAAACAAAAGTACTTTTATGACACTAAATTACAATATAAACAAAATCAAAACATATCCAAAACTCTAACAATGAGCTGCTCTTTCCCTCCAAACACACCTTTTCCATCAAAACAAAAGTGATGGTTGCGAACTGTTGGTCGCTCGCCAGCATCATGCAGCAAAACAACATTTACCGTTAGCATTGAATCAGCTGCGTAGTTTTGAAACTCTCACCAATCTGGAAGATCAAGTTCGACAACTTAACGGAGTTTACAATTAGGATTGGCATATAAGAAAAAAAAAAACTCTTTCCCACGAATACTACTCAAGCGGATTGATGCAATAGATCAAAACAAGAGTCACTTGTTACCGTCAATCCAGGGCTGGGCTAGTGTGGGACTCTGGGGGCAGGTTGAGGTCATAGCGGCTTCAGGAAGTACTTCAGCAAATTTTGTGTCGTCTACGATTTTCTTAATGACTTGATTAATAAGATAATAAAAGTTGAAATATTTATTTAACCCGTTCATGGATCTTTAGACAATTTAATATATCTGTTTTTTTAATCTTCAGGTCAGCCTCATCTCAGAAGCGAGGACCGATACAGGCACATGAGTAATGATCGTGCTCGGGTCCCTAACGTCTACCCGATGAAACGCAAGCGCAGCAACGAGAGATGCTCCACGCTGGAGGAGAGGTGGGTGGTGTTCGGTGATCCATTTTGAATGTCACGGGTTGTATTAAAATTCACCGACATCTTGTGTTTCCAGGCGGGAGCGAGCTCTGAGCAGGAGCATGGGTAAGGTGTCGCAGAGGATTGCACCTCGTGCCGTGGTGCTCAACAGCCCACAGAGTCCAACGTCCACCTGGAGTCCAACACCGAGCCCCACCAGCCCGGTGCCCCCCCATGTGTATTACGAACCCATCATGGACGAACCTCTTGCCCTCATCAAAAAGCCAAGGAAGGAGGCTGAGAACTCAGAGAAGACCAAAGCGACCAGCAGTCAGACTCAGGTAATTCATTTTCTCTGGAGCATCAAAGATGCTGGTGGTGTCGAACACAACAAAGGGGGGGGGGGTCGTTCCTTTGTAGTGCCGGCATAGCCGGAGGCAGCCCGCAGCTACGTTAAATCTTACATACATAGTCTGTGAACACGATTCCAGAAGCACCCACAAGCCTCTGCTTGTCCGAGCAATGCCATCCAGCCAGAATGAGGAAGAAAATGTGAGCAATGGAGGAAGGAATGTCATGGACAAGACCAAACACACTTCCTTTGACCTTAATGCTCCGCTGTGGGAGACACACTCAACAAGTTTTTATCCGTATTGAAACGATTTTTAATCAAACAGCACTTACAGGTTTTTGTTTTTGACTGTTTTGTAGGTGCGACCTTCAGTGATCACCTGCGTCTCCTCGCTGAGGAACCCTTCCAGCAGATCTGAGGGCCACAAAGGACTCGCATCAGGTCAGTGTGAGACATGTGAATCAGGGACACTCCCTGAGCGTCATGGTGTCCGGTCTGACTCAGTTGTGTTTGACTCAACAGTGGCTTCCAAATGCAGCTATGAACACATCGTGGACGAACATTTCCAGAGGAGCCTCGGGGCTGATTACCAGAAGAGCTCTTCCCAGCAACTGTCCATCAGCGTCTCAGTGGATGACCATTTCGCCAAAGCCTTGGGGGATAAGTGGCTGCAGATTAAATCCAAGTCCTCCTCCTGTTCTTCCACACCTCCCAGCAGTCCCAGCATCACACAATCCCCCACATACAGCCCAAACCAATCGCACAAAGATGCCCCGTGCAGCTCCTCGCCTTCCCCCAGCAACTGGTCTGTGAACTAAAGCCAAGAGGACTTTGGACTTTAAACAATTCACTGTGTACGTCCGTTTGTCTGCAGGAGGTTTTAAGGAACTCTCTAGTAAGAGTGTAGATGAATGCTGTGGTTTCGTTACATTTCTTTCCTCTGATTGCTGTGAGCTACTGAGGTAGATGGTACGTCATGATCCAATCGTCGACCATTTATTCCTTTACATTTCTTTGTGCTGTGTCATCCTTTCAGCGACACACTGACTTTGTATTATATTTATATTTGGATGCACCTGGGTACCTTATAGTCCAACTGACTATCCTTCGTTACTGTTATATGTTGTTCATCAAAAGACTTGATTTTTTAAATAAAAGCCTAAACCGATCATTTCTGTGTCATTTCTTTTCTGCCGCTTGTTACCTGGAGTTAAAGAGGGTGAAAGACAGATACATGTTTTCATCGTTCAGTGTATTATGGCATTTCCTCTTAGTTTATATAAAGCCTTTATATCTTTACTAGAGCTTTCAAACTATTACATATATTAATTAGATTAGTCAGAATGTTGTCATGATTATTTACTAATTTTTACTATTATCAATTACAATTATGTTTCATTTTTCTTTATGACTCACAAAATATACTCAAATAGTCTTTTAAACACCTTAATATACTTCATAAAAAGTTCTCAAAACAAGCATTTGACCACCAAGAGACTGTATATACCATGATAAAAAAATTTAATAATACGCTCTTTAAAGATAAACTCAATTAAAAATAATTTGTACACATTTAACACTACAGGTGGTCTGGTCACAAGTTGTATCAAAAATGGAAGCCTTACAAAAACATGTAAGATTCATGATGACATTAGATAATTAATGACCAGTTTGTTTTAATCACATTCTATATTGCATTCTGACTCCAGAAAGAAATGAAACATAGATTAAATTAAAGTACTTACTGTTTTGAACTCCTTTAACGTTTCTTTAATTTTTTTAAAAGCATGTACCCACCAGGAGACTTTCAAAATACTTTTACTATTGACTACACACACTATAATGTTAAAATTGGATAATATATCGCTACCTCGGGACATAAACCTTTCAAAAGAAGGAAAATAATTCCATATATTGAAATATTAATTGTTTTTATATGTATTTACCAATGAAATATTTTGCATTAATCAACTAATAAAAAGGAAATGCTGACTTTTCTTATACAAACTGTATTTCTAAAGCATTATTCAAATTTGAATCAGCTGTATTTCATTACTATACAAAAGATGAATTAATAAAATGATAATGTACAATTTTGCATTCAATTTTAGTAGTTTTATTGCAACCAATATATACTTCTGCCAGCTGGAGGATCCTCGTTTCAAAGGTTGTCCCTTCAAAAAGATTAAAAAGGGCCCACCTGCTTCATGGTCTGAGGCTCATAAACTCAACACCTTGCCTCAGGAAGCGAGGCAGGGTGTTGTACCAGACAATCTGAATTTTACAGTGAGTCAGTGTATGTCTGCATCAATTCCGGAGCACACATGCACTGCTCACTGAGAGCTGTTGCCACACACTATGTGAAAATGAGCTCGATGTATGAGCAACACACTGAGTTTTTTTTCTTCCAGTAAATCAGAGGGAATGTTCGGAGCGTGTCCCAGCAGGCCACAGGCCTTGTGTTCTGACATTCCTGTCTCCTGAGAAAATGACTCCATGAGATCCTACAGATCCTGTTTGGCGAGGGAAAGGAGGGAGGAGAGTGGGGAAGAGAAGGGTTGGGCTGACATAGACCTGATCATGAGAACCGGCAGCACTCTTCTGTTTCTTATTTGCATGCCCTATCTTGTCTTTTTAAATGACTATCAGCTTCACAAATAGGTCATTGATATCAAGGCGTCCTCACTGGAGACAGGAGGAATTAAAATAGAAAGTATACATGTATTATTTAACACCATTACAATGTGTTACAATCACAACTTCCACTGACCCCCCCCCCCCCCCCCCCCAATCCACATTGGTTTTATCATTAGCATTTATGTGGCAGCAGATCCTCACTACAGCAGGTGACAGAATAGGAGAGTTTTCCATCACTGATTGCTGAAAAACTGGAATTTCCACTTTGAGAAAGTCAGTCACATGGGCGGGAGATGCCCCCTAGAGGACACTCTGGATGTATAACAATAGATACTTTATGTAAAGGTGCTGCCAATGAAGTATCAGGACAATGCTCTTGCAAGTTTTTGTGGCGCATATAATGAACAAGCTGATTTATATTACTACATGGAAATTTGTATTTTTGGAGGGTGTTTCGAATAACTTAAAACGATACAGAAGAGCACACATCTACCATCAGTTTGAATTTTATTATCTTTAGTTTCCCAATATGGCTCTTGTACTACTGTTAGCCTTCGTCAAGAACAGTTATTTAAACTCCAAAAAGTACTTTCCAAATGAAAATAAAGTAATTTGATGAGTTAATAGAAACCTAAAACAGTCTTGGTGCAGTGGTGGTGGATTGCAGCTACTGTTACAACACAAAGGGCGAGAGACGAGGTGGAGAGGCAGGAAAGAGGCACTATCAGCTCTTGAAAGAGCAAGATCGCCCCCTTAAGAGTCATTCTGTTGAAACTGCTGCAGTGGGCAAAGGTGTAGAACACATTAAATATTAAGAATTATTTCCTGACATCAAGCAGGCAGTTGTATTAACAGTGGCCCACAAAAAGTGCAACAGGGGTTGAAACCAAGCACAACAAAACCAAAAAATGATCCAGGGGAAAAGTCCTGAATACGTTTGCTGGTTTAGAAAAACCTTCATTTGTGCTTTAAAGACTAGAAAAATAAATGTAAAAAACAATAAGGTCATAATGAAAAACAATTAATAAGGAGAGACATAAAAGAAATGGACAGATTTCGATAAAAAATTTAGGAACTGTCCATCTTGACCCACAATGATGGTTAATCATTTTGCCATGGTGCTATGCTTCTAGAATACTTCTGCACATTGCTATTGACAATATTTCTAGAATATGAGTGAGACTATGGTGGGAAAGGTATTTTTAACAATTTAGTCGCTGCAACTTTAAGCCTGGTCAGAGTGATAGAAATATTTGCCTGTGGAAACCATACACAATGGTTCAGGTAATTACAATTTGGAAAACATCAAACAGGAAAAAAATACCCCAAACACAAGTTTACTTACTCACGACACCAGTAATTAAAGTTAAGTCAATCTGAAAAGAGTATAAAAGCGTGTTCTGGGAAAGTTTTCCTAACGGTTGCATAATGTTTATAGACGCCACTTTAAGTAACATTTGGTAAATACAGATGAAATCCAGGCCCTACAGGGGTTCTCAAAATGGCTGTGAAGCGATGTGTCATCTATGGGAGAAGATTTAAAATACTTTTCCGCTGGGTGATCTTTTAATAAATGGTTTTGTCCAAATTGTAAAACAATAATTTTCACTCATTTTAGGCCACAAGTTGTAAGTTTAAAAATCCACAACAATGCATCATTTGTATTACAAGGATGAGTCATTTTAGCTTGATTTTTTCACTTTCCTGGTGCAGTGTTGATATTTTTTTATTTATCAAACATTTGTCTTATAGCTGTAATTGCAGTTGTGCCTTTTCATGTTATTATTTGTCTATACATTTAATTTACATTTAACAGTTTTACTTTTTAACATAGAGGTATAGATAGGAAGTGCAAAAAGGTTACAATCTACAATCATTGATAAAAAAACTTAAGTACCCTGAAACAAATGTACAGAATATTTTGTAAACTTGTTTATTAGGATTTTGTACTTTTCTTTGAATATTTTGCATATTTGTTAAATGAAACTGTAATGTTGTTTCAGAGTTTTTAAATGTATTTTGCGCTTCTCAGCCACTATAATGTTTTCGACACAGAAGCTTCATAAATTATTTTTAAATGTGGAAAAAAAAGATTTTGTTCAACAGGTCACGAACGTCAAAGTCAAGCTTGAGGGTCAAAATATTCCGCAGATGTGTTATTTCCATCATAAGCTGCCATGCATTGTGTGGTCAAGCGAATGAATGAGTAATGAAGAGGAACTTCTCAGCAGATTTGGAAGCACTGTTGCATTTCAGGGAGGAGAGACTGCTGACCATCAGCAGGACAACCGAGTGGACTTTTCAAAGAAGACGCTAGTTGATCAGTAACAGTCATCGGAACATATTAGTTACACTTTCTTAACCTCTAGAGTCTGTTTTAACAACTCCAAAGCTAATTTATTTAGAGCAAAATAAGGTCATAATTGACAATGTAATGCCAATATTGAGGATTGAAAGGACTAAGCTTGTTATCTTAATTTAGCTACTTAGCACCATTGCTACTTAAGCATTGTAAAAATATTTGTTACAGACCTTATTTGGTGTGTAAACTGACATGTTTAAATAACCTCATTTGTTTTGAGGTAGGGTTTGTTGTAATAAACCTAACGATTGAACATATTGAATGTATTGTATCTATTTTCAATATTCCTCTTAGCCGTGAGGCCACACACATTTTACTTGTTCAAAATGATGTGTATTCTATGAACTATTCACAATTAAAGCAATAAAATAATATTAGACATTATCTTATTTCATCAGCTCTACTTTGTGGCTGAATAACTAAAGCTCAAGGTTTTAAGTTATTTTACTTGTATCATTACTCTCTGGATGATTGTGCTTGTGAGTCATGAATATTAATTTCTAAAATGGTTTACAAATAGAAAGATGAATCCAAATGAACTTAAATCAGGTTGATGTTGTAAATTCAACAAGAATATTGATGATGAGTTGAGACTTACATAAGCAATTTGCTCTTATTATGCCAAGTATAAAAACTGTAGAAGTTAACATCACAAATTATTTAATAATGAAATAATATTAAATTATGTTTCAACGCTGTATAACAGCCAAGTCAAAAACAACAACTGTGCAATTATTGAATCCATCACCAAGCGGGCTAAACATTAGCTGGAGCAGCAGCAGTCTCATGACTAAAACTGAAAAGGGGTGGATTTAACAGCCCCGTACTTAAACTGCCGCCGAAACATTCTCACCCAAACTTCCTTTTCTTCTGACCACCACCTTATATCGTCTTGACTGTGTGTAGTCTGGCTCTGATACCAGCACACACAAACGGCACTCTCTAGCAACTTTTTCCTCTTCAAACTGTCACTTCAACTTCACATGTGAGTATAATTTTATGTATTAATTTTTGTCCTGTACAACTATAGCCACATGATGTAACAAGAGCTAAGCCGCTTATCATGACGGTTAAATCTGACTGAGACTGTGTACAGAGCCACGAGTTGATAAAATACATTTATAACTAGGAAAAACTGTTCAAGAATTCAATTATCTGTACAGCTCTTACAACCATTCTTCAGAACATTTACCATCGTTTACATTTTACTCTTGTCAAATTTTAAAAGGTCTTAAAAGTTTTCAAAACCATTAAACTTCACCTGCAAATATGGTGAACAGAGTCAAAAGATGTCTCATGTTTCCTTTTCCTCAGACCCAAATCTCCATTATCACATTTTAACAATACGGCATCAGGAAAAAATAAAATGCAGCAATGTGCTAAAATGAACAATAAAAATATATTTTTTAATCTGTTAAAATAGAAGATACATAAAACTTTATATGGAAAAATACATGTAAAGCAGTATTTATAGCTCAAATTTAATATTAAAAAAAAAACGTTTTTGTTGGGGTAAATTGATAAAATTGCTATTAAGAGGAGAAAAACACATTTTAGTTCTTCCTTAAATCTTACTTGAGATACTAAGTAATGTTTCTGTTTTATTTGATTTCAGTGGGTTCCTGTCACGAGGCGTCACAATGGATGTCAGTCCCATTTACATTCTTTCTCTTTTCTTAATCCAGCCTGAAAACTGTGTTTGTATACATAGATAGCATTTAGTAAACCTTTTTTCTTACAACTATTTTTTTAATAAAGTGATCTATTTTTGTATATTTAGTAATTTATTTATCAATAAACTACCTCAAACGCCTCCGATTGATCGAAACCATGATGGATTCCACCACACTGGCGACTCTGGCTGCGGCCTCCACCATAGCTCTGGCCTCACAGAGCGACATGTCTGGCTACATGTGGCTGTTGGTGTTGGGCTTCTTCATCGCCTTCATACTGGCCTTCTCGGTGGGCGCCAACGATGTGGCCAACTCCTTCGGGACGGCAGTGGGCTCTGGAGTTGTGACCTTGCGGCAGGCCTGCGTCTTGGCCACCATCTTTGAGACGGTGGGCTCGGTGCTGCTGGGAGCCAAAGTCAGCGAGACCATCAGGAAGGGCATCATCGATGTGCAGATGTACAACCAGTCGGAACACGTTCTAATGGCCGGATCCATAAGTGCCATGTTTGGTAAGAGGTGACATTAGCATCAGGTTAAAAAGCCTCTTCACGGATGTGCTCGTGCTGCAGGTTCAGCTGTGTGGCAGCTGACCGCCTCCTTCTTGAAGCTCCCCATCTCAGGAACCCACTGCATTGTTGGAGCGACCATCGGTTTCTCTTTGGTAGCCAGAGGTCACCATGGGGTCAAATGGATGGAACTCCTCCGCATTGGTGAGTTACTACTTTATACTATTATACTTCTCATCTACTATTTCTTTTTCAAATAAACTATTTGAATTTACACACAGTCATGATGGAAGTTGAAAAAAAGTGTATCATGTCAACCAGATAAAAATATTTGTCAATAAAGGCGATTCTAATTGTGACAGTTGCTTCCTGGTTCCTGTCACCTATTCTATCTGGCATCATGTCTGGAATCCTGTTTTATTTTGTGCGCATGTTCATCCTGAATGAGGTAAGAATCACACAATTGATTAAATCTTTAAGCAGTTTCATTTCGGTAGTGCATTAATATAAACATGTTTCATTTTTTTAGTTGCATGTGTGATAGAATTTATTCTTAATTGAACCATTAGTAAGACAAATAATGTTCAAGTCAATGACAACTCTCCATTTTTCCTCACGGTAACACAGGCTGACCCAGTACCAAATGGCCTCCGAGCTCTTCCTGTCTTCTACGCCATCACTATGGGCATCAACCTGTTTTCTATCATGTTCACAGGAGCACCACGTGAGTACCGACAGTTGGAATGACCAAAGTCTTAACAGTTAAAAAGAAGCTTATGTGATAAATAAATAAACTTTCGATACAAACAAATAATTAATTTTAATTGAATAATAGAAAATAAAGCTGCCATATTGTGGAATAAAGCTTTAGTAACTTTGCAATGTGTATAAATCTATTTTTAAATAGAGTTATAAAATGTGGACTTCTTGATAAGTGAGCAGTTTGGGTGTGGTTAACTTGAAAAAATTCATTTTGGTACAACAAACTGATTAAACCCATGTTTTTATTTGTATTATATGTTACATATTTTAATATGCTATTTTATTTGTTCATTATTTATTTATTTGTTTAATAGTATGATTTTAAAAAAGTGTGTCCTAATGTACAATCCCTCCATCAAAATAAAAGTTTGTAAACATGTTGTTAACATTTCTTTTTTTTTCTTAAAAAAAAAAAAAAAATAGTATTACTTTGTCAACATAACATAAAAAATAAAGCGGGAGGATTGCGTGAGATTGATCGCCATCTAGTGGATACAAAGTGTAATGAAGAACAGTTAAAAAAAAGGTTTTAGGAGCCGTTTTTTTGCGTCATTTCCTCAAGCATTAACAATGACTAGACATTTAATCTCTTCCTCTCGTGTCCCTCACAGTATTGGGTTTTGACAAGATGCCATGGTGGGGGACATTGGCTATCTCACTGGGCTTTGCTGTGCTCACAGCTGTTTTCGTCTGGTTTGTTGTCTGTCCACGTCTCAGAAAGAAAATCAAACGTGAGTATATCTTCACCACAGATGCACTTCAGGGCTTTATGTCTTCGTAAAATACTAGTGAAATGGAAGGTTCTGGGGACATCGTATATGGCATGAATAATCTGATGTTTATGCTCTTTAGGCAAAATATCTACGGCCCCTTGTGACACCCCACTTATCGAGAAGTCATTCCCGCCTGCGCCAGATAAGGCCCCCAAAATCCCCAGAGATCCTCAAACCATCTTGCCTCCATCAGAAGGCGAGAAGGTTGCTTTCAAACTGGGAGGTTCAGAGGAGTCTGAGTTGGACAATCATGACATGGAGATCATGAATGGTGAAAATTAAAGTCTATGTTCAAGGTACCATGTACTATTAAGTCCAGTGATATCATTTTAGATATTTCTTCTATAGGTTTCAATGGGCCCATGATGATCACCGACCCTCAAAGTGGACGATCCCACACTATCCACAAGGACTCCGGCCTCTACAAAGACCTTCTGCACAAGCTGCACATGGCCAAGGTTGGCGACTGTATTGGCGACAGCGACACCGAGGAGCGACCCATGCGGAGGAACAACAGCTACACCTCCTACACCATGGCCATCTATGGGATTCAGGGAGACCCAAAATATAAGGAGGTGGACGACGGGCTGCAGAGAAGATCACGGGTGGAAAGCTGCAGCAGCTACAGCTCGGCAATGACAGGTGGAAGTTCAGTGCAAGACGTGTGTGTGATGGAGGAAGTGGCAGCAGAAGCACCGGCTGAGGAGGACGAACTGGAGATAGACCATCCTGCTGTCTCCCTACTATTCCAGTTCCTCCAGATCCTTACTGCCTGCTTCGGCTCCTTTGCTCACGGAGGGAACGATGTCAGGTGAGTTGGCCTCACCAGTTGAGAGAAGTTTGAGAAGATACTTCATTGTTTCTTTTCACAGCAATGCTATCGGCCCCTTGGTGGCTCTGTGGCTCATCTACGACAGCGGCTCTGTGATGTCTAACGCTCCCACGCCGATCTGGCTGCTCCTGTACGGGGGAGTGGGCATCTGCCTCGGGCTCTGGGTGTGGGGTCGGAGGGTGATTCAGACCATGGGAAAAGATCTGACACCGATCACACCTTCCAGGTATAATCTCACTTGAGTGACATCAACGCAGATGCTCTAAATGTATTATTTGCTCATTTAACTACATTTTATTTGCATATTGTTTGGACTACCTAGTATCTTGAAATGTCACAGACCTCATTAAAAATGTCCCTCAATGCTCACCTTCTTCTCATTCCAGTGGTTTCAGTATTGAACTGGCCTCTGCTCTCACCGTCGTTGTCGCTTCCAATGTTGGACTTCCTGTCAGCACAACACACTGCAAGGTGAAAAAAGGATTTACACAATAAGACACGATCGTAACATAATGGAAACACGTGTGGAACATACTTGAAACCAAAAAAATGAAAACATCAAAATGATCACATGACACTCACAATGATCACATTGCATTGACAAAGTTATTATCAATTTTATTCAAAATAGACAATAAAATAATAAATAATACAAATAAATAGATAAACTTTATGATAACGATTTTAAAGAATGACACCAATTAAGTAAAAGTCAATATTCTGTTCTGTGAAGTGGAAAAGTATCTGTTAAGATATATGAAACAATTTATTAAAAAATACTGCAAACCAATGTTAAGGACATGATGTGAATAAATTAAACAATTAACAGTTCACAGTTAAAAAATATATTATTCATTTTTCAAATACATTTTTGTGGCCACAGGTGGGCTCTGTCGTTGCTGTGGGATGGCTGCGCTCCAGGAAGTCAGTGGACTGGCGCCTGTTCAGGAACATATTCATCGCTTGGTTTGTTACAGTTCCCATATCAGGCCTGATCAGTGCGGCCATCATGGCTCTCTTCATTCATGTGATCCTGTGACCGATTGAGTCAAATACTGCTGCTTCCACTGCAACTGTACTTAAAATCACTATCATGTGTGTGTTTCATTTTGTATATTTTGTACTGCTTTTGATGTAATTTAGTCAGCTAGAATGATCTATTTGTAATCATGCTGTATTGAATATCCAGTTGTATGTACAGTACATGAACACGATCATTAAAGATGTCAATTAAGACATTTGGATGTCTCGAGTGTCAAAGATAATGTATTTAAAGCTTATTATAGATCACACGCTCCACCGATTAAAATATCTAACCACTAGATGGCAGTATTCAATACTGATGCGGTAGAAAATGAACGAGCAAACCTGCGTGTTGTGCAGCGATTTGTATTTATTATTTGTATAGGAAAAACGTTGGCATTAAATATACCAGGTACATTTTTTTTTTAATTTTCTGTAAACTTTTTTTTATTCTCCTTATTTTAAATGACACAACGCTACGTGAAATTGCACCCGTAATTTCTCAGACTACTTTTTTGTTTACGATTGTTTGTACACACTCAAATATAAATATATATTTATTTTAATTTTATTTTTATTTCGCGTCAGTCGTTTGAAATTTTAATAAACAGGAAGTTGCGCTCTAGTTGCCATGGTGATCGGCCCCTCCTCTCCTGCAGATCGATCATCATCTGGAGCGACAGCAGGTTCTCAGACACTCCGCTGAAGAAAGTTTGAACTACAGTGATGTGCAGAAAAATACAGCAAACGAAGTCGATCATGCTTAAGAAGAAGACAGGGAGCTCCGATAAGATGGTGAGGGTCTTGAGACAGGTTTATACGCCAATTCATAACTTTATTTTAAACGTCGACCTTTAATCTATTACCTTTTCCGATGTAAAAATGATATAAATCACATCACATATTCGTCGTATTAGAGGCTTACAGTAAAAGTAAAAACTAAAACGTTTTTATCACTTGAATTAAATGCCATTATTGGGACATTAAAGTGTTTTCGGATGGCTGACGGTTACAGTAACGGCCGATCCTAACCGTCACCGTAGGTGTTCTTTATACCTGCTTCTTCGATTTAAATCTCTCCAAATCATAATAATTATGAGGAATTTAAGGAATAAAAGGGTATAAAATGAATTAATGATGAAATATTGACATTTAATTAGATTTAAATGAAGGAAGTTAAGTATAGATATTGAAATAATTGTAGCTTCGATTACGAATATAAGCAGATTTATATAAAAAATATATATTGGCTTTTTTATTTGAGTTGAATCTTTCATTTACACCATACAATGAAACATTTAACAACAACAATAAAATAAAAAATGTTTTGTATACCTGCATGTCAAGTAGAAACCAATTGATACATTTATAATTTTTTTAAAACACATTTAAACATTTAAATAACAAATTAATTAATTTTTCCCCCAAATGTTTACATTTTTCACGTGTACAAGACAATTTTCAGGCACAAACAGGCAAAAAACTATCTAAGAATGCACATTTGTCAAAGGTTAATGCTCATTGGTTTCCCTCGAGCATGCATGCATTGAGTGGGTTGTCTGTATTGGCAGATGAAGGAGCGGAGAAGGTTGTGGAGGGATCAGTCTCTGAGGAGGAAGCTGCTCAGGCACCAGCTGGACAAGTGGACCAAGAAGAGGAACATGTTGGAGTTTCACAGAAGAGTTCAAGACGACAACCTGCCATTGGAGGTCTTCAGTGCATTCCCCAAACCCGTCGTTTACATGCCTGCTTGGGTGCCAAAATATCTTTACCACGAAGTGAGAGAGTCTGTGGCGAAGTTTGCGAGAGAATCTCTATTTGCACCTAAACCCGAACAACCAGCTGTGTTACACTCCTGAACTCCTGATGAAAATCCTCTCTCATCCCAAATCGAGCTAATTCTATGGTTATGAAAATATATTCAAGCCTAGATTACGACCTTTTTACCACTGATATTTATTGTTGAAATCTACATGGATTATCAATTCTGACTTTTATTGTTCTGACTTTAAAGACGCCTTTAATGACAAACTATTTCTGTGAAATATTGTCATTACTTTTCTGATGTAACACCATATGCTACTTTCATTTTCATGAAAGACTGTCATGCACTTATCAGAAGCTTTGTACTAACTTCTCAAGTTTTTAATTTGTATTTAATCTTTTTTTCCTTGCATTAAACATGTTCATGCTTCCATATGTATCTGCGTTTTATTTATGTACAAAAAAACATGATTGCATAAGGGTAACAGAAAAAACCCTAAGTAAATATTTCAATAATTTATGCTGGTATAACAATATAATTCAAAGTAATAAATTAAAAGTCACATATATTTTGCTAGTTAAGAAGCTCACACACCGGATCAGTCAGGTTTAAACCTGCTGCTCTCTCAGACTCCTTTTGGTAGTAGAGAATTGTATCCAAAATAGTGTCGACTCTTTTGGTAATGACAGACGTGTGTGAAGCTGAGTGAGGCTGAGTGGGTGGAAGGGTGGAGGGGAGGAAGGGAGAGAGGGGGTATTCATTTAAAAAGGGGGGTGGTCAAGTTACCATTAAAATGTAGGTAACAAATGATCAAACCTAAATTATGGTTTTTGAGATTTATCACTCAGACCATTGAAGAAGCTTAAGTCAACTTGGAGGAATTTCAATTATTTTGTTGGTCACTGCTGTGAAGGTGCAGGACGGGGGGTGAGGGGGGACACTGGTTCATCGGTGAAACCTGATTGGGCGTCAAGTGCCAAGCCCACATCACAACAGCGTATATATCTACTTCACGTACAAGCAGGATAGAAAGAAAAGATTCTCTCAGACTTGTGTTGCGACAACTGTGGTAAGTCACGCCAGAAAAAAAACATATGATGAAAGTGAGTAAAAGCTTCTCACCTGTCCACTCCAGCAGGAGATGAAGACACAGCAGCCTCTCCATGTGGCCACGCCGGTCAGGCAGAGTCTGGCTTTGTCTAAAGTTGCCGGGACGCCGGTGTACCTGAAGCTGGACTCCTCTCAGCCTACTGGATCCTTCAAGATACGAGGCATTGGACACCTTTGCAAGACTGTGAGTTTCACAGACACTCCAGCTTCACCCATGAACCCGCAGTCACTGATGTTCTCTTGCAGTGGGCCGAGCAGGGCTGCAAGCGTTTTGTCTGCTGCTCAGGTGAGAGGCAGATGCATCTGAATAGATCTATATAAACACATGCCCAATAAGGCACATTTTACAATGTTACATTCCAGAAGCACAAATCACATCCATGTCATTAAATAGTCAGTTATTATCATGTTTTTAAAAGTATAAGACACAATTTAAAGCACATTTCATTACAATTATTTTAACAAATAATACATTAGCATAATAATAATAATAACTATTACTGACAAAGAGATCAGTATGGAGGAGTGTTAAAAGAACATGTTACATGGTTTGCTTCATTAGGTGAGAAAGAAATACATTTGGAGAATAATAAGATACAACCAGGTAAATCCATGATCTTGTTATGAATACATTTATAATAGTTGAATAGAGAGCTAGCACAGCATTATTCAGATGTTTCTTGGCCATCTTTAAAATGTTGGTGTTGATATCTTGTCTGCTATTATAGATAAAGTTAAAATATAACACTTTATATTTTACCATTGGTTATCTTGTGAAATACTACATACACCTCTGCTATGCTGTTAAATGTACATTTTATCAACCAGTGTCCTATATGTTGACACTGACTCACCTGAGTTGTGAAAAGCGCCCCAAAAGAAGAAATACAATGAGTTGACAAAATAAGGTATTATCACAATTGCAGCAATGTATATAGCTATAGCCAGCTGCCTCGAAGCTAAACAATACAAAACAAGATAGAGACTCCTTTTTAAATGTAAATATAATAACATAACATACTGTGTAAATATTAACTTACAGCCATTCATTTTATATATATTGCGAAGCTAAGGTATAGCTCGAAATGCTAAAGCTAATTAAAGTATGGCAAGGCTACTGGGTCAAAATCCACTTATACTTTTTTTGAGCACCTGGAAAATTAAACTGCGCTAATATGTTAAAATAATAAATACATTTTATCAATAACAATTTTAATTTAGTTTTTCAAATAGATATATACTTTTGTAAGCAACTGTCACAATATCCTTAAAAAAAACGTTTTATTATGTAACATTTTTATGTACCATGCTTGAGTCTATTTGAAAAATGAGATTCCTAAAACATAGGTTACATAAGTAAGCTGGGAAGTTTGTGGTGTGTGACAATAATGTTAACATACGCTCCGACAGGTGGGAACGCTGGCATGGCAGCCGCTTATTCTGCTCGTCAGCTCAAGATTCCTGCAACCATCGTGGTGCCAAGTGTGACCCCAAACTCGACGGTGGGCAGATTGAAGGATGAGGGGGCCACTGTGATCATTCACGGCCAGGTCAGTCACCCAGTGTAGCATTTGCTGCTTGAAACCTCACAGGATCACTCTTTTTTTGTTGTAACCTTTGAAAAGCCCTCAGAAATGCATATTTTAAAGAAAATATATACATTTTTAACTAATTTAAATGTTATACTGTTTTATTTTGCATGTTGATTAAATGTTTTGTCATGTTCTCATGTGAGACAAATAACATAGGAAACAAGAGCAATAAAGAAAATGTATTTTTCATGTAGTATTTAGTTTTTATTCTCACTAGTTTGTTTCCTCCCTGCAGGCTCTGAATGAGAGTATTGAATATGGATATCAGTTGGTGGAAAACAACCCCGGCTGGATCTTTATCTCCCCATTTGATGACCCACTCATCTGGTGAGAAAAACGTTGGAGGTTCAGTCATGTCATCTAGCAGCTACTCAGACTAGAGCCTCTTTTTTTTGGTTTAATAGTTAAGCCTTTGTAGCTTTAGGAAGTACCAGGTTTAAAAAGTAAACCTCCACTCTGGTCTGGGAATATGCAGTATCTGGTCAAAGTCCAAATGAGTCTTGATGGTGGACTGTGATGGTCACAGGGAGGGTCACACTTCTCTGGTGAGGGAGCTGGAACTGGACATGACGGAGAAGCCTGGAGCTGTGGTGCTGTCAGTCGGAGGTGGTGGTCTTCTGAATGGAGTGGTCGATGGTCTCCGTCGGGCCAACTGGGCTGATGTTCCGGTCATCGCCATGGAAACTGTCGGGGCTCACAGTCTGAACGCGGCCATGAAGGCGGGAAAGCTGGTGACGCTCCCGGCCATCACCAGGTACTCCAGGCCCGACTCTGATGAATCAGCTTCGAGGGACTAACTTTCTTTTGGTTCTGTGTAGTGTTGCCACCACCCTGGGTCTGACCCGGGTCTCCACCCAGACCTTCAAGCTGGTCCAGGAGCACACGGTGTTCTCAGAGACCGTCACGGACCAGCAGGCGGTGAAGGCCGTCGAGTTATTTTTAGGTGAGTGAGGCAGATCTGCGAGGAAGAGGAGCTGAACTCATGTGTGCGGGTGTCTCTGCAGATGACGAGAAGGTTCTGGTGGAACCCGCCTGCGGTGCCGCTCTGGCCGCCGTCTACAGCGGCATCATCAAACGACTGCAGGACGAGGGCAAGCTGGAGCGGAGTCTGGGTCCAGTGGTCATCGTGGTGTGCGGGGGCAACAACATCAGCATGGAGCAGCTGAGGAGGCTGAAGAAGCAGCTGGACATGTTGTGACGACGGAGCTGTGCTGCCGAACCTGATCATTCCAGAACTACCTGCATGCTAATTTAATTTATTTAACATTGTTTTAAAATATGTGTTGATACATTGATGTGCTTGTTAACGAATAAAAGTCATTGTCTTATATTTGTACTGGATTTTTATTTCAGTCATTTAAGTTCATCCACAAAGAACAACTCTGCATTTATGGTTTCCAGAGTTTTTCTTTATGATTAAACTAAGAAGCAAATCAAGTTGATAATATCAGCATTTTCTCCATCCAGACATAATGTGCTTTAATATCTGGGAAATGCTTTAATGTATTCCTGATATTATAGTATTTATGATATTAAAACATAATTATCAGAATAAAACGTTTTTTACAAGAGAATAATACTTGTCCTGCAGTTTTACATGCCATAATCTTTACATGGTCTTGCTTTAGAAAGTTTTCCGATTCTTATTACGAAGACTGCTGTTCAAATTAAACTCACACAAACCCTTGTAGGGAGCCGCGGTCCCCAGCACAAAGGTCCCAAACAAGTGATTTTAAAGCATACTTGTTAGCATAGCTAGTCCAAAACAGAGCGAACTGCAGTCGTTCTGAGGAGATTAAATCAATAACATCTGGACTGAATAATAAAAATATCATAAATAGTTGTATTTACAGTATGTGTCAAAATGTCTTTTGAAAAAGGAAAATTAACGATCAGATTTGAGCTCAACAGACACTGCCGGACCCTTGTTGGGCTGCAGGGACGTGGCTGTTTTCCACTCTGGTCATTGGTGTTGGGGTCGTTAAATGACAGGAGGGGGTTATGTGACCCCCAGAAGAGGCACCTGAGCTTTTTAGTGACACAGCAAGACATTCCAGGAGAAGAAACATCAACATTAACATGCTGTGTTGCCTACTTATTTTATTTTACTTTATTAGGATGCATTACTAAATGAATGAAATAGATCAAATGGAATACTATCAAGTTCACAGGAAGGGTCACCAATGAGGGCTCGGGGGGGGGGGGGGACACTCGAGATCTAGTTGGAACTGGTCTGGCCCGGCACCTCCCGGTCTTAAAAGGTGTCTGCAGCTGTGGCGTAACTCTTGACAGTTGGTTACACTCTCTTACGTAAAAACACACAAACATGCTTTACGGTCAACATTCCTGAGCAAAGAGAGGCCACACGCACAAAGAGCATCGAGATGAGGGCCCCAAAATGAACGTCCTTGAAGGGGTGACGTGATGCAACGACATGCTAAAGAGAGAGACATGTGAATAGAAACGATTGTTGTTGTACGAACGAGAGATTGACAGGAAATTATATAAGACTATTATTTAATGAATAAAAAAAAAAATACTTGAAAAAAACATGTGTAAATAATGTTAATTAATGAGTGTTTTTGCTTATTTTCATTACACAAAATAAGGTCCACAATGTTTACTTGGAAAATACAGGCTAAATGTGAGCTAATAGATAAAGTAATAGATAGCTACTCTGTGACAACACCGTTAAAACTACTTGTCTGGAGTAATTACAGGTGACCTTTGACCTTTAACATCACAAAGGTCCTGGGCTCAAATCTTGAGCTAACTCTGGTTTTAGGTTCTGAGTGGAACAAAAGCTGTAACCCATGAGAAATCATCATTAGATAGCAAAATGTATATTCATTCACTATATTAAAAAAAACAGTCTGTATTTGTACATGAAGACATTTCTTTATTGGGACACTGAAACCTCAAATGTTGTCCGATTCTTTACATCTCTTCAGTCCATCTTAGATATGGTACGATGTGCAGAGGTAAGACAGTAAAAGTTAAGTTAATGCAACCATAAATAATTGTAATAAATATCAAGTAAATGTACAGCACATAACTGTATAGCAACACCTCTCTATAATGGACGTGTCCGCTTGATTCTTTTGCTTTTTTTGGGGGTCGGGGGGGAGACAACAGGGTCGCCCGGAGGAGGGAGGGAGGGAGAACACGGAGCATCTCTCTTAGCAGCGGTTTATCCTCCATTAAAAAATAAATCAAAACCAAAAAAGAAATTACAAGCAATTTGACAATCTAGCGTGATGTATCAGTTTTCTTCACCAGAGTTCTGTTCTTGGAAGAGTTGCACAAACTAAAAAGTGAAGCAACAGAGTGTCATAAAAACTGCAAACATCTATTTACATTTTCTTTCCTATTTAATCATTTTTACAGGCAAATAAAAGTTAAAAATAAAAGCGAGAAAAGGCAGAATTGAGAAGAATCCGCTGACCCTCCCCTCCTGGGTGTGTGTGAGTGTGTGTGTGTGTGTGTGAGGGGGGGCGGGGGGAGTTGCCTACGTTTTGGGAGGTTTTGTTACACATTCAGTAGCATAAGCACACGAGCAGCTCAGACGCCGTCTCGTCACATGAGGCGACGCAGGTTTCCCAAACCTGAAGTTCACACCCGAGGCAGCGGAAACTGTCCCGATCATCGTCGCGGGCGAAACCAAACGCAGTTTGAGGGTCCGGTGTCGACCCGGAGGACAGTAAAAACTGCACTCACAGAGAGTTGTCGTACCTCCTGGTTCAGCCTCAGCACTGAGGCGCCACAGCAAAGTTGAACCCGTCACAGCAAAGTCAGACACAAACAGCCTTTGAAATAAATAAGAAAAGAAAAAAACATCTGCTTGTGCAAGTACGCCAGCTAAACCTGACTCTCCATTCACAGATGAGGAAAATTAAATAAATAATCATCCCTAAGATTCCTGAAAGAAAAAACAAAATCATCAAAAATAATGCAAACTATTAATCGAGGGCTCGTGTGGAAACATGCAAATCAAGTCAAGGCTGTCAGAAGTCTAGAGTCTCACTCGGGTCTAACCGCTGAGCGGGTCTTCTCGGTAGTGGATGGCGTAACGAAGTTTGTCCAGCATCACGTCCAGAGAAGTGTACTGCGGCAGCTTCACCATGAACATGCAGGTCTCCACGCGGATGTAGCGAGAGTCTGGCTGACCTGCACACCAGGAACATTCATTTAGTCACTCAAACTTCAGACTAGAGGCATTTCAACCAAACATGTGGGTATTTACATGCTTATTCATATGAATGATCACGATTTCAACTTCACAAATAAACCAAGAAATAAGATATGATCAGCAAAAAGAATAATACATATATATAAAAACATATTGTTTTTTTTACTTACAAAACCTTAATAATATCTGCAATCATATTTACTCTTATATTAACAGATTATTGTTTCCATCTATATAATTTAATATATTTTTAGAATATATAATATCATCACTAGCATGTGGTTAAAGGTACACTAGGGGGCAGCAATGCTCAGCAACTCACAGAAGAACTGAAGAAGAAAGATCCTTCAATATATTTGTAAAAAGCATACGTCTGCTCTGTGACCTGCTCCAGCAGTTTCCGAAAATATTACTGAAAACTGTTTTAGATTTAGAGTTTGCTAACAAACACAGACTTTCTTGACTGAGGCGATAACTTAATGTTACTTTAAGTCATGATGTAGTAATAACCGTCTCTTCTTGGCAGACTTTATGGCCACAGTGTTGGTGAATTGAAACAATCTAGTTTTACCTGGAGCTCCATCAGGTGGCGCTATCTTCATCGGGTACGGGGGGACGTGTGCCGTGTCTGGCCCGCCGTCTTTGCAGGGGCAGGTGAAGGGGATTCGCTCCTGGTTGCAGGCGAACTTGATGAACTTGCAGAGCTCCTCCTGAGTGAACATCTCTAGAGCGGTCCAGAAGAACTCGATGTGCTGGTCCGTTTCCATCAGACCCACTTGGTACATGGTGTGAGCCTTTGGTCCAGAATCACAGTCAAGAGTCAGAAAGTTGACATCAACATCTTGTGATGACTTTGCTGCTGGATCTTTTTGTCAATAGTTACCAGTTAATAATAACCCCCTTGATTACTAATTTATTGTTTACGAACTAATTTCATCGACCAGCAACCTGACTGATTATAAACTGTAATACATATCTTACTAAACATATTTTTTATTATTTTGATTAATTATTAATCTAAATAATACTCAACCTTACTGATGACTAATTCTCAAATTAACTAAATGTATTGATTAGATTGGCTGCTGTCTACTAACCCTATGAATTACTAACCTTATTATTTTATGAGCCCGTCAACTAATCTTATATTAAATGATCATAATGATCAAAGCCTTCAGACCTTCAGTATCCGTACTAGTTACTAATCTTATGGATTATTCAATTCACTGCTTACTCATTTTATTATTACCTTATCTGATTAATTACCAAGATAACCAACTACTAATCCTTTTAGTTATGAAGCTCTTTTTTTGGTAAGAATAGTGTCCACTAACCTTATATAATAATCTTATCTTTACTAATCTGATTAATAATTAAGATTTCTTACTACTAATCTTATTATCGACTCATTTTACTGACTGCTAATCTTAGTTATTACTAAATTTACTAATCCAAACTTCAAATCGTATTTCCATGCTTCCCGACTACTAACCTTATTAATAACTAATCTTATTAACAATTAAACTGATAAATTAATAAGATTCATTATTAGTAATCTTATCTCATCTATTCTTACCTCCCTAACTATTAACTAATCTAATTGATCACTAACCTTTAGGAACTCCAGGTTAATGAACGGCAGTCCGCAGGTGCGCAGCTCCATCTCTACAGGACTGAGCATGGTGAGCAGCTGCAGCGGGATGATGGATCCCAGTCCTGCCCGCACTGCCGTCATACACTCTGTGTTCTGCAACTCTCGCAGCCGCAGACTCCGCACCGCACCAGCGTACACGTCTTTGTTTTCCCAGCTACCCGGGGCAGAAGCACAGGGTTGTAAGTAAGCAGTCGTGACAATATTTGAAGATTCTCCTTCGTACCCAACGGTGAGACTGCGACCCCCCTGACAGAGCTCCACTTCCTCCCCCGTCATGGTGACGTAGGTGAAGGTGCAGCAAGGTCGACTGGGAGATTCTGGACTTTCTCCCGAGTGATGCTGAGAGGAGATCTCCGCACAGAGGGCCTCCAGCTCGCTCTCGTCACTCACCTGGAACAACAGCACTCCTTGTCATCAGGTGACAAGATAAAAGATTCCAAAACAAACTCTTTTACGTTTTCAAACTTTTTGACGTAATTGTAGGTGAGAATGTCGGCTTCTTGGAGGTCCTGCTCAGGATCCAGGGACTCGTCCACCAGACCTTTCCAGAAACAGCTCAGCAGGTCCAGCGGAAGTGGCATGTCGGCTCGGATGGCGATGCCCAGCAGTTGACCGAAGAAGTGCAGCAGCTGTTCTTCTGCGTAGCTGATTGGACAGGGAGTGAGGGTGTACTTCCCCTGAGGAGGAGCAGTCACATGACCCAGGTCAACTCAGCACATCTCACATCAAGCTGTTCTAAACTTTATTTATTCATTTATTATTGTTATTATTTTGTTTTGAATATTGGTTACTATTGTTAATTTATTTATTTTATATTATTGTTTTCCTTTAATTGTATATATTTATGTGAGATGAATAAATGTGCGTAATATATTTAAACTGACAGGAAATGTCAATCTCTATCATTAATTATTTATTTGTATATATTAAAAGTCAAACTCCAATATTTGTATTATTTAAAAACTTCTAAATGAATATCTTTAAAAAAAATACGAGTTGACTCCTACAATTTTTGCAAGGCCTTCATGATGCCCTTGTATTGTCAAAAGCATGTTTGATTTCTTCAAAGGTATTTCAATTACCTTGTTGCGATTGGCAGCAGAACTGGGGCAGGGCAGCAGCAGCGAGAGAGCAGAACTCTGGAGCTCCTTGCATACCTGCCACAGGAAGTGTCTGAAGGAGCCGCCTGAGGAGTTGAGCACAAGAGTTTCACTCACACATTCAAGCTTTCCTCTGAAGGGAGATTGAATGTACTTGTGCCGTGAACTTCCTCTCCAGTGAAGCGGATGTTGAAGGCGTAGGTCGGGTCGCCTCCGCTGGCCAGTTTGACACAGAGCTGCGAGGAGGGAATGCAGGCAAGCTGTCGAGCTGCCTGACAGAAGTATGTGTTCTCTGACGACCGGATTTCTCCTGCGGGGGGGAAAACAAACAAATCGATTAACACTTTAAGAAAAAGGAATCCGGATTAAGCAAATGTCGACTGGTTCAAACCTCCTACGATCTCCAGAGGGTCCAGTGTGATCTCAGGGGCAGCATGGTCGGCTGTTCTCTGCACAGTTGTGTTCAGCACCCGGTTCATCACCGTTACTTTAGTGTCATACAAGATTAGACCTGCCGAAAACATGTCAGTCGGAGATAATCATCCTTGATTCACCTAAAGGAAATCTCTATTGTTTACCTTTGGCTTCATTTATCAGCGCCGCAATGCTGTTCTGGTAGGTGTGCGTTTGTCTTTGCTCCACTAGAAGCAGGAAGAAGCTCTCTAAGGTGTTGTTGAGGGACTGCAACAAGGCAAAGCGCAGGCGCAGACTCTCCACTGGAACGTCTAGAGATATTGGAAAGAGAAAAAATACATGTGACAGTTAAATCAACTACAAAGAAAACCCTCTTTTTACATATGCTGTTCAGAAAATGTGTTTCCTGGGTTTAAAAAATATTTATAGTTTAATTGTACGCACTGAGCAGGCATGTTACGCGTGGATCAGCGATGTCACTCGTGTCCAGGTAGACCTCGTGAGGGTGCAGTCTAGCAGGTGTTATCGCTAAGTGACGACACAGTCTGTTGAGGTACTGGACCAGTGCCACGTCCATCTCTAACGTCCACTTCCTGCTGGCCTTCTGTGCATGACGGGTGTCGATGCACGTGCACCTGTTGAAAAGCAACGCTTGATTCAGAAATGATATCATACATTTTGAGGGGAAAAAAATAAAAACTAAACCATCAATTCAAAACTAATTAAGATTGTAAATGTTTTAAAATCTGTATGCCTACATTTTAAATAATAGAAAAAAGTTTCAAATTGATATACAAGTTGTTATATAAGCCAAAAATAAAGCCATGAAAATAGGTTTAAAGATAGATATAACAGAAAGATTATTTGAATAAGTATACTATATTATATATAGTGTGGGTGAAGTGATTTTTCTGGACAACTTATTTGTTCAAAAATATTTAATACAGTGTTGTTGTTTTTTTTACAGGAAATTTGTAATATTCCACTTTAGATTAATTAAAAAAGATTTTATTATTAGCAGCCACTTGTAAAATGGGCGTGGTTATATGTCGCGTCAACCAAGAAGGTTTGGTTTCCTACATCTCATTAACCTCCATGGTCAATTGAGTTGAAACAGCGGATGAGAAATTAAAAGTAAATGATAGGGAAGTTAGTAGGACTTAAAATGTGAATGTAATATCATGACAGTTTAACGTTCACTTTAATATTTGTTTATATGTTAATATTAATATATGTAATATGTTATTATTTCCTGTCAAGGTCATTATTTATTTATTATTCCCTTATTTTATTATTTAATTAAGTTACTTTTAGGTATAATTTATGGTATAATATTGGTTAGATGGTCTTTTTCAAACTACAAGATTGGGAAAAAAAATGTTTTAAGAATTTGTTCAAAAGAGTTTTATAAATAAAATCAGTCAGACTTTGTTTATACTCAGTGAGTCTTACCTGTCAAAATGGAGGTCGTAACCACAGGCCAGAATTGCCCTCCAGATGCTGCGGATGTCCTGTTTGGCACGGTCGACTGCAAACTTTTGAAAGCCTTCTAGAGTCAGGAACCTTTCTTCTGAAACTAAAATGGAAACTGAACTCAACTATCCACCAACAAACATGTTTATGCCAAGCTTAAACAAACCTTCTGTTTTTTTAGCAGGAGATTTCTCCACATCCTTCTCCTCCGCTCTGGATTTGTCAGGAGATTTTGGTTTCAGGACTGCTTTCTTCTCACTCAGTGCCGTTCTGAACAACACAAGAAAAACCTTCATTTATTCTTCTTTTCCTCAAATATAAATGGTTTTGATTATAAAGTGACATACCTGACACTGTTGAGGACAGATTTCTCTTTGGTAGGAGGTTTGGTTATTGGTCTTTTGGTGCTGACCACTTTGCCCTGGTGCTGTTCTTTTCCAGCTTTGCTGTATTTGTTTTTATTGGGCTTTGGAGTGCCGTACTTCCTCAGAATCTGTTAACAAGAAAATCTCAGTTACACTAACCCAACTCTAGGTAGAGGATACAGCAGTCCTTCACCACTGTAGTCTTCACTAGCTGTCTAAACATTCGTCAGAGTTGTCTTTTTTGGCTTCTTAGGTACCAGTTTTCTAAGCCATAATTGGAATATACAGTAAACAGTGACCTTGAGCTCCTGACTGGCTTAAAATAGGGTGGCTTATGATCATATTGTTTCTTGGTGTTTTAATAAAATCCTATTGTCCTAGTATTTTCTTTCTGAGATCAAAGCTACGTTTGATCTCACACTTCTACTTTATTGATGTATAACTGAGAATGGCTGAAAGAGAACAGGTTTACCTGAGTGAGCTGGTCCTCCAGAACCTTCTTCGAAGGTCTGACATTGGTGAAGAAAGTGTGCAGCAGGTTTCCTGGCGTCTGGGCGTTAATCTGTTCTTTGCTGAGGAATATTTCTGACACTTTGACAGGCTTAGTGGGAGTGAGGCTGAGCATCTGCTCTGAGTGCACGCAGCTCTTAAAGATGTCCGTCAACACGTCTCGTGCTCCAAGAACTAGTTTGTCACCTGGAAATGTTGTTTGAATTATTAAGAGGAAAATAAAAGAATGCAATGAGACAGCTGTGATGGAACACAAACCTCGGAGAGACTTGTCCAAGAAGTAGTCCTCCAGGGCAGAGCTTCCCTGGGTGTCGAACAAACTCTGGTTGACGCTGGAGGCAGTGAGGATCTCTTCGTTGCTCAGCTCCATCAGCTCCTCTTCCCCTTCAAGACTGGACAAGCCAATCAAGTCGCTGCTGTTGAAAAGACTGGCTCGGATTTTTTCCACTTTAGCTCGAGAACGAACCTAGAAGAAAATGTTTCAGTTAAAGAACAATATTTTGAAAACATAATCAAACATAATGGGGCTGGACAGAAAACGGCTTGAAATAACTTTTCCTCTACCGATGAATAAGAATAGTCAGCGAGTCGCAGGGCAGATGAGCTCCACACTGAGATCAATACTTTTGATTTAAAACCAAATCTGTGGACACCACAACTATATTAGCTATTGTTTGGCTGAGTTTGACTGTGTGACCTCGCCCCCGACCTAAACCGTTGAGTGATGCATGCAAAAATGCCGGTAATTTCCCGCTTGTTTGTTTGCGAGTGCTGAGAAATATAAATATAAATATTATAGGGAGGATTGTATTTAAGAATACATTAAATACAAAAGATTAATGCATGTATATTAACAGGCTAAATAGTCACAATGCAAGCACAAACAGCTGTTGGAATGAATCCATAAATACATTTCTTCACCGCATTATAAATAAATAATGAATGGTCTGCTTTGTTCCAGTCCTCGTAGAAATTACAAATGAAAATTTAGAATGAAGTTTTTTGCAGATTTACCATTTAAAAAACTCTTCTGCTCTCTTGGACTGGAGAAAGCCATTACCAGGTCAGGTTTAGACACTATATTTAAATATCATGTTCAACTTTAAAATAAGAATAATAAAATAACATTAAAAATTTTTTTTTACAAAACTTTATTTATAGGTATAAAGAAAAAAGCTACATTCTTTAATGTTAAAGCATCTGGCTTCTCCAGAATACAAAGTCAAGGCTTCTCAGTTTTACAATGGACACTTTTTTACATGCGCAAACAGCTCTTTTTGGGTTCATTTTACATGTTATCTTCCTGGAAACTTGAATAGGTCTACCATTTATTAATTTGGGAACCCTGTCTTTGTCAAGTAGTTTTGTAGTTAAATGACACTTACAGTTTATCCGGACAAATTAACGTAGTGTAGGACAATATTAAAATAATAATTAGAGATTTGTTTTAAACTAAACCAATCATACAGAAAATAAATTAATAATAATGACAAAAAGCTACTTGTTGCTTCTTTAACATTTGTAAAACAGTAATAGACTCACCTCAATGACAGCGTAGCCTTTGATGGGTCTTGCTGCGACTACGTTGCTCTCTTGTGATGTAACCGTGTTCAACGAACCTCCGTCCGACACAGATGGAGTTTCTGCACTGTCTAAAGGCTCTCCTAAGCTCCCGAGACTTCCCAGGCTGCCGGTGCTGCACAAAGACGTGTCCAGGCTCTCCTGACTAGAAACTGTATGGGGATCTTGAGCGCCTTGTTGATGTCCTGCTGCCGCCGTGTTGATGGCTGGAACAGACAACATCTCTTGATCCACGGAAAGCTCACTGGCAGTACGGGACACCCCCTGAGAGGAGCTGCAGATGGAGGTCTGGCTGGTGGAGGCTGAGGCGCTCACACTCATCGCCGGGGTGATGCTGCTGGAGCTGTCGGGACTCTCTGGACCTCCCGTGTTTGGGAATGCCCGTTCTTGCTCGGAGGTTGCTTTGCCATCATGCAGGCTGGAAACTACTCCAGCTTTAGTTTTTTTCGGGTCTTGTTCTTGGAGAGGGATGAATATTTCATCCTTGAAAAGCCCTCCATGAGCATTACAAGCCCTGCGGATGGCGTTTCTCACAACAGCCTCCTCCAGGTGCGTGGGGATACCTGAGAGCACCAGGAGGCGACTGTGAGCTGTCGGGCCCACGAGGGCTTGACAAGCATCTGTGACAGCGTCACTCGTCACACTTAATCCTTGAGGATCCTTGTTAGCAAGATGTCTCAAGATCATCAAGAGAGTAAGGCAGCGGTGAAACCACAGCATGTCCTCAGGTTTACTCCCGGCCATGTTCAGCAAAGCACTGTCACTCTCTGACAAGCGCGTCCCTGCACTCCCTCTCTTCCCAGACACAGCTGCGGCCACTGCTGCTGCCCGCTCGCGCTTCATCTTCACCTTCTTCCTCTTCGAGAGCAGACTGGGGCTCTGAGGGGTCTGGCCTGGGGACGAAGAGGACGACGAGGACGAGTCGCTGAGATTCGGGGCACTGGTGGAGGTCAAAGCTCCGACTGAAGACCCCCCGACATTCAAGGGAAGAGTCACTTCGGTCACGGCCAGACACACCTCCATCAGAGCGTGAAAGTACGTGGAGAAGCGGCTCTGGTCTGTTCCCAGAGCCAACGCCAGGTTTCCGGATGAAGACCCCCCTGACCCTGCTGACCCTGAAGTCCAGCCCTGCGTCTCTCGGTCGTAAAGCTTTCTGAGTTCAGTCTGCATGGCCATGAGTACTGCCAGGCACGGGTTAAGTAACAGACCAATGGAGCTCGACAGGCCTACTGGACTTTTGTGCTGCTCCAAGTGGTGAATCTTTCGTAGAAGCTCAGCCAACAAATGAAAGATGAGTTCTTTGATTGATGGAGCCAGATCAGTGGTCCAGAGTAATCCACCTAAAAGCAGGAAAAGGACTTATTAAAGCAATAATATTTATTATACAGTGAGAAAAGATTAAACAAATATTATTGAAGCATAATAAAAATAATTTACAGGGATCTAAAAAAATATTAATTGGCCTGGAAAAACATGCCTTCTGAAAAAACAATCTATAGGACTTTGTAAAAATAAACGACGAAAATAGGATTTGTGAATTGCACTTTTTATATTGTGAACAGCTTTAAATATATGCACAGTCCATTTGGTAGTGAGTAGTATTGGTGTGTAAGATCCTGGAGATAGAGGAGCAACGACACAATATATTGCAATACTTTATGAACAAGAATATAGTTGCAGTTGCAGTTGTCTGAGTACTCAACTCTGGTGTTACAGAATTTACCGCATGACTCTTGAAAGTCGAAACTGCCTCACATTTTGGAACCAAAATATGCTGAAATCTCAGCTGCTGGAATCGACTGTATCTTCTAGCTGAGAAGGACGTAATGACTGCTGCCATCAAACATCTAATTATTGTATTTCATACAAACAATATAGGAATATAAAACCATAAAACTTTGACAAAATTAAAAAAAGGTTTTGAAAGAAAAAAAACAAGACATACATACAATGCTCTTCAATATCGATGCAGTTAAGTTAAAAATGATATTGCGACAACTAAGAATATTTTCTTCTATTTTAACCAAATCTAAAATGTTTCTAAATTATTAGTTTTATATAACATAAATATGTAAAAGGTTATGGAATGTTTTTTATTCTACCTTAACAGGATTATACAACGAAGACATTCACTTACCTAGCAGTTCTACCACCTGCAGCAGAACAGAAGGTGGAACCGTGTCCAGCTCATCCTCTGATCTTTCCCCATTTTCTCCCAACTTCCAAGTTAATAGCTGCTCAGCGAAGGCCATGGCCAGTGGAAACTCCAGTGGCAATGAGTGCAGCACCACAATAGCACCAGGTGGCGGAGACACACCTTGGATTTAAAACAATATTTAGATGGTCGACAATACATGTAATCCATATCAAAAGTCAAAATAAGCTATTTAATGACAATGTTAAAAAGAAGCTTATTCCTAAAATATCCTGTGGACAATGGACAATGCGCTTTGAAAAATATTTGTTCAATTGTGAGCTTAGGTTAGCTATAATGAAATAACCTATTTTTATCGCATAAAAACACAAGATCAATTATTAATAAAATATTTGTTAAAACTGGTTTGGATGCATGACGGCACATGGTCGGCCATCTTGTCTACAGTTGGATCTCCTCCTTCACTTCATTGATAAATGGATGTAAAACCCTTTTAAGCATTATAATTTAACGCTTACCAAGTTTAATGTGCACTCTGTCTGTGGGGATGATAACCGAGGGATACTGGTTGGTGGTGGGAGGTGGAGTGAGGCCGGTGTTTGTCGGAGATGCATCAAGAGGGTAACAAACTGCCTCCATCAGATTTAGCTGACCATTTCGTCGCACTTTATGACCCAGACCGTACACCATGACTCGTGCCCACGGCGCCTTGTACAGGCTGGAGCTGGAAAGAACAAGACTAAGGATTCAAATGCACCATAACCTTCCTCACAAACCAAGACTCACTCTTTGCGACAGCCCAGTTGGCTTTCTTTGCAGGACACGATTACAAAAGCGGCTCCAGGAAAGCTGACGTCCATGCTGACTTTGGATTCAGTTACAGAAAACTCTTCAGATGTAAATTGCTCCGGTGCATTCTACATTTCAATGAAAAAAATATATATTAAAAAAAAAAATCACATATACATTCATGCTGTTTTTAGAAAGAGAATATTTTCTGTACCTGAAGGAAGCAACAGATTTGCTTGGTAAGATCTAAAAGACTTTCTTCCCCCTGATGCAGAGCTCTAGTGATGGCCACAGTGAGCCATTCCCTGATTGGCTGAGTGTTGCCCTGGTAAAAAAGATCAGTGGGAGAGCAGCTCTGGCCCTGGAGGTTGTGGAGCAGAGACTGGGCCAAGAGGATGGAGTTGGAACTGATGGTCCCATCTGAGGAAACATTGTAAAACCTTAAAAATCTAAAAAAGAAAAAAGTCAAGGAAGGGTAGGTGTCAGAGTGAGCACTAACCTGGAAGGGGCGGAGCAAGCAGCTGATTAGAGAGTAGCTGCAGGTGTTCCAGAGTGATGTCACGGATGGCAGGAATGTGGAAGAGCCGAGTGAAAGTGTGTGGATTCTTCGGGGCAAATATGTTGAGCAAAGCCATTCGACAATAAAGCCGAGCCAAACCACTTTCACAGCGAAGAAGCTCCCTGTTGAAGAAGAAAACAGTAGGTTGAGAGTTTATATTTTGAAAGAGGCAGAGTGAAGCACCTGGACACACCTGTGAATCTGGATATTGCTGCTGTCCAGTGAGACAAGGCCATTCGCTGCTGTACGTCTGGAACCAGCAGGGGGCCGCTCCAGCATTTCAATGGGATACCAGTATCTTACTAGGACACCTTCACTGCGCAGGTACGTCTCTACCTGCACCAGCTCGTTCACCTGAGAACAAACAGATAAACTTATCTGCATCTTTTTAAACAGGTCATGGGGACCAACTCACCGAGTCTACATCGAGAACAACCCCGTGTAAACCAAACGTCTTCATCATGCCCCTGATGGCAAACTTGGGTAGAGAGGTTCCTCCTGTTGTGCTGGACGTGTTGTTGCTGTCGGGGCAACGTATGACCACAGTCAAGCCTGTGTGGGGAAAGTTATGAGAGTAATTTATGACTCACCCAACATTTCAACAAGCCAGTCAGAATCTGTTACCTTTGCGGACTTTATCAATGGTGAACTTGTTTGCCTCGTCCTTGATATCCTCGATGGTCGGGAGATAGAGATCACGAGGAATTCCCCCATTCTCCTCATACAAGAACTCCACAGTCTGCCTCGCAATGTCAACCATACCTGTGAACCACAAAACATGTAAAAAATACTTTTGTATATTACATAAAATATGAGCTCATCCAAAAAATCCTTTAACATAATTATTGCTTAAATTATAGCTTTAAATAAACCATTGTTACGTTTATATTTAACAGAAAAAAACAATTATTACAAACTATTGCAATTAGACTGGTCTAACAGAAGAGAAAGCCAGAAACAAATCTTACATAGTGCTGCTTTAGAACAAATTTGACTCCTATTAAAATAAAATAAACAAGTAATAATAAACAAGCAAAAATTAGGGCTTTTAATTTCGAGTGACCATTTCACTGTGATGGTTATTTTGCGGTCTGCAGCAAAGGGCTTAAAAGAGGAGGATGAGGTGCATGAGAAGAGGTCTACAGCCTTACTGTTTTGTAATTTCTAGTCTGGTTTCTCACCAAGTTGCAGGGCTCCTTTGATTTGGTCCAGGCCGGATTTTCTCTCAGCTTCATTACGAAACCTCCTACGAATTGTGGGGAACACTTTGGTCTCCCAGGCTTTCACCAGCAGGGCATAGTGGTCTTCCTGCAGTCAAGCAGAGTCAGCAAAAAATGAGGACAAAACCTTTGTAGTGGATCTTTAAAAAGACCAGCAAAAAGAAAAAGCACACTTACTCTTGGAACATCGTCGTCATCCTCGTCATCACTTTCATCGTCAGCAATAGGGGGGGGATGTGGGTCCGGCCCTGAGGTCACCAAGTTATCGTAGCTCAACTCTACCTTGTAGTGGCACGAGAGGTCACTGTTGTACTCTGAGGGTTGAAATCAGTTCTGGTTTAGTCAAACACTATCAGGTCAAGATGGAACTAAGTCTGTGAGATAGTAGTAAATATTTACGTTGCTGTGAGACTGCCACTGCAGCGATCCGACAAGGTGGTCCATGAGACCCGGAATCAGAGGTGACACTTGCCCCTGCGTCATTGTCGCTGTCGGAGGCCATAGCAAATGGTAGCACTTCAAAATTAGCGCTTATTTCCTCTGCTAGGTCCACACACAGATCAGCAGCATTCCTGTGAGCTTGTCCTTCTGCATATGCAAACGGCCGACTCCCGAAGTTGGCACGGATCTTTGAATTCTAGGAAATACATTTAAACATAAATCAATCTTTCAATGATATTTTTTTAGTGTCGCTCCAGTTTTACCTTCTTCTGAATATGCACAAGAGGCCACATTCCACCAGCCACATCGTCCAGGGTGGGCCCGAGTCGCTGACCACAGTAGGTGAAATAAACCTTTCCTTTTGGGGCCTGTCCGGGCGGAGGAGGTGTCCCCTCAGAACGCTCCCAGCCAATTCCAGCCACGTCACCTGTAATTAACAGTAATGATTTCCTTCATCTAAGAAAGCATACAGATAAACATAAGCAAGCCATGAATTTAGTAAATTCAAGAAGTAAAATCCATAAATTTAATTATGGATTTCCAAATAAAGCAAATGAGTTATTAGGATTTAGAAAATGTCAGGGATATTTTGCATTCTCTCACCAGGAAGTAGTGCCACATCCAGTCTGACACTTTTCCACTGGAGGAGACTGGAGCCGTTATAGTGTACGGCCCGGCCGTTACTAACAGACAGGAATCGGACAAAACACACAGACGAGAGAAAACAAAGGCAAAGCCAGTCAGCACTCAAAGTCAGAGACAGACAAGTAAGAAAGGAGGGTGGAATCAAGAACAGTTATTATGGAGCATACTTGTGAAATAAACAGGTGCCAACAGGGTTAGTCCATGCTCCGTCTCTTTTTTCAGCCTCTGTAGCGAAACCAAAGGACACAATGGGCCCACTGTCTTCCTCAGAGTCTCCATAAGAGACAACCTCTATTTCCCAGTAGAAAGATGGAGCCTATAAGTGTCCGAAAAATACATGTTAGATGGGTTTTTTTTAATATGATTTGATATGAACAGAGACAGAAAGAAACAAAGGAGCAAATGTGAACCTACCTGAATAGGTACAGATGAGGTAGCATAGATGAAGGTCCCTCTGGGCAGACCTCCTCCTGCACTGGGGTCAGCTAAGAAGGTGACAGAGGTCAGACGAGAGGAGAACATGCAGGCACGAACTGGTGGGAAAACACGGGATGGAGACCAGGTGATTTCTTTAGGCTGTGAAAAGAGAAGAAATCAATTTGTTAAATTGGACATCAGTTTACAGTATATCAGATCTACATACAACTGTACAGTTTCATAGTAAGTTGATGTGTTGTTATTGTAATCATCTTCACTGACTATGATGTTAACAACGTTTAAATGACCATTATAAAAATGTCGTTACCAATATTATTTGTGTGGTAACGTGATGTCAATAATGTAAATGTTGGTGTCTTATTATTGTTGGTAATTATTTAAAGTTTCCGGCAAATCTAGAGAACCTTAAGGTCCATGTGGGGGAAAACAGTATGCTAGACATCTTCTCTTATCTTTGATTTAATAACTTTACCTGTCGGCGATCCGTCTGCATTGGCGGAGGTGGTGGTCGAGCGCAGTCCCGGTATAACATCCTCACTCTTTCACACTGTGATTCAACCATCCCAAGGCGCTCACCTAAATGTGAGAATAAATCATCTCTTAACCTTTTGAATTCACATGGAACAACGGATAAACCTTTAAAAAGTGCACAGACTCTCACCGGGGCTACATTCTTGAGCAACAAGGTTGAGTACTTCGACTGCAGCAGGACACTGTTGGATGAACTCTTCACAGAAGGAACTGTCCTCCAGTAGCTGAGCCATCACCAGACAAGCCCTGAGTAGAAAATGAATCAGCTATATGATGGCAAAGTTGAAGGTGCAAAAAGGTGATCAATTCAAACATATATTAAAATGAGTATGAGAAGAGAACATATATAATAAAAAATAAATTACCTTTCCATCACTTTACCAGTTAGAATTAAATAATATTAATTATATGAGAATGAAATTAACAAAGTTGATAACACCAGCTGTTTCTTGAAATCATCTTGTAAAATCTTTTTTTATTCCTTAACGTCAAATATAACCCCAAAACATTCCTTTACATTATTTGAATAAAAACCTAGTTGTTTACTTCAAACAAGCAACATTAGCAAACAATGTAACTGTGTCTTCGATGTATTGTTCCTGAATGGTTTGATTTATGCACCAATCGTTTTTTTCCCTAAAAAAGCTTGAAAAAAGCTTTATTGTGTCTTTGTTGCATTTTTATGTTTTGTTTGCGATTCTTCTTTACTCTTTACTTTGAATTGTTTTATGCTTCAATGGGGCTGGAATTTATCAGTCAGATCTGGCAACCCTACCTAGAAGAGAAAGCCCCAGTCTTAGCCTCTGCTTCTTTACCAAGACTGGCGACTTTAAAAACCTCAACCACAGTTTTTCAAATTTTACAAAAAACATAAACAATGTTTGAGACACCAACTTTTGACGCATTTCTTTTTTTAAAGAAAGAAACGTTTCTGTTTTTTCATGTAAATAAGGAGCCAGAATGTTAATCTAACGGTTCCAATCATGTTACAATTTCATGTTACATTACAATCTTATAATTAAGAACTGAACACTGACCTGGTTCTGATCTCAGCCAGTAGACGAACTGCTGCCATCACTGGGCTGGATCCATCACCAGTAGCTGGTAAGGAGGTGTGAATAGAGAGACTGCCCTCTTGTGGTAAAAGCATAGACTGTACAGCTTGAACAACCTTTTCTGTGATTGAAAGCTTATACAGGGGAAGCGCCTGGAAAAACCCAAAAAGTGACACAAGTTAGAGAGATTAGATTTAATCGTACGTGAAGGTCTTACCTCAGATCTGGGTGTGCACAGACGTGAGATTGGTACCGTCAGGATATCAGAAGCTTTGCAGGCTTTCCGGTAGTCACAGGAGGGAAATTTCACTGTTGCTATTCCTTCTTGCTCATTGATGGACCTCACTATTCCAACACTGCCCAAAACACCTTTGCCCATAACCTGCACAACAAACAAATGATTACAAAGAGATGATAACTCAGCAATGAAATAGTTTCTGCAATTGAGTCAAACAAACCTGAACCTCTGAACCAATCTTGATCGTTTCCTTGAAGCCTCCGAGGGCACAGAGAGCTGCAACTGCCTGTCTGCCGATGGCCTGAAGCTTTGCAAGTTTTTTGACGCTACTGCTTCCCGTCTCCAAGATTGTTTCAGCATATTTGCCCAACTGGGGGATAAACATCAGGGCACGAGACAGAACCTTCCAATAAAATAAAAAAAAAACACAATGTTTAATATAGATTTGTCAAACGGAGACACGTCTCCTTTACAGAAAAAGTTGATATACCTTTTCAGCAGTGCTCGTCCAAATCTGAGCAGTGTTGGACTCAGGAGCGGTGAGCAAGCTGTGCAGCAAAGCGATGACCTCAGCAGCCATACTGTTGGCAACATGGCCGCTGATAAATGGTCTGACTGGATCCGACCTATTCAAGGTAAAGCGGTATAAATGCATGATTACATTGGATAAGGAGCCAAAATACACCATTGCAAAAAAACAACATCTGGAGTGTGAATGAGTAAATAGTTCTGGCAACATGATCATGGTTGACTTGTTATCACAATCCGACTGATTGATTGAAGGACACCAGCGCCCCCACACCATTACATAATTACACTAATACATATATTTAAAAATTAGATTTACCTCCAATACAGTTAACTAGCTTTAGTTAAAGGTGGCTATTGTAATACATCAACTGAAAAGAAAATTGCCTACAAGTAAATTAAGTTTTTTGCTTTAAATAGTTTACGACCAAACATTTTAACATAACATAATAAACGGATCCATATTGACCTGGCTAGCTCAGCGTTCCTGTCCCTGCACACTGCGCTTTGTGCGGTCTTCTTCTTGTCTCCAGTGGTGACCCCTCCAGCAGACTCCTGGGTTACAGTCTCCACTGGTGGACCAACGCTAACAATCAGTCCAGACTGAGCCCATTTGTTGGCCTTTCTAAGGGCTGCAGCAGCTTCTTCCGTCACCACTTCACAACAACCATTCTGGAGAAGGTTTTAGAGAGTTAGCTTCTCTAGCCTGATATCAGTAGAAGTCTTTAGTCCTTGAGAATACTTACTTTTGTCATATCCCGGTCCATCTTGACAACCTTTTCCATGTTTGCTCCAGTGCCAAGCCGGAATGGTCTTCCCTCTGAGCTGCTGTATTTTTAAAAGAAAATGTTTAATTTCCTTTAAAGAACATAAGAACATTTGGAATCAATTTTCATCTGGGTTAAATTCAAATGACGCATCTGCCCACTCATGGCCTCTTATGGAAACTAACATCACACTTTCTCATTTCAATACTTCTCCCTTTTCTATCTTACTCTCAAATACTATTCCTCAGCTCAGAGTTCTAAAAAATGATTTAATCTTATTCAATTCCTTTAAAATATTAAAACAAATTAAAAATGTCCTAAACTTGTCAGAACACTCTGTTTATACACCTATTTGCCATAACACTTCTTTTAAACCAGGACAGATGGATCCAGTGTTCAGTGAGTGGTCTGAGCGAGGTTTATGTTCCTTCAAAGATTTGTATTTTAGCGGTAGATTTGCTTCTTTTGCTCAATTGCAGTCAAAGTTCAATTTGCCGAACTCTCACTGATTCAGATATCTTCAAATCCGGAACTTTGTCAGCAAATCATTTCAGTCTTTCGAGCGTTTACCAAAAGAACATACTTTTCATCATACAATGAGGAAATCCTCCACCTCAAACCATTTAATTTCAATACTTGTGTCTCTATTTTACAAGGCGGTCCCTTCGTCGCACATTAAAGAGTCGTGGGAAAAAGATTTGGGCGAGAAAATATCAGACGATGTGTGGACGAGGGGATTTAGCCTGATTAAACTCTGTTCGATAAATGCAAGGCTTCAATTAATTCAATTTAAGGTCGCTCATAGACTCCACTATTCCAAAACAAGGCTAAACAGAATCTTCCCTGCCATTCCATCCTCATGTGATCGCTGTTCAACGTCAGAGGGTTCACTCGGACATATGTTCTGGTCTTGCTGCAGGTTAAGAACTTATTGGTTGAAGTTTTTCAATTTTTTCTCTAAAGCATACAAGGTGAATGTGATCCAGACCGGTGCTTTGGTTGTTTTGGGATGTTCTGAATCAACCTCTAATCTATCCAGCACTCAGCAACAAGCTCTAGCTTTCTCTCTGGTTGTTGCAAAGAGAGTGATCCTGAGTGAATGGAAATCACCATCTCCACCTTCCTTCAAAAAATGGCTCAATGATATGGTTTCTCTCCTGTATCTGGAACAAATTAGATACACAATGTCTAATTTACACTTGAAATTTGTCAAGATCTGGGGACCATTTCTGGACGCTATCAGGAAATGACAATGAAGCATATGCCACCTATTGTTGCTGTTCCTCGAGAGGGAGTTTTGTGAACTCTCTGACCTCCTTGTAAATACCTTTTTTTTTTCTGCAGCATTGAAAATGTTAACTTATTTTTTTTTTCTTTTGTGGTCTGGCACTTGGTTTTTCTTGTTTTGATGTTTCTTATTGCCCTGTTGGTTTTATTTTTTCTGTCTTTTACATATATAATATAATTTACTATATATATATATATATATATATTTTGTTTGTTTGTTACTGTGTACTGTCTTTTTTGTCTGAAATGAAAATAAAATTTGTAAAAAAAAAAGAACATAAGAACAATCCCAAAATAACCAAAATGTATCAAACAGGAAGTACGAGTCTAATGAAGTCATGATATCAACAAGAACATTCATCTACTTTTTGGAGACAACCATCTGGAGGGCCACATAGAATGACTTGGCGGGACAAGTTTGATGTGCTTTAAATTAACAACTTAGATAAGTTTTTTTCTGCCTTTTTATGTCTTTCATATTACCTGAGCTACTTTTGAAATGAACTGTTAAATGATTTACTTATTGGGATCCTCTGTGTTATACAATTGTTTAAGTCAAAATGACGTATAAATGAAAAAAGTTCAGGATTCAATTTGTTGTCATTGTTCAGAGGTACCCGTTTATTGTAACAGGTATAAAATTGACTAGACGTTGAATGAAAAAGTTAATGAAGTAAAACAAGTTAAATGTATCCAGAAACCTGTTCTCTCAGTTAAAAACTTTATTCATCAAATTTTTATGGAAGAAAAAACGCCCTAGACTGCGCCTATCGTTATTGTTCTTGCCCTATGATAGAGGAGGCCTTCAATGTCCCAACCCACAATGGTACTATTGGGCAGCATGGAGGAAAGTTCATTAAAACTACCCTTCCCCATGTTCTTATATTCAGCCAATTCGAGAAGATTAAAAACGTATACAAATAATCCTATAGTAAGAAACATTATTAACGTATGGGTCCAAGTTAAAAAATATTTCAAAGAAGACGACTCACTTTCAATCTTCAGTCCAATATGGGGAAATTAACAATTTCCCCCGGGAAAAAGTGAGGGAGGTTTTGGCATTTGGGCTGAAAGGGGTCTACACACAGTGGGGGATCTTTATAGCCCAGATGACAAACAACTTCTTTCCTTCAATGACATTGTTCATAAATACAAAATAGCTCATAGCCACTTCTTTAAATTTTTACAAATAAGAGACTTTATAAGATCTCAACAAAAACAATCATTATCTATCCCCAAACTAACTATTATAGAAGAAATGATGTTAAAGGATGCCCAAGGAAGAGGGTTGATATCAAAAATATATGGTGAACTGGTTGCTCAGTCACCAGAATCTTCAACAAGCAGACTAAATTCTTGGAGGGAAGACCTACAGGTCATCATCTCGGATGTGGAATGGGAACGGGCCTGCACAAAAGCTCAGTCACAAACGGTTAACACACGCCTTAAATTATTGCAATATAACTGGCTAAAGCGTACTTATTTGACACCAGTCACACTTAATAAATTCAACAGCACTGTTCCAGATGTTTGTGTCAAGTGTGGAACTGAGAAAGGCACACTCTTCCACTGTTTGTGGCAATGCTCCAAAATATAAACATTTTGGAAGGAAGTACAACTAAGTCTCGAAGGAATGTTGGGAATTAAATTAAATCTGGAACCTAAACTTTTCCTATTAAGTTTGTACCCTGTTGGTTGTCCAATCCTAAAGAAACACAGAATATTCATTGATATTGCTCTATTGTTGGCCAAAAGAGTGATTGCAGTAGCATGGAAGGAGGTGGACAAGCCAAATATTGGAAGATGGTTGTTAGAATTAACATCAACTCTGCCACTGGAAAAAAATCACATACACCATCAAGGGTAAACAGCAATGTTTTGAAGATGTGTGGGGCCCCTTCTGTAATTTCCTTATTAATAAGGACATTTCTCAAATGATGGAAGTACCTGAGCAAGAGGTATCATGACCTGGGATAATTCGAATGGACAGCATTAATTTTCCTTTTTATGTTAATTGGGACAAAAATGATGGATACATCATATTCTGGGGCTTGAATCTATTCATGTAAATTTTATTTCACCCTCATTTTATTTTATTTTTGATATATGTTTTTTTTGTGATTTTGTTTTGTATTTTACTTTTTCGTTTGTGACTTTATTGTGAAACTGTATGTGTCTGTATATTGTTGTTTGAAAAGAATAAAAGAAATTGATGGAAAAAAAAATGTATCCAGTGAACTAATACAACATTGCTCTCTTATGTTAACAGGGGGGATGTTTGTGTGACAGAATTCTTACCTTAGTAAAGGTTGAAGGACCTCATGGGAAGACTGGTCTTCTCTCTTGTGGATAAAGATGGACAGCTTTCCATCAACTGCCTCCCCCTCCTCCCCAACCTCATCACTTTTTAAGGCTCCCTTGGAACTGGCCCGGGAAAGACTGGTGTCTGGCTCAGAGGAACTGGGGGAAAGCAAAGTCTGGCAACCTATTAAAAAAATAATGAAAATGATGATTTAATCTCCCATTATAATAGTTTAATCAATTCTTAAAACAAACCTGGAACTACATAGTCGGCCAACTTGGCGAGCAACAAGGCAGCGATGCGTGAAGCAGGGTCGTTAGAATCTTGCTGGTCAGAATCCAGCGTGTTAATAGAGTAGCTCCATGAGGGCAGCGCCACATTCCCACAGTCTTCCACGCTCATTAGTGGCAGGGCAGCCCGGCAAAGCTGCAGGATGATCAGGACCAGCTTTGGTGAGGGTCTCTGGTCAAGCAACAGGGACAAGAGCTTGGAAACACATGCTGGCTGGCTCAGGATCGCTTTTCCGATGTGACTCCTGGAATAAAGGTAGTTATTAAACACAAATATAGATACAAACTTGTTTTAAAAGCTATACATTGAAAGAACAAGACTACCTTGAAAGGTCATTCAGAAGACTAAGCACATCTTGTAAGGCGTCGTTTCCGGCAGCCTGATTCCCACAACACTCGGTTGCTCTGGCCAGATGATTGGTCAGCAAACTGGACACTTGTCGTGCTAAACCAGAGTGAACTGCATCTGTAGATCCACCTTCAGAACAATGATGATAATAAAATAAATAAAAGCCAACAGCAAACCAATATAGTTCAGTATGAGCTATAGCTGACCTTCCACCTTCTCCCACTCGATACATCGGTTGGCCAGCACCTGAAATGCTGCCCAGGCCATCGTCGCCACCTTCTGCTTTTTCGTCTGCTTCTCATTTGAGATGCATTCTCTCTGACCACTCAAGCTACACAAACTGTCCATGAGTTGGACCAGTCCGCTTCGCACAAGGCACTGCTCTTCACTCCTAAAAAGAAAAAACAGTTGGAATAAACTGACCAAAAAAAAAATCCGGTTTTAACTTAAATTAGATGTCCAACCTGGTATAGGGGATTGTGCACAACAGTCCAATACTGTTAGCACAAGCAATCGGGTAGCGCGCACAGAGGGACACCACAGATGTCATCGTTTCACCGAAGGCCTCTTGGACCTGCTCAACCATTCCACCACAGGTCAGTTCTTCAATCCTGAAAGACATGGGAAACGTGGAAAAATACACTTTAATACACTCAAAAAAAAAGACACCGAGATGTCAGCCGCACAATCTAAATCATATAAGGGCATTTAGTGGCATGGGGTCCACATCAAAGTTTATGTTTTAAGTCTCGAAAAAAAATCCCCTATATCTGTCTCTAGTCAGTGTGGAGTTCATTTAGAGGTTTTGCTCACCTTGGGCCTCCTTGCAATACCATAGTCACTGGTCCCACCAGGTGTGTGACTCCGCCCACTCTGACAGCAGCAGTGAGCAACTCCCTCATGTGAACAAGGGCCTGCTTTCTTGTGCTGCCACGTCTCCATCTTGTCTGTGCAGCAGAAAGAAAACTGCTGCTGGAAACCTAAAGAATAATGCAAGAAAACAAAGTGAATAGCCAGTTTTACGGTGTGTAATTCTTTCTCAATTGTATCAAGAACTGCCAGCTTACTGCCTGATCCGGTGTGGTGCCGATAAAGGCAAAGAGTTGTCCAAGAAGCACGCTGTAGGTCGGCTTGTCACGGCTGTCCTCGACAGCTAAAGACTGCAGGAGTGAAAAAGAGCTGCTGCGATGACTAGTAGGATGATGTCGCCTCCTGTTAAGGGGAGAAAAATTATTGTATCTGCTTCCAAAAATAGCTTTTTAATAGAAAATTACCTTTGAGGGGCATGTGTAAACTCCAAGTCTTGGTTGGCGATCATTTCCAGGTCAGACGGTGCTGACATGCTGCGAAGGAAAGCTGGCTGCTTCACCGACGGAGTTGTAGTTTTGGAGTCTGATACAGACTTGGAGGCTGAAAAAAGAATATACAACTGCTTGTAAAAAACACACTTAAATCAATAACAAGTTGAGTGAATCAGTACCTGGTCCTGGTGTTCCTGCAGGTGTAGCGGTTAGACTTCTGCAGTGTGGAGCGATGGTCACATGAAGCAGCAGCTCAGTGCGGTTCATCAAACTCTTCACCAGTGCCTTGGTTTTAGCCAGTGGTGTTGAGCTTCTGTGTTGCAATGTGTTGACTTCGTGAAAGAACCTTTCCCTGTTCAGGACATTTCAAGTTGAAATCACATCCAGATAATTCAAGAAAGCAGACGTGACTCACTTACCTCAGACCGAGGACTACATTTTCTAAATCATTGAAGTCGAGAGGAACTTCTTTTAAGGAACAAAGCAACTCTAGCTCCTTGATTTTGTTCTGGTGGAAAATGGAATATAAAATACAATTTATTGTCCCATTTGTAAAATAAATTATAAATATAAGTTTGCCGTGGGAAAGGTTTGAATGTGCTGTGAATTACCTCAAAAAAATGGTAGTCATGGAAGAAAGGGGTGTTGTTCTCCAGCTTGCCTTGCTGCGCCTCCTCCACTTCATTCTGCCATTTCTGCTCCAGCTCTGCTACACTCTACACAGACGAGAAGAACATTTAAAACAGGATAGAAAGTTAATGTTTTTCATTTACCTGGCGAACCCCAAAGGTAGCGATCAAGCAATATAAAAAGGTTCATGCCTACATAATTGTCTCGTAGACACATGGGTCCCTTTGTTCCAACTGACAGTCACATAAATACAACTAGAAAAAATCTAAGTGTCAGTTGAGGAGGAGTTTACCTGTAGTTGGCGCTGCATCGCGTTGATCTTTTTGAAAGTCTCTGCCATGATCTTACTGACGAGATCGTACTCTTCTGCATGATCCTCTCGATATTGGTAATTGACAAGCGACTGCAGAGCGTCCACAAGGCTTAGATGTTTGATGACGCACGACACTATGACTTCCTCCATGACATCCGGCCTTATCATCTCCCTGCATTGACAAGAACAATCACATTATCTTGGATGGCAGGAAGAATATCACTTAATTAGTTACAGACCTAAAGATGCGAGTTTTGTTTATCACTCATGGACATTTTTGAAATCCATTGAATTTGCCCCTTTTATATGAATATTTTATCAATATTATACAGTTGTTAGAAAATATGTTGCAAAATAACAAAAACATTTTTTTCTACAGTCGATTTTAATGTTGTCATAGAATTCTTGGTCTTAATTATCTTAACTAAAATTAAGTTGAGAGACAACTCAGGATATATAGTTGCTGTCTTACTTTATGCTCGGACGAAACTGGGGTCGAGCTCTGCCCGACACCTCTCGTAGTCTTCCCATGATCCCAGGTGGAAGACGAATCCGAGGCAAGTCGAAGTAGGTTCCTGGCATGAAGCCCGGCGGTGGGATTAGTACATCTGAGGGGTATGTGAACTCGCGGTCCTCGTCAATGGTTAGGGGAAGTGGTGATGGGCTGGGCGTGAGAGCAGGTGAGATGGCGCCGTTGGCTTCGACCTGCCACTGACACCTGATGAAGACATAAAACCATTCGTTTTATCCACATCCTACCATTAATGACAAATTTAAAATATGAAAAGGATCATTCACTTCACCTTTGCAGAAGCTTTGAGCAGAGTAGATCATGACAGGCTTCTTCTTCTCTGGCCACCTCCGGCCCGTTATAAAGAATACGCAGCATGGAGCAAGCAAGCACGGACAGACCCAGTGCAAGGTCGGCCAGAAAGGGAAGCCCGCCTGAAACATCCTCAGAGGACTCCTGAAACAAAAACATTTCAGTATATACTTCATCAACAACATTTGAAGAAGTTAGAGTGTCAAACCTGAGCTCTGACTGTGCAGGAGAAACCCCACATGGCTTTGTCAGGCGTGTTGTGCTCTCGTCCGCTTCTCATTTCAAAAGAGAAAGTCACTGTGTCCCCTTCAACCTAAAGAACCAATTACACAATTGATTTCAAGTTTGCAAATTCTTGATGAAGATTTTACTCAACTTTACCTTGACAAGATCTTTGGGCCACCCTGTCCCCAAAACACTGCGGCTGCCATAGCCTAGTGTGTTGCCTCCATACTCAGTTACTTTTCGACTGTTGGTGTTGGGGCCAGCATAGATGACCAGCTGAAGCATCAAGACGATTAGATAAACCCATTTTTGACGTCCCCTTTTTTAAATTTCTTACCTTGTCATAGTCATATTGGGACGAGCAGCGAGAATCAAACCGCAGATACAGACATCTGGCTCCAGGAATGTGCACTGTCTCCTTAAACTTATAATTGTCTCTGACAGGATGTACCGTCTCTACAGTTTTCCCAGCAGCCCATGGGGCAGGGATCTTTAGTCCTGTCAGGAATCCTGGCTCCTCTCGTTCATCCAAGATCCTAGTGCAGCAGAAATGATTCCCCACTTAATTCTAGATACTGTGTACATTACATTTTCTTCTTTTTTACTTGTCATCTGAAGTGCACGACTTTCCCCCTTGACTCAAAGATCCGCTGCTCATATGTTCTTCAGTGAAAAGTGGAGACTGAGTCTTGAGTAGAAGGGCAGTCTGGAAAACCAGCAATGGAAATGTCATGAGTTCAGCTCTTCCATGATAAAACAGAAAGAAAAAAAACAACCCACCTGACTAGTGTAAAGGACCAACTGGACCAGCTGAGGCATGAGAGCATCAGCAAGAGTCAGGGTCTGAAGATTTGGGTGCATCAGTGAGGTGAGCAACACTGGCAACAAGTGACCCAGCATAGTGGCTTTGGTTATTTGCTCCAGGCCTTTCAACCTGGAAATTACAAAAAAGCAAAAAGTCAAACCTGAGCATGTGTTAAGAAGGCATGTAAAATATGGAGTACCATAATAAGGTAGGTCATTAAGAATGATTACTTTCGCTCCAGTCAATTACACATGTGGGGATGAGGTGGATATTAAACTCCGCCAACATTGTAAAAGCAATTACCAATCATTTTGACGGAGGGGCAGGAGCCCTTCTTTTTTTTGGTACATATAAAAAAAATGTTTTTTATTAACAAGATGAATAAACAGCTAAACCTGAACATGAATATTAAATATAAGATGAAACCAAGGCCATTCTATATTAGCGACCAAAAATCTAACTCCAAATTAGTGTTCAGCAGGTCTTGAACTATAATTGAGCAAAGGTTTTATGCATTTTTGCTGTGGAAATATTGACATATTACCCTGTAAGTACAGTGCATTTGTGTGGCAATGAATATAGTACAATATAGTTTTATTTATACAAGGACTTCAAACTGGGAAATTTTAAAATATATTGTATTTAACAAATTCCGACAGGAGGAAAACAAGGAGAAAATGCATTAACAAGGAAAAGACCAATTGGTAAAGGAATACACTTTTGGGAAAATGCGAAAAATTAATTGTATATACATAATTACTTATTTATATGGCCATGGGGAAATAGAAACACACAGACGTGTATGTAACCGAATGTATTAATATCCATTTAAAAGCTTCTTTTTTTTCCATTTCTCCTGCCTATGTCCTCATTTCCGATCCCTTTTTAACCAATAAATTATGGCACCCTGGGACTTAAAAACGAAGATTAGCCAATTAAAAACCTTGAAATCTTGAAATACATTTTATTATGTATTGCACAACAATATAATTGAAGTTTAGTCTATTATTTTAAGTCTGACAAGATAATGTTTAGAGTTAGACATTTTTTTATTGTCTTGATTTTGTAAAGATGTTCTTGAGCAAGAGCTGCTGCTGAAGATATATTGTCCCACTGAGGTCATTAGAGAGATATGTCAAATGCTGAAAAAAGTATTGAATTCTGAGATTTGAAAAAAATGTAGAGCAATAATATTGTCTAAAATAAGCAAAGCTCTGCATCCTCTACTTGTTTAATTCAATTCATTGTCTAATAAAAGACCAATTTGTAATTACAGAGTGCAACACCCACACAACACTGTAGCAGAGAAGACACACTGTATTGTGCCTCCTCAAGCCTAAAGGAAACTGAAAAGTGTCTGGGCTCACCTGTTCTCTCTGTCTGAGATGTCACTGTTAATGAGAGCTGTTGTCACTTGCTGCAGTGTCTCCAGCACCTCGTCACATCCCACCAGAATCTTGGTTGCAAGAGACAGGATGCTAGTTTGCAGCTCCTAAGAACCACACAAGGAATACGCCCACAATTCCGTAACACGGTTTCCAAGAGGGAGAAATGGAGTGAAATTTAAAATATATACATTTGTTGTATATTTCTTTATAAACAACATGACATCCATTTACAAAGGCTGTAAACAGATACTTTCATAAGGATGGAAAACAATGCTAGGAAGACAGTAACTACTTTCAAAGACAGATATTTTCACCAACAGACAAGCACAAGGAAGGGGTAACGAAATGGGATGTTTACCTGTACCTTCATTGTTTCCCCTTGGAGGGAGCTGTCACTATCATCGCCGTCATCTGGACGAACTAGAATGGTGTTACTGAGCAGGTGGTTCTGAACAGCCATGAGGTAACGCAGGCAAGGAGATACCACCTGTAAATAAAATTTAAAACCAGATAAGAAAAGGATGCTTGAGTCAGTGAGTTCTGAGCTGGCTCATCTGCATACTGGCACTGTTGACAGCAGTTTCTGGAAGTCGTCCCGCGCTACAGTCTGACATTTGGTAATGAGGAGGCAGGACTCCCTGACGACTGTCTTTAGTATACAGTGCAGCAGCTCATCATTTAACCTGAAAGCAAGAACACACATTTGGTCTTTTTTAAAATCACGTATAAAAACGAGGGTTACACAAGCTTCTAAACCATGTGCCGGACCTGTAATGGTCGTCCTCTTCACTTCCAAATCTATTCTTCTGAAGTTGATCAGCCAGGTTGGTGAGGATGACGTCACGCAACTGGGAAAGACCAGTATTCCTCTCACCTGAGAACCGCAAGTGTCAGTATAGAACTTTAAAACAGCAGAAACACAATTCAGATCAATAGAAGTCACCTTCAGTTAGAACCAGTTTCAGAAGTTTGTTGAGTTCAGCTTCTCCCTGATATAATGTGTTGAGACCAGAGCTGCAGAGGAGAAAAAGAGCTCAACCATCTTTGCAATAAATGTATTATTTCATTTAAAAACAGTTTTGTTTTAATTTAATTAAGAAATGCAGAGATAGATGGAAAGAAGGAAAACAGCAATATAAAAATTCCACTTCAACCGAGTTCATCTGATGTAAGCATGACCAAAGTCCATCTCATAGGCCATTTTATCGCTTCATTAGATTTCATGTGTCTCTCACTCTCTGTCATCAAATCTTTTATTCATAGCTCACAGCCACAATAACCAAAATAAAGCCAGATTTCCAAAATTTGCATTTTTAAACAGTCAATTATTATCATTTTTATCAGTGAAGTGAAAATGTAGATAAATTAGCATCACAATTATTGTCTGCCACATTGAAGAGTTTGCCAATTTATTGTTGGTCAGTGCTTGTTTAAATCATGGTGTGGAATATTAAATAAGATAAGGATATGAACTCTTCATAAAATGACGTTATTAGATAACATTTAGAGCAGCAAAGGTCAAACTCACCTGATAGCGAGGCACACCTCTCTCTGAATCTCTGCTCCAATCTGATCTACTGGAGCCATTAGAAGCTGCCATAACAAGAGACCTGACCTGCGCACACTCTCCCGGTTTTGCTCAGACTGAGGATTAAAAAACCTAAACACGACCTGCCGGACAATAAACATTAATGACATTGAATTCTGGAAGTCATTTCTGCCTACACACTGACCTGGAACACGACTAAAATACAGCGTATGATGCAGGTGTCTCCATTGACCATGGCCTTCTCCATGATGTCACAGATGTTGCTGAAGTGGCGCGCCTCGATTGGATGTTGTTTGCCCAGAAGAGCACCCAGAGGCAGAGTATTGCTGCTGGCAGCCAGCAGGTTGAGCTGGTGGATACACATTGCTCCCACGTGGTGAAGCAGCTGGTTGATCACCTCGCTAGTGGCCACGGCTTGCTCTGCAACATTGAAAAAGGACAGACCGGGAGTATAGCACAGCGGTTCAAGGAGAAGCTTTCTCTACCTTTGGGTTCCTTGATGATGTGGCTCATTCCAAGCCGATGGCACACGTGATGAAAGGCTTGATTCCCGGGGTTGCACCACTGATCGATGTAGTCACTGGAGCACGTCCAGATCAGGTTGTTCAGTGCATCATAACATGACCCTAAAAGGAAAAAAATAAATGAATAGGGAGAAGTAAGGTTAATAATCATTTGTTTAAAGAAAAATGTACTTACCTAACCCTGCCACCTGTGCCCCTCTGCCCAAGGAACTTCCAGGAGCATCGATGAGGTCTGCACGGCTGCTAAATTGTCCATCAGCGAGGTTGAAGACCAGACTGGAGGCCAATACTGGAAATTATATTAACATACTTTAACATTCAGCCTCATATTAACATTAACACAACGTTTTTATCCTACAATAGTCACATACTGAAAGTAACACTAATTAACACATTAACATTTAACCCTCTGATGTTAACCAGTACTTAACAAAAACCTAAACTATTTATCCACATTAAATAATAAATTAGTTACAAATTTCCCAAATGTGGGAAGAATAAGGGTATTTTAAGAGTTCAAGTAATCAAATATAATATTAAGGTAAGCTGTGAAAAATCTCTCACTTTTATCAAATATATTCCATGCATTTATATTTAACCTCCTAATTAATTGATCAAAAGACAAGTTCTGGAAACATTGTTTTATACATGCTACAGCATTACACTTTGTATAATGATTATTTTAGTAGGTCATGTTTTCCCATATACATTTTTTACAATAATTATTTAAAAAAATAAAGAACATATGATTCTCATAATAATAACATTCATAAATGACCTTAAAGAAAAAGTTTATATGTGGCTTTACTGAAGATACATCTTGGAGGATTTATATTATGTAATATGGTAACATGACAAACTAGTATTCACACATATGAAAGGGACAGCGGTTCTCACTTTTGAGAGAGGACAAGCTGCTACTGCCTCCGAACAGCGAGCGCGTGGCAGAGCTCCCCGACACTCCAGGAGGTGACACCAGCATCACCAGGTAAGTGCCACACACATACATTGGGGTCTTTCTCAGAGTCTTCAGTGGGAGGCCACAGCTTGTGTTAACGGCCGCTACAGAAGATAAAACAAGTTGTGTGTTTATATAAGCACTTGTTGAGAATGAATGCCTGAATACAAGAATAAAAGATTACCCGTTTGTTCCTCTTTCACAGTGTTTGTGATGGCAGATCCTGTGAGAGCAGCCAGTGTGGCAGAATGGGAGGCCCGGAAGCGAGACATTCGACTCAAGAGAAGCTCATTCAAGCACTTGGAAGACTCGCCTTCCTTACGAGTAAGAATAACTCGGTCCTGCAAGATGTCTGCCACGCACAACCCTGTCTGTGTCTGTAATACGAACAGAAGTCACTCAATGTCAAAGAAACTACTTAACAAGTATACGGCACTCACCAATATGTGAAAGACATCCATGAAGACCGAGTGTCCCTTCTGCGTTTTTTCATTGAGACTAGCTGGAGACCAGACCCAGTACAAGTACTTTCCATCTGAGCAAAGGTGCAGTGTAGTCATGCTGCTGCCCACCGGAAAATGATGGACTGGCATTGGAACAATCTGGCAGACCTGGAAATGAGGGATTAACTTTTTACTTCCAACAAGCTTATATGTTTCAGATAAATCAAATATTACTTAATTAATACTTGAATACTGCCAAGTACAGCTCATTACTTCCATAAATAAACCCACATCTATTGAATATAATGACACTTGTTTTAGAAGATATTTTACGACTGGATACAAGATTTCTTACCACAACTTGGACTGGAATTATTTTACCTGTGCTAAAGAACATCGGTTTAATAAATTACCATTTTTAAAATTCAATTTCTGCAAAGAAAAACTAGAAATTGCTTTGTCATTTTGCCGAATATGAAGTTCAGACATTGTTACATGTAAATGTTATATAAAATATTCAACAAAAGAAAATCTAATATTATATGTACCGCAACAACAGCAACTATGAATGTACACCTAAACCTGCCTTTGAAGAAGATTTATGTAAACGTAAATGTCCCCTGGCCCATATAATTGGTGAAGGTATGTAAATAAAATGATAAAAAACAACTCTAACCCAAGATGGATTGGTTTAAGACAAAAAATAAATCTAATATTGTCATTGTCATTGTGCAACCTCAGTGTGTTTATTACATTTTTGAAGAATCTTGTTGTGAAAACAACCCTTAACAAAAAACAAACAATTAATTCATGTAATTCATTAGTTTGAAAAAATATATATATATTTTGTTTCATTCTTATGAAAGAACTTTTCTTAGTTGATTCATTTCTAGTAAAAAGTATTTTTAAGGAAAAGTTAAAAATATTTGCTCATTTTCGTGTATAATGTCCTTCGGCAGCACAAGTATTGAAAGACACAACATGTTTCAAAGAGGAATTAAAGTTGAATGGCTACCTGAAGGGTGAAGGGGTCAATGACCTGGCACAGCTGATGAGGTTTGGCATCAAATGAAGAAGGACGATGGAGCAGACGACCACCACTGAAGACCACCCAGCCAGGCTCCAATTCTTCATTTCTACAGTAAACAAACCCCCTGCATGGACAGAACCGTGCAGAATATTAATTTCATCCTGTGAGGCTTTTTTTCTGTTATTAGTCACAGGCCTGGAACTGGCACAATTATCTGGAGCATTTCAATTCTACAAACGGAAGGAAGTTAAATTGCAGAGCCATTAGACATTACACAATGCTACGCCAAACATTTGCAAATAAAAGATCCTGGAAACAAGCGGCACCAAACCATTTCCTTAATATGATTAGAGATATTTTTAGTATTCCAGCTCTGCTCATTGACTATTTTTGCCATCTTCAGATAAAGAACAAGTCGTTGGGAGCTCAAATTACCTCAGTGTCCCGTGCAAGCCAGAACCCAGTTTGCTGAGTCCTCTCCCAGATGAGTTAGTTGTGTACAGATAGAGTCCGTCTGTGGCTAGACAGCGTCCAAGGTCAGTGTCTGGAAGCAAGGCATGAAAAAGATAGAAAAAAAATGAAGGATGAGGTTGTACGAATTAGGTGAGACAACATTTAAAAAAATTGAGATTTGAGACACAGATGTGAATCAACAAACCATTGTAAATTAAGGAAAATCTCCATGTCCTTTTTCAGGCTCTGTCACTCTGTCAGGTCAGCTAATCAATAGCTGAGTCATCACTCCCTGCCTTTTACCTTAAATAACTCGCAGCAAGAACTTCTAATCTTCTCTTGCATGCACATATTCAAACCAAGGAATACGAATCACATGTTATTTGAAATTCATCAAAAAGGGTTGAGTATGTAGTAAGAAGACCGTATGTTTGAGCCATGACATGAAAAGAAAATCCAGTCTAAATCCATTCATCATTCATTAGTCCTGTATTTATAAAAAACAAGTTCTCCATGTAAATAAGTATCCCAACACATTATGAAAGACTGACCTTTGCTCTCTGCTCCTCCAGTGGAATTATCAGGAGTGGGCAGCATGTCCTCAAAACCCCAGGAAACGCTGTGTTTTCCACCTAAGAGACAAGAGGAAGAGCCTGGGCCTCCTTCTAGGAGAAGAAGCCTGGAAAGAAGATATGATGTTGTCAAGCATAAAAATAAAAACCCTGAAAGCTATGACTCATCGATGATAACACCAAGTTTGTGTCTTTCACAACAAACTTAAAACATCTCAGACCGAAACGCTTGAACTGCTAATAACATTTTTTTTTTTAAATAATTGTACTGATACCCGAGGCTGAGATTTATTTTGCTCTGGGTTTAAACGCTTTATATATGATACAGATTAAACAAGTCACTTTGGAAAAGAAAGGAATAGCATTCCCATCAAAATGACATGCAACAGCGAAGGCAAGTACACTTGTGACCTCACCTGTACAGGACATCTGACACAGGCAGCTGTCCCAGGTCGGACTGTTTCTGCAGCAGATGGACAGTGTGGATGAAGGTTTTTAGAGAGCCTCTGTAAAAAGAAAAAAAAGGTGGCGTTAAATTGATGATGCTCATTAAAAGAAAAAGAAAATCATTGTGAAGTAAAATTACATATATAAATAATGCATTTACATGCATATTTAATACTAATTTAACGTAATGATTAAGGCCAAATGTTTACTTCTGTAAGATTGGCAAATCATTATCCCATCCCTAAAGTAAGAATTTTAACATTCAATTATAATATAATATTAACAATACATCCTAAAAAATCCAGTACAATACGGTTGTAATAAATGTCGAAAGCAAATGATTTGTTAGGTGGCTGAACAAGAACTCAGCCAAGTCAGGATTGGTCGTCATTGGCAGAAGAAAATGAAAGGTCATTCTACAGTTTAGGTTATGTACAATACGTTAAAGGAGTACTACATCAAAACAATGAATAAACAATAAACAGGCGCGTTCGCCGATATCTATATTTCGATGTCGTTGCTGATCACTGACCTTGGATAATATATCAGGTGATTTAGAGTATTTGAATAAAGTTATTAAGCATGATTGGGAGGGCAAAACAAAAACCAAAACCTTCTAAAAAAAGTGTATGTTTTACCTTGCACAAGCAAGTGCCACCAGGGCGGCAGCCGCATTCTCCCTTTGTCTGGGTGAATGTAGAATCTGCGTTGTCGCTCTCCCATCTGATGGAACCACATCCTGATCCTCCAGCCAGGAGCAGAGCAGCCCCTCTAGGCCATTTAGGCAATCGGCCGGCTCTTTGCTGAGGCTCAGCGGCTGACAGTCCCGGAGGCAAGCTAACAGAACTTCTGCTGTGACTCCGCAGAGCGCCGGGTCGCTGCGAGTCTGAGACTGCAAGAGCGGGAAGACGAGCAGCAAGCCGACGCGGGAAGTAAATGGAGCCTGCTCCGGTTGCTGGAGGAGACCTTGTCTTTTGAGCAAAGCCAAGGTCTCCTCGTCAGCTCCTCCGGTTCCCTCGCGATCCTGTTGGTCCTCCAGTGCCAGCTGCCGCTGTGCCCCCCAAAGGCCACGAAGCGCATTTAGTCGATATTCCAGTAGGCGGGCGTATGCATTGCTCTGATTCCCACATACAGCACGAAGACGCTCGGCCAACTCCACTGGGTTCTTTGTCTCGAATGTTAGGATCTGGAATAAACAACATACGGATGAAACTGGAGATTCTTTTCCACTTGGCTGGATCAACATTTAACACCATATTATGTAAAAGATAAGTATGAGATGCACACTAACATACTAACAGCGTGATTTGAATTAAAAACTATTCATTTATTGAAAATCAAGGTACGGTTAAAGCTAAGACAGAAGCAGACAACAACTTGAAAGGATGAACTGAAAGTGTAGGTGTTCACATAAACAGTTCTGGTTTTTTCAGTCTGTCACTGAAGAGGCTGCACAGTGACACTGAAGTCGCGTGACGGATGTAGGATGTTTTCTGAAAAAAGACTCCCAAGAGAGGATTGAGACACTTTTTTTATCAGTTTGTTCAACAGCCTCATGTCATGGTTTAAGCTTCTGCTTTAGAGGAAAACACCAAAGACATAAGTTGCTTTACAAGATTTCAACTGTGAAGCATTTTTGGGGGTTATGAAAAACGAAACAATGTGCTTTATGGGCACTTAGGAAGGACCGATATTGATTACACCGTGTTCCCCTTGTGGTACAGACGAGGAAAAGATCTATCATACCATTTAGCAAGCACCATTTGTATTGATTAAATTCCAGTTGCTCTGCTAACATTACAGCAACACTCCTTAACTGGACAGTGGGTCTTCTGCAAGTCACTGTGCTATTTATGTTATAATATATTTAAAATCTGAGGAAATGGAATAATAGTATGCATAAATGCCTGGAAATGTGTGCAGAAATTGTCAAAGAAGATGGACTTTTACTATCAAAAAGTAGGATTCTCATGCACATGATTATGAAAATTACATAGTGGTCGCTTCATCTTGAGACAGTGGCAGTAACGTCATCATTTTTTCTTCAGGAACATTTTCTGCCTTTTGCGATAAGCCATTAGGTAAGGCACGATCACTCTCACTATAATCCACAATTTATTTACTCTCGATAAATAATCACACAATAAGCCAAAACATGTCCTCATTTCATAAATACCTGAGGTATAGTTTCAAGAAACAGTTAAAAACTAAAATATATAGCCTGAGTGTAAGCTTTCATTGTGTTATAAATGAACAAGAAACAGTATTAAGGGTACTTTAAATAAGAATCCTTAATATCATTCAGCAACACTTTTCTGCCTTGTCTTGATTTATCATATTATGCTGCTTTTCAGACAACTTTGAGCATTACTTTTAAGTTAAAAAATACCTGACAAAAGTGATCCAGAATTATAAAACCACTTTAAATCATATTGTTTTACATAAGCATGGTTACTTAATAACTACGTAGAAATGTAGGAGGTTGGATGCTGAAGTCTAAGGGCAATTTTCTAAGCATTTGTATGTATGAAAACAGATTTATAGTTTATGTTGGTGTATACTTCAAATAGAAATTATTTGAAACTTTGCGATGGATGTTAATTGAAATACACCACAAAGAGACAAGATTAATAATCTTCAACAAATCTTAAAAACACAATTTATATCAAAGTCAACTTTAACAAGTGTGCTTTAGGATTCAGATGAAATCTTAGTTTAGTCATCAAAGTATGTGCCACTGTGGAGCGTTGTTTTTGCTGTATTGACTCTTGGTCCATAAAATCATTAAACTTTAACAAAAAATAACATGCTAGCGGTCACAGTAGAATTGACACATTTGGAGAGCAAAGGCTTTCCATATGATCATGGAAAAAATGTAAACAGACGCCAGTAGGTCAATCAACAATGTTGATCTGGTGGACAATTTTCCAGTTGGTTGATAACAACAGCTGAAAAAACACACCAAAACTAAACATAATCGTTTAAAACAATGTCAAAAAGAGTTTGGATTACAATAACAATTGGCATTTTTATAGAATAAAACAATAATAATGCTTTGAAGTCCAAAAGTGAACTACAAGGAAATGGTTTGTATATACTATATATACTATATATGTATATACTTCCAGGCTGTTGCTCCTAAGCTTTGGAACGATCTTCCTCCCTTTTTGCGCTTGATGGAGTCTACTGACTCCTTTAAGAAACATCTTAAGACGTTCTTATTTGTTCAGGCTTTTCCTTAAATTTTCTGGAAGTCCTGTTGTATTATCAGTTTTATCTTGACCTTTTAAATATATACTTTATTGAATATTGTTTTGATTGTTTAAGCGCTCTGTGACCCTGGTCTGGAAAAGCGCTATACAAATTAAAATTACTTACTTACTTACAAGTTTTCTTAAAAACAAGTGGCTTATCAGTATTTATACAACTACGAATGTTGTAAACGACTGTTGTTGTTTAACATTGTACATTTTACACAGGACTACGGTTGTCAGAATGTGTTTATGGTCTAGAACAACAGACTGACGGTTCTGTGGGTCAATATCTGAAAGAACAGAGTGACGGTTCTGTGGGTCAATATCTCAGGAGTGTGTGGAAACTTGCAGACGTTAGCACTATCCTTATCTCCCTCGGAATGCTGCAGATGATGACAGTCAACAACACACTCTCTCAAACACCGAACATCACCCCGGCTGGTATCCACCCCATAAATAATCCAATCCCAACTTAATATTTCAACCCACCTCCTGCTCGGTGTCTCCTTGCTCCGACACTCCTATTTCACTGGGCAGCTCGGCCAGATCCGTCACCCGAATGAGTCCATCGTGGAGGAAAATGGTTTCCTCCTTCACCGAAAGCCACTGGGACGAGTCCACGGCCCCGGAGCCCATCGCTCTCTCCTCCGACAGTGATGCCAAAGGGGTCGCACATTAAAGATTCAGTGACAGGGATCGGGAGTAACGCCCCAGCTAGCTTTGCTAAGTCAGCTACAATAACAACTCCCGGGGCTGCTCCTTTATGACCGTATGAATGACACCGCGGGCTGGGTTGTCATCGGCGGCTCCGGGGGAGCAGACAGGCTAGCGTACAGCGACGGGTCCTCTTCGGCTGGAGCCCCCGTGACGCTGTCTGGCTCGGTTAGCTTCCAGCTAACGCACCGAGAGCGGCGTCGTTACCGAGCAAGGGTGGGCGTGACACGGAAACCGTTATTACCGGAGCTTTTTCCCGGTGATTCTCTACGGTGGAGGTGTTCCGCGCTCGTCTCGGGGCTCTTTACGGAGCGAGAAAGGGGAGGCAAGAAAAGCTCCGAGGACAAGCCCGGTGGCTGTGTGTCAGGAGCGGCTGGAGATAACGACAGCCCCAGCTGTCAGTGCGAAGCCATGTTTCCAAGGCCATTTAGCGGACCCAGCATGCACCGCGGCACATGAGAGAGCCTGTCAAAAATTAATGAGTTTATTTTGTTTTGTTGCGATGAGAACTAATAACTGACACAGACCAAATTGGGATGTTTGGCTAAAAGTCATAATTATGATAACCTATGCCATCAAATAAATATTTTCAGAATCAGGAACTTGTATTGCCAGTGACGTAAACACAATACAGTAAAAATAATGGAATGTATAAATTAATTTAAAAAAAGGTGAATAAAAATAAAATAATAGGCTTTAACGTTAAAGGAAATATAGGTAATTAATAATTAATACAAAATAAAAAATCATTAAATAAAAAATAAATACTTTTAAATAAATAATGTGATCCGTAGAACAGACCATATTGATCTCAGTCTCCTGCCGGACTGGAGGCAGTTGCAACAGGGTGTGTCCCTGGTGAGAGGGGTCAGCTACGAACATGCCTGCCTCGACGTCATGGTGACGTACAGTTCCTGTAGTGATGGAAGAGCCAATCACCTCAGCAGAACGGATGATACACTGCAGTCTGTATCTGTCCGCAGCTGTTGCAGCAGAGTACCACGCGGTGATGGAAGAGGTGATGATGGACTCCACAATGAATTATTTTAAAGTCGTAGTTATCGTCTATTTTTTATTTACTTATACTGTATATACCAGCATTATATAATCAGAATGTACATGGAATAAACGAAAGGTTACATTATTAATTAATTATATATTTTCTGTTGATGCTTAACCTGACAGATGCCAGACAGCATCATTTCCACTTTGTGATCATGGCATGAATACTTAATGTAAGTAAGTAAGTAAATCAATTTATAGAGGGCTTTTCCAGAATAGGGTCACAAAGCGCTTAAACAATCAAAACAATACTCAATAAAATATATACTTGAATGGTCAAGATAACACGAGAACAACACAGGAGTTCCAGAAAATCAAGGAAAAGTCTGCACAAATAAAAATGTCTTAGGATGTTTCTTGAAGGAGTCAGTAGATCCATCAAACACAAAGAGAGAGGAAGATCGTTCCAAAGCTTAGGAGCAACAGCCTGGAAGGATTTCTCTCCTCTGGTCCTGAACCGTGTGTGTGGAACCATCAGTAGATTCTGATCCAGACCTTAGAGCCCGAGCTGGGGTGTAAGGCTGGATCAGATCACTGATGTAAGGAGGAGCTTGACAATGAATAGCTCTGAAAGTAAGACATTTTAATGTTTACGTTTACATTTGTATTCATTATTCTTTAATTAGGCTATTGAATTCTGTTGAGAAAGAACCACAATAATAATTAAAAAGTGATACCCTTGAGAAATGAAAGATTTATTATATTGAGAATTTTTTCACATAGCATACTATTCTTATGTAAAGTCAATCAAATGTATATCTATTGGCTTGGCTTGATATTCATCACAGATAGCTCCTCATTCTCTTCCAGGAGTCTTCCACTTGAGGGTGCTTTGCTAATGTGGCTCCATATGGCAATGTTATGTTCAGGCCGATGTTACTGCTTAAGTTTTCTAAGAAACTGTTGTGTGTGATAACACATGTAGTAAGATATTACAAGGACAATGTGGAAGTCGGTGGCATCAAGTAGAGCAGAACCAGGCCAAAGTGCAACCCACAAGACCGCCTTACAACAGCAAAACAAAAGTGTAAAAAAAAGAATACGCAAAAAGCTAAATCATGGAGTAGGGGGGTCTTAGCCCTGAAAATAGTAGCATTACATCCATTTAGAAGGCTGAGTTTGGTATGTTGTTTTTTAAACAGGTTCCATTTTTGTTGAGAATGTTTGCTAAGAAGACTGTTGGACTTGGGATTGTGCCAGCATTCATTTTCTTTAGCAAGCTAGATTGTCTCTCTTTGGCGTCTGTAGGCCACACTCCCATTTCCTAAAACGTGTCTTTGATCTTGTCTATAATCCTCTATGCATTCCAACCAATGACAAGCGCTTTAATTTACCTGTCAACAAACTATAATCAGAGCATCCAACAGCTGCATTAACACTTATTTGCCCCATGACTGAAGGAAAGAGACAAATCAATGTCATCAAAAGTTACAACGCTTTATATGAGACATGCACCATCAACCCTGGAAAGACGTGTATCTTCAGGGGATAGTGGGTGGTTTGGTTCAGTGGAGTCAAACTGAAGGCCATACATTCGACGTGTGACAAGATAAACTGGCTGCAGGCAAAGTAAAGCACTTTGAGGGAGATACATTGATCACAAATCCCTGTGCATGGTTGTCTTTTTCCACATATATAGGGAAACTAAGAAATTTTAAGCTACTGTTCTTGAGCATTATAGTTCAGTCAGTGTTGGGCTGGAAGAGAGAAAAAATGGAGAAATGAAAAAGGAAAAATAGGAATGAAATGGTAGTATATGATCAGTGAGGGGATTAAAATCTTGAAATTTCTGGAATCTGATACTGAGTTGAACACTTGCGAGTCTTCATCTTCCGGTAGGGTAGTCCTGGGGGCAAACAACGGGAGTAAGAAAACAGATGCTCGGAGAGAGAATTTGTTACTTCTTGTGAAGCATAAGGCATATTTTTATTTTCAAAATAACACTTTAAATCATCTCAATTATCCCCAATGTGAGAAGAATAAAAGTACAATTATCACCATTAACATATTCTACAACACCAAATACACAAATAGCATTAGTGTGTCATCATTACCCTGCAAAGCAAAACATGTCATTGAGGTTAATTCCTGTGTGTTGGTTTTATTGACGTTTTGATTTCAATGCGCACTATTATGTATCTACCACACGAGGGAGATGTGGGTCCGGAAAAATGTTAGAGGTCAAGCCCGAAAGCAATCTTTATTATTTCACACATATTTTGCCAGCAAAGCAGAATTTATTGGTCAATGACTTTAAATCGTGATTGCTGGAATCTAGGCTGTGTATTTGCAAAATCAGAAGCCATTAAAGGGCCATAGTGTGATTTGCTTATGGAATTAATTATATTCCCCAGTCTTTGACGAACAGTGATCCTGTTTTTCTTATATGTTCAGATAGTAATAATGTTGTATTGTTACCTCCTTTGTGGGGTTTAATGAATATTTCTTTAAACTTTATTTATATTGTTATTTGTTGTTGTGTTGTCTTTTATGCTGTTATGTTACCTTAATAAACTATTCCGCACCATTCCCAGATAATGGTTGACAATTTTTAAAAAGAACATTTTTAACATCCTTATACAATTTCTAATTAACCTGTTTCACGTATTTCTTTAACTATTAACTTACAAAAAAAATCGTGTTTTTTCTTTGAATTACGGACAGAGCCATAGAAAAGAAGAGTTAGAGGAGCAACATATCTTCTTTCAAATAATTTTGAATCATAGAACACACATCTGTCTTTAAATATTGACAAAGTGAATTTTTAATCTACTTTATTGTGTACATCCATATAAATGCTATTATAAACTACAGACATAAAAATACATGCATCCATAAAAAATATAATAATACTAATAATAAGAAAAAACAATAAGTAAGAAAGGAGTGAACAAAGCACATGTATTTTCTATTATTGTTTTGTTAAATAAAGTCAGGTTTAAATGGCGTTACAATGTTAATACATTTAGATGACGAACAAAATTTTTAAGATGTATACCAACTTTTTATATCTTCTTGCGCATGGTAATGTAGAGGAAAAAAATGTTTAATAAGAATATAGGAATATAAGAATAAGAGTATTATGTTTTATAGTTGAGGGGAAATGTTTAAACGTTAAAAATATATACATTGTTATCATTGTCAACTTGTTAATTGTAATTTAACTCAAAGGTAAATAAAACCAACCTTTAATAAAAATATTGAATGACTAAATCAACCATTTACAAATAATGTGTTAATTCTTAACACACAACACTCTTCGTCAACCATCTTGGCATTGCTCACAGTCCACATCTGTTCCTGAAAATTGAGGATTTAAACATCAGGGCTCCCAGTCCAAACAAAACAAGATTCAGTGAACTCTAAGCCCGTTTGACCCATGACTTTAGAAAGTCTTTCATTTCAACACTTGAGCCCCCCTGAGGGGTTGAATCTAGACACGTGTAGTAGAAACAGTTGGAAACCAGCTGACATTGCCAGAGTTCTTGTTATCGAATTTAATATTTGACAAGACAAAGTAAATAAGCTATATTAAAAAAAAAGTCTAACTTCTGAATGTATACAATACAGGCCAAAGGTGGGCACAGCTTCTGAGCTCATTTGAAGTTTAAGCAATTTTTTGGACTGACTAATTTTAATTTCTTTAAGTTTGATGGCCACTCATCTCTCTTTACTTAGCTGATTGGTTCGTTCCATAACATTATTCATAAGGTTGTCCAATATTGCTGTCAACCTGATTTCTGCACAATACAACTAACGGTCCCAACCCTGTTAATAGGGCAAATAATTCCACTAAGTAACCCAGAAAAGTAACCAGTGAAGTAATTGTTTGGATGCATTTAGTGAGAATCTATTATGTAAATAATCATGGAAACAGATAAAAAGCATAGAATGAGATGGTTTGTGGTACTCTTGGCCTGTGCTTTATATATAAACTGCATCTCAGATCCTGACTTAGTGTCAAGCCAAAATATCTTCAAATCCACACACAAGTTACACAGGTTTTTACTTTTTTGTGAGGTTTTACAATATTAGTATTTTATTAGTATTAGACTTGTTTAACTGTATAAGTAATTGCCGAACATTGGTTTGAAAAACTGAGTCAACACATCAGTAAAAATTTCATGGGAACTGAAAGAACGAGTCACAGAGCTGCCGAACAGGTTATGACAGGCTTACATTCTTTGTTGATTCAACAGTTAGTTCAGCATTACACTGCAGTCCAGCACTGTTTTGTCAATAAGTGCTGACTCACAAATGGAGATTTTATCCCCTCGCCAAAGTTCTGATGAGATTTTGGAAACATGGGCTGTCTGACAAACACTTAAACAAGAGAACCAGTCAAAGCTCTATTGTCACTGATGGGAAACCAGCTCAGTCAGAAGCAGTCATGTGGATGTCAGTCAGGAGACAATGGCCTGCACTAGTGGTCCGTGTGCTGAATATGGTCTTTGTATCTCCACAGCTTTCCCAGATTCCAACTTGTACTGGCATGGTTTTTGACCCTTGACCCATCAGACATGACATATTGAGTCTCATTACAAAGCATTTGTTTATTTATAATATTTATTTTGGATGCTGTCAACCACGTTCAAACCTTTATTATTCCAAAAGACGTCTGCAAAGAGTAAAATAATAAAGGGTGTGGTGACAGAGGGAAAAAAAGAATAGCTTTAGTAGTATTGTCATTTCTAAAATATTGATATGTCCAATCAAGATATCGGTAAATCTGTCCATGTATTTATTAGTTTGATGACAGATTCACAAAGGGGATCTGTTTATAAGAGCTATTTCTTCAACTGTGTTAAGAATATTTATACCCAGAAAAGTAAATCCACATTTTGAAACCAAGATACGGATGACAAAAGAAGGTGTGCTTCTTTCTTTGTTTTACTGTTATTTATCTTGTAGCCAGAAAGAACTCTTAAGTTGTCAAATAACATTCCATCCTTGGGATTTGAATCACGACTTTGTAGCCATTTAAACTTGTTACGCTTCTTCAACTGCCAAACCCATTGTCAATAAGAAGTCTCAGTTTTGCTTTCACTTACACCAGGAACCGCCACGATACTAGCAGCACATCAACTGACGGCCACTACATTTTTAAAACATGAATTCTAGATAGAAGCAAAAAAAGAAGGAATGAAAATAGACAGTAGTTAAGAAACATAGTTAAGAATATATGGAAGCACGTGTTTTCTATGGCGTGGTATAGATGTTATGACTTAAGAATTGTGCAGGAAAGTTACAGTTATAATATGTCAACCAAAAGACAAAAGAGACAAACTAGGAAAATATACTATATGAACTTTCAATAATTTTCTCTAATTTATAGGTCGTTTTTTTTGGTGAACTTTATTGAATTGTAAAGAGTCACAGGCTAACTACCGAGAAAATAAGATTTTCTTTAAAAGAAATCACTGGAATCAATAGAATATCAATTATATGAATTATTCTTACTTTCTGTGTGTCCCAGAAGAAAATGCATCATGGAGCGGTACAGGTCCCGAGAAAGATGGGTTTGAGACGACTATTTCATTGTATGCTTTTATTAATTTAATGTGCAAGCTGTTTAAAAAAAATCAGGGAACCGTAGACATATCATGCAAATAAGATTTTGACCAACAACCACTATGTTTATTCAAAAGTAATAAATAATTAAAAAATACAACAATAAAATGTTTACTTTGCTTATAGAAACTCTTTGAATAATATGTTTATGTTTTACTCTTAACATCATGTGGGCCGCTTATATACAGTAAGGGCCCCAAAGATCAAACTTTCCCCTGTCTTGTCCAGTTTCACAACTCAGTTAAATCGTGATTATATTTTTTCATATTCTGTCAAATTGAGTCATTTTTGTCATAGTTTAATTTCTTTATAGACAGCAACAAAAGTGAAACTCTTGAAGAAAGAGGACATTTTTTCAATACAGGAAGTGAACCAGTAACAACACAAGGGATATCACTAATACATTTGTTTGGGCCTCCTGGTCCTCGTGACCAGGAGATAACACAAGGTTTAAGTTAAACTGTTCTGCCGTATCTACTGTACATGTTTGAATGTATCTCTATAGGCGTTGTAAGAGGATAATTTGAAACAAAATGTTGAAAGTATCACATTATGATGATGTAGAAAAGATGTGAAATCTCTGTTTAGGTATTCTGTTTCTGTCATGACTATTGATCACCCACCATACCATTGCTCCCTCAGGAAATGAACTAAATCAAAAGCAACAAGTTTCAAATCCACTCCATAGACTTATAGCTCAAAGACTCTTGCCAATCCAAACTTATTTTCATTCTATATATCTCATTGTTTTTACAACTGGCTTTAATTTGGGGGGTTAATCCAAAACAGCAGATATCTGTATCCTTGCCGGGTTTCAATCAACAACATAAAGCGATTCAAGTTACCAGACTTATGAGAAAAACCTGAATCTTGAAGCTGATGTGAATCACACTGATCCTCGAATTTCCAACCTAAGGAAGTATTTTGAACTCATTGCTTGGACCCATTAAATGAAAATCTGTGTCTTTTCAGTCCAGTCCAGTCATATCTGTGTCAATTAAAGCGCTATGAATAAGGTAATGCATGTTAATGTCAATGTGTTTTTAAATATAAAACCCTAGAGCTTTAACTATTTTTTAACAAAGATACAGTCGATTTTTCTATGTTGGGAAAGACCCAAAAATAAATTAGCAACTTAATTATCCAACCAGAATTTCCTTAGTTTTGTAATAATAGTTTTATTTAAATTTAGTATAGTTTTGGGTTTTAAAAAGCGTGTATATGTATGCCCCATAGAACCATGTTCTGCATAAAACATTTCCTTGTTTCTTGAAGTGACAACAGAGACACTAGGAGCCAAGGCTTCAAGTGTGCAAGTTCCCACAGAATTTGTTATAATTTATTTCCTCTTTTTTGTAGTAAGATAGCTCTGGAAAACTAAACAAAAATTTTGAAACTGGCCTGACGTCTACTACCTTTAAACACTTAGTGTTGTTTGGATTAGGATCTACATATTTTATTATATTTGGTTTGTAAAAATAACCATAAATGTTGAGGCTCTATTCCCAAACAAGCCAGTAAAAGTCTGGTTCTTGTTTCATTTCCTTCTCTTGATTTTTTTTTTTTTTATTGTTCCTCAAAGATTATGATTCAAATTCTGACTCTTTTTAAAAGCTGTTGGAGGAATTTGTATTGTTATATGAGTGACGCAGTTGAGCTACAAAGGACTTTTGTTTTCAGCAGCTTCTCTCCAATACATCGATGTACATAAATATGTATGACAGCACAGCCTCTTTTAAATGAGCACTAATTTAGTGAGGTCAGTTTCAAATGGGTTTCCGTCATACCAACATGCCCTTAACGCCCATGTGGGACCAGTGAACATTTCACATGAGGGTGGACCAGCAGTCACTTTTTGGAAATCTTAACTGCCACAAAATTAGAAACACCCCTCTGAGACTCCAAGGCACATAATTTCCTGCACAAAGCCAGCTGAGGCAAGCTGGAAATGAATGACGGGTGGAGTTTAATGATTTATACAAATTAAAACGGAAATCATATGCTGGATGTGTGATATGGTGATACTCCTGTCTACGCCTAGTGTTAAAAAAAAAAGTCTGTACTGTGTGTGCGTGTGTGTATGCTTAACTTCTTTGGCCCACTGGGAAGCTCTGGTTCCTCTTTCTGAATAATAGAAATCAAGTAATGTCCCTATGTTTTGCTTTTAAATTTACACTTGAAAGTCTACTCTTTTACTAAAAAGTGTTGTAATAGTATATTGCAAATGATTCTATCCGAAAAAGTCGGTCTTACATGTGATTTAGTTCGCTAAAAAGTTGTGTCAATGTTACTGAAGAAAAGACCTTAAATTCTGCAACAGGTGTCATGTTTAGCTGCATTTTGGTGATGCTGCCAACGCGCAGCTGAAGTATATTTGTTTTTATTTGTCTCTGGATATAAATATATATATATATTTTAAAGTATGTAAGATCTAACTTATAGGTTTTACAAACCCTGTGTGCAACCAGTTGTGTCCTTGACGAGTATAAGGGCGTCTCGCGAACAAACCCCGAACTTCCCAGACTTCCTTGAACGCACCATCAACTTCATAACGAAGTACGAGGGCAGCAGGAGGGAGTGAGAGTGACAGATCCCACCATAGAGAGACGGACTGGCAGCCGAGTTTATAGAGTCCTGAAGCGACGATTGTTCTGTTCGTCTGACTACAGAAAGAATACAAGTAAAGCGGGTTCAATTAACGCGTCTCTGGCTGTTTCCTGTTTCCTTAAGAAGTGGTCGCGCATTTAAATGTTGTGGATCCGGTGACAGACTCAAACCTTCAGCGAGCTACGACAGTCATGGTGAGTGGATCTATCTTTATCTCACTTATTCACATGTCTCCTCTGTAAGAGACGGTTTGCATGTAGACTTTGACCCTCGTTTTATTGAAGCAGCACTTGTTCATGAATCATTACTATGTAATAATTACCCAGGTAAGGTAGTGAACGTAGACGTAAAAGTACTTGACTTTGTGTTTGTAAATCACACATACAGGTCTTATAGGATTAGGAAATAAGTCCTTTCGATTTTAAAAGCTAGGAAAGGGAAACGATTTATGAATACATTCTAGGAACACAGTCACCTCTAGATCCGAAGGATAAGATGAATAGTTAAGTGCATCAATTTGGTCACAAAGGTTCAGAAATTCACCTTAGAATGATTCAATAATTATCTATAATTCAGCTACTTTATTTCATACATCATTTCGATTTTATATTTAGTTGAATTCATTATTTTTTTGGAGGAAACGAAATTTAATCCTTGGTTATCTCTGGGTCAAGATGACCCGGAGGCCCCGAAATCACCTTGACCCCGAGGCAAGACAACGGATACCTTAAACACATTGTTTTTGGGCCTCCGGGTCGCCTTGACCCCGAGGCAAGACAAGGGATACCATAAACACATGTTCTCAGGCCAGAGCCAGAGATAACCAAGGGTTAAAACAAAATGTGAATATATTGGAAATGATATTTTTTAATAAAACGTTATTAATTATTTCCACCTATATCACTTTTTTTGCACTAGGGTTCATCCCAGCTGCATAGGGCAAGAGGCAGGGGAACCATGTAAAGGATGCCTATACACGCCACGAAACATATAGACAGACAGCTCACCAACAACCTCACAAAAGCGCAGCCCTTGATTCAACTTATTGTCGTCAATTTAATTTTTTTCATTGTGGGAGGAAATCAGAGTGCCCATATGAAACCCACACAATCTTTTGGAGAACATCCAGAGAAACAACCTCTTTTGCTTTAACATTATATCGCACTTTCAACTGACATACTGCGCAATACTATATTAACTATAACTATATTTTTATGATTAACTCTCTGAAACACCCAGCTTGTCTGGGTATAAATAATGAAATCCACATCCAGTGCCAGGTAAAAATGAAGGCCATAGGGAGAGAGTGAAGGAAGGAAGGAAGGAGACTAGGAGGGGGACTGGAGTGGGCAGAAATTCCTGTATCAAGTTATTGCTTTCTAAATATTAAAGACTATTGTTATACTTTTCCTTAGAAAACAAGCTCATTTATCACCTCCAGTTACTAGATAAGGGTTCACTGATGTGTGCCATCGGATGTGCATGTTTTCTGCAGTGCAGGAAACAAGACTAAATTATGACCTGATTTGCGAATATGTGCTTGTTTGTTATTTGACTTCATATGTCAGTTTCCTCTTCCTGTCTTCTTCTGTGGCTTCCTGTGCATTGTATGGCAAAATAGATGTCAAAGCCAGGGTACTAAATAGCACTCGAAACATACACTAATTTATTAATATAATCCTTCTTTTTTGCATGTCTATTCAAGTATTTTATTTGTTTTTAGATTGCATTCCTCAAGACAAAACTAAATTAAAAAAAAAAAGGTTTTTATTCAATAACAACCATGAAAATGCTAAAGTGGAATAACAACATTTACTGAAGCCCAGGGGCACGAAACGAGAAAATATTTGCTTTAACTTTGAATACAACAATAAAAAAAAGACTGGTTTTGCAGTAATTTCAATATTAAATTAGTAAACACAGAACTTCCTTTTCTCTGAAATATGTGATGACAAAATACTGTGATCAACATAAAAGAGTGGGTGTGATCATAGATTTTTGACAAGCACCAGATGGCATGAATATTCATACTTTTGTTTCCAGATGTCAATAGTCACGTTTGTCATAGAAGCAGTTTCTGGATAAAAAGAAAATCATTGAAAAACCCCCGGAAGTTATATAAATATTGGAAGTTTCTTTTTAGCTAGAACTACAAAGGATGTTGTGTTGCTCTAAGCATTTACTTTTGATCAAAACAATTGCAGAGCGTTTTCACTGTTTGTTCTGGTAAATATTTGACTTAAAATATTGAAGTACCTTTTTGTAATTGTGTAACTACTCAGCACTACGACTTAAAGAGACTACAGTTACGTTTTTGGACCATTAAAAATGACCATTCCGAAATCAAGACCAAAATACAATCATATGCTAACCTAGTGGTTCTAGTTTTGGCCCATGTGCCGCCATGGTAGTAAAAAATGGCAAAAAGTTTGTGAAAAAAAAGAAAACGGAAAATAGGAGAAAGCAATAAATGACAATAAATAAATAAAAAATAATGCACTAATCCCTTGATATTTTCCCTCTAGTACTTCTTAATAATGTCATCAGTTAATCTAATAATCCTTGTTTTCTTTCTGCTCTTAGTTTTAGCATTTTACCTTTTTTTTTCATCCGACCATGTTTGATGTGTGACAGGAGAATGGGAAAGGCCGGCTGCAGCAGGCCCAGGAGGAGGCGGAGGAAGTGAAGATGATCATGCTAGACAACATGAACAAGGCGGATGAGAGAGCTGGTAAACTGGGTGACCTGGAGGAGAAAGCTGATGAGCTTCTGAAATCGGTAAGTAGGTCTGGATCTGTGGGAAATACACACAGAGACCCCCATTTCCCCCTGTTGTGATACTCGTGAATAGCAGACCTGAAGGAAGCACGGAAGTAGGAAATGTCATATTGGAGTTTATAAATACCCTCTAGGTGGAGCTGTGGAGGAAAAGAAATGTGCAATTTACATCCGGATGGTGCTTTATGGTGCTATTCTCAGAAAGGTATTTCCTATTGTTTTCCAAAGATGAATGAAGCGAGGTGGTCTCTCTGGGTATGACAGAGTGAGTCCTGGACATGCAAGGAGGCAAGTGTGTGTCCGGGGGTCAACCAGCGGGTCACCTCATTCCCACATTTACTGAGTTACATCACATAGTCCTCTAAGAAAACAAACACATTAACAGCCAAGAAATTATTTTTGGAGCTTATTTGTTTAGGAGACAATAATATGTTTCTGTCACCTTCAACCTAAAAAGACACAAAATAGTCTTTATCACTTTTAAACTAGGTATAGAAACATATTTATATTATGTTATTTACGTTTATTTTACGGTTTGACCTCATATTAGCAAAAAATATACAGGAGTCTACAGCCGTTCTTGCTTCATATAGGACTTGAGCCCTTGCTAAAGGAATGACAAAAATACTACATTTGTTATAGTAAATAAATACTGAAATATTTGATAAAATGTGTCTTTTGCCTTATTATTTTCAGGCGTTAATTCAAGCATGTAGAGGCAACAGTTTGTTTTCATGTCTAAACAAGAAGGAGCTGTCTCACCTGCAGTTAATACAAAACTCTGCAGCAAGAATTCTGACCAGGTCTGGTAGAAGAACTCACATTTCTCTGATCCGTAAAACTCTTCACTGGCTTCCAGTTTCTTTCAGGATCAACTTTAAAATTCTGGGTCTTACTTTCAGAGCTATTCATGGTCAGGCCCCTCCTTACATCACTGATCTGATCCAGCCTTACACCCCAGCCCAGGCTCTGAGGTCTGTGGATCAGAATCTACTGATGGTTCCTCGCACACGGTTCTGGACCAGAGGAGAGAAATCCTTCCAGACTGTTGCTCCTAAGCTTTAGAACGATCTTCCTCTCCCTCTGTGTTTGATGGATTTACTGACTCCTTTAAGAAACATCTGAAGACATTTTTATTCGTGCAGGCTTTTCCCTGATTTTCTGGAACTCCTGTGTAGTTCTCTGTGTTATCTTGACCTTTTTAGTATATATTTTATTGAGTATTGTTTTGATTGTTTAAGCGCTTCGTGACCCTGGTCTGGAAAAGCGCTCTAGAAATATAAATTACTCACTTACTTACTTACATACTTACTTTTGCATTCAAGAGAAACAAGGCCGGATTTAGACTCATTAATTATATTTGAAAGTTCACAGAAACTCCCACAAGATTGTGGAGAGGATGCCTTAGAGGGAGACAATTTTTATCAAATGAATGTGATCGTCGTGACCTTCTAAATTCCTTGTATTGATATTCATTTATGTTGCCTACTGATAATTGAATGCTTTAATGCTCTGTGTTATTTAACTGAATGATCATGAGCTATGCATTAATGCCTTGAAAATATTGCTTGATATGCAAACTTACATTTCAATGTACTCTATGATAAACACATGTTTTTACAACATTCAATTTTCAGCAATTAAACTGATCCTTGAATATTTTTTCTGATGCATGTTACATTTTTTTTATTTAATAGTTACTAGTCAGTATAATACATTATAAAATAACTTACATTGTGTCTAAATGTATATTTTTTTGCCATATTTGAATTTTACTCATTATTCCTGTCCTTGCAACTGAAAATAATTTTTGGTCAGATTGTAATTTTGCACCTGTAAATTAATTTTTATTATTTTTCTTCTGAGATTATTGTGTAAATACATATGTTTCAACATTTCATTATTTCAACAAAACTGGTCTTTTTTTCTGCACATTTGTTTTCCCAAGTATATACTGTATAATGAAAATATATGGACAGTCAAATAGAAAATAAAAAAAGAGTTTATTTTATCAATAAACTGGATGTTTAGCATATGGAAACTTTTAATGTAACAGGACTGTGTTTACTCCTCTTGACATGGTTCATTTTAACATTACTTTCTGTTCTCATTTCAGGGTCGAACATTTGAGAAGAAATCCAATAAGATCAAGGAAAAGAAACAATGGGAAAATTACAAGACAAAGATTGTGCTTGGTGTTGTTGCTGCAGTCGTACTTGCCACTGTCATTGGACTTATAATATTTGCCTGTCTCTGATCTTGGTGTGATAGTTTGTTAGATGTGTCTTTACAAGTTTCAGTTCAAACCATCTTTTGATTTTGGTACCATAACTTGCATGGCTGCTGATTTATTTTCCTTTTTTTATTTTTATTTTTCTTCCCAAGAGTTCCCTCCAATCTTATGTCTGTTAATAGGTCATCAATCCCTAACTGGTTTAATTGTCACGACATTTTGAAATGTTTATTTTTTGCATCAATAGTGTCCACAAAAATGAGAAAATTGACATTTTACTGTAATGTCTTGGGGATAATGTTTATTTCAGGGTCAAGGTGACCTGGTGGTTCAAAACAAATGTGTTTGTGGTATCCCTTGTGTTGCTTTTGGGTCAAGGTGAACAACCTCCCTGGCTGCCAGAAATACATATGCAGTGGCCAGAAGCTTCTGTACTCTGTGGGGTCCGTTTTCACTGGATACAGAGAAACTGGGGGAAATGAAGGGCGACAGGAGGGTTAAGCAAGCATCATCTGTGTCTTTTTTGTAAAACAAAATAAATCCACATTCAAACTCCACTTCGATACAGCACACCAACTTGTTATTAACTTGTTAAGAACAACAGCTGGTTATGGATTTGTTTGGAACCCTGTTACCTCAAAAACAAGGCTATTTCAATATCGAATCACAATAAATGCAATTTGGAAGTGTCATTAACTTTTGGTCCAGACATTCAGAACTTGTGTTTTGCATCTGTTTACCTTGTAAAAATTCACCTGAAGGTACAACACAATAAAGCCCCATTTCCAAGTATAACTAATAACATTGTATTCCCTTTTAGCTCTGTTTTATGAATTGTATTCCTCTGCCAACCAAACATGGTTACTTTGGAAGACATGTTTGTGGCCTTTGTGGCGATTATTTTTTTGCCTAAGTCTATGAGGGTCACGCACTTTCTCAGGTATTCTCTGGTAACGGGCACAAAAGATTAATATTTAGTGAAGTTGAGAAAATTAAATCATGTCAATTCGACATGTTATACCTGTTGGTTGATGATAGCAATTTTAAACAACACACGCTTAACTCAAAACCACGCAGAAAAAAAGTAACGGTTTTTATGTTTTTTTAAAGCAAATTTCTTGATGAATAGCTGAGAAAATACACTATAAGAGTCAGGACCGGGTTTAGGCAGGGGCAAGAGGGGGCCTGGCCCCCTCAAATAAATGTTGTGCCCCCTCAAACCAGGGCCGTGTCTAGGCCGGGGCAAGAGGGGGCCTGGTACAATGCCCCCTCAAGATTTGTGGCTGCCCCCTCATACATGCCTGTCTAGACCCGGCCCTGATAAGAGTTCGTTCTGCCATCTGCTGGATATAGATGGACCGCTTATATCCGGAGTTGAAAATAACTAGATGGTTCTGTGAAGCACGTTGCAGACCTTTGGTTCGTTTTCATTTTTATATTGTAACATTTATTAAATAAAGAAATATTTAATAGAAGCCAAGCACAACCTATACAACATCAAATTTTAAAAAAAGTCAAAAGCGCAAAAAAAGTTTCTATTTAATAAAACATTATTAAACTTGTTTTTGTTGACTTGTTTTATGTAGTATAATTGTGATATTTTTCATTGTTTGAATTAGTAAACGTATTTGAATATATATATTTTAAAATGTAGCCGTATAGACCCGGACGTGACGTCAACAATCGCTTCCCGTATCACACCGGCAACATGGCGTCGGACACGCAGGTATGTGTGACTGGCTCTTACTGGCATGGTACTCGCTTTTTTGAAATCAGTCCAAGTGCTTTTTTTGAATAAATTCTACACACTTATAATCCAGCGTCCCTGTGTTTTACTCGCTTCTTCTTGTCGGGTGAAGCAATACTGGATATTCCATAGCGTCACGGGGTGTTAGCTCAGTGCTACGTTGCTCACTCAGAGACAAGTTTGGAGTCTGTAGCCACTATTGCTAACGATACCATTGTTGAGGAGTCATTTTCATCAAATGTTATTTGTTTCCGTTCAATTACCAGTTTGACACACTTATGTAATTCTGCATATGTTCACGTTTCCTAATCACTTTAGCTGATAACACAATCCACGCCTTCTGTATGAATGATTCAAAGTAACGGAACATTGTTGGTCCATCGTTGTTCGTTACTATGAATTATTCCTTGTTTACTCCACGTTAAATTAATGATTAACTTAACTCGCATTGCAACTTTTGGGGGGCTGAAATAAAATAATATTTTTTTTACATTAATATACAACTCTAGTATAGACTAAATAACTTTGTGTGTTGAATGAAATTGCTTTTTCCAAAACTAGACCGAATTCTGTAATGTGATTGTTCTTTAAACGAGTTAACACACTTCGGTCATAAACACTGGAATGCTCAAAAGTGGAACTAGAAAATATACCTTTTTTAAAAAAAATGGTTTTCAAGCATTTACCCTCATGTCAGGAAAATAATTCCATCTGTTTTCTTGTGTATATTGTTGTTAGGTTTCAGATGCACTCAAGAAATTTGCCTCAAAAGTAACAACATCATCTGTGAAAGAGCGCAAGGAGATAATTGGAGAGCTTAAACAATGTGTAAAAGAAAAAGGTAAGTATTTTATGTACATTAATAAACGGAGTTTCTTATAAATTACCTTCTGCCCTCTAATGCCTTAATGTTTTTTCAGACCTGCCGGAGCCTGCCATAAAGGGACTCTGCAGACTCTTCTGTCTTACACTATCCAGATATCGGTAAGTACAAATGGTTTTTAATTGTTGGTATCATTTGGGTTAAGATGTTTTTTTTTTTAAACACAAAACAGGGATGCTGCGTCACGCAGAGAGCTCCTCTCACTCATTGCCCAGCTTGCAGATAAGCAGCCAGAAATTCTTGCCACCAACCTTCTTCATGGCCTTCGAAACAGTGGGCTGATTCCTAAAAATGGAGAGCCGAGGTGAATGCCAAAAAGTCTTTTGTTCTCCAATTACTTTGTTACAGTATCATTCCTTGTTATACAATCATGTGCCACACTAGTATTGAACCTTTTCCCTTTTTCACCACCATAATTTTCCTTTACTAGTAAAAGCACAGGAACTGCTGCAGTTCTTGGTCTGTCTTGGACCTACCTTCTTGTGCCAAGTGTGTTTTCTTTGTCAGAGAAGAGGGATGGACCCATCTGGATGAAGATGGTGAGATGTATACAGTATATAAAATATTGTTGTTATTATTTGTAACTTGTTTTAAGAAGGGATTTTAATCAAATAAGTTTTACACTCATGCTACTTCTTTTTTTTTTTTTAGGTTGAAGTGCAGAGTCTTCTTGTTGCTGAGGTGATGGGGGGTGCCAAAAGCAATGCCCAGAAAGTGAGCATCAAGAATTTCACTCATCTCCTGAAGAAAGTAAGTACACATCACATTTTGGGTTATTCTGGTTATACATGTTTTTGTTATGTTTAAAGCTGCAGGCTCACAATCCTTTACAGGGACCCTTATGAAGCTTAAAAAGAAATTGAACTTGAACCTATAACTTGTTTCTTTAATGTTTTAAATATTACTGCCAAGATTCAAACTACTTGAGATCATCTACTTTTATGCGATTTATGTTTATAAGGAAAAATGATATCTGTATTTCCTTTGTGTGAAAAATGGTTGTTTATTTATTGATTTACCAAACTGTTCATATTTAATTTAACTCTGTAAACATTCATTCACTTTGCTTAAGATTTTATGAATTCTCTTCATTTTAGAATTCCGGACTGGTTGATCAATATATCGGTAGCTTGTTGAGCCTTGAACAATCATGTGTAGCTCTGGCGATGCTTGGAGTGTGTTTAGACTTCTGCTCAGCTCAAAAAGACAAAGCCACAATTGAAAAGCATAAGGTCAGTCTTTTTTTTTTTTCAAAATGTTGTTTTCAATTGTATTGTGTGTTTGCTAATTTAATCTATTTTCTTTCAGAGTGCTTTGCTAGATCTGTACATTAAGGCAGTCCTCATGAGCAAGTCAAAACCACACAAGCATATTCTGGAGAAGAGTGGCTCCTTGCTTCGTCATGTGACCCACACGGAGTTTAAAGATCTGCTCCTCCCTGCTCTGCAGAAGACAATGCTGCGCAGTCCTGAGAATGCCATGCAAAGTGAGATGATCCCACTGTCTGATTGTTGTCGTTTGGTTATTGCTAAACTGAATATGGCTTCTTTGTTTTCTTTTCTGCAGCTGTTTCATACCTGCTTTCCTCTTTGACTCTTGACCTCAGTCAATATGCCATGGAAATCGGAAAGGCAATAGCAAGTATGTTTTTAAAAGGCGTTTATTCAGTTTAAAATGATCAACCCCCCCCCCCAAAAAAAAACGAATGTTTTGAGTAATTGTTTTTCAGGCCAGTTGAAGGTGAACAACCCTGAACTAATGGAGGAGGCAGTTCAGGCAATGCAGAACATGGCTAAACAGTGCAGCGACCCTACGGCTGTTCAGGACATTGTCAGCCACCTTTTCAAGATCCTGGGAGGTAAGATCATACCAATTCTCATAAACTGAAGGAATGTTCCAGAGGGATCAATAAAGTTTATCTATAATAGACAACAGTGTTGTAACATTTTTCAGTGATGTATCATTGACCCCATTTGTCGTGTGTGCAGGCTCTGAAGGAAAACTCACAGTTGTGGCTCAAAAGATGAACGTGTTGTCAGGTAAGTCTCAACTCAAAAAGAAGAAATATGAAAATATAACAGAAAGCTGATTCATATCTTGTTAAAGGAATTGCGAGCTGCAGCCATCATGCGGTTTCAGGAACATCAAACCAGACTTTAAGTTCCGCTGTCACTCAGATGTTCATCCCTTTTTTGCAGCAAGAAGGTACAGTTGGGTATTTAATCCAAATAACCATGAATATGTTTCTTCATTACCTATTGGCTGCAGAATTCTGTTTTGTTTTTTTTCTAATAAAAAAAGGTCATGCACAGCAGAAACAAAACGAAACAACTGCATGTGTATCATTGCGAAAGTGTTAGCAAATGTTTCTATAAGAAATAAAATTACTTTCTCATATTCCACCTCGTCTTAAGTATCCATCAATTCAACTATAATTATGAATGTTTTCTTTCTCTTACCAGTTCACGAGGGCACTTTAGTGCATGCAGTGAATGTTCTCTCCCAGTGGAGCAGTCGCCTTACAGTTGAAATTCCCACTGCCTTGCTTGATTGGCTGAAAAAGGCTTTCACCCTGAAGACATCCACTACTCTTGTTCGTCATGCCTACTTTCAGGGTATGCTGGGGACATTTAAAGGTCAGAAAAAATAATTTTTATTCTCTTCTGATTTAAGCTTTTTTCTTTTAATAATGCTTAATCTTAATACATTTCCAGGTGACACTCTGACCCAGGCCTCAGATCTCGTGCCTTTGCTTGTACAAGCAGTGGAGAAGGCGGCAGCACAACACTCCCAACATTCTCTCCTTGCTGAAGGTGTGGCTGCATCTGTCCTTTTAAGTCGCCTCTCTCTTCTCGACTCGATGCCAGGTATGCTTTACATTATGTCAAGACAGATTTTAAAAGCTGCTTCTCAATATAACTTATTATATTTTTCTTAAGACTCTAAACTCTCCAGCTTTTGGAATCTGATTTTGGATGAGAAGAAGCCACTTTTCACAACAGAGAAGTTCTTGTCCCAGGCCACCGAAGAAAGTAAGATAATCATGGTTCAAGGTTGAGGGGTTGTCTTAAAGACTGCAGCTTTTTTTTCCCCTTCTTTCCAGCACAACTTACTGTGATGCTGCTCTGTGAAAGACTCTTTTTGGACCATGCCCAACGACTAAACTCTGGAAAATCTCAGTCAGTTTTATCAATTTATCTTTTTAAAATGTATTTACTTAATTTTTTTATTTGAACCGGGGAGCTATTTTATCTATTATTTAAAAAAAGTACAATAGTCGTAACAATTGATGTGTTAAATGTGTCTACAGAAGTCGTTTAAATAATGTTCTGTTAAAAAAAAATCAATTTAACTTCTTGACATCCTCCTACACTTCTTAATGTATGTTTTTCAAACTTCTTTTAGGATGTATCACCATGCAACTGTTTCAGTCCTCTTATCTCGAAGCTGGCGTGTTAGGAAACGTGTCCAACAGGCTGTTAGGAAGCTTCTGTCCTCTCTTGGTGGCTCCAGCCTGGCTCACGGTCTTCTGGGAGAACTTAGATCAGTCATCAACAAACATAAGGTTTGCAGTATACTATTTTAAGCTTTTTTTTTCTTTTTTTTTTTCCGTTTCTACATTTGTTATATTTTATTTATTTAATTAAAAAAAAATTCTTAATACACTTTTCTCAGGTTCTTGACCAGGATGTTCTAGTATCTGATTCCGGTGATCTGACAGAGCTGGGCCGTAGCTATGTCTATCCCCGCGTCCTACGTGAGGCACTGTGTGTTGTTTGCGCAGCCGTTAAAGGCGATGTGACTGAATCAGAAAGTTTGGCCATGGAGACCCTCATCGTTGCCCATCATCCATCAATAGGTGCAAACACACTATAACTAACTTAAACTAAACTTTGTTTGTGGTGGATGATTTAACCTCTAGTCGTTGGTCACTTTCAGAAGAAGCTCGCCGTGGTCTGTGGTCTGTTCTCCTCTCATCCATGAACATAAAAGCTGAAGAGTATGTTGAAAATAATCTTGATGATATTCTGAAACATCTGTTGGACGTCAACATGGATGACCAGGTTAGATTAAAATACAAAAAATAAGTATAACGAAAAATGTGTCATCTTGTTTAACCAGGGTTGTCCTTTCGCTATCCACTTTAGTCTGTAAAGAATGCAGTTGGAGTCCTCTGTTGCCTGTCCCCAAACAAACTGATGCCTCGAGTAATGAGTCATATAACTGATGGACTTTCGCGATTGGCCTGTGTTGGTGTAACTAAGGAAGAGTACGCCATCATGCAGACACCAGAGGGAGAACTACACGATAAGAGCATCATTCAGAGGTAACCCCCTGCTCACTTTTATGTCTTCATTTTTCCTTATTAATCTATTCCTATCCTACTGGTAATAGTGCGCAAAAGGAAACCACAAAGAAATCCAACATGAAGCGTGAGAATAAGGCCTATGCTTACAAGGAACAGATCATTGAGCTGGAGTTGCAGGAGGTGATTATAAATTAACTTTTATTTTATGATTTCATTGAGATGTTGTTCTTAACATTTGATGACTCTGATTTGTGTTGTAGGAGCTCAAGAAGAAGAAAGGTGTCAAAGATGAACTGCAGCTGACAAGCAAACAGAAGGAAATGATTGAAGCTCAACTTCAGAAGGAGACATCAATTCGGAAAAGACTTCAGGAGGTTTCTAATCTCATCCATGGATAGAAGTACTGTATAAGCATTTTAGCTGATGTCCTAATGTGTTTGCACTGTCTACAGCTGGATGCCGATCTCATGGGTATAGTGGGACTGCTTGAGGCTGTTTTGAAAGAAAAACCGCCTCTGGTCACCAGGGAGCTGCCCTCTGTACTTCAGGCTCTCATACCCCTGTTCCACTCTCCACTGACTGCTCCACGTGTCAAGCAAGCCTTTTTTGACATTGGCACCAGCCTTCTTCCAGAAAATCTCCGTTATCTGGGTAGATAGTTTAACGACATAAATAGTTCTTGAATGAAAGATCTTCATATCATTTTGGATTGTTTTCTTCCAGCTGTACTTGTCGGTCATGTGACTTTAAGGATGCTGAAGCCTGAATGCGATCTGGACGAGGCTTGGCAACAAGAAGACCTGAACACTGCAATCGCACGGACTGTTAAGCTGCTGCACAGTTACACTGTCCCTCAGAGGGAATCTAAGACAACTGGTGAGAACTATGTGCACTTTGATCTTCCTTCATATTCTGATGATTGGTGGATATTGGCTTGAATAGTTATGACATGTTGGGGCTTCGCATCATACACTGTGTGCTGTAAAAGCTTTGAACACAGTAGCGATTTGCACAGTAGTGTCATACTGTCAGTGACCTCATTGCACCCTTTTTGCAGTTTCTAGTCTGTCTATCAAATTTAAAAATTTGGTCACATGGATCATACGAATGCAGCAAATGGCGCTACTTCAAGCAGGCACTTTGCCCCTCCCTGTTCCACCAGGGGAGAGCAGAGTCATTGACTGAGCATTAAAGTTTACATTACAAGTTATGGCCCCTATGTGATAGTTTGCACTGCTCTGTTAGTATTTTGGACTCGTGCAAAGCCCTACTGATCAGTCACCATGAGTCAGATCTACCAAAGATATTTGTCTGAATGGGTGTTGGTGCTCTTATTGTGAACCACTGCTTGGCGAGACACGAAGTAGTAACCTCCGCTAGTAGTAGGCTAGCAGAGGTTTGTCGGTTAACTTGTTGGAGATTTACTCTTTTTGATTAAGTCAGCACAAAAATACAGTTGTTTATTTGAAACACACAATCACATCAAACATAACCCAATACAACTGTGAAAAATCCTTCCCAAAAAAATGACATACTTTTTGGGTCCGCGTCCTGCAGCAGAATGGATGACGTATGATTCGATACGATTGATTATAAGTGTTTCGATACTTACAATCAATGTTATAATGTTAAAGCAAACACAACAAGTGTGCTAAAATCATCATCATGTTGGCATTAATGCTTACCAAGTTAAATAGCATACTACTAATGATTGTCTATTAGAAAAAGAATAAGCTCAGTTTTACCCCCTGAAGGTGATCATGTATTACTGTTGCCTTGCAGATTTTACAAATCCCTTACCCTTCATATTGGTCCAATGCTTTTAAACACTGCAACTGTGTAACTTGCTTGATATTGTACTTTTGTAGGTAGATATAACTTTCAGCAATATCAAGGCACACTTTGCTAAATGGTAAATTGCTCTTACTTGTATAGTGCTTTTCTTTGCTTATTCAGCACCTAAAGCTCTACACTAAGTTACACGTTCACACATTGATGGGAGTTAGGCTGCGACACAGCGTGCCATCTCAACCATAAGGAGCAGTCAAGGCTCTTGCTCAGGGATACTCTGTACCAATTTTAGAGAAAAAAAAACCTTTGTGGCAATATATTTCTTTACAGTGAATAATTGTAGACCTTAGTTTGAATTTAAGGTCACAATGTCCAGCCATATGAGAATTGTACTATTATTATTTTAGTTTTACAATTTTTAAATAACAAAAGGTCAAGTATTCAGATCAAATTTGTCCGAAAAAATGTTCTGCATTACTTGTTTTACATATCTGAACAATTCATTTAGACACCAAAGTTTTTCATTTTTGAGTGTATACTATGTGCCTTTAAATTACACATCATAATTGACAATCAGTTGATGAGTGTTTTTGTTTGCTTCGACAGATACAGCGCTGTTGTCTGCACCAGCCTTCTCCTTCTGCTTCCCACTTCTAAACGCCACACTTAGGGATTCTTCAGGGAGCACAGAGGAGAACGAAGCCCTGATGACAAAATCCTTGCAAATCATTAACGAGCATTCCCAGCTGCGTGCAGAAAACGATGAAGACCTGACGGTTGATGAGGTGGATAAGTGCATTGTCATGAGCTGGACAGTTTATTGATGTATATTACAAACTTTAGACTTTTATTCTTGTTTTCATTATAGAATGGCCCTGAACTGCTTCCACGTGTCAACATGTTGGTGGTGCTAATAAGAGTCATTTCTACAGCAACCCCAAGGCTTCAGGTAGTTTTCGACTCTAAAAGTGAATGTTGCTAACTTGATCAGTTTATTTTCATTCTAATGCCCTTTTTATGTTCCAATGTGCAGGTGTTTGCATCTCAGTGTTTGACTGCACTGTGTGCCAGTGCTGGAGGAGGGGAAGGTTGCACTGTAGCGGAACAACAAGAGATTGATGTTCTGCTCAGTGGCCTCCTGTCGCCGTGCTTTGCTGTCCGTGATGCTGCCCTCAGGGTAAGAAGCGATTTTTAGAGGGTTGACAATAGTTGCTTGATCAATGATTAAGAATTTTCTTGTGACCAGGGCTTGCTGGAGATGGAGTTTGCTCTCCCCACAGACGCCACGGAGGAGAGTGGGCTTAGATTGCTCCGCAGACTCTGGATTTCTAAATTTGATGTTGAAGAAGAGGGTCGAGCTTTATCCGAAAAGTATGTGTTCATATATGACCAACCATTGAATCTTAGTACTTTATATATAGATATAGACATTAACTGTTTTTGTGTTAACATTCTCCATCTCTTTTTCAGGCTCTGGGAGTCTCTGGGTTTGGAACTGGTCCCTGACCTCTGCCCCTTGCTTATCGGAGACGTCACCCACCACGAGGAAGCTGTTCGAACAGCTGCGGCTGAAGCTTTGTCAACTGCTGTGTCCCAATACACTGACCAATCGGCTTCAGTTTTGGGAAAACTCACTGAATTATATCACAAAAAATTATATGTAAGAGTTTGCAGGCGTGATATTTAGTAAGTAGTTATTTAAATTCAATATTAACAAAACTGTTTGGGGGTTTTTTCCAGAGACCACCCCCTGTACTGGACACGCTGGGAAGAGTCATATCTGAATCTCCACCTGACCAATGGGAGGCTAGGTATAGGATGATTGTGAATTTATACTTTTATGTTCCCTTAAATGTTTGCTAATAAATATTGCGTTACTTCATCAGGTGTGGAATTGCTCTGGCTCTGAACAAGTTGTCTCAGTTCCTCGATGAATCCCAGGTTACGCCTCTTTTCCTGTTCTTTGTTCCCGATGCTCTGAATGACCGCCACGCTGATGTGCGACGATGCATGTTGGATGGAGCACTATCTGCACTCAATACCCATGGAAAGGTTGCAAACTTGTTAATTCCTCCCATCAGTGTTGTTGTACGTTTTCAGCCATTTGTAATTTGCAAATGTTTTGTTAGGACAACGTCAGCTCCCTGCTGCCAGTCTTTGAGGAGTTCCTGAAGAATGCCCCTCAGGATGCCAGCTATGACTCTGTCCGTCAGAGTGTGGTCATTCTGATGGGGTCTTTGGCAAAACATCTGGATAAAAATGACCCCAAAGTTAAACCTATTGTGGCAAAGCTCATAACTGCACTCTCGACACCAGCCCAGCAGGTATAGCTCATGCTCTCTAGCTAGTATTGCTATGGTTTGTTATTTATTATTTTATCATTTTTAGCTGTTGTCTTTTTATTTTACCATAAACCTGAAATGTAGTGAAACTTAAAGAGAAACCTGCTCCTGTCTTACTTTTAGGTTCAGGAATCTGTTGCCAGCTGCCTTCCTCCACTGGTGCCAGCCATCAAGGAGGATGCTGCAGGCATCGTCAGGAATCTGCTACAGCTGCTGCTTGAGAGCGACAAATACGCGGAGAGGAAAGGAGCTGCATACGGGCTGGCCGGTCTGGTGAAAGGACTCGGAATTCTTGCCCTCAAACAGCAGGAAATCATGAGCACACTGACGGACGCAATCCAGGACAAAAAAAACTTCAGAAGGAGGGAAGGTGAGTCATTAATCCACAGGCAGGTGTCACAGTAGCGTTCTTTTTGTACAATAAGGGAATTATCCAGGGTGACCCTTCTGCACTCACCCTAGCTGCTGCCTTGTCTGCACTTATAGTTCCCAGACACCTTCCAAATGTTTCTTTTTCAACTGATTGGCAAGTTCTCATCCAGCAGGGACACCTAGTTTCAGTCTTACCTTTAACACTGTTGAATATTGATACCGTTGATTTAAGTTGCCTTAAGTCGTTTTCTTCTGTGAGCCCCTGTCTTTTTAAAAACAAGATTTATTCATATAGAGGGTTATTAACAGTAATATTGTCTTCTTTATAGCATTATGCACAACGGTGTGATACATTGTTAACCAAACTCTGCTGAAAACATACCCTAAAGTATTTTATAATACCTTTAGTAACCTTTTTTAATGTAGCTGATGATTGTGTTAATTGTCCTTCCAACCAGGGTCGTTGTTTGCTTTCGAGATGTTGTGCAACATGTTGGGAAAGCTGTTTGAGCCGTATGTTGTTCACGTGCTGCCACATCTGCTACTCTGTTTTGGAGATGGGAATCAGTATGTCAGGGAGGTGAGTAAACATTTTTATTTAAAAAATGGAATCAATACATATGAGATGTTGGCTGGTTTAACTATTTTCTGAACAAAGGGCTAAAATTTAATCAAATATTTATGTTAAATGCACCATGAATTTCACTTTTTGACCATTTCCAAAGGTTCTTTCCTTGATGAACAACACGTCTTTAATTAGAGCACACTATTGCCATAATGAGCTCAAGTTAATCTAAAGACTGAGGAGTCAATAATATTTAAATGTCTTATTTAACAGGCTGCTGATGACTGTGCCAAAGCTGTTATGAGGAACTTGAGTGCTCATGGCGTGAAGCTTGTGCTTCCTTCTCTGTTAGTGGCACTTGAAGAAGAGTCCTGGAGAACAAAAGCTGGTAGGTTGCACTTTACAAACAAATGTTCCATGACCTGTGTGTCCAGATGCCAATAAGAAAAATGATTCAACTTGACCATTTCTGATGTCTCTGTTTTTCAGGCTCTGTGGAATTGCTGGGCGCCATGGCCTTCTGTGCGCCGAAGCAGCTGTCCTCCTGCCTTCCTAGCATTGTGCCTAAACTAACTGAGGTGCTGACTGACTCCCATGTGAAGGTCCAGAAGGCTGGTCAGCAGGCCCTCAGACAGATTGGTTCTGTCATCCGCAACCCTGAAATTCTAGGTTTGAAGCTAATTAAAGCTAAACTACTTTTTTGTTTTATTATGATTTTAAAACGGAGGGTTAAATGATGAACTCTTCTGTTGTCAGCCATAACTCCCATATTGCTGGACGCCCTCACTGATCCATCTAGGAGGACCCAGACGTGCCTGCAGACACTATTGGATACCAAGTTTGTCCACTTTATCGACGCCCCCTCCCTTGCCCTGATAATGCCCATTGTTCAAAGAGCCTTCCAGGATCGCTCCACTGATACTCGCAAGATGGCTGCACAGATTATTGGCAACATGTATTCCCTGACTGATCAGAAGGTAAATACTTGAACTCTTAAATTGAGTTTATCTTCTACTTTAACTCTTCTCACATTATTGATGGTTCTCAAGAACAACGGCGCACTTTTTGCAGAATGTAACTTTTGCTTTCGTCCATATAAATCTATATCTAGTGATGGAGCTGATACTTGTAATGATCGTATGATGGATATAGATCTGTTTATTATTTAGCTAATTGTTGAAATTTGAGTGTTTCATTTTGTCGTGCAGGATCTGTCACCATACTTGCCCAGTGTTATACCTGGACTTAAAGCCTCTCTTTTGGACCCGGTGCCTGAGGTCTGTTGAGTAGATAACAAAAAATATTTTAGTACTCTAGCTAAAGTACTGCTTGTTAATTCTTACTTCTATCTAGGTTCGCACAGTGTCAGCCAAAGCCTTGGGGGCCATGGTGAAGGGAATGGGTGAATCCTGCTTTGACGACTTGCTGCCTTGGTTAATGGAGACGCTGGCATCTGAGCAGAGCTCTGTAGACCGCTCTGGAGCAGCCCAAGGTCAGACATGATCTATGAAGAATGATGATCAGAGATGGTCATTTTAAGCGATTTTATATTGCATAAAAATAACATTTGCCAGAAATGGCTTCAGAATATATTACTACTACTTAATCACACATGTGTTTAAATTCGATCTTCATGTCTCCTTGTGTCCAGGTCTGGCTGAGGTAATGGCAGGGCTTGGAGTAGAGAAGCTAGACAAGCTGATGCCAGATGTTGTTCAAACTGCCAGCAAGGTAGACATTGCCTCTCATGTGAGGGACGGATACATCATGATGTTTATCTACCTACCGCTCACCTTTGGAGACAGATTTACACCCTATGTGGGGCCCATCATCCCCTGTATTCTCAAGGTAATTTTTTATATTAAACCAGATGTGTGTGGTTTTTTTTTTACTGAGTGGCAATCATTTTGGGTTTTCCATCAGGCTCTGGCTGATGAGAATGAGTATGTGAGAGACACGGCATTGAGAGCTGGTCAGCGTATCATCAGTATGTATGCTGAGACTGCTATTGCACTGCTGCTTCCAGAGCTTGAACAGGGTCTGTTCGATGACCTCTGGAGAATCAGGTTTGAAATTTTATCAGCTTTGAGGAAAAACCTCATTCAAATTCACTCACAAACTTAAGCATATGCTGTTGTTCCACAGATTCAGCTCTGTGCAGCTGCTTGGAGATCTTTTGTTCCACATTTCTGGAGTGACTGGAAAGATGACTACAGAAACGGCATCTGAAGATGACAACTTTGGGACTGCAGCCTCCAATAAGGTAAATGTACAGTTAGCATTCATCTGGAGTTGTTCAAATTGCCTAACAATTTTTTTTTTTCTAGGCCATTTTATCAGCTCTTGGTGCAGAGAGGCGTAACCGTGTCCTTTCTGGTCTCTACATGGGTCGCTCTGACACGCAACTAGTTGTACGACAGGCATCACTCCATGTTTGGAAGATAGTGGTGTCGAACACTCCAAGAACCCTTCGAGAAATTCTCCCAACACTCTTCAGTCTCTTGCTGGGCTTCCTTGCTTCCACGTGTCCTGATAAGAGAACGGTACAGTTAATGATGACTTCTACTGCTTTAATAAAATTACTGGGTGTCTCAAATACATTACATTACATTATTTTATTTTGTTATTTCTTAAATGTATCTTGATTTTGTTTAGTTTTGCATTTTTGATGCAGTTAATTATATCATATCATCAAATAAGTAAATCTTTTCAGGCGTTTCCTTTCAAAATATAATACCATGATTATACATATATTCAAAAGTTGAAGTTTTCCTCTCTAAGATGCAGTAAGTCACTCATCATTACAATGTTTTGAAGTTATTACTTTAAAAAGTTCTCCCCCATCTGAAATCTCTGCGAGCGGGAGGTTATATGAGTGGAATCCATTATGATGTAACGATGGCTTCACTCCTCCACCCAGCTGTAATCGTGCCCCGCCTTTTTATACAAAGAGTCCCCTTGGAGATTGAGAATTCTGAAAAATCACTTCAAAAACCCAAATGTTTCACAAATCGCAATAGCAAAGTGGGTGTATCCACAAAATTGTTGCTCATTTTTTCACATTCAATATTTTTTATTTCAAATTTATGCAACCAGAGACGTACTGATGGGTTGGTTTGGATCTATATAGTACTCGTTAGTGTTTTGAGAGTGAGTGTGTGAAATAAATCTTCATTTAAATGCCAATGTTGTTTTTTCCTTGTTTTTAGATCGCTGCTCGCACACTAGGGGATCTGGTGAGGAAATTAGGAGAGAAGATTCTCCCTGAGATTATCCCAATTTTGGAAGATGGTCTTCGTTCAGACAAGAGTGACGAGAGACAGGGAGTCTGTATTGGCCTCAGTGAAATCATGAAGTCAACCAGCAAAGATGCGGTCAGTCATTGCTGTTGAAAGAGTTGTAATAAAATGTTTCTCAGGTTTTACAGGAAAGATGACCTTATTATACCTTTTATGTTCTAAAGGTTCTGGTCTTTTCTGAATCCCTGGTCCCAACTGTCAGGAAGGCTTTGTGTGATCCCCTGGAGGAGGTCAGAGAAGCTGCAGCAAAAACATTTGAGCAGCTACATGCAACCATTGGTCACCAGGCTCTGGACGACATCCTGCCGACACTTCTCAAGCAACTGGTGAGGTTTCAATCTCAAGCAGATGGACTTAGATTTTTTTTGTCTGACATGTTTTAACTGCATCCTAGGATGACGAGGACACTTCTGAATTTGCCTTGGATGGTCTGAAGCAAGTCATGGCAGTGAAGAGCCGCTCGGTGCTGCCTTACTTGGTGCCAAAGGTTACTTGGCTTATTTGTTTCTGTAAATGTTTTTTTCTATTTAATTTACTGACAAATTTCCCCTCTCCAGTTAACGGCTCCTCCTGTGAACACCCGGGTACTAGCTTTCCTGTCTGCTGTAACTGGAGACGCTCTGACACGACACCTCGGTGTTATTCTGCCAGCCCTTCTTTCCTCACTTAAAGGAAAATTGGGATCTGAGGAGGAAGCTCAGGTTTCTATTCTTACTGTTTTGGTCTTAATTTTTCGGTTTTACTTTTGATCTTACGAGTTGTGAATTTTTCCTGCAGGAGCTGTGCAACTGTCAGACAGTGATCCTCTCAGTGGAAGATGAAGTCGGGCAGCGCATTATCATTGATGATCTATTGGAAGCCACACGTGGAGCGGATTCTGGCCTGAGACAGTCCGCTGTCACCATTCTAAATGGCTACTTTGCTCGAACCAGAATGGACTACAGTGCGCACACACGCAACCTGCTCTCAGGCCTGATCCGCCTCCTTAATGACTCGAACTCTGAAGTACTGATTCAGAGCTGGGACACCATCAACTCTATCACCAAGGTTTGTTGTCAATGACGATGCAAGTGATTGTTATTGCTACCTTGGTGGTGAGGAAATGAAAGCATTTGCTACCAATTTGTTTCAGAAATTGGATGCCGGCAGTCAACTGGCTTTGATTGATGACATTCATCGAGATATCCGATCAGCTGCTAGCGATACAAAGGGTCAACACCTCCCTGGATTCTGTCTGCCAAAAAAGGTTTGAAAGAAACTATCGCGTTGTCTTTTAATACCCTGTTTTACATTATATTCTGACTGTAAAAACTGAAAAATGAGTAATAACTTGTATTTTGTACTTCAATTAGTTGGCTCCATATTCAGTTTTATTGTGGACTGACGGGCTGCATAAATGCAGTCAAGGACACACTTTGTCCATGTCTGTTGTAGACCAAATGAATCTCATGTTTTTTTTCATATTTGAGCCAGAAGGCAAAGCTCCTTATCAACCAGTCAGTTTGTGTATCTTTCATTTGTGTTCATGGACCACAAAATCGTGGCACATGCTGCCAACAATTGTTTTTTTCACAGAGTGACACCTTATCTCGCTTACAAATCTAATAACCTATCTATCCATCCTATCTATCCATCCATTTTTGATGGGTATTTGCCATTTAAAAAATAGTCTTATAGAAGAAGAATAGAACAGCAATTTATCCTAAATGAAGTCAAAAAAGTTGTTAAAATACTTGCGTCATGTCTTGAATGTGCAGGGGGTTACGTGCATCTTGCCCGTCCTGAGAGAAGGTGTCCTGACGGGAAGCCCTGAGCAGAAGGAAGAAGCAGCCAAAGCTCTTGGTGGTGTTATCAAGCTCACATCACCTGAAGCTCTGCGTCCATCTGTCATCAACATAACTGGGCCCCTCATTCGTATTTTGGGAGATCGCTTCGCTTGGTCTGTGAAGACGGCGCTGTTGGAGACACTCACCCTCCTACTTGCAAAGGTCTCCAGTCTTTCTCTCAGATCATTACCAGTATCTGTGTCATGTTTCTTCACACTTTGGTTTTAACCATGTTCTCAGGTGGGCATTGCATTGAAGCCGTTCCTGCCGCAGCTGCAGACCACCTTCCTCAAGGCCCTGCAGGATTCGAGCCGCGCAGTGAGACTGAGAGCTGCAGAAGCTCTAGGCCAGCTGGTCTCCATTCACACAAAGGTCGATCCTCTTTTCACTGAGCAGCTCTCTGCTATTCGAAACGCAGAAGACTCAGGAGTCAGGTATGTTTCACCTCCTTTTGTTTGTACACTGTAGTGCATTAAAGTAGAACTACTGAAAAGAGGATGTAACCCCCTGTGTTCCACATAATGTGGTCATCTTTGGCCACCGTTCTGTCTGCTTCATGTTCTAATCATTTTGTTTGTTCATCTTAAATTATCGGCCAATGTTAATGCTTTCAGAAACATTGTAGTAAATGGATTTGATTCTACTATTGCTTTTTTTGTTAGCTGCTATATAATTTAGAAATGACTGTTGATAGCGTATCCTCATAAGCATCTATAAACAATATAATATGTTATAATAATATTAATAATAATGTTGACTTCAGGGTTGAAAACGATGTCTAAATTGAAAATGAGCGTGTTTAATTGCATAAATGTGAATAAATAAAGTGACACAATATTTGAAATTGGGAACACTTAACATTTTAAAATAATATTTTATGTATCTAACAGGGAGACCATGCTTCAAGCCCTGAGGTTTGTCATCCAGGGGGCCGGTTCCAAGGTTGACCCAGCCATCCGAAAAAACATCACCACCACCTTACTGGGCATGCTGGGCCATGATGAGGTAAATCATTGGTCGAGTTATTACTAATGCGAGTAATGAGATGTCAAACTCGAGGCCAACAGGATGAGATGTCAAACTCAAGGCCTTGCTAATCATTTTAGGTGGGCCACCAAATGCTTGGCTCAAAATTAATGTATATAAATTTCATGTCGATATAGGGTCTAACAGGGCTGCAGGTGTTTAAGATGAGGAACAGAGTTGGATGTCACCAATTATACAGAGACTTCTAAGAGTAAAAATCATGTTGAAATTTGATGATATAGTTGGTAAGATGAGAAACACGGATACTGTCGATCAAGCCTTCTAGAATCAAAGTTCAATATTTCAATCAGACTTCCTGTTCAATATAAATTTTGTTTTGCCTGCTACTTTATTGTTAGACTATTTTGGCTCATTGTGCGCTTTAGTTTGACAACCCTGCACTAAAGAGTTCCTTCAAGTAAAAACTTTGAGCAGTTGTTGAATAAAGATTCAAAGTGACAGTCTTTGTAGATGTGATGCGGAAACCGGGCAGAGGATGTGGTCTCCTGCAGTGGTTTTTAGCAGACACTTCTGTTTACAGAAGATGAGTCTGTCAGTAACTAATGATTCATGTTTATGGGCTTGTAGGATGCAACAAGAATGTCTTCAGCTGGATGTGTTGGTGAGCTGTGTGCATTCCTTTCCGAGGAGGAACTGAAGACTGTCTTGCTTCAACACATCTTAGGTTTGTATTTTAGTTCGAAAATCCTGTTTAATTTTTTTTATTTTATTTTTTTTAATTCTGCTTTAAAGCATAAGGTCACCCTGTGCCGGCCCTTAAGTGGAATGTGTTCTTGCAATAAAATGTTTTATGACCGGCACTGTCTCCCTTTTAGCCGACATGTCTGGTGTGGACTGGATGGTGCGCCATGGGCGTAGCTTAGCTTTAGCAATAGCATTAAAATCTGCTGCAGAAAAGCTTTGTGTGAAGGAGTACAGTGATGCTGTGATGGAGACAATTATGGCCAACGCCACTGCTGACAGAGTAAGAGACAGAGTAACATTAGTATTGATGTTTACCTATCATAGAAACATTTTCTAAGCCTTGTTGTGTGACTTTTTAATGCTACAGATTCCCATCGCAACCAGCGGGATCAGGGGAATGGGATTCCTGATGAGCCATCAGCTGAAAACGGAGGGAAGCAGTGGGGTTTCCCAGCGATTCATTTCACAGATTATCAAGGTAATGGCAGGAAGAGACGGTTCTTTTTGGTGCGTGGATTACATCACACACATAATCATTGTTTTATGTGACTGGCCTTAACTGCAGAGTGTCACTACCACGGAGATCAGTTTAACTTGATCATGGTGAACAAATGATGTCAAAGAAATCAATATCCATAAAAGTCTGTGAAACTGGCCGTCTGTTCTCGCTCCAGTGTGTTGTAGATAATCAATATCTGTTGCAATACAACTGGATCATGTCACCTATTAAGCTTGGATCTGGTTCAACTCCAGTTATACAGAGATGGGGTTTAGTTTTAGAATGTAATGTCAAGCAATTGATTAACAATGCTGTTTTTGTCTTTTCTACCTGTGCATCAATACACAACATGTTTCGCCTATGGTGCTTCTCTCAGATATAAACCTTCCAAAAACGGAAATCTAGAAATTACAAATGATCTTCCTGTTTCTGTAAACACTTCCTTAAACTGTATCTCTACTTTATTGGTTTCTTAGTTTTCTGCATTCTAACTTCATACTTGTTGTATAATGTGACGGTGTAAAAAAATGCTTTGCATGTGACGAAAAGTAACTTAATTCAGTTTTAGACGCATAACTATGTTCTTGACACTGTCTTAATATCACCCCCTGTGGTTGTTTTTGACGTATGTCTTTGTGCCCACAGTGTCTTCAGAACCAGTCCAGTGACATCCGGCTGGTGGCAGAGAGGGTGTTGTGGTGGGTTTTCAAAGACCCTTCCACGCCCTCAATGGATGTGGCCCAAGTCAAACCTCTGTTGAAGAGTCTGCTGGACAACACAAAGGACAAGAATACCAGCGTCCGAGCGCAGAGCGAGTACACAATCGTCAACCTTCTACAGCTGCGCCAGGGGGAGGAGAACATGCAGGTCAGTCTTGGGTAGCACAGATAAGATAAATAGAAAGTATATTTATATTTTGCTCTTTTTTTTTAGGCCATTACTGCCATTCTGGACTCTGCCAGCATTGACCTCCTGTCCGAGTGTCACCGTCGTTCTCTGAAGAAAATAGCTAGCTCGCCAGACTCCAATGAAGAGATAGACGACACAATCCTGACGTGATGGAAGAAGCCGTTCAAAGAACCTCTTGCAGGATATCAGAAGATGGACTGTTTTGAATACATGTGCTCAGTATGAGAAATGCAAATTCCCAAATGCCAATGCTGTGCTGGGTTCCATTGTATCCTGAGACAAGCCCCTCCCCTTTTTTTCTGTCTTTTGCTAAATTGTTTTAAAGACGGGTTTAATTTTATCCCATTGTCTACAATGTTTTGGCTTTTTTTTCTTTCCAGAAGTTTTACTAAATGGTTTTGAAGATGTTGTGCCACTATTAAGGCCCAATGTTTATTTTAAATATTCTTAAGAGTTGTTTGGGGTGATGAAGCAATCTCTTCCAGAGCATAAAAATGCTTGTCAGCGAAACGGTTATCATGACAAATTACAGAAAGAAATAAACCGACTTGACTTAAATTTGTATCCTTGTAATTATTTTGAACACAAAGTGAGAAAATGGTTCATCAAGTGACACTGCTGGATTGGTTTTTGAGCCTGAAAATTCTGGAAATTAAGTTTAATGCTTATTCATGTTTGCAAGATCACTTTAAGCTTCATGTGTTGATGTGATGCACCATTTCTCTACCCAAGTATTCAATTTAAGGATCTAGTTATAGAGAGGATGTTTTGCACAAGTACTTTTTCCTGGATTAAAATTAATGTATATGTTTGTAGGTAGTTGAAACTTAAAGGTAACACTTTCTTGATTGGAACATCCCATTATCCATTCAAAAATGTCTTGATGGGCTAGATTATGTACATTTAGATCTCAAAACCTGCTGCACCAATACCAAACCTTGCATACATTTTGACCATTCCTTTTCCTAAACTGGACAATCCTGAAAAACCACCAAATGGAGGTAACATACTTTGAAATTCATGAACCTACACTGAATGTGGTGAATCCTTAATGAACTCTCCAAAATCTCTCTAAGAAGAATGTATTTTTGTATAGTGCCTTTCAGAGTCATTTTTCCTGTGGTCCCTTTGTAGGCATATGTGAAAGCAACAATTTACTAGAAAAAAGTTTAATCATTAAATAGGCCCGTCATTTCCTCGCAAACCAGGGCCAATACTCCAGAAATCCTCCTATATACTTGACCTCTTGAAACATGTGTTCAGTAATATTAGATAAATATTAAAGCTAAGCTTAGATTTAGGACAACACTAATATGTCATGTAAACAAACAATGGTCGAGTCTTAAAATCGCAGAATCTCACACCAGCTCCATCAGACAGAAGACGTTTTAAAACAAGGTGGCACTCGTGACTTTCATGCATCATAAGGCCCTATAATCGCAAAGAGTGTTTATTAGAATTAACAGTTCAGGTCTCCTTCCATTCACGAGTCACTATGCGCGAGTTCAAAGATCAGATACGGGACTGGGCGGCCGCGTCTGCGCACTGACGCCAGACCAGAGCTGGGTGCAGCTCCACCAGAGGAGGAAGCGGAGTTTCCGGCTCCTTGCAGCGGAGGGAGAGGACTGCTGACGCCGCGAAACCCCCGTGAAGAAACGCCAACGGCTTGTGGGGGGGCCACTGTCTGGAACGTCCGTGGCGGTTGTTGGTTTCATTCATATCGGGGGGAACCTGGGGGCCTAAGGTTTCTGGAGGCCGAGGGGGGCAGGTAGCAATCCGTGCTAAAAAGCGGGAGAAAGCGGAGGGGGTGAGCCACTACCATCCACCGGCATGGCCAGGGACTACGATTACCTCTTCAAGCTGCTCATTATCGGGGACAGCGGTAAGGAAACACCGGGGATGCGTGACGGGAAGTAGGCCTCAATGTGTATTTCGTATCCCGAAGAGAAGACGAATAGCTTCTCGTTATTATTTTTTTATGTTGTACAAATGCCTTTTTATTTCTTTGCAATATCTCCTTTATCCGGGCCGTTTATGTAATTACTGAGGCGTCGTGTTTCTGTGTCAGTGACAGGGCGGAGGTTGAATGTCCGGGCCGGGCATGTCAGCCGATCAGGCCGGATATCGCCTCTAGATCGTCTCAATATATCGGTGGAACATTATAGCTTCGCAAATGGAAGCGCATTAAGACGATTTAGCATCGCATGCGAGCTTTAAATGTATCGCAAGGTTAGTAAAGGACTGTATCCTGCTAGTGCACCCCTTGTTTTTATTCCCATTAGCCGCGGGTGCTAGCTGTAAGTTTAGCTAGCACTTCAACGTTGATGTAAATTTTCGCCCCTTTTAGTATTTTACATTTTTAAATTTTAATATTCCCGAACCACACTGGCACTGTAGTTTGCATATGAAGGAGGCGCATTTAGACATGCTTTTGTAGTTAAATAAAGGATGTCGCCCTACTTTCTATGGTAAACACTTAAGCTAACCGATTGTAAAGTTACCAGTAGCAAGTGTTGGGAAGTTAAGCTGCTATTTTTGTCTGCTTTCTCTGTGTTAGAATATCCACAATTTTGTGGAAACAAAAATACCAGTTTCTAGGAGTAGAGTTTTGGGTTGTATATGGGTTTATTGGTACTGTGACCCCACACTCGATAGTATTGAATGATCGCCCAGCATGGAGCCCCCCTTTTGTGGCCACAATTCATGTGTGCATTTAGGAGACCCCGGGTCCTGGCACTACCTCATCCTTGAGCGGCTCACAACACACAACCATCACTTCCATCGTAACACTGATGCCAGTATCTAGATGTACTCAACTGGAGTCTGTGCCCAGATTATTGAGGCAAAAGGATGTCTGTGATGCCTGAAGACAGATCGGCACTGTAGCAGATCCATCTCTGTTCCCAACACATCTACAGAGTCCCCCTTATTGATATTTATCAATAATAATGTTATCATTACAGACTAGGTAGCTACGGGTGCATTATTTGAATAAGAAATATAAAAAATATATATAATGCAAATGTACTTGGATTTACAGTTGCACTTCTATTATAGTCATTTATTATAGACGTTTTAAATAGAGCATTTATTGGAAAAGGTTTCAGAATAGATGTTGTTTGCAAACAAACGTGTACATAAACTCTTGCTACACAAAACCTCTCAGGGAAAAAATACGTTCCGTGTCCATAAGAATGAACTACATAGAGCTTCTTTACAACTACAAGCCCAGTCAATGTCAAAAATACAAAATCCTGCTTTCTCAAATGCAGATGCCAATTTCTATAACACTTTTCTCCCTAGGCCTAGACTGCTAACATTTCAGTAACATGTTCACTCTTGCATCCAGAGCTGTTTTACATTTGCACCCAAAAAATGGTGAAAGCGTGTGGTTTTGTGTCTTCCTTACAAATCTGTTGATGTCTGATTACAACATGGGGGGGCTTTAGTACGACTGCAGCAACTATTGGCGAAATGTCTTTAAGCATTATTGATTTCATAACATCATGAAGCCCTCAAGGCTGTGGTGTGTTGGGACTCAGAGGAACCTGATATCTTATGTTGGTACTGATACTACTGATCAAACATAATATGACAATAGCACAATAGGCCAACACTGTCTGGGTGCAGCATGTAACCTGACAAGTCCTCTGATCTATTTTGGACACTCTTGTGATCCTTCTGAGTCTTGTTCACCTTCTCATCTACTACTTGACATTTGTGTATTTAATTACCTTTTATTTTTATTAACCAATTAAAATTCTAGTTATTTTCTTTAGTTCAGATTATTTTAACAAAATACAAGACAAACATTAAAACAATTAACTGACACATAATGATGTCCTTTATTCTATGGTAAAAATGATTTGAATAATTACAGAAGCAAGTATCTTCCTATGTAACAATAGTAGTTTGTATTGTGGGGAAATCCCCAAGCTTTGTTTCCATTAATGTGTCATAGTGGTTTTGATATTGGACCTGCTGTACTTTAACAAGATTTAAACAAAGCTATTATTACAACATACAGTACATAACATGAGTAATATTACACACACATAAGGCCAGACACTAGATTACACAATTTGTGGATAAAAAAAAGGTTAGCTTCTGTAGATACAATAGGTCCTTTTTTTCCTTTTAAAAAATTCAGATATGGATTAGTTAATGTTTTGTTTTTCCTTACCTGGTTTAATCACCTGTTGTGTTGAGCTTGTGTTTGTATCTTTACAGGGGTGGGGAAGAGCAGTCTCCTGCTTCGATTTGCAGACAACACGTTCTCAGGTGTGTTTTTTATTTCCAGGTCTTCCATTAGTCTGCTTTTAGTGCCACATACTAACGCACCTTATCTGGTTTGCAGGCAGCTATATCACGACTATAGGTGTGGATTTTAAGATCCGGACAGTAGAGATAAATGGGGAGAAGGTGAAGCTACAGATCTGGGACACGGCAGGGCAGGAGCGCTTCCGCACCATCACCTCCACGTAAGTAAAATCGTTCTTGTTATTGGATTATAGAGTGTGAAAGAACATGACAACTGTCTGCTGATGTTACCGACTTTTGTCAAAGGAACATTGTTGCTACTGCGTGAGATGTGACCGTGAAATCTGTGATCGGCTCCTTATTTATGCAACATAACATTCTTCATTCTCTATTTTATTATTGGCCTTTATTTGCTGAATGACGACATTTTAAGTAAACATTCAAATGTCTGGTGAGGAGTGTGAGTCACATGAGTACATGTGTCAAATTTTTGTGTGAGAATTTCCGTTTGAAAAGAGTGCAATAGGAGTAGGCTGATGCCTTTCTTTAGTTGTGTTAAGAAGTATTAACATTGGAGCAGAGCAGGGACCTAGTAGGGATTACCTTCTCTCAGACTTGCGTATACCTAAGAAAGATGCTCAGATGTTTATATGAAGCGTCAGAAATACCTTGCCTGACCCACCGACGTGTACTTTGTGTAGAAATCTTTCAAGTTGTCTCATTAATCTAATACCAAAAATCCAATTCTGCAGTTTATTCACATCACAACAAGGACTATTGCAACTTTGGTGGTGCTTTATCGTGAGTGAGAAGAATGTTTGTTGGAAAAAGGGATTTTTTTTTTGGTTATTGGTTGAGGGGAAAAACGATCACCATTGTATCTGCTTTGTTGGTGACTTGTAAATATTGCAAATTACATTTATTTTATCTTCATTTTTTTGTATTTTTCTTAAACTACTTTTTTAGTAGTTGATTTAAAAAAAAAAAAGACTATTTCTTGTTCCTCAAAAGACATCATCTGTTCACGGTATTCACCACCACAAGAAATGCATAATAATTGTAGCCAACTTTATCATTACTTCAATTAAATTAAATTTTCCTTTTGTAGAGACAACATGGTAAACACACAAGTCTCCACTTCAGAATTTGGGGTACACTGGCAGTTTTTGATTCTGATTCTTAAGGAATGCACTTAATCATTACTCTCAATACTGTTTCAGGATGAGTCCTATTCAGTAAGCATTCAAGGTCGCTTACCATTAAAAGTATACAGGGATTGCTTATTAAAGTTACACAACTACTCTTTTTTCCATGTGCACTGGGGCACAAACAAAATTAAAGTTTTGATCCCTGGTTCCAGCAGGATAGGACCTTGTGGTTCTTTTTTAGGTAGAATTAGCATCTCTGTACTTTTAGACTTAACAGTTGACCTATATGTTAATCTCCAGACTAAACAAAAAAGTTTGTGTTTTCCTGATCTTCAGAGGAGCCCAGAGTCTAGCCCAAAGTTCTGTCCATTTCTTATTGGTTCTTCATTTATGCGCAGTGAGCAGCTGCACACACACGCTATCAAACACTTTGTCAAAGAGTTCTTTGTGTCAGATCATTAGCACTGTCCTGCTCTCGGACCCTGGAGCTCCCCAAGACCTGTCTATAATAAACTGTATCAGATCAGAAGTGAACTTTTCATAACTATTTGGGTGACGATAAAAATGTTTCCTCCAGTCTAAGCACCATCCTCTCTGTTTCCAGGTATTACAGGGGCACACACGGGGTCATTGTGGTATACGACGTCACAAGTGCAGAGTCGTTTGTAAATGTAAAACGATGGTTACACGAAATCAACCAGAACTGTGACGACGTGTGTAGAATATTAGGTGAGTGTGTTGACGTCTATCATTAAGAATGTTGAAGCACCAACACTTTTCTTTTTTTTTTAACGTGGGATTTTGTTTCAGTGGGAAATAAAAACGACGACCCCAACTCCAAAGTGGTGGAGACGACTGACGCGCAGAAGTTTGCAGAACAAATGGGCATCAATCTGTTTGAGACGAGTGCAAAAGAGAACATAAACGTTGAAGAGGTAAGATGCAGTTTCTGGCCTTTTCAACCGTCAATTGACACGCTGTCTAGCTGTTTTTGTTATCATGCATTGAGAATTGATTTAATTTTAATATAAATGTAAGCTTTTGTGTTGTTGAGAAAACCATGAATAGCGTTCTGGCTGGATCGACGTAAATCGATGAGAGGGGAGACGTTTAGATACTTCACCCAGACAAGGTGGTGGCTGTAATGCAATTGCATGCAATGCCAATTTGTTCTTAGCCTACTTTGGCTGGAAAATGAGTGTCACTATGCCTGCTGACTTTGAAAGATGCTCTATTGTGTGCTGAGTAGCAGCGTTTATGCTTTAAAAAAAAAAAGATTGCTGAGAAAGTCGCATTAAGAGCATGTAAACACAGACAAGACACAACAAGAAACCGTTACAAGCTGTTGCACCAAATCCTGTTGCAGCAAATGGATTGAATTGAAATCCCTCAGAGCACTCGCACCAAGTCAGTGTCTTCTCATTTCTGGAGCGGCACTGCTTCACAACATGACTAATACAAGCGTTGGTCAAGTTGAAAGGATCGTTCAAGCTGGAAATCAGTCAATAAAAGCAATCTACAAAATAAAAATGTTTGCCCGTGATACATTGCTTTAATTCTGAAACAAAAAGTCTCGCTTTTCCTACTTGACACCATTTCACTTACAACACTAGATTTCCAGCTGTGGATGAAGATCAGTCAAACATCTGAATATATTGGAGGATTCTACATCTTTAAACTAGTGCGCTCACTGTGAAAAGTGGGATCATTATTTTCAGTTGAAACTGTGTCTTAGTTTTTTTCATGATCTACTGATCTACTTCTGTTTACATTTTGTAATTAAACAAGAGTTTAACCATTCTGGTCGACACATTGGGTTGGGAGGGGGTTAAATGAATGATAGGTTCAGGGTCGGACTTCACTAGTAAAATGGAGTCAAAGAAGCATAAAAGAAAACACTGACTTGACAGTTTAGGTGGCTAACCTTGATCTTGTTGTTCAGTAAATCACTGGTTTACATGAGCTTGTCGCTCGTCTTCCTCTCTGCAGATGTTCAACTGCATCACGGAGCTCGTGTTGAGAGCCAAGAAGGAGGTTATGGCCAAACAGCAGCAGCAGCAGCAGAACGATGTGGTCAAACTCACCCGGAACAGTAAACGAAAGAAAAAGTGCTGCTAGCAAATTGGAAGCCTTCGACCAACCCGCCGGCGGCTTCGTGTCTCACACACACAAACACACAACGGGACTCAGAGCATCTAAATTAAAGATTTAACGAATATACAGTGCAAGAAAAAAAAGAAACGGGAATTGTCCACTTTGGACAAGCAAATCATGAAGACTTAAAAAAAAATGATGTACAGATTTTATTAGACGACAGATCGATTTTTAGTGAAATTATGCAGATGGGCTCTATTGAACTGTGGTCCGCCATTCTTAAAGGATCTGCAAGATGATGATGATGATGATGAGGAGGAGGAAGATGTCAACTGACCGCCATATTGCTCCAGCTTTTATCCACATTAACCATTTGTCGTTGTCTCCCCTCCTCGCTCCACTGCACATGGGACATGGACAGTGTCCAGGACTCAACACCTGAGGAGGAAGACTCTCCTTTCACCTCTCTTTCTAGGTTTATTATTTTGTGGGTGGGCTGGGGAGCTGCCCCACCTTTCAACAGATGCATCATGAAATGCTCGGGTTGCTTTTTATTGGGGTTGAAATGAATTGATTTAGTGACTAATCTGATGGACAGAACTGGTGTTTTGTTTTTCTCTCCCCCTCCTTAAATCTCTGAGCCAACAACCTTTTTGATCTTATTTTAACTGCGGCCAAACACCGGCCGCGTCGTTCACCCCAGTCTTACTTTGTTTTTCTTTTTAGTTTATTTACTTCTTTTTCTAACAAACAAAACTGCCAACATGTCGAAGGACAAGAAGCCTGATCAGCCGAGAGAACGCGGTCACGAGGCTCCTCGTACCGACGAACCTGCCAAACACACACGTGGAGGCTCTTGCTCATCTGGGTCACCACGGCAACCGTCTCGGAACGTGAGCATGTTGCGTCTGAGCACTGTTTGTAGGATGCGAGACAACTCGCTGTGCCGATCGTTCCTCATTTGACGGACGGCGAGAGCGCCCGTACAGACGCAGCAGCAGCCGAGTTTGTCGCAGAGGCTGAAGCTTCCTCTGGATCTATTTTTAACTTCGGTCTTTGATTTGGGAGAGCTGCGGGGTTCGGCTCCAGCCTCTGCATCAACTCTGGCGAGGACCTCAGAACTTCCCGGGAATTGACATCAAAGCACCCCTCTTTAAAATAACTCTTCCATACGTGTATGTATATATAAATATAAATGTGTGTTTATATTCAATATGGAGCGCACACACATCGTCTCACCAGGACAGGTGTGTGTGAGACAGTTGGAACACACACTCATCAGCTGTGGTTTGCTGTACACTGGAGAAAAAGATGTACTATTCATTTTTCCCAACATGAATTTAATCAGTAATAAACGTTTTAACAGAATAAATATTTGACACTGTGGCTCCTCTCCTTTCTGCTTTCTCAGTTGTGTAGTGAATTAAACTGTTTATCTCTTGGTCAAAAAACGCCTATTGACCATAACATAATGACCCCTTTTAACAGCAGTCCGCTAAAGAATGTATTTCTCGTTAATATTCATTTTCATGAATTATCTATTTTTATTCTTTAAATATTTAAATGGCTCGAATTCTTTCTTTCGTGGGCTGCCTTTAGCAGCCAATGCAGGTTACTGACACAAAAATACAGATTTATTTATGATGACATTCCTAGTTTAACATATTTTTTTAAATGCCTATTTTAAATTGTTATTTTAATTATCTAAAATTTTAATTTTATATTTCCCCTCAAGTATACATTATTAAATTACATTTTTTACATTTATGTTACAACTTGACCTTGAAAGGGTGAGGTTGTAAAAAATTAGTCCACTAGGAGGCAGCATATCTAAATCTTCCACACAAGCCTGATTAAGTGTAAAGCATTAATGACATTCACTGCATGAACTCAGGTTGTAAAGAATTTATTGGTAGAAAAAAAAGAAATGGTCAGAATGCTAAGAAAATTGCATGGTACATATTCAGAATAGTTGGAAGCGAACAGAAACAGTGCTCTCAGTGAGTGGAGAATGGAAGCACTCGCTTGGAGCACAATGGGTTCACCCAGAGCTCGAATTCCACACTTCCAAGAAGGAAAAAGCAGAGAAAGACACACTCAACGACGTGTCTGTCGCTGCCGCACACACTCACGCACGCATCACGGTGTTTATCAAATGCTTTCCATTCTTTTCCTGCACAAACAAGGACAGAAAAGTCACAACAACAACAACAAAAGTGAGATGAGTTCGAGGATGGAGGCTGCAGCAGGAGCTGATGCTCTGGATTGACCTTTAATTTAAATCATGTTGTTTCGTCTAATCGACCTTTCCTGTTACTTTGAATGAACGATGAAGAAATATGGCTATTCATTTATAAAAAAGTTCAATTACACAATAGTCACATCTTGTTTTAAACACAGCTTTTTAATTCACCATCTTAGAGTATTTGAAACAATTGTTTTACCAGTTATGATGAATTTGATGCTTCTAATATTTTTGTCTTAAGATTTTGAACACATTTGTTTTATATGGCATTTGTTGAGGGTGTCCCAATAACATTTATCACAGTGTTCTGGTGTAAATGTTTTTTAGGAGGTTTAAAGATGCCCAATTTCCCAACAAGTTTTATTAAATTAAATTATTTATTTATATTAAGGGGTCAAAAGATTAAACATTTTAATTCTTTAGAATCAAGATATTCTCTCATTTGGTGATTTTATACTCAATTAGACTATATTAAGGATAACACCTAGAATTTTACAGCTGGGGGAAAATAGTACAACAGAATTAATAGATTCAAATCCTCTAATTCATATTTTAATATTACAGCGTAAGTTCATTAGGACATTTAAAGAAAAAATGTGTCAAATTCTATTTTACGTTTGGATTGAAATAGGGACTTTTTGTCCCTGACCTTTTAGGCAATAGAAACCATATCAGAAATCCAGACCAGTTCAGAGAGTGAATTAAATCCTGTAAAGATGCACAAGGGTTGAGAAAGTGACGTAAACAGGACTTTAAATAAAGAATATGTGACAACATTTAAATACTGATCAGTCCTGTGTCAGTGAATGCATCTCCTCCATCACCTGCTACAGCTCAACAGTAAAATGTAAAACTCCATGATGACATGTTCAAAAACACATATAAACTAAAAGGAAGTCAAAAACTAAAACAATTGAAGATGTTTAATTTTCTTTAAAAACGTTTTTTTTTCTCCAAAAGATATGCATTTTCTTTTCTTATAAATATATCATCCGGTGATTTATAAAAAAAATCATTCTTTGGGTTCCCAACAGCCAGCTGAGATGACCAGGTGACATCTGCATAGGTGAGACATATTCCACACACACACACACACACACACACACACAGAGACGCATCACTTCCTGTCCCGACCATGGAGCCTAACGTGACATGGAAGCCCTGTGGCTAACGTAACCAAAGTGCCATAAGACATAAGAATGGAGGTAGATCTTCTCCGGTGGCAACTCGTCTCCTCCTCCTCATGCTCAATGTAAACATTCACAAAATTTTGGTTGACTAGGAAGATGATGGATTATTCTTTATCAGAAAATGATCTATGCTTAAAAGAATATGATCCATAGAAAAATATGTGTACCCGCACTTCCTGCCACTCAGGTTTATCAGGACGTTGGACATCACAGGGTCTGAAGTTAGTTGACACTTTAAATCACTTTTTTAATAATTAAAAATAATTGCTTTCATGATAAAGTGCTAACAAGAGATAAAATGTGTATTTTATGATTCCATCAAAGGACATACAACAAATAATCACATGAATTTTAATGTTTTTAAATAATTCAATGCTTCTAACAAAGTGTTTAAAATGATGATTGATGCGTGAACTTATGGCTTATATGAACAAAAACTTCATTGTAAATTGTCTTAATATAATTCAGAAGCTTTTCATGCACTCAAACTCAAAAATAAATACTTTAAAATTGTATTCTGTTGCTTTGGATTGATTCCCATTAAAAATGGAAAACATGGCAACACCTTATATCTCCTAAAATGTTTTTATGTCTTTTTTTCTTGATAAGGATTTGATATTCTTTCCTTCTTTGCACCACATGTGAGATGCTCTGTACACATTTGTTGAAAAAAATAAACTTCAAGTCAATGTTGAAATGAACTTTTGCGGCAAATATATTTTAGTATTCTTTACAACTCTATTTCTTATTTTTCCTTCTCTCGCACATTCAGTAATTTAGTTAGTGAGTCATTTTCATATACTTTGTGTAATATACACTTAACAAACATATTTGACTTATTTAATATGAAAATATAAAAAAATATGATCGTTCAAGACCTCACTCTTGTTACTATGGTAACCATAAAGTGCCTGAGTGTGAGTTAAGAAAAATAATCGTGTCCCTTTGACCTTGTCGTGTCGTCCAACAACCGAATAAACCTGAGTCACTTCATCGCATCTGTCCCTGTGCCCCTCTGGTGTGCCCGTCCCCCCCTCCTCCCTGACAGCTGGGATGTGAACAGTGAGGGGGTTCTGGCTGCAGAGCTGGCAGTGGTGGATATTGTAGGCACTACAAGGATACATTGTGACCCTGCTGACTTTCTCTGTGACCTCTGGGGATTCTGATCCTCACTGTTCACACACTTCCGGCAGAAGTAGGGGAGGAGCCATGAGACACGTAAAGTGCAAAACGAATCCCCCCCCAAAACTGTCTGGCCAAACCTAATAAGTGTGCGTTAACTGGCGGTGTCCCCCCCTCCTCTTCTCCTGGTCCTGGTCTCCTGTGCAGTGGTCAGTTCTTTTTGAAAAAAGAGAAAAGTCTCCTGTCGCGGTCTGAGATGCGCTGAGCTCGGCGGGCGGACTGACCGCCGTGGGCCCTCGACGGTCCGGACAGGGAGGATGGAGCTGCACGCCACTCGTCCTGATGCTTGTCCATCAACTGCTGGTCGATCACTCTGTGCATGTCATCCTGACCCAGACAAGAAAGAGAGGAGAGAATGAATCCCTTCTGGCTGCTGAGCTATTCTTAGTCCTTTAATCTCCACGATGTTTGTCCTCTGATGAAAATAACTATTAATCAAATGAAAAGATTCTAATAAAAATGTCAAGAAATGTTGATGATGGAACAATGACAAGGTGATCTAAGTTTGGTGATGGTTTAAATTCGATTTTGAAGATTCTGGTGGTGATGCAAGGACTCTTTACCTGAAACATGTGTAATGAGCTCTTTTACCGCCACCTGCTGTTCAATTGAACGTATTGCGATGATGACTTTGATGAAGATCAAAAAATTGTTGATAAAATAAAAGTCGGTATGAAGTGAAAAAAAATCAACATGTAATCAGCTTAAGTGTTTTTTTTTGCTAAATTACTGCAATGGTCAGACATAATAATAATGAACAAGATAAATTAAGTGTTTTATTCTACAAATTTCAAATGAAACAGTTATTCTGTGTGTACAAATTTTACCTTGTTTTCTGTTGCAGTAAAAATACATTATAAACAATTGTTGAAGTGGTAAATAACTATAAAAACATATTCAATATTTACTACTCTAAAAATATTAAAAAACATGTCTATATTTTGTCTCTTCACTGATGGAGGGGATGGTACACACAGAGTGAGGAGTGAGAGGTCAGCCTGATGGACAGATATGAAGGGGGTGCGTGGAATGGGGCTGGGGGCTCAGCATGGTTAGAGGTATGTCAGGATGGAGCTGCTGGGCTCACCTCTAAGGCAGGAGAGGGGGCCACAGGGGGGGAGAGGGCGGTACGGGATCTGAGAAAGGCCACTAGATCAAAAACCACAAGAGCCAAACAGTAAAGAGCCCTGAGGAGGCGAACTGTGAGGAGGGGGAGAGAGAGAGGACAGAGCTGCCGGTTACACTCCAGGGAGGGGAGGGAACACACACACACACACACATACACACACGACTCAACTAACAGGTTGTAATCCCTGCATAGATTATGTTTTCAACACAGTTAGAGGTAAGAATGACCTTTGACCCACCTGCCAGGCTTCCAGCTGCTGCGACAGGTTGAGCTTCTGCTGGATGGCGTCGAGGAGCTGACTGTTGAGAGACATGATGTCTATTTTACATTTGGCCAGCTCCATCTCCACCGCCTTCTTCCTGAAACACAGAGCAGCAGGTCACACAAGAGCCCAGAGATCTCACACCGCGTCGAACCGTGGCCCTCGGTCTGCATCCATCCGGCCCTCAGGGTTCTTACTTGGCTATAGCTTCATCTCGGTCTCTGATGGCACTCTGGACCTGCTCGCCGGGATCCTGGACGGCTGCCATCGATCTCATCCGATCGTTGTCCTCTTGTAGGGAGCACATTTCTACTGAGAGCAGCGCCATCTGCAGGTCAATTGAAACACTTTCATATTACCAAAACACAAAAAGTAAACACACACCATAGAAAACACTCAGTCAGATCTGAAAACAAACACAAACATGACAGCAAGATGAATCATTTGGAGGGTTTGTGGTGGGACTCTCAGTGTCACCTGATTGTGAAGCTGCATCAGTTCTTCCTCGCTGGCTCGTGCTTTGTCCTGCTCCACCTCGTACAGGTCCCGGACATCTCTGAGCTCCTCACCCATCTTCCTCACCTGATCTTCCAGGGCTTCTTCATCGCTGCGTCTGGAGCCCTGAACACCAGAAGTAGATGGTCAAAAACTTTATTTTTAATTTTTTTTAAACTTTACTTAAGAACCACACATTGACACCAGTATTGAGTTTTCCACTCAACACTATTATACTCAATGTATCATGTATAAATATATAATTTGAAAACCTTTCAACAATAGAAACTTTGCTGATAGCAATGAGCTCAAGGGTACAGCAGGTGGCAGTAGCGTGTCACAAAACTCAAAAACTGAACGCGAGCAAGAGGAAAGATAATAACTAAATTTAAATTAAATCAGATATTATATCAGAACCCCACAAAATCTAGTCATTCTTTGCTTTATCCCAATATTGACATTTACTAAAAGCATCAGTTAACTTTGTTCGCCAGTTACAATTCAACCTGAAAGATAAACAAAGACAAAAATAAGATTATTGTTAATATAAGTCACTTGTTAACAACAGTGTCTCTCTTCTTACCGTGGATTCGTTTCCATCCAGCAGGTTTTGTGTGAGCCTCCGCAGCTCCAGCAGGCTGGTGTGAAGGCTTCCTGTAGGCACATCCTTGGCTGAGGACGTCTCCGAGGACTCGTCCATGGAAGAGTCGGTGGACAGCGCCGAGTCCGTGAGGTCATTTCCCCGCAGGTGTGAGCAGAGGGAGCGGACCTCGCAGTACGCCTCCCACAGTTGGATCCGCAGCTGCAACGAATCAGATGTGCGTGAGTCGAGAAGCTTTCTCTGAATCATACGTAGATTTGGAGTTTCCGCACCTGCTCCCTCTCCTGCTCCTGCTCCTCCTGCTCCATGCTCTGCTCGATCTCACACAGAAGGCTTGACGGGTGAGGTGTGAGGCTGTGCAGGCTGTGCTCCTCTGAGAGCTCCTGCAGCCGACTGGTCAGCTGCCTGTGGGACACCTGGACCTCCTGGAGCTCCAGCTGATTCTGTCGTAACTGAGGGGAAAATGACATTTAACATCATTCAGAGCAGACCTTCTCGCAGAGCTTTTTCAAAATAGTAGATCACTCTTAGTGTGGATGTAGAAAATAGTTGATACAACTGGTTGTTGGAAGAAAAAAGCAATTATGAGACACTTCAGCTACTGTACATTCACTTAGATACAGTGGAGTGCAAAAGATTTGGCTTTACAAAAAAGTTACCATCTGTGTTTTTCACTTTCCTCACTCAGTTTGTCTCTCACACATCTTAATTGCAGAAATAAATATAAGAAATTTTCAACATGATACTAATGGACATTGAAGGCAAATGGAAAGTACAGATAAAAACGACTATTTTCCGTTTTCATACCCAAATATAATATTGAAAGCAGAGTAAAGCAGTGTGGAAAAACATGACACAAGGTTTGCTGATTTATGCGGGAGTTGGAGAATGTTTTGGACCATCCAACGAATCACATAGTTCAGATAAGCTAAACCAGCATGAGGTCAATGTGGGAAGGAAAAACAAATATGTCTGATGTCTGCTTTTCAATAGTTTATGGATGTTAAACTCTTAGTCTTAGTCGACAAAATGTTTACAAAAGTGTCTGTTACAGGAAGTATGAATCCAATAAATAAAAATACATGATATTTTCATTCTTGGAGTCTCATGTAATCTTCATGATCTCTGTGTTTGTTCTCCTCCCCCAAAGAATCCCATCAAATCCCTTTCCTTTCATCTTTACTCTTATTGAAAGTCTTTGTATGAATTTTACATCCATAATTTCTTTCTCATCTTATCTTGCAGAAATTGTTAAAGGTCACCATATCAACGCAAACATTAATCGACTTTGACTTTCAAGCATCACATAAAAACACAGCGGCCATATTTGGTGAAGACGATTCATAATTATTATAAAATAAAAAGTTATACGCTAAAACTATTTTTTGGGGAAAATAAAAACATCTACAAATGAGTATCAGGTTCTCATCGAAATCACAGTTGGGGAGGAATATAATTGATAAGATAAGATTCATCTTTTATTTTTATCAATCTGAATTGTTGATGTAAGTCACATCTGGTTTAAGGGAACTGAGAACTGCTGCTGGAATAGTTCCAGTATTATATTTCTTGATCTCAGGATCACCCTGATAGGTGAATACTTACCCTATGTCCAGGCTAAATATGATATATAATTGATAATAATAGTCTTCAAGTTCTTACCTGAAGGTCCTTCTCATGGCACTGCTTCTCCAGCACCAGTGTTCTCTCTCTGAGGTTCTCCACTGTGTTCTGCAGCAGCTCGTTCTCCTCTAACATGGCATGAACCCGTCGCTCCAGTTCCATCTTTCTCTCCGACAGCATCTTAATCTGTCGTCAAACATGACCAACGTTACACACGGCAACAGTTCTTAAGGGCGCACACATGATCTGGTTTGGAACCATTTGAAGTTGTGTTGCTCGGACTAGCAGAGCTCAAACCAGATAAAAAAAATACTCCCACTGCCCTGAAGAATGCTTGTTGCCTAGCATGCGCTGGAGTTGGACACCACCCTTGTTTTGAGGAATGTTCAAGTGCAGGGAAAGTCAACTTATAAAGTAGCCCCACAAGTAATTTTCCATAACGGGTTGTCAGTTTTTTCTCATTTTAATTAAAGTTGAGAAAAAAGAATGATGTAAAAAAGATAATTTGGCAGGAATACATACAACAGGCATGAAGACTACATAGTAGTTTATGATATAAAATGGGTGGAAATGAACTAATCAGCAAAAAATATATATTCTAAAAATATTTCACATTTATATATTGTAATGGACACAATGTATATACTGTTGTAACAAAAACAATATTGTATTTCCTTGTATGTGCATTACACACAATATATTTTAATAAACAATAAAATATAAAAATGAACTTTATCACAAACATAAATGTATTATATACAGTAACTATTATGATAAACAAGAAATACTCACTGAAAAATAAAAAAAATGGCAACATTTTTTTAGAATATAAAAATAATAAATAGTTAAGACATAAAGGTACAAAATAAAAATGTCAGTAGGCTGTCAAATCTTCATACATAATCATTTTTACTCTGATGTTATGTGGGCCACAAAAATATTGGCACATGGGGTCCAGGAGCCACGCTGTAACCATAATAATAAAAAAAGAAAGAAAAATAATACCATTTAATGAGAGTGAATCATAAAATAATGACTTGAATGTTAATGTTGTACGACCTGTGTCTCTGACAAATGTGTCTACACGAGTCTAACATCTCCAAACTACCTTAAATCAAACAGAGATGTATGTGCTTTGCAGCAGTTATGGCTCCCTTGTGTGTTTGACCTACATCCCATGACCTATTTCACACAGCAACAACTTGAATGCCCACATGGTGATGATAGATTTATCGGTGGTTACTCCTTAATTTGATCAGTTGATAAAGTTTAAAGTCTTCAAGCAAAACCAAAAAGTTACTAGACATCGGCCCGAGTCTTGCACAGGCACAACGGGAGCAGCCAGACATTGCAGCATCTAAATATAGATCACTGGCTGTTTCTCCAAATAATGAATTAAGCTGCAGTCAGGGTGCTCTCTTGTGAAGTGGCAGCAAGAAAACGAAAAAAAAAACACTGGGGAGTCTGGGCGCTTACCTTCCCAGGAAAACCTGTGGTGCGAACAAGATAAACACCGACAGCCCAACATGCTTCAGCCACGAAGCAGAAATCATGCCTTAGCTTTGGAAACATGGATTGCTCACAGACTAAAGTTTCTCCTTTAAACCAAGATATGTTTCATATCGTTTGCTATAAGAGGCCTGTGTCTGATTAGTTAAAAAGGCACAAAAAACACCCCCTTTAAGTTTTTTTCAATGGTATTCTGAGCTTAAAGCAGCACTAAATATTATAAAATAACTTAATCTATGTTCTTATATTGTACTGAGCTGCTCTTATTTATGCTTAACAACACACAATTTCCTACTAACAAATATCTTAATTTATCTTTAGTATGGATGAAAATGGTCTCAAAATAGCTGGACTTCTCCGTGTTAAAACAAAATCTCTTTTTATTTCAGTCATATTAAAACTCAAATCTAAAATAGACAAAAGTACTGAGCACTGAAACTATCACTCTCTCAAAAAGAGATTATTGTGCAATCCTTGTTTCTGTATTCTACAGCATGCAGCATGCAGTTCGACCACAGACAGTCGCCGGTCAACACTCACTTCTAGCCCTTGCTGCTCCAAACAACAACAGGGAGGAAGGAGGAGACAGAGGTAAAGATGAGAGCTTCTAATCATACAGGACTCCATGTTTTGTCCAGTGTGCTCTACAGAAGTGTGTAGGACAGAATAATGGACGTTCCAGTCATAAAAATCTCACCTCAGCTTGGAGAGTTTCTAGGCGTGTCATGTGCTGGCTTGTGGACATGCTCTTCTCCCTGAAATCATCCCGTAATGAATGGACCTGAGTGGACAGCTGCCTCTCCACCTCTGCAGCCTGGAAACAGCAAACAAATCAACTTCAAATTCAATTTTCCATCTTTTAAGATATTACAGAAAACATAATGTGGGTTACCAAAGACACTTTATTAAGTTCCTGGTACATTATCTCATATTATTAATTGTTTATCAAACCAAATTAACACATACATACTATTAGATTATCTCAAACGATTTAAAGTAAATATTTCTTTGTATATTTAAATTTCAAAGTTGTTATTTGAGATTTTAAGGAACCTTTTTTGTAAAACGTAAGGTAAAAGCAATGAGCAATGAGTAATCAGGTTGTTGAAGAAAGAAACATCAAAATAAGTTCAAGATAAATAATATAAAGAAACATGAACGTGGAGTTAACCTAAAGGAAATATGAATCTTTCATTATAAATTGGATTTTTATTTATTTGAGATTTTTTTAGATAATTTAATTGTTATAATTAAAAAAAGAGAATATATTAATACTCCTTTAAAAATGGCAACAAATTCAGAAGTTGAAATAGGAAATATTATACTTAAATATAGAATATATACTATAGTTGTAAGAGGCTCATTTATTTTAAGGAAATTTAATTAAAACATTTACCAATTTTGTTCATTATCCAATAACTTGTTGTCTGTTAAATAGACAGCTGTGAATTGTTTTTATTTGCTGTTGCAAGCCTGTGCTTGATGACAACGATCACCTGCTTTAATAAAAGTCCAACTCTCCTAAATGTCAGGGCTGAGAGCTCCAGACTCCTGGGTCAGGAGGAAACACTGCAGCAGACCAAATTATTTGACAGCTGGTTCGTTCGGTTTATTTAATCATCGCTGCTGTGGCAACAGCAACATCCTCAACATGCCTGTCACTGTCTCCCTCGTCCCCCGAGGGAACGAAACAGAACATTAGGTCTTGGTTGTGAGTGTACTGAGACTCAGGTCTATATTAAAAATGTTCCAAACATCATTCTCCAGTCAGGGGTTCCCGAACTTTAACAAATGTTGGCACCGTCTTTGGCATACACATGTGGTTTTGTGCACCAATTTAAACACCTTTTTCTGCATTTTACATACGTGGTGTGAGACGAATGTAAATTGCCCAAAAAGTATTTCCAGGAAATACATATTCGCAAAAATAAAGACAAAACACAACCATGATGCGTTCGAAGACAAATGGCAAAGAGGGAATCAATCAATTATTTGACGATTCTGGAATTTCAAGCGCCATATTTAGCTGTATATGTTAAATAAGGCAAGTATATTTCTTATACTCTCTCTGTTTGGATTTCTCTTCTTTATTTTTACTCCACAGTGGTCAAGTCTCCTTTTTGTCATTGCGCCTTGTCACCTAAGGGGGGCTTCACACTGTTTACTAATACATCCACACACCGTCTCAGAACATGACGTATGTAGAACTACTTAGGATCAGTATTACCTCAAATTTCATCACATTTTTTGAATATACAAATAAGGCAAGCAATTGCTTATTCAAGAAGATATATATTGATGCAGCTGTTCTATCAGCCCACAGCTGCAGGATGATGCTACTCTGATGTGAGAAACAGATGTGCTGGCTGTCCGGGTCAGGACACAGTTGTAACGTGACATACGACCCACTGACCCAACAAGCAGCCTGAATTAAATCTGGGCAAATTTAACAACTTCTCTGATCTGCGGTCAGTTAATCTAGAGGGTAAATCCTCAGATTCTGGATCCAGAACCGTCAACCCCAGATTCTAGAATCCAGGACAGCAAAGTAGGACTCTACAGCCCAGAGACGTGCTCCTTTTCTAGCCTCTTAAATCTACAAGTGAGCAGTCACGTTCCAGCCCGGCGATGGTGACTCACTGGCTGCTTTTAGAAGTTAGATTTGCGAGCCCCTCGTGGTCTTTAGAGGCGCGACTGAACATTAAACTGGTCTGGTGTCACTGATTCCCATGGTAACATCACACACTCATCATTTGCATGCCACTCTTGTTGTCATAGCAACCTGTGCTTCCAGGGTTTTCTGTAATCTACAGCAATGCCTGTGCTAGACTAGAGTGAGCAGCTGCCTCGCTGTTTTCACTGTTATGTAAGACTTCTTAAAGTGGCAGTCACCTGCTCTCAAACTGCCGCTAGAGAGCAGGTGAGTCACAGGTGAGCGACTTAGGAGAGAGGGACACATCACCCTAAAAACCCAGAGAGAAACTATTTTGGCTCCTCCTCCTTTAAGAAGTGGTGTTTCTACACAGAGTCTCCATCGGATGATGAAAAAAGCAGTGGTTTTGACGTCAAGTTCAAAAGTAGGAATTGAACTGCTTGTCTTCTGATTGACATCATCGAAAGAAAGAGTAAACGTCCTCAATACCACTGAGCAAATATGACTTTATAAAAATGTAAATAATGATCAAATATAAATTGACCTTTTTGCATAGATTTAAACAAACATATTTAACCCCAGTCAATCATGTTTCAACGCATGTTATCTTCAGCACAAATTGACTTTAAATGTGGCTTAAAAATATATTCATTTAAAGCACACAATTGAAAATGTGAACATACACCATAGCAGAGATCCAGATTGTTTTCCTCAATAGTTTACTTTGACGTCATATTTAATTTTTGACATACACGATGTATGCCAACTCGTGCCAATCTACTCCCCTAGTCGTATCTGTTCTTATAATGCTTCTTCATGTAATGTCTATCCTCTCCACACTTCCAAACTGTCTGAGTCTGGCCTCCTTGACTTTGTCAAGTATTTCTACATAATTTAATCTAATGTTACTCTTGCTAGCCCCCCCTAATAAAAGCCTGGACATCTTCAACTCTGACTGTTCTAACCTGAAGCTTCCCTCCCACTCTAGCTGCTGCTCTTCTGTTACAAATCACACCAGTCAGTCCACCTGCTCCACCCAGTTTGTACTCTCTTCTTCACCTCCATTGATTTTCATCAATTTCTTTGGATGACTAATAACAACACTCATCTGCTACTCCACTCTTTCTTTTTCCTCATGTCACTCTCTTATTCACACACAAGTACTCTTTTAAAAAATGCAAAACATAAGCTGTTTTAATTTTTGTAATAAAGTAAGAAATTATGTAGATAATGAAAAAAAACATTTGTCAAGAAGTTAATTTTGCATCACCTACATACTGACAGTACATACTTACATAAAACCAAAGCACACAATACTTAACACAATCGTGAAGTACATTAAGAGAGTTTTTTCAAGGATCATCGTGGGCAATTAAAATTGTACTGAAGTGGTGAATACAACTTTTAATTAAATATTTTGGGAGATTATTCCACCTAAATCTGTTTTAATTTCAATCATCTTAAATTGTTCACTTTTGTTCATTAAAAGCCCCACTTCACAGGCTTTGGGTAAAAAGGACAGATATCGGAAAGGAAGTCAGCCAGTGAAGAGCAACACAAGTGCAACAATACCAATACAACTGAAACAATTCAAAGCAGCTGCTTAGTATGGAATGTTTGCTATAGTATTCTGGAGAAAATCAAAAGATTTTGATAAAAACCGTAACAACATGATCAGACCACAAATATCACTGTTTAGATGATGGAAATAAGAAGAACAGATGGTTGAGTTCAGTTGACTTTCATGGCTATATTATTCTTGCACTTTTAATTAATAATAATTTAATTAATCTTTTAATTCAAACATTCACCAAATATTTACTTAAACAAATGAAGTCAAAATAATTTGCAATTTGTTATTAAAGAACATTTCAATACTTACAAATAACTGTCACCTACTTACTTACTTAAAAGATCAAGCAGCAAGAGGAGGAACACACGAAACATACAGTAACCTGTCACTCAACACGTGCAGCTCCAATCTACGTCAAAACCAGAGAGAGCTGTTCATTTATCCTTTGATAACGCAAATACTTTAATACTTTACCTAGTTTAATTATGACACATGAAATATATTTATTTTAAAATTCACCAAATTCCAATATTATGTATATTTTCATTTAAAAACCCCCACCAAAAACAGTTTTGCATTTTCTTTTTAACAATTAATAAAAAGTAAAAGAAAGAATCCCTTCCCCCACACTTAAAGATTCATGCGGCTTTGTTTGGGCCGCACCACTTCACCGGGCGTGCACTAATGTAATTAGAAAAGGTTCCCTATTTGTCGGTGCGCTCTGATCAGATTAGGCCTGAGAAGATTGTCAGTCATCGGTCTTAAGACACACACGGACTAACACACTCACCTCGGGCTTCACTCAAAGCTGCTTTTTTTCAAGTTCTGTACACAAGATGCCGACTCAGCATGTCTTGCTTTTACCACAGTGTTGTGTAGATGTACACATGTACACACAAAGAGTCATAATATGAAGTATTGCAGTCAAATAATAGTATAAATCCAGGATGAAATAGCAGACTACACAAATCTCAGCAGCCTGCTGTTATTAATTAAGAAGAGTGTTGGGTCCGCGACTGCTTGTGTTCTCAACTGAGTACATATGGCTGCGCTATTACCACAGATTATAGCCTAATCCACTCAGCGTTGCATTTCACCCTGTGACTTACATCACTTCCTGTCATGTCAAGGTCCCCTCAGGGCATACATGAGGTAACCTCGGTAACGCACCTGCCTTGTTTGGCCTTCTTAATTTAACTCCAGGCTCAGAGCTTAGCCCTCGAAAAACTGGAAAATGAAATGAAACATAAAAAATTTACAAACTTGTCAACATATAAAGGAAAGGGGTCATAAATCTTTAAAGGACTGTGAAAGGTGTGTAGGTAGAAGGCATTCAGATATGTTGCACTCTAGGAGGAGTCATTTTGTCTTTTTATTTAGATGCATATCTAAAAGGTGAGTAAAATAATGATCATCTCTCAGATAAGAACATATCAAATATGAGTAACGAATAAAAATCGTATTGAGTTTGATAAACTTGCTGAATTTCTCACTCTTAAGCAAACAAGCACCTCAAAAGTCACCTCCGCCCACACACTTTGAATAATGTGAATTGATTTATTTACTGTGTAGTTGTCGTTTCACACTTTTAGTTTCTATTGTCAATCACAACTTCAACTCAATTTAATGAACTGTTTATTTTTGTCTTTTATTAAAATAAATAAATTAAGTAATTTGTTTAAGTAATATTTATATAATAATACTTAATTTAAAGTGGATTGAAATCATGTACAAGGTTTATATAATTTTTCTGTCTCCAAACCTGGAAAAATGTCATCAATCACCACTGCGACAATAAATTGTTTGTGTCCTAATTGTGCTCCGAACTCATATTCCAAGCTGTTTCCCCATGTGTCGGGGTGACAAACAGAACACTTACTCATAGCTGAAAACTGTTTTTGACATTAACAGGGATTATTATTAGACGTTAAATTCAATGTCCAATGTCTTGATGTCATCCAAATTGACACAACTGGTCCAACAGAATAATTAAAAAAAAGTGAAGAATGTCCAAATCCTTTCCAGGCCTCGCTGCTGAAGCCTCCACACTGTTTTGTTAACTTGTGAACAGCTAACTACACTCAGTCACAGCTCATTGCCTGGTGATGAGCACAGACAGAGAGTCATAGAAGAAGAAGAAAGCGAAAGCAGAGATGAAAGAATTTGCACTGTGCTCGACCTCATTATTCTATTATCTAACAGCTCTTTGCTCAACACTGAACCGTGGATCAATGCAGTCAATGAATCTTATACATTTCACTGAGTCACACCAAATAAGCTCCCCCCCCCAAACTGAAAGGGGGAATATATGGGTTTAATTAGGTTTAATGCAATTTAATTCTCCTCACTGATTAAAACGTTGCAGTAGATAATGCATTACAGTGAGTTTTATCTTGTCGCATGTTTTGGAACAGACCACAATGACTCGCCTCTCCCTCAAGTGTTGTTTGCCTGGCAGCAGGTCCCTGCTCTCAGCAGGGACAGAAACATAGGCAACAAATATGAGTTGCCACAGGCAGTGTTGCTCATGGGGTTATTAGAGCTGTGCAGGCTTGTCAACGCTTTTTGTACACATCTCAAAACACATCTTCAAACAGGGTTTTCTGCTGGAAATGATCTAATATATGTTTAACGTAATTCAACATGTTGATAATTATAATAAATTATATGTATATCATTTTTTTTAAACGCTGTTTGAATTGTTTGGCTGAGCGTAAATTAAACAACAGCCCTTTTCCATTTGTGCCCTGAACTTAGAATGATGTCACCAGCATGACAATACATATTCTATTTCTGCATCCTGGCCTGTATAATCCTATACTAGTAGAATAGGCTCTGAGCCATTGTATATCAATGCCATTTTCACTCAATGACAATTTTACAAAAAGGATTCATATGAATCAAAAGCTTCTATATATATTTAGTGAACCATATTCACTAATAACAAAAAAGGAAAAAAAACCTCCATACCTCAGGCAAGCCTCGGACTGTTATCCCTTAAAAAGGATTGTCAAAATCCATCATGCAAGGGCCAAAAATTTGAACACAGTCGTAGTCATGGGCTAAACTATATATTTATGTTTTTGATGCATAATACACTGCAAGTCTCTATTTTAATGTAGGCTTTAATAAAAACAAATAGTGTGGCTCAAAAAGAGAAAACAAGTTAGACATGAATGTTCAAAAAGATAAGATAATTGACATCGATCACCATCATCAATATCTCAAGTCAAGATGTCTTTAGTCAATAAACTAGTTAAATGGGTGTTTATAGCCCCTGTGGGCCAGAGACGGAAACCTGGACACCCTACCAGAGGCACATAAAAACCCTAGAGGCCTTCCACATCCGCTGCCTTCAAAGGATCCTGGGTGTGTCCTGGGAAGACAGGGTGCCACATGCTGATATTCTTGAATGGACCAACACACCTACCATCGCCGTGCTCCTTGCAAAGAAACACCTGCGCTGGGTTGGGCATGTGATCCGTATGCCTGCCCACCGCCTGCCCAGGCAAATCCTCTACGGCCAACTTCTGGATGGCCAGAGATCTGCTGGTGGTCCAAAAAAGCGGGTTTTAAGATGGTCTTTGAAGCGCTTTTTTGGACCACAAAATTTCACCTGCAGCACTAGAGTCCCTGGCTGCTGATCGCTATACCTGGAGTTCCTCCTGCCACCAGGGAACTGCTTACCTTCAGGAGCAAGCCACAGAGAGGAGGATACGGCGACGTGCACTGAGGCATCAGCCTGCTACAGGGCCCACACCCTCCAGTGCCTCCTGTGGCAAAACCTGCGGATTGGCCTGCACAGCCACATGGCTATGCACCGCCGCAACACACCCCAATAAATGTCTATTCATTAAAATTGGAGCAACGTCATCATCGTTATCGATGGACTGCCATAAGTAAGTGGGCCAGATAAAATGAATGGCTGAATTTGGCCCATAGGCCTGTGTTTGACACAAATGCCCTACACTTTTCTTGAGCAGTTTTATCTTTAATTAGTGTATCAAGGCAATGTTGAACACATTTTGGTACAGTAAGAAAAAACTTTGGGATTTGTAATGTTTGTCTGAGACGCCATACAAAAGAATAGCAAGACTTTGTAGAGGTTAAAAAAGCCTAAATTAAACGAAAGAACACCACCCAAATGTAATCATCGGTTGTTGTCCTGTTACCAACATTACCTGAAAACTTTATTTAAAACTGTTATTGAGTAATGAAAACCACAATAATACATATGTTGCACTGCTTCTTGGTCTTTGAGCCACTATTGATGAGACAGAGTTTTTTGTTGGTTAAAAGTAGATTATGACTCATCTGTGAAATTCAAATTGATTGATTGTTGCATCGGGATTTTTGATCATTTCTCAAACTGAATATGAATTTAAACCTGTTTTTTCAATGAATTAATGGCCCATCAAGCTGATATCATCCCTCATTCTTCTTTCAGTCCATCTGTCTTCCATCCCAGCCGGTCACAGCAGGAGGCCGTCAACAATGAGTCTGGTTCTGCTCGAGGTTTCTGCCTTCTAAAAGGAAGTTTTTCCTCGCCAACGCCACGACGTGATTTACTTGTTGAATTACTGGGATCTGTTTTTCCTTTCTCCACTATAGTCTTACTTCAACTGTAAATTGTCTTGAGATAACTTTGTTATGATAAGACACTTTCAATAAAATTGAATTGAAATTGAAATGAACATCACCTTGTTATTTTTACACATGCACGATTATCGGCTCTTTTTGATCCATCAGACACACACTTGCCCTGAAAAAACTGTCAATATGCAGAGTGGTATTGCATAAGAACACTGAATTATTTAGCGTGAAATCCTGTCGCTGGACTTTCAATTTGATGAGTCGACATATTTTAAGCTTCGAGAGATGAAAATGTTCTGGCTCTTTATGAGGGAGTATGATTTATTACTCGGCTGAACACTTTATGCCACGTCTGAGTGACCCCGAGGCCACTGCTAGTGAGACGCACGTTGTCAAAGGTTTCTATGTGGATGCGTTTTTAAAGCTGTATTAAGACTCTGTAGTTGAGTGACTCAGTAGCCGTACTAATGAAATCTTTCAAGCAGCATGCCTGCGGCTGGACACAAATATGGACATTTGACACTGTTCCTCACCCTACTGAGTTGCTCCAGCAGTCTGTGGTTTTGTTCTGACAGTTCGCTGATGGTCTTCGTCTTGTCCCTGTCTGTCTCTCTGAACTGGACCTGGTGGCGCTCCAGCTCGCCTTGAAGTTGCTGGACGTCTGTCTCCAGCTCCGCCACACGACCCTCCCACTCCCCTTCTCGACTCTCCAGGCGCCGTCGCAGCTCGTGCTTCTCCTGCTCCAAGTGCTGCGGGTGCAGAAGACACTTCAATTATCTTGATGGAGAAATTTAGTAGCCCAACTTTGTAGCGTTTCCTTAGAGTTAATTTGTTACTTTCTTTGTTTAAAATGTATATTTTCAAGTTGAGTGCGGTCAACATGTGAAAGCCGTGTGAAATGTGTTTTGGGGCCCAAAATGGCCCTCGGGTCAGACTCAAGTTGTTCCTGCCGAGATACAAACATTGAAATAAATGTTACAAATGTTTTTTTCCTACCTGTCAAAGCTAAAATAGGAGAATTTTGTTACAAAAATAAAATCTTAAATTGTAACAATAGCACACTTTGATATATTTTCTCAACACATGTAACTAAACTGATTCATCCGCTTTCTAAAAGAAGATGGATGAGAGTGGATAACTCCAAAAGTTAGCTGCCATCTGTGACGTCACTTTGTCTGGATCTGTGCCCAATCAAAACGTCGGTTCACTCCGACCACCAAACAACCCCAACAGGTGACAATAGTACACAAGGAAGCGTACAATGAAAGCAGGAGCAGCTTAATGCGCTGAGCTTCCACAAGAGGATAAATATGGATCAAAGGGCTGAGCAGATGTACAGCAGATACAGTGGACGGATTAATCTGTTGTTCCCAATAGTTGTGTGTGGGAGATTTTTAAAACAAAAGCAAAGTGTGATTGATAAAGAAAAAACACCATATGGGAAATGACAGCTAAAGCTTCAAGTGGAAATTGATAACTAACCTGACCTAAATTCATTTTGTTTTGGCATTCTTTTGGTTGTATGATAATAATCTGCTTTAAAACAACGTTTTACTACTAATGAAGTAAATGTACAAAAAAAATGTTAAATCTATTTGACATTCCTTTATTTATGGGATGTATTTCACCAACTAAGAATGTAGTTTGATTGTATTGTGTTCACATGGCTCACTTGTGTTTGTTTACCTCTAGTTTCTCGTTGAGATCTTTGTGCATCTTCTCATATTGCTTGGTCAGATCTTGATTTCTCTCCAGCAGAGCTTTGCCCAGTTTAGCAGCAAGAAGTAAGTCTTTCTCCTTCTGTCGGAAGAGCGACAACAAGTCCGTGCTATGCACCAACTCTGGAGCCTCGGGTTCCGGCGGCTCCTCCTCCGGTTCGCCCTGGTCTCCACTCAGCATGGCGAGCTCTTCTTCTAAGGCCATGCCGAGGCCTCCAGAGCCGGCGTGCCGCAGCGAGTGACCCTGGTAGGGTTCCGGGTCTGCCGGGCAGGACTCCGGCTCCATGCAGTCGCTGTCCAGCTCCAGTGGTGCTGAAACACCGGCGGGCGTCTGCAGGTCGAGGCAGAAAGCGGACATCGCCGCCCTGCGGAGGAGAAGGCGACAGATAAAGAGCCCGACAATTTCACTCCGGATGAGCCCACCCTGCTCCGACTGGGCAGGGCTGACCAGGCCGACAAGGAATCGACATTGCATCCATCCCTCTCGCAAGTTCGGTGTGGTCTCTGGTGAAATCCCTCCCCTGGACAACTTATCCTCTGACTCACTGGAACAGCGTCTCCACTGCAGCTGGAAGGCTGTTGACTGCGGGACACAGGACTGTGTTTATCCCGCTATAAACCTCCGGGAAAAGCTCTTCGCAGCGGTCGGGTCCATCCCGTCCAGTAGTCCCGGGTCTGCCATAATGTTCGGACTTGTCACACGGATGGCGTTAACCGGCCAAGTGGATGAGCGCGGGCTCGCTCCATCCTCAGCGCCGATTGCATGCGCGTTCCCGCCATGGGCGTGACGTCAGCTACCACTCGTCCCAAACGATCCTCCTATTGGCTGAGAAGGATAGCGCCACATTTTGTTCCACACACAGATGTTCGTTTAATTAATTAAAAATACATTTACAGAAGAAACTTTATTTTTAATCCCTTTTTACCCAAAACATTTTTTTTACATGTAACTACAGGTAACAGCTTTTTAAAGGAAGAAGTTGAGCAGACTACAGGTTGCGTCATGCAAACAGGTGGGATATGATGTCGAAGAAGTACATTTTTAGAAAGTTGTCCAGGAAAAACGAATTATGATTCTAATGTTTAGTCACAACCATTAAGAACTTTGTGTTAAAATCGGACAAAATAAAGATTTGGCGTGTCATAATGCTGGGTCACGTGTGTTTAAGCTAGCTGTTAGCTGCTAGCTGTTAGCTGCTAACTGTTAGCTGCTAGCTGTTAGCTGCTGCTGAGCCCACCATTATCTCCATGAGTATAAAAATACACGTATACACATGGTTAGAAATAATATAAACAACCAGGTAGCGTGAGAAACACAATTATCCTACACTCACTTAAAACTATATATTTTGCAGATATATTCATTTAACACTTTTAAAATGTATTATCTGTGGCTCACCTTAGAAAAGTCAAATCAAAACTTAAAACTAATATCAGAATGACTTTAAATAGAAAGTTGAGCTACCGAGTGAAAAAGCTTAGTGCTAAATACTGCATGTTTTGAACTTGGGAATAACATAAATATTATTATCAACTGAGATAGTCCAATAAAAAATATGATAGAAAATAAAAAATGTAAGGATTGATACATTGTTATTCAAGTATGTAAAGTTTATTGATGGAAGTTGGACTCCTTTATTTTATCTCCATGGGTTGTATTATTTCCTAATTTCAAATCAATTTGAATACATAAACATTGCAAATGAATTAGATTTGCTCACAACATTCCAACACTTTTTTTGTGTTCATATGTTTCTGTCGCAGGTCTTAGCTTTCTAAGCCGGCTCATCATTATTGGTCCAGGTTTGTTTTTTTTAAATCCTTACTACTAATCTGTTTACGTCCATAGCATTGTCTTTGAGTCCGTTTACAAACATGCATGTTTTGAAATTTAGAAAACAAAAGATAGGCATAACTTTATTGCTCTAAATAGAATTGACAGCGTATTTTGTGTATGTAATAAGAAGGGTAGACATGAGTGTGACTCATGGTCCTCACAGTAGCGATGCAGGGATAAAGGGGGAGAGCTGAGGTTTGGATGGAGGGGGAGAGCTGAGGTTAGGATAAAGGGGGAGAGCTGAGGTTAGGGTGAAGGGGGAGAGCTGAGGTTAGGATGAAGGGGAGAGCTGAGGTTAGGAGGAAGGGGGTGGGTGGTCTCTGATAATGAATGATTACAAACAAAGCCTCTTGAGCTGATAAAATAAAAGCACAAAAGAAGTGGGTCACAGCCTGCTGGTACAGAGCTGTCGCTCCAGGGTAAAGGGGGGTCAAGGCCAAAAATTATTAATGGTTGACTAGCTCTGATCATATCCAACACCACGTCATCTCTCTTGGTTTGATGTGGCTGCCGGATTTCTGTGGAATTTTGTTTGTTTGTTTGAAAAAGGATAACCAAATACAATTCATACAATGACCCTGGTATGGAAAAGCGCTATACAAATAAAAATTACTTACTTACTTACTTACAATTCAACCTGTTTGTGTTTACTGTGACTCATTTTTTCAAAGGTTATATTCAAACAAAAACAGTTCTGATTTGATGTGGTAAAATAATACAACATTGTGAAAAGTTAAGACATTTACAATCAACGATAGCGAACACTTGTTTTGGTGGTTCCAATGTTTGCGTCGATAGACATTATTCTATTGATAATACCGCCATCTAGTGTAGATAAGTGTGACTACTGAAATACACCTGGGAAAAAAATGCGATAATACGAATAGCATAAATAATCTTACTTTTATGAAGAATAAAATATTATTCAAAATAGATTAATGTTCATGTTGTTTATGCTATGGGTTTAATGACTTAATATATGGTAAGAAGTACTATTCCATTGAATCGACTGTAGAGGGCAGTACACTCATTTGAACATTTTCATTTCTAATATTAACATTTTATGAAGTTCAATGATATTGTTACAAGGGTTTAAAAGTCCATTTCTTATTTTACTTAATCGAATACTTTAATTTGTAAATAGCAATTAAACAGAGATATTAATTGTTTATCTGGGTCAGTTAGTTGATGACACACATTTAACATGTTTTCTTTAGTGTTTTCAACATGTTACTTCTATAGAATATGAACATATAGCAACCAAGAAAACGCACAACATGAAATTGCCTGTACTTGGTGAGTTTTTGGAGCATAGTGGTTTGTAGGCTTGAGTGGGAGACAGTATTTGCTATTTTGAGTATCAGAGTACAAGAGTCATGATGTTTGATATATTTAGCTGAGTGGGAATTTGGAAAGCTATAAAAAATTCCAACTAGTGAACATTTCTAGATGTTCCATTCTTTTGTACAGTTCATTGCCTGATGTTGAATGCTAATCTTTTTGGGGCTAGATAGCTTTGGATAGAAGTAGGTAAGCATTCACTAATTTCAAGTGTGCAACTGATCATTACACAGTAAACTATGTTATAAAAACATATCCCTAAGACCTTCATGGCTGGAGTAGATGCTAGATTGTTTTTTATTGAATTAATGTATAGGAACTGAGTGGGACTTTTGACAAGATGATGATTGAGAGTATTTTTGAGGCATGTTTGGAGAAATTAAGAATACAATTTAGTTTCTCTTAAGAATTTATATTTTTCTTAAATCCAACCCCCAAATATAACCGTTTATTTAATTTTTCACATTTATTTCTTCCCTGCAAAAGTACTAGTTTTTCCATCTGGCCTACAGGTATGTCAGATGAACATTTCTACCGATTCTAGTTCATGATAACGGACAGCTTAATCTAATAATTCATAGTCATGTACTTGACTTTCAGTGAATAGCAAGTTTATGGCCCGTGTGTAGGGATGATGATTATTAAGTATTACATTTTTATTGCATTTTGTCATCAAACTTCATCTCATAAATTATTGATTGTTATCCTTTATTTATGTCTTATATAATCTTGTAATGTGACCTCACAACAACTCATTGCTGCTGTGTTAAAGAAAGCAATGATTAGTTCTGCATTTTGGCGACCTCACCTTTAAAAACCTTCTCTTGTTAACATGGCACAGTCTTGGCAGGAAAGAGCTTTGGATCTGTGTTTTAAATGACAGCAATGAAGTGTCATTAGTGTAAAAGCATGAATATCCATGTGCTAGACAATTAAATTATGTCAGGCTATGACATTAAAGCTACACCAGTAATTCTTCCTGATTAGTTTGCTGTCATAGGAAAGAGGATTATTTATACAATTAGCAACTGAAAATTAATCCAGTGCACAAACTATTTACAGATTTACCTTTACTTTAAAATCATTTTAGTAAACCACTGTGCTGCGTCATATTTAAGTTCTTAGATAATCTTTTGCCAATTTCCATATGGTGTATATACCAACATTTTATTTAACAATCAGATCAAAAATACAAACATTATAATTAAAACATAAAAATGCAAAAATACGAACCCAATAGGTACATATATTTTTTTAGCTTTATAATTAATAAAACATTATATTTCGTAACGTTTGTGCAACTTCAATCATGTGATTTACTTATGTTTATTTTTATACTCCCTAAAATTATTCTGACCTGACCTTGACAGTGGTTACAATGCAGAAGCCTAAAGGCTGAAGGCTGTACATGCCAGCCTGACCTTGGAAAAAAGTTCCTGCAGGTCTAATTGAGACCTAAAATGTACGACCAACGACATGCTTGTAAATAATACATCTAATTTAAAACTTACCTAATTCAAAATTGTACTTAAGTTTTTGTTCCCTATGTCAAATATGTTCATGTTTTCAGTTTCTTTTGTTGCTGATATTCATATCCACATTTCTGAATATTTACAGGAAATATTTCAAACATGATTTATCCTTATGTATGAGCCACTCAGAGTATTTCAAACTGAATATATTATGTGATTAGTGACGGCTGCTGCAGTAAGAGAGAGGGAGAAGGAGTTGGGTGGTGGTGAGCTACTGACAGAACTGTGAGCTCCTTTGACTTGCAATGTAATCGCCCCTCTGCTGCATTTCTCTACAACGCTATCGCTCTGTAGTAACGCTCTCCTCCTCTTCATCTCTTTGTAATAAGTAATCTCCGGTTGCGCTTGTTGCCTCGCAGCTCTCTGTCCTGCCACAGCTCATCTCTCTATGCTAGGTTCGGGTCGGCTCTCTCCCTCGTGAGGATGACATCCCCAAATTTGATGAACCAGCGAATCTCTCATTCTGGCTGGTGGCTTCCACGGGAGACCCCACATGCGCATGCTGACTGAACGAGGATGTGCTGCATCTAAGGAGCTTGTAGGAAACCTACTTGCTCTAGCAGTCTCCAAGTAAGTGATTTTGAATTGTCAATATTAAGTGTTTAGAAATGGCTGTTTGTATTGCATGTGAATTGTAATTAAATTCTGCTCGTGGCTTGAGAATTCTGGAACTGGTGTCTGATTGATAGCTTGATTGACACATGCACCAAGTGAAGAGACAGTGTTAGTTGCACCAAGCTTCCGCAGAAGCTGTATCTTGTCTCTCAACCACAAGTGTGATTCTTGGTCACGACACTGAGAGGCTGCTTTTTTGTTTGCTCGACAAGTTTTTGACACAGTGTGCCCAGCTGATTTCACCAAAACAGCTGTTTTGTCATTTGTTGATGTTATCATAAAATACACATTATTGTTTGGAGGTTGACACAAATCTTCAAATGCATGGTTATTAAGGCTGGAGCAATCACTAAATAAATAATCAGACACAGGTCATTTGCGTTGGCTTTGGGTCAAAAAAAATGTCAATGTCAAAATGCATGTGCAAAAGCGTTACCCGTTTACAAGTCAGTAAAAAAAAGTATGATAAGAAGACTATGGATGCAAGGATACATCTCTATGGTAACAGCAGGATTTGCTGGGGGAAGAAGAGAGGTGAAGGAAGCTCGCTGTTTTCGCTGGCGTCTATTCAGCTGAAACAAATTATAGTAGTGATGGATGTTTATAGCAGAGCAAAAATACTATTTGGATTTGAGAAAAGTAATAATGGAAGATTAGAAGAAGGTGTTTTGAATATTGTAAATGCAGTCGTTTTTGTTCATGTTTGATTCAAGGTGGCAGCTGTATTCCATCTTTTGTTTCAATTGTAAGAGATGGGTGCTGGAACATCTGTCATCTATCCAGTCCTATGGTTTCCTTATGTTAAGTGGTACTGGATGAGTTAGAGACACCTGTGTAAACGGATAAGTAGTCTCACTCTGCAAATCAAATGTACCACTGTCGACGCCAGTTGTGATTACAGTGATGAAAAAGACGCTTTTTGTACTCAAGTATGCATTACATACTGTGAAGCCTCCTCTAGAAGCCCACACCTCTGCTCGATCTATGGTGTGCCTGATGTTTCAAGTACTCTTCAACTTCTCACTTCACTTTCATAGAGTTCGCTGTGTTAACCTGTCTGCTGAAATCCCTTTTGAGACTTTTTTTTAATTTCTTTAGAATAACCTGCTTCATGAATAAACTTAAACTTACCGATGTTACAAAACCCCACTTTGAAACAATGCTTTGATTCTGACCTACATTTGGAATCATTAAGAAATGAGGCATTTTAATGTTAGATAATTAATGGCGAGATCAGTGGAAGTTTTTTGACAATTGACTATGCTTATTGTAAACCAAAAAAAGCGTTGCCTGTATTCCAAATCAAAGCATTGATTTGATGTACCTTAAGAGAGACTCTTCTTACTCAGTTTGAATTAGCGTTCATTTGAAAATATGGTTTGAAGCCTCAGTATAAGATGTGTGTATACCTCTCTGCAAATGCCCGGTCAAATCTAAACGTCACAAGATTTTGAAATCAATATAAGGAACTTTTTTTGAATCCCTAAATGTTAGTTAAATTATAAATTATATAAAACAAACACCAATTTATAAAACAACTTCCCGCTAGAAAATTGCCTAGAATCTGCAATAAAGAATGACAAACATGTTATTATAATTGCTTCATCATACTGACTATTTTGAAACATATTCTTTAATGTTTGAATCCTAAGCTCTTTTTAAATGCTTCATCTGACGGAACATTGGCCACAGAAAAAAACCTCCTGAGGGCAGTCAGCTTTAAAAAATTAAAAGCAATGTCTGGGAAATAACACCATAGTTACAAACTGAAAATGTGGTTACCTTACATTATTTCAAGCTGAAATAATGTAAAGCTAAACTAAATCCTATTCACACTGGTATTTTGCCTTTTGAGGTTTAATTCTCTTTTTAAAATAGTTACTTGTTTTGTATAGAACAAACACATGTTTTACACTGCATGTATATGAATATGGACATTTGTCTTCTCCCATTGTTATTTGCATTAATTATCATTTACCTAATTTAGAAAAGTGACTCCATAGAGGAATTTGGAGAGATCAAGCAAAGGCTTGTGATTCGCAGTACACTGAATGTAGACCAACACCATAACTAGGATGAAACCTCTCCACACTTTCCTCCTCTTCAACAACTCTGACTCACAACACAGCATGCATCCCACGGAGAAGATCTCTTGATTAAAAAGTATTTTTAACATGGATGTTGTTGTTGTTGTGATATTTTGATATGTACTATGCCAATTGCTGCAGGTATACATAGCATGCTGGTTGCTGTAATGAGAATAGAAAGTAGTTTGAAAGTTGAAAGTTATTTTTCTATTTTTATTACCTCAAGTATTATTTAAATTAAACCTAACTGTCTGCAAATGTTGAAGATGAGGGGCAAAGCTACAGAGTGTAGTGATTCAGATCATTATGGGCTGTCAAGTGCAGCTCTGAAGTCTGGAGGAAAACTGCCAGCGTCCCAGCTGGAGAGACATGGTTTGATTACCTGTAACTGTCATCTTATGCACAGATTGTTGTTCAGCCTTGTCATGGCCTTATGTAAAACAATGATTTTTCAATGGGGGCGGCATAGCTCAGAAGTTGACTGTTCTAGAGCGATCCAAAGCGAGGCAACTGGACGAATTAGAGTTGGTTTGTGGCTCAGATGTTGTTGGTTCAATCCTGTGTCTAGATATGATTGTGTCATTTTGTCCTTGAGCCAGACACTTAGTCAACAAGTGTCTATTATATTTAGGCAGATTAATTAGCTTTTCAAACAATGCAGATTCTTATGCAAACTTTGTGACTGTGATGTAAATTTTTCACTTTTTTTTTTTAATTTTCTGTTGGTCAAAATAAGTCTAAGGTAGATAGAGGTGTTTGCTACTTTTAAGTTGTGGAATTTGTAAGCAATTATAAGATAGATATGAAAAAAATCGAATTTAAATATTTATTTGATTGAAACGACAAGGCAGGGTGGATACCCCACACACACACAACCCCAACTAATACTGTTTTTTCAGTCCAAAGCATTCAAGTGATTGATGTTGGTAAAAGTGACCAGGGGGAAACCGCTTTAAGAAAGCGATGTAGTCACACATCTAAGACCGTCAGCTATAATATACATTTGTGAATATAATTATTATATATAAATCTTAACCAGTCTTTCTTTCTTAGCCAGACAAAAGGCCAGTATGGATTTATAAATGCTGAGGATATTAACTCGTCCATGAGGGGTCATTCAATCCTGAATGAATAACACTATTGTTCCTGTTTTGTTCTCTGATTCATTGTTCATGGTCATTATGTTTATATTTGGTGTGAAAGCAGTGGTAATGAGAAAACAGATACATTACCAGCCACAATAGGACAACGTTGTGTTTGGTAACACTACTTTAATAAACATCTTTAAAAAAAAAAATCACCATGCGCATGTTCATGTAAGGAGGAGTGGGTGGTGAGCAAAGCTTTAAATAGATATTCTCCCTGTCGCTCATCTCTCTGCCTGCCTCCTCATCACAAAAGCTGCCAAATATATCCAGTGGTGGTTGAAGAGGATGCCATGTGAACACAATAAATGTATTTATAGATTATTTAACGGGAAATTGCACAAACATTAGCTTGCGTAGTACATTACTCATATGGCACAAAATCATGATAAAATCTTGCCACTACTGTGTGATCATCTTGGAAATGGCATGTTATTAATATTTAAAATGGCACGGAATGTGCTGAACATGTCATCTTTTTGTATTTAAAGTTATTTTATATAATTTTAGCTAATCGTTAAATCTATTTGATTAAAAAATAAATATAAATAATAATGCATTTCATTGAAAAGTGCATTTAAAAAACTCAAGTACTCCAAAAAAAACAATAAAATCACATGATAGCAAACCATTAGCATTAATTCCACACGATAGAACATGACAATGACAGTAAATAGTTTGTGGGGGGTATATGAACTAGAACAGGTGAATTTTAAGTTTGTATTTAAAATAGTATTACATTTGTGGAGGTTAAGTGTGGAGTGATGGTGTGCAGGAGGTCACAGGTAGGGGGGAGTATGTATTTGATTCATTATATTATATATCATATGATGGGGAGCCAGAGGAGGTGCTTATGAGATGTGGGGGTCTTTGGGATTATACGGGGGTCTGAGTTCTGTACCATTTGGAGTTTATGGAGGGACTTTTGAGGGAGGCCAAAGAAAAGAGAGTTACAGTATGCCCGGCGAAAGTACAATTAGAAAGAAAATCAAAATATTCTTCCTTTACCTTTTAAAAAATAAATGTTAATATATATTATCTCTTTTTTTTCTCCAGTTCCAACACCATTTATTGACTCTCTGGTTAAGAGCGTCTGTTTTGGAAACTCATTTTAACACCAAAAAGGACGACTTGCTGGACACATGTCACAGGTATTACTCCACTGATGGTAAGATATTCTTTTCAAAAGGATTTTAATCAATTTATACATACTTACAGAATATGGACAGTTGGAATTATCGTTAGTTTACTCACACTGTGAAAAATCATCCGTTCATCCAGTCTCAAATTCTGAAACTACCAGACCTAATAAAAAGATAGACGCTGTTATGTTCAGCTCTATAGATGGAGCACTACTAGAAAATCCAAAAATACTTGCTATTATCTGGTTACAGATGAAAAAACTTCAAACAATCATGTGACCATGTTGGTACAAAAAGCATTAGCAAGCGTAGAGATGTGGAATACATTCAAGATGAAAAACCTAAAAAAACTAAACATGAATGACTCTTCAAAAAGTACTGAATAAATAATTTGACTAATATGATTGTGAAGGTAATTGCATTGTAAACTGTAATACAGAATAAACAAGAGGATAACACTTATACGACTTGTTATAATACTCTACAATAAATTGTGATATTTTGTTTATCAATTTCTTGGGCCAATAACCAAACTAATCTATTTATTTACAAATACAAGGTAAACTGGCCGGAATACTTTTTCCAAAATCTGCAAAGATTGTTTCTCCAAGGCAATGGCAGGTGGCATATTAAAAAAATGAGCATATTAAAAAAATATCTGTGCAGTGACAACTACAGTATATACAGTAAATCTCATGTTTGGTGCATGTACGCTCATTTGGATGTCCAAGTTTTACCTGTTGTTTATTTTCCAAAATGAAAGCTTAATAATTTTATAAAATGTATTTTCAATCCTAAACTTCAAAGTACTGAAATCATGTGTCTAGTCTTTTCATGGTCCGGCTCCCAACAGTGTCTTATAACCCAAAAAAGTAAAAAAAAAAAGAAGAAAGTTTACAGGAAGCTCTAAAAGCAATTTATTTTCATACATGGCATGTTATTGTGCATTCTTAAACAATCGTAAAATACAAAAAAAAATAGAGTATTAGGTTAGGTTGGGTTAGGGTTGGTTCAAAACTGCTGCTTAGGTCTTTAAATACAGTTTTACTCCAAGCCTGTGCTCTGTTCTTGTGTGCAGGTTGAGCAGGAGATCTCACTAGTCCAAAGAAAGATGTCTGACTTGGAGTCAGTTCTGCAACAAAAGGACATAGAGCTAAAGGCCTCAGAAACTCAGAGAACCATCCTTGAACAGGACCTGGCGACTTACATTACAGAATGCAGTGTATGAAATGTTGATGTCTTCTGCTCTTATCTCAATAACTAGTCTCATTTCCACCATGAACAATTAATCTGTAGAATATAGAAATGTATAAGTCCATCACTTAAATCCATCACTTTATAATAACCCAAACAACAACAGTATACCTTAACATAGTTAATAACCTTTTGACTGAATCTTGTGTTGTTGTTGTTGTTGCTGAATGTCTTACAGTTACACTGATGCTATTGTACAACTTGGAATTTTTTTTGTCTCCGTTATAGAGTCTGAAACGAAGTTTGGAACAAGCTCGAATGGAAGTGACACAAGAAGATGACAAAGCACTACAACTTCTCCATGATATCAGGGAGCAGAGCAACAAGCTTCAGGAAATTAAAGAGCAGGTAGGATTCAGTTTGTTCTGTGAATTAATGCGACATCTTAAGATAGATGTACCATGATGTCACACTGGAATACATTATTTGGATGATCAAATGAAATGAATCATGAAAGTCACAGGCAAGCAGATGTTACCCTTTAATCTAAAAGTACGTTTGTAACACCTTGCAGTGAGAAAATGAGAAGCAGAAGGCTCAACTAGACTGGACAAACAAACAGTGAAGAGATGCTGTCAGCGTGGGTTGTGTGTGAGTGAGAACTGTAATCTTGCTCCAGAAATTAGTGTGACAAATTATATATTTTTACCACAGCAAATCGCTCTAAAATCAACATATACTTTTATATTATTAGCTCAAAAACTGACTTACATGTCTGATACATGTTGGACATTGATTTATCCATAAGACATAAACAAAAGATGTCAGATCTGAATTGCAAGTGGTGAATATAGTGTCAGCAGTTTTACAAATACTATTTTTGATCTCTTAAAGGGTCTTATGCTAGCCTTAATATTGTTGGTAATAGCTGAATAATTCAGTAAATATGGTACATTTGTTCTTTAACTTGAAACACAACATTTTCTATTGCCTATTTGGATTATTTTTCTCCACTTTAAGAAAGGAAAGGCAAGATAAATTGGTTGATAACACTAAGAGGTTGATCATTGAATTATCAGCTTTGTGGAGTCATCATGAGAGACAACATAGATTTTATTCTCTTGTCAGTGACACTGATGACTGAATTGGATGCAAAACAATCTTTTTACATTTCTCATTTTGATGATAATTATCACAGAAAACTAGAAATTCAAATCACATCCCTTCTCTTATTTTGGATGCATGGAACAGGATTTTCTATTAGTATTCATATTGAACAGGTCAAGTCCACATGGCGAGTGTGTGGGGTGTGAGTGCTATTTAGATACACAATACTGGGGCTGGACTTTTAAACATTAGTTGCAGTAAAACAAACGCCCACGAAACATCCAGAAATATTTCCTATTGCAGATGCTTATTTACATAAACTGCAAGAATAGAGGAATAAACAGATAAATAACAATAATATTGAAAACAGGACTATAGTCATTCTCAAATTACACAATGTTACACATACTTAGGAGTATAATGTACATTTTTTCCCTTTTGTAAAGTTCACTTACACATATTAACATATATCAGTTTATACACAAAGTATTGGTGTATTAGCATCAGATACAACTTTCATTTTAAAGCATTAATAAAATTGAACCTGTTTCCCCTCTACACTGCCTGTACCCGAGCTGGAGAACCAGCAATGGATTCAGTGTGCAGTTGCCATGGTGATGAGAGCCATATACCTACAAATGAAAGAAGCGCTGATGCAGTGGGCAGGATGTCGTGATGAGTTGTTAGGGCCTTGGCCTTAATATACAATTCACATCGCTAGATTTATGGTTGTATCATCGTTTATCTAACTTGTTATTGTAATATTTTAAATCATACTCCATTGAGAACCACACTGTTACATTATAAACATGTATTATGTTGGATTTTATTGACTTTTTATATAAACTTGCTGAAAGTACGGTGTACATTTAGTGATGAGAAATAATAATCATGAAAACACCCCAATATATCATAATATAATTATTCTACAAAAGTTGTGAATTCAAATGTAAAAGTGTGAAGAGACTTTGTCGAAAGACTGAGCGTCTCTGGAAGTCTACTTAACGTAAGGTGCACATACTTTACCTCAGGGATCTTATGTCTTCATACAATGAGATGGTGGAAACTGCCAGATCGCATTACATCAGGTAGCAGCTAAAAAGAAAAACCCCAAAGTGTTGTTTGACACGATTAATTCTCTCGTGTCTCCTGCTCCTCAAATCACGCCTGTCTTCCGTGAAGCTAACAGCAATGCATTGTTGCGATTTTTCATTGAGAAAATGAAATTGTTTAAAGAGAAAATCTCTCCCCCTGTGAGTGGAACCCCTGCTGTTACTGAGCCTGTCTCCTCCTCGTGGTCTTCCTTCAGTGCTGTATCTCTGGGTGATGTTTCAGCACTGGTGTACAAGATGAAACCCTCCTCTTGCTCAGACGACGTCCTTCCATGTAGGCTCTTCATCAAAGTGTTTGATGTAATTTGCCCCTGGGTTACCAATATGGTAAACCTCTCCCTTTCCACAGGGGTTTTTCCCAATGCATTCAAACATGCCATTGTGGAGCCTTTGCTCAAAAAGTAAGGCTTAGACCCGACTGACCTCAGAAATTTCCGGGGCCTATTTCTAAGCTCCCTCTTGGAGATCTTGGAGAAGGTGGTGTCTGAGCAGCTGTCTTTGTTCCTGAATCAGAGCAACATCCATGAGAAGTTTCAGTCTGGCATCCGCAAACATCACTCTACGGAGACAGCCTTACTGAAAGTGTCCAGTGACATCATGATGTCGGCTGATTCGGGTCAATACACTTTTCTGGTTTTGAATCTGTCCTCAGCCTTTGTCCCAGTTGATCACCAGATTCTGCTGAGAAGACTGAGGGATGAAGTGGGACTGTCTGGGTCTGTATTACAATGGTTCTCGTCATACCTTTCTGGGCGCAGTTTCATTGTATCTGCCAATCAAATGAGGTCTGAATCAACGAATCTGTTGTGTAGAGAACCCTGAAGGTTCTGTTCTGGGTCCTTTATTGTTTTTGCTGTACTTGATTCCCCTAGGTAAATCATTCAGAGATTTCCTGATGTTTCTTATCACATTTTGCTGATGACATCCAGCTCTAATGCTCTTTTGATCCAACTGAGCCCCAGAGGCTGAACAGCTTAGTAAATTGTTTTCTAGAAATTAAGCAATGGCTAAGTGAAAAAACTTTGCAACTAAATGTGGACAAAACTGAAACTCTGGTTATTGCTCCTGATGATAAGGTTCCAGGGTTGGGTCAGTTATTAGGTGACTTAGGTCAGTGTGTCAAACTGAGCCTGAGAAACCTGGGTGTTGTATTTGGCAAAGACATGTCTCTAGTTCAAGACTGTAGAAAACTGACCAGAAACTGTTTTCCTCAACTGAGAAAAATCTCTTAACTTAGGAAACTCACAACATGATGTCGCTTGTTATCCATGCGTTTGTGTCTTCTCTTATGGACTATTGCAAGAGTCTGTTTTCATGTCTTAATAAGAAGGAGCTGTCTCGCCTGCAGTTGATATAGAACTCTGCAGCGAGAATTCCGACCCGCTCTAGTAGAAGAACTCACATTTTTCCGATCCTTTAAACTCTTCACTGGCTGCCAGTTTCTTTCAGGATCAACCTATCACTGATCTGATCCAGACTTACACTCCAGCTCAGGCTCTGAGTTCTGTGGAACAGAATCTACTGATGGTTCCTCGTACACGGTTCAGGACCAGAGGAGAGAAATCCTTCCAGGCTGTTGCTTCTATGCTTTGGAATGATCTTCCTCTCTCTTTGCGCTTGATGGAGTCCTTTTTAGTATATCTTTTTCAAGTCTTTTTTTGATTGTTTAAGTGCTTTGTGACCCTGGTCTAGAAAAGCGCTCTATAAATATGAATTACTTACTTACTTACTTACCAGTTTAGAAAAAAACATAAAACATTCAAAGAACAGGATATTGAGATGCAGTGTTAAAGATGGATGTTATGATGTGTGATATGTAAATCAGGGATTAATGTTGGTTCAAGTTCTTTAAATAATTCTTAAAACCATATAACTTAGAAAAGTAAAAAAAATGTTTTTTTCTTTGACATTTGGGGGAGAGCAATCTAATATTCACAATGACCTTTTCACAAACCTTTTTATCTGTGACTACCTTAAAAAAAATAGTATATATACTGTATATATAATAATATAATAAGAAGTTAACATTTATGACAGAGTTTGCAGTTAAACAATGCCAAGCTAATTGATGACCAGGTTGTGTGAGATATTGCACATGTGACTTCACATATGTTTGTTATTTTGATGTGACCATTCATTTTTCATTGACTCAAAGCCTCTGTATGAGGCCTCTAGATAAGTATAAGCATCCAGTTAAATATCCAAACTGACAGGAATGGATTCAGTGGCTCTGAGATTATCTAGCTGTCATAAATCTGGCTCACTTTGGTATTCCTTTGATCACACTGCTTAGTGTAGGCTGATTTATTTTCCTCACCCACTTGGATGATAGTGTGCAATAAGAATGTATGAACTATAGTCACAACAATTATTTTTCAAAGGATTTAAAATAATATTTTGTAGTATTTATCGTGACTTCATCCTCAAGAAAATTGTGTAATTGAATTTCCATTGTAAAAGGGTTTGTGGTGGAATCAAAAATTCTAAATGACGGAATCTATTAAGATCATGACTAAGTGCCATCTGTGTTTTTCTTGTTGTTCATCTTTGACAGTTGACTGTAATCTGTTTAAACATTTACTCTTCATCTTGTGTGGATGCACCTCAGAAAATTCTTCTCAAATTAAATATATAAATGAATGCAAGTAACGTTTTCTGCAAGGGATTTTTGCAATTCATCTGGAAATGAGTGCAGTTGAAGGTTAACATCTTATATTGCATTTGTGGTCCCATTGGTGCCTCTGAGCAAGGTATTTATGCAGCTAAATCCAGCACTTCATCTTGAAAAACACCCCCCACGCTTCACCATATGAATGTTGTGTTGAGGAATTTCAAACGGCAGTAATACAGTGTTGCAAAAACACTTCACGAGTAATCGGGAAGGGATGCATTTCGGTAGCACAAGACACACTAAGACCCATAAGCACTTTGAATATGATTGTTAACATACATATTATTGAAGGAATTTCTCAAGGACAACATCATCTAACTGACCTCGTTTTTCCTTTAAAAGGATGTTAATATCAATTATCCTGTTGTTATCATAGAAGAATTTCCCAGGAGGCATAGAGAAGCCTCATTAGTGACATGGTGTTCCATGTAGCCTTCAGCCTAGGTTACAAAAGCAAGTGAAAAATCATAAAGTTAGTGGCCAAGCAGTAGCTGTTTAATCTCCATTTTGAGTGCCAAGAAAGTCAATGCCACTTTTCCTAATCGGGCCGTCATACATGTGACAGGGAACCAATGTTAATTAATGAAGAGTTACAAATTAGACTTGCCTGCCTGTGACTAATAACCTTTACCAGACATATGCATGAAGTAACTCTGTCTAGTGGTATTAGTAATTATCTGACTATGAGGCCACATGGGATTTTCTGGTTATGCTTCATATTAACTTTCTCCACTTAAAGACCAAAACTTTCCGCTGGATAATTCATGATAAACAATGTCACATTCAAAGCCCATTTATTTCAAAAATTGTGTAATTCTAATGTTATAACTGCTTATATCTTTCAAAAACATTCTTCTGCAGGAGTACCATGCTCAACTGGAGGAGATGCGGGTCTCAATCAGACAATTGGAGGAAGACCTGTCCGCGGCCCGTCGTCGTAGTGACCTATATGAATCGGAACTCAAAGAATCTCGGCAGAACAGTGAGGAGCTCAAGAGAAAGGCGACAGACTATCAACACAGGATGCAGAAGGTCATGAATTTATTTCCTCAATGGTCCTTAAAGATGATACTTTGGCCATGTCTTAGTAAGCTTGATTATGTGTATTTCACCATGAACCTCTGTCTCTGCAGGCTTCACAGAAGCAGCATCTATCCAGCAGTTTCTTAGATCATTATTTCCTGCTCACTTTCTAATTTACTCTTTTTACAGGCAAAAGAACAAGGCAAAGCTGAGGGGGAGGAGCTAATCAGCAAATTAGAGAAGGTAGATAATATAATGTGTTTATTGTTATATAAATAAGAAGCAGTTTTTCATTTAAATGTAATTGAAAATGCCATTAATGTAAAGGCTTCAAACATCTTTGTTAAAGGCCAGCAGTGAGCAGATGATGAGGATCCAGGATCTACAGGAAAGGCTTTCAAAGGTAGAAAATCTGGGTTGGGAAAACAGTGAATAATTTACAAGACATCATAAATGCAAATGACGTAACATGATTTTACACTTCCAGACAAGTGTGCAAACACCCATCTTTTGCTTTCCTCAGTTATTTGTCATCTATGTTAAGTTTATTGTAGAAAAAGAGAGTCTTTTGTGCCAAAGAAAATATTCAAATGTGTGCTTGACTCGTATTTATGAAAAGATCAGCTTTAGTGGAATATATGATTTGATCTTCTTCAGATTTCTTACAGATGAATAATTAAAAATCCAACAATCTGCCATGCACTTGCTGTGTTTCAGCATCTCAGGCTTGACTGAGCCATATTTTACTCTCTGGTGCACTGAAGAAGCTGGTTTATCAAATAATTAGTAGGAAAGTTAGTTCAATTGAGGGGCTTCATCTTATTTTCCATCTTTATAACAGAGCTATAAGATCATTCTAAGAGTTAAACCTCTTTTTTGGGTTGTTATCGAATCTTTCAATGTAATGCATGTCATCAGATTAAATTAGTCAATTATTTTAAGTGTTTATATAGAACATAGTTAAGTGACCAGGGCTGCATGAAAATCAAATACAAAAATAAATAAAATCATTTAAAAAAGTGTTTAAACCCTGTGAACAGTATCGCTACAGGTTTTTGTACATTTGTTGTTATAACAATTCCAATTAACTGCTGCGATCCTGCAGGTAAAGAAAATCATACTATTTTTGATTTGATATTTTACATCCCTTCGACAAGGCCGTAAAGGCTAGCGCTGAAGCGACAGACCATCTTCAAAGCATGAGAATAGCCAAAGATCGCATGGAGCGAGACCTGGAGAGACTCCAGAACAAGGAAGACTCGAGTGACAGTCTCAGGCGTCGCCTCCGTGAGACTGAGGTTTGTTTACCGTTTTTGTGGTAACATTTATTTGTGTGTGTGTATGGATGTACTTCATTGTATATACTACAGTTCATGCAGTCTGTACTACATGCATAAATGAAGTCATGGTGTAATAATCTTTAATGAGTAATGAGTTTTTCAGTTGGAGCGTTACCAACAAGGCAGACAGATGCAGCTGTCACGTTTACCACCAAGTGAAAAAAGCGAATGATTTTTTTGCAAATGTAGCCTGTTGGTGTTCAAATTGTGTTTGTTGACAGGATGGCCGGAAAACATTGGAGAACCAGGTCAAAAGACTGGAGATAGTCGAGCGTCGCGAGACTAAACTGAAAGACGAGCTCCAGAGCAAGGGCCAGCAAATCCAGCAGATGGCAGATAAAATTCTGGTAACCCACATTTCCTCTCAAGTGTGAAACAAAAATAATCAGAGGAGGTGTGAGATAAACATAGCTCATCTTTGTCTTTGTGGAGGAAGTACAATTTTACATAACACCATCTAAATCTAAAATGTAATGTATATGTTCAGAATTATTTTATTGTTTGCATATGTTGATATTTCCAACCTTTTCTTACTTTTACAAGAAGAACATATGCATGAAAAAGGTGTTTTACCTTGGATAGGAGCTTGAGGAGAATCTGCGGGAAACACAAGCCACAGCCCAGCGGTTAGAGACTCATTTGAAGCAGAAGGAGAAGCTTTATGAAGACAAAATAAAGGTTTCTTTTCTTGGGCTCAACATCTTTGTTTGAGGTAGTGTTTATTCATAGTTCTCCTCTGGTTTTGTGGACCAGGTTCTTGAGACTCAGATGAAGGCGGACATGGCTGATAAGGAAATGCTGGAATCCAGTCAGAGCAAATATGAGGAGGAGGTGCGGGAGAAGTGCAGCATCATCAGTGAACAGAAGGCGGTATGTGCTGACCAGAGAGCAACTATCTCTCACACTGACAGATATTTATACTTTTAAATAATCCTGGTTAACAATTAGATGCCAAATTAAGCCTCTGCTATTATGTAAAGAAAATAACAGCGTAAAACGTTTTGTTCCAGACAATAAATGCCATGGACTCCAAGATGAACAGTCTGGAGCAAAGAATATCTGAGCTGTCTGAGGCCAACAAGCTGGCTGCCAACAGCAGCATCTACACTCAAAAAAACATGTACGTATATTTGGACATTAACATTATTTCAAACTTCTGGGTCTGCTCTGGCTACAATAACTTGATAAAAATTCTGTAACAAAACTCATTTTCTTACCAAGATGTTTTTGATATGAGACAGGAAAGCCCAGGAAGAAATGATCTCCGAGCTCCGCCAGCAGAAGTTCTACTTAGAATCTCAGGCCGGGAAGTTGGAGGCCCAAAATGCAAAACTGGAGGAGCACTTAGAAAAGATGAGTCAGCAGGAGCAAACCAACAAGAGCCGCGTGTTGGAGTTGGAAACTAGGCTAAGAGAGGTGATTAATTTTTGTTAAGCTAAGAAACTCACTTTGAGTGCACTTTTTGATGGTAACTTAAAACTTGAATTAAAGTTAATTGAATTCATTGTTAAAAATACAAATTAAAAACCATAATTGGTTAATTGTAATTTAGGGCACACGTATTCCTCAAAAAAAACATATTGGTTATATTTGAAAAATATTCTTTATAAAAAGACACAAATATAAGAGCTGAGATGTTGTATTAAACAGCAAATGTCGAATGAATGATTTCACATTTTTAAAATGTTATTTTGTCTCAGATTGGGCTCGAACACGAAGAGCAGAAGCTGGAGATCAAGCGTCAGGTGACGGACTTGACTCTCTCGCTGCAGGAGCGTGAGTCTCAGATCAGTAACCTGCAGGCGGCTCGCCGTGCTCTGGAGAGTCAGCTGCAGCATGCCAAGACTGAGCTGGAGGAAACCACTGCAGAGGCTGAGGAGGAAATCACTGTGCTCAGAGTGAGAGAAACAGAATAAATAATAGAGACCTTAGACTTGTGTGTGTTCAATGTTATATAATCCAAGTGCTGAAATTGTCACTTTGCATTTTCTTTCCTTTCAAACCTGCCAGGCTCACAGGGATGAGATACAGCGCAAGTTTGATGCCTTAAGAGACAGCTGTGCGGTAAGCAGCTGACTTTCTTCTTTTTGTGTCCTTCTAGTTGCCTAATCATCGGCACACAGACAGAAAGATATATAGAGTATATATGTACAACTCCAAGGAAGGTTATGAAGTAGAAAAAGGTGTAAACCAAAAATTCTAAAGATATTTAATCTTATTTATCAACAATTATATAATGTTTGACGTGTGAAAGTAAAAACTCAGAAGCAAAGTACAGTAAACGTGTTCTTTTTTCCTCACTTTGGCCATGACCAAAGGTCGATACAGGCAGAGGTAAAATTGTTTAACTGAAAATTTTCATTGTGCGGATGATTTTAGATCAATATTTCTAGTCTATCTAATAAGTCTCAGCACATTGCAGGGTCAGCAATTTCCCTATTTGTCTTTCAACATGTATATGTTTTATTCTTGCTATTAAACAGATTAAGTTCTTCTTACCTGCCCTCCCACCATGATATGTAACATTTCTCCATTTGACACAGGCCTTGAATAAACATTGGTGTGGTTCTTCGATGGCCTACTTTTCAAATCCTCCCACTCGCAAACTGTTCAGAAATCCTCATCCATAAATGTAGCTGGCCTCTCTTCGGACAAACACTGCCAAGATGTTGCACCAAAAAAACCCATGAAATATCCGTAAAAGATGTGCCACGTTTTACATGTTGTTGATATTTTAGTTGATCTACTTAAATACTTTAGACTAGCACATGACATGTGTATTATATAATAATATATAATTGCATAATATCTATATTAAACATTTGCTCCTAAATGTTGTCATAACATTATATATTACTTCACAGAAATTATATTTCTCTTAAAGATAAACTATAATGTCTCATACAAAGTTTATAAAGAAGTGATTCAAAATATAAAAATGTGCAATATATTTATTTTAAACTATCAAAACTGTAATTGTAACTATAATGAATAACATAATAACATGTTCAATGTAATTGTTACTATACATCTAAACATTGTTCTCCTTTTTAGTCATTGATCCACAATTATGCACTACAATAATAAATACCAAGAGTATAAGTTCTTATTAAAAATAGTTCATGCCCATCGCATGAGTTGACATATCAGCCTGTAACAGTTACATGTTCTGGCAAAGACCTGGGGCCTCATGTACTGAAGGTAAAACGAAGTAGATATTTTAACCAAACTAGCTTAGCCATTTGTATTCAAATGTTAAATTTACAACCAGATATGACTCTCGGTATCTTTGTTTATTTTCATCATTACAATGTAAATTCTTTAAATTCAATAATAAAACACATATATCTAATTAATCACATGTTATTTTGGGAAAACAATGAATTAAAGAAAAGATAAATGCTTGTACTAGTCATACATGCCTGGAGTGCATCTTTCTTTGTGCAGGGTAGAGATTGCTTCTTCCTAAATTATTCCATGTTGGCTTCCTTTCATTTGAGCTTCAGCAGAAATCTTTCCCGAGGTAGCCAGAAGCTAATTTATGAACTTATTGCTTGGCACAATCTCTAGCTACCAGGAGGATCTGCGTCGCACACAAGATATTGAAGATTTCAGGCTAGGGGTCTCATGAGCTTCATCCTCATCAGAGTTCCTCCCCGACAGTGATAACCACAGGCTTGGCTGATTGGTTGATTAAGATGCAGACGGATGTGAACTGATGAGGCTTGTGTGCTGCTTCTCATGCAACGATTGGAATGATGAGCCAGAGTAATTGATTGCATTAACAATATGTAAATTGAAGGTTTATAAAGTCTTATCAAATAACAGACACATTTTCCTCTTTGTGGCACCAACTTGGTAACGTCCAAGATATTTTAGTACGTGCGGTCTGACGGTGTACCAATATTATTATTAAAGAAATAAAACAAATGAACACAATAATTACATTTTTCATTCACTTCATTTGAAATAATTATTCAATACATTTCTACGTCACATAGGTGATCACAGACCTGGAGGAGCAGCTCACAACACTGTCCCAGGAAAATGCTGAACTCAACCGTCAGAACTTCTACCTGTCGAAGCAGCTCGACGAGGCTTCCGATGAAAGAGAAGACCGGATGCAACTCAGCCAGGACGTGGATCGTCTGCGCCATGAGGTGGCTGATCGTGAGATGCATCTCAACAACCAGAAACAGGTAAACAAATCTCTTTTTATCATAAAGCTATTTCGCTTGAACATTAGAACACATCTATAATCCATAAATTTATTAAAAACTGAGATTCACTAGTGCAAAATAATGACTTCATATAAGTGATAATAACGACAATACCAAAGGGTTTTGTTTTTGGTAGTCTAACAGGTTTCAAAATAGGAATGCATTGTAGGATATTTTAGGATCCTTATGAACCCATTGATTTGTTGTGTGTCAAGCCATTTTGTCTGATTTCTCACAAATGAATCTACTTTCTTCAAGGTCTTGCAAGTTTTTGTTTTGTCTTCTTGAATTCTCAGTTACTCAGCGAGCATCACTTGAACATAAGAACAAAACAAAATCATCTCTGACATTCATGTTTGAAGCACAGATTTAATTTGCCGTTGTATATTCCTTCTTTATTTCAAGGGATTAAATCAAACAGAATAAAAGTTGGTATTAAGTGCTGCACTGACCTGCACTCACATGAAGGAGGTATTGCTTCTTGTTTTACATAAGAAAATGAAGTGAATAGATGGCATGTACCACCTTTAATACTCACCTCACTTCCTACTCACCCTGGAATTGTTGCTAACATAGCATACCCAATGTCTCCCTGCGACCTGTGACAGGTGCCCAAGACACTTCTCCAGCTCCGCCAGTGTCAAGTGTTTATCAGACAGCAGAATCTCTGTCAATATTTCTGCATGGTTGTGATCCGAACTCTTGACGGAGGTGTGTAGCGGGAGAGCGAGGAGGCTGTGAGATGTGTGCACCGGCCCTGTGGGAGGATTTGTGTGTGGGCGTCCAATAGCGCTCTCAGTTCTGCCTGTTGTGTAACAAGCAATGGAAGTCATAGACGAGGGACTGGTTGGTATGTGGGAGGGATGTGTCATCCCCATCATTCCCAGGTCGTGTCAGCTGTGGAAGCGTTGGACTTCAGAGTGCTGTGGTGATGCTGCAGCAGAGACTAAATTTGTCTCAGGATGCTTTGTCTAAAGACAGAGAGCTACTCTTTGAGTGGCTATGAGAAAAAAACATAATGCAATTATCTCAGGAGTGTAACCACTGCCTGCAAACCATTTCACTACAGATTATGATTTGTTTTGATAGACGGTAAATGCTGTAAACAGCTCATGCTCTCAAAGAATGCTGGAACATGTTTTTTTTGGCACAAGGCTGCTTTATGATGCTGATTAAATCTCTCGTCTGTTGCATACATTCTTGGCAAAATTAGGTCATGTTGATGTTTTCCCCTGTTGTGTTTTCTCTTGTTTTTTTTCTTGTGTTCTAGAACCTCGAGACCCTCAAGACCACATGCACAATGTTAGAGGAGCAAGTTCTGGAACTGGAAACATTAAACGATGAGTTGCTAGAGAAGGAAAGACAATGGGAAGCCTGGAGGTCAACATTAGAGGACGAGAAGACCCAGGCTGAGAGGAGAACTCGGGAGATCCAGAGAATGTTGGATACTGAGAAACAAAACAGGTTAGAGTGCTCAATTACTTCTCCACTGTAATTAGCCAAATTGGCCTTGTGCTGTTTTGAACTGTTTTGTGCTGCACTGTTGTCATTTACATCGGTTTATATCATTACTTGAGGTTCCTCAGCAGCTGAGATGCGAATAATATCAAATTTAAAGCTGGTCAGCTGCACTGTCTTCTTTTTTGTCTTCTGACGAGTCAGTATAAATTCACACTTTTTCTACTCACACGTTCTGCTGTTTTCCCTTATTTAATAAAATATGCCAGATTTGAGCAGATGAAGGCAACACATTTTTTTGTAGTTAACACTCAGTGAAGCAAAACATACATCTATTCATCTTCGGGGCAGCAGTTGAAGCAAAGAGGTCTAGATTTCCTCTCCTGAAAAACCTTTTTGAACCATGAGACACAGTTTCTCAAGTGTCATGGGTCTGTCCCAGGTTTTCCTCTTCACATGCACTGAACCTTCTCCTATTGAGTTGCCAGAGCAACAAGTCTACATTGAGTCACTTTCAAATGAATGAGCTCATTACGTTATCTCACAGGGAGAGTCGCTCCACAGATTCCCTGTGAAGAAAACTCTCTTTTTGCACTTGGCTTTGTTCATGACCATACATGAGGATAGGAATGTACTCTGACGGATAAGCATTAAGGGCTTTGTCTTTTGTCTCATTCCTTTCTTCATCGCAGCAGACCATTACATACACCTCAGCTGCTGAACTAATACATCTGATGATGTTGCTGCAAGATGTTCCAGCAGATGTTCACAGTATACCCTCACTAGACATTTCTTCGAGGTCTGCCCCTGCTGTCTAATTCAACCCAAAACCAGATGGTGATCAGTTGACAGCTGAGCTCTTATCTTGACTTAAGTAAGATACAGGGATCAAACTCAAGTCCAGTGGAACAAATCTGGCCCATAAAGTCATGAAACTGATATGGAAAGAAAGAGTTCCTGGTGCTTATGGACACTCCTGCCCCCCTTATTTCCCAACACAGTTACTGTGACAAGCACAGTTAGCATATATTAACTATCAAAAGTTTGTTTTTACTTAAAATCATTTGTTGGTTTTAGACTTCGTTCGGAGCAGCGCAATTCAGAGTCTCGCCAGGCGGTGGAGCAGGCCGTAAAAGAGCACAAGAATGAGATCCTCGCCCTGCAGCAGGCCCTCAAAGACCAAAAACTCAAAGCTGAGAGCCTAACTGACACAGTAAGTGTCCAGACACAGATGAGGCAGAAATTCAGAACAAGCCATCTGTTGACAATATACTGACAAATCTTTATTTGCTTTTCCCAGCTGAACGATCTTGAAAAGAAACATGCCATGCTAGAGATGAACGCCCGGAGTCTGCAGCAGAAGCTTGAAAGTGAAAGAGATTTAAAACAACGGATGTTGGAGGAGGTAACTTATCTCAAACTAAATGTATCTTAGACTTTAACTTTGACTTTAAAAGAGAAATGATATAGAAATCGGTATTCTTATAGCCTGAGTTTTTTTTTTTTTTACATTCTAAAGTAGTCATTTACTGTATATGTAAGACCTCTTCATAGGTTGCTTGTATGAAACATAATTGAAATGTAATTTAAAGCAAGGTGCCTTATCATATAGATAGATAAAACCGTTATTGATCCCTCTGGAGGTCTCTGTAGGTCATACAGGTTTAAGCTAATCTTTACACTTTCTGTGATTCCTTCGTAGCAAGAAAAGCTTCAACAGCAGATGGATGCGCAGAAGGCCCACATCTTCCGCTTGACTCAGGGGCTGCAGGACGCTCTTGACCAGACTGACCTGCTGAAAACTGAACGAACTGATCTCGAGTATCAACTAGAGAACATCCAGGTGCTGCTACACACAACTGGAAACGATATTAACAGATATCAGACAGACACACACACACACACACACACACACACACACACACACACACATACAGAATTATAACATTTGTAAGAGTTATACTGTAGATATTGCACCATTTTGTTGCTGTGTAGGCATAACTATGTGTATGCTAGCTCATGTAGTAAATAATCCACCTTCAGACAAACAAAACACATTAAGAAACAAATAATGATATTATTCCGAAATGGTTTGGGAAAGAAAGGCATTTTTAAAGGTTCTAAGGTTGAAAGTACCGTATAATTTTTATCATAGGTATCAAGTGCATGTCAAATTCTCTGTGTGAAATTCTAATCATTGAAGCGACATTGATGCCAGGAGTGATGTTCACTTAGCTCCACCTGCAGGCCGTATATTCCCATGAGAAGGTGAAAATGGAAGGAACCATCACTCAGCAGACCAAACTCATTGACTTCCTGCAGGCCCAGGCCCACGGAGGGTCCAAGAAGAAGAAGGTCAGATTACACTCCTGAGGACCGAGTATAGGTCGTCAACTAATATTCTTGGTGTTTCATGCTTATGGTATTTAATGTCCAAATAACTGCAGTTACATCCTCCTATTGTATTTTCAACAGGGTCTTTTTGGTCGTCGGCGTGAAGACCTACTGGCTGCCATGGCTGCTCAAGCCCAGGGTCAGAGCCAGGGCCCCATTCCACCTGCACCCCCCCTCCAAACTGTGCCCCTGCAATACAGCGACATGAAGACAGCACTTGACAAAGAGCGAACTCGTTGCACTGAGCTTGAGGATGCTCTGCAGAAGATGAGAGCGGAGTTGAGATCTCTGAGAGAAGAAGGTGGGAAAATATGTTTTATGAAAATGTTTTTGAAGACATTGCTCTAAGTTTATGATGCAATACCTTAGCCCTCCAGTATAAGGATCACGGGAGCTCTCCAAACCCGGTATCAGCACGACAGCAGCTGATTATGTCTGCAATGGTAAAGTCACCTGAACACCAGCAGGCCCCGAGCAGCCTTGCACCATCCAACTCTGGTCGCAGGAAGGAGGTTGCAACACCAGAGGGTAAATGAGAGCAAAAGAAAGAATATTGGATGTGTCACACACTTTCCCTGATCTATTTCCACACACACACACATCATTATATAATCTCGCTTACAAAAGATCCTTTGTAGCTCTTACTCTGGTTTGTCTCTCACACACCTTTCAGAGCGCAGGAGGGTCACATTTGAAAGTAAGTCATGCGAACTGTGGTCAATGCAGTCTCTTTTCCTCGCTCCTCACTCATTGTTTGAAAAGGCCAGATTTTAAAAGCTGTGCACACGTTTGCTCCTCCCTGGTGAGCTCTAGCTGTAGCTCTACCACAGTCACTGCACAGCTTTGGAAATCTGATGCATTATTTTAACCTTGTTTGCTGAAGCTAAGGCCGTCAGACGCCCAGAACTCTCCCCATCAACTCCTCGCCTGACCCTCACCTCATACACTTCCAGTGATGGATCGATGAAACCCTTCCATGCAGAAATTCTTTTTCACCATTTCAAATATAATTTAAAGGTGTTATTCAGTCAATTATTCGACTAAACTAAATAGGAACAAATCAACTAAATCAAAAACATTATATTTAAGTATTGCTAGAAAACATTTAAAGTTGCATTGACTGAATATTACCTTTAAAGGAGAGCAAAGATAATATGTAATGTTTCTTTCTCCTCAGATTTTACCTGCTTATGCACCTTTGCTTAACATCCTCTGTTGAAATAACATCATAGCTAATTTGCCATCGTGCCATCCGAGGAATGACTCTCACTCATCCATGATAACACATATCCTGCCCTCATTATGTTCCCCCTCTGTGTTCAGAGTACAGCCGCCGTTTGAAAGACAGTCAGCGAGACAGAGAGAGGGAGAGAGAGAGGGTTCTCCTCAACACTGCCCACCGCTTCACCGTGGGGCTCAACATGCGAGCTGCCAAGTGCACCGTGTGTTTGGACACTGTGCACTTTGGTCGGCAAGCTGCCACATGTCTCGGTCAGTTTTGGTATTTATGATGTATTCATTTGTTAGAACTGGAATCATGTTCCATAGTGGGGAATTTTAACATAACTATATATATATATATATATATATACTGTATATATATACAAATATATATATATATATACAACAATAATATTGTATTATATATCTATGAATTGCATCCATTATCATTTTTGTTACATTTAACTTAACACCTAATTTTAAAAATCATATTTTTAAATTGTATTAAAAATAATTTGTCTCACGGTTATAGAAGAAAATAGAACAAAAGTAATACATTAATTTCTATCAGTGTCATTTTCTACCATTTTAACAATTAATATTATGATATAGAGTAGAGTACAATTAGTCACTGTGTAATTATATGTTTATTTAAGCTTATTCCTTCATCCACATCATTTGTTTTCAATTTATTTTGTTCTTGTCCTCCTTTTTTGCAGAGTGTCATGCTTTGTGCCATCCAAAATGCTCCCCATGCCTTCCAGCAACTTGTGGTATGTCGAGCGACTGTTCACTGCACCTGTCGGAGGGCTTGTGTCGGGATAAAGGGAGTCAGCAGCTGAAGGAAGCTGGTGGACATATGCACCTGGAGGGCTGGATGAAGCTGCCAAGGTGAGCTCTTCAAATGATGAAAGTCATTTTTGTTTTCATCGAGTGTGATGCTTTAGTGGAGCTGTTTCTTCTGTTTTTATTTCTTATCTGGGTGCTGGTTGTGCATATGTAATTATACGGTTTTATTGCAGAAACGGGAAGCGTGGCCAGGGCTGGGAGAGGAAATATGTGGTTTTAGATGGAACCAAAGTTTCCATTTATGAGATTGAGCCTCGAGAAGGTGACGTTAAGTTTCAACAGCATCCATGATGAAATCCAAGTACACCCTTGTAAACCAGGCATGTGTCGTGATCATAGATGGTACGAAGCCTCTGGAGGAATTCGACTTGTGTTTGTCGGATGGAGAAGTGGATGTTCATGGAGCGGTTGGAGCTACTGAGTTACCAAACACAGCCAAGTCAGGTAAGAGTCTAGGACACAAATAAGTTATATTTACTGTTGTTTCAAGAGGTTCAAAAGTGAGTCCACTGGACTGTGTAGAGATTCTAGGAAGACGTTTCGCTTCTCATCCGAGAGGCTTTTTCGATTCCAACTAAGCTGGGTTTTAGGACAGAGAACCAGTGTACTGAGCCCTGGTGAGGTTTGTTAACACCTGGAGCGGGTTGTTGACGCTCACTGTCCATCAGGGTGTGACCATCACATGATCCTTGTTATTGTTCTTCCTTGGAAACTTCTCTAGGGAGAGAGCTAAAAACTGCATTGTAAGTGGCTGAGAGGTTATGCCTTATGCATCAAGCCACCACCTCAACGACCCTCACCAGGGCTCAGCACACTAATGGGTTTCTACCCTGATGGGTTTCAGCCCAAGCACTGTTCCAAACCCTCCCTATTGTTCTCTGCTCCTCTCTCTAGCAGGATATACACTGACTCCTAACCCCAGCTCATTTAGAACAGAAGTAGTTAGATAGATACTTTATTCATCTCACAGAGAAATTCACGGTTCAGCAGCTCCAGAAGAAGAAGAAGCTCCTTCTTTAGACTTCCCCCCCAGCACATCACTGAGTACAGGACTAGCATAGCACTCGCTACCACAGACTGGTAGAAGGTCTGTAGCAGCTTCCTGCAGACGTTGAAGGATGCCAGCCTACTAAGGAAGTAAGTTGTAGTTCCACAGATGAGTAACAAAACGTCTTCCTAGAAACTCTACACAGTCAAAGTTGACTCGCTTTTGAATCTCTTGGATAACCATGTCCTAGACCAGGGGTCTCAAAAGGCCGGGGTGGTGCAGGTTTTTGACTCCAGACTGCTAGTCTGCTATTGGTTGTTTCAGCTGAAAACTAATTGGTTAAACTGCTCATGCTTGATGGGTACGAACAAAAATCTGCACCAACCCTTTGAGGACCAGTTTGGAGACTTCTGACCTGGATGAATGAGAACCTTAACGGACATTTACTGTGGATGTTTTCCGAGTGAAAACAAAAAACACTGGATTACAAAAAAGTATGTCGCCCTCCTCTCCTTGTGAAACAGATGTTCCTTACGTCCTGAAGCTTGAGACGCGTTGTCACGCCCCCTGCTGGCCTGGACAGTGCATTTATTTCATGGCTCCCAGTTTCCCAGACAAGCAGCGCTGGGTGGCAGTGATGGAGTCGGTGGTGGCGAGTGGACGAGCTTCTCGGGAGAAGGCAGAGTCTGACGCCGTGAGTGTCTGAGAGGCTGCTCATACGTGCTGGTTCCTTCTTAGCACACACATGCTCACTGACGCCTCATCTGATGAAAGTCACCCCTCAACTGTCTGCAGACATTCATGTCATAGTGATTGATTAGTTCATGACTCGCCCCCAGTTTTATATGTCATTAACTGTCCTCTTCTTCTTCTTCTTCTCTCTTTCATACTGTGTGTTGCTTCAACTCCACAATAATCCATCTTCATACCATTGATTCCTCATGGCAATCATAGGCTGCTGTGTTCAAAAGACTAATGCGTCTGTCTCCTCTGGTGCAGGTAATACACGTATATTACACCTCACCTCCTCATCCTGCTCTCACCTCTCCAGCTTTGACCTTCGTCTTCCCCCGATAGTCATCATGTGTTATATAATCCGGACTATAAGCAGCAACTTCATCCTTACCTAAACCCTGCAGTTTGTACTACTACACTACTACTACGACAGTTTGACAATCAATATTCTGCTAAACTGGTTAGATTTTTTTTTTCACATTGTCCGATTTGCTAATTCATGTTAAAACCTGGACACCTGCAGTTATAACCGTGATTCTATGAAAGCTCTGCCTCGTCTCGGAGGGTGATTGATGCACTTGCGACCCAGCAAGTGGCAGTAGGCGTCTCTTCATAAGGCATCATCTCCTCCAATGTTTTTTTTTTTTAATTCAGGGAGACGGGCTTCTGGACCACACATGTAAAGGGCTTTGCAAGCATTCGTAAAACCATGGTTATACAGATAACCTTGGGAATTCACTTCATGCGTGCTCTGCCCTCTACAGACTGTTGCTATGGGTTACCGTAGAGGAAACATGGCCGTCAGCAGCCCGCGCCCTACTCACCACTGCGTGAGCCAGGGACCCTGAAGGCATGTCTAGAAAACAAAGTTTGGCAAAGGTCAAGATGACACAGAACTCATTGATTAAGACTTCTCTCAACGGGACTAGCTGCCTCAGTGATAGTCTCGCATTTTTCCACTGCACATCGTTGAATTTCTCGGTGAGATTTCTTTATGGAGATCAAATCAATATATTGATGATGATGAAGAAGAAGAAGATGAATCTGCGATCTCTAGTCGCAAGACCTTTGTAAACCTACTTCCTGGTAAGCAAAAACCACCACTGACATGAGCCACAATGAGAATTGTTGTGCAGACTACGGACATGCAGAGTAGACAGCGAATTCCCTGCGTCCATCTTGGTCTGCAGAAACAAGAGAACCTCCGCTGTGGAGCATAAATCAGCTGGTGGATGACGTTAGGGTTCTATCAAGGCTGTTATGATCCAACTCTGTGGTGAGAGAGGATCTTGAATAGCGCCTGGAGAAGCCCTTCATGTGGACCGCATAGAATGGAGAGAAAAGTCGGCGTATACAGTGCTTGTAAACTGTATATGAATAAAAGACTAAAAGACGCTGCAGAGGACTGCCATGTTGCAACGGTGCACCCACTTACTAGCGAGTGTACAGAATTCCTTCACTCCTTCCAACTGGTTGGGAGCCAGCCTGGATTCTCCAGAACAGAGAAGGAACTAGATGTGAAGCACAGCTACTGGGAGAGGAAATCCCTTCTTCCATCGACGCCATCTGAGAGACTGTTAGCAGTGCAACTGACAAGAGGAGTTGCTGCAGAGCAAGGATGCAACAATCTCGTGGCTCCAGCCTTCCAAGTGACAAAAAACAAACAAAACGTCTATGCTCTGAACATTGGTCTAGCTCAGGGGTCTACAACCTGGGACTCTGCAGCCCCATGCGGCTCTCTGAGGTTTTTGTATTGGTATAAATATGGATATTTAATTTTAATGTTATTTTATTTAAACAAAACTCTTACTGTAAGACGTAACTTGCTGATATAAGAACAACGTTAGTTCTTCACGATCATCAGCGTAGAACTCCTCGCTCCCCCCTCCCTCACCTGTCTCAGTCTTAAAGGAACATTAACACAAAAACGAGCATTACAGTATTTTAGTTTGTTCATAAATGTTATTTCAAATTTGTGAAGACCAAAAAAAACAGAGACCTGGTAAACTATCATTTCTTTCAGCATAGAATTTTTTTATATTTTAAGCAAGTCAGTCAGTTGTATCTGACTGACATGTACATTATGTACATTATTATAAATTTCCATTTGAATGTCCTATTATTTAGTTTTCTGCATTGTTAAAATGATAATAATAATGACACAACTGTTATAATGTATATGAATGTATATACAACCCCGTCAAAGTCAAATAGTGATTTACATAAGAAATTAGAAAAACAAACAAGAGTTCGTTCATCAGGACAAACTGCAGTAAATATACAAAACATCCTTATGATAATAATCAATGCTTAAAGGAATAGTTGACCCAATATTCAAATTACACATTTGTTCTACTCACCCTCATGTCGACCAAGGGTTGGGATTATTTTCAGAGTAATCTGTTACTCTTTATAGTTATAGACAAAATGTTTGTTCATTTTAATGTAGCGACTGGAGCTCAGTCGTCTCCGTCTTCATCCTAAAAGACACTTAAAAACATCTAAGTACCTCCGTACTGCTTGTCTGTGTCAACCATCTACTATTGAAGCCTCGACAAGAGAGAATTAAGATGATGGCACAAACCTATTTAGGTTTTTTGGGAACAATTCCTGTTTTTAAGTGGGTCATTTTGGACAAAGATAGATTTGAAGACATCTAAGCTCCAGTCGCTACATTAAAATGAACAAACATTTTTGTCTATAACTCTAAAAAGAACAGATTACTCTGAAAATACTCCAACATTAGTCGACATGAGAGAAGAAAATGAGATAAGTTTGAATTTTTGGTGAACTATTACTAACTAAGATTTTATTTATAGTTTGTTTATATATAATATGGAATTATATTTAATTTTAAAAGTCAAAAAGACTTTTGCGGCTCCCAGGGTTTTCTTTCCTGTCGGATTGGGTCCAAATGGCTCTTTGAGTGATAAAGTTTGCCGACCCCTGGTCTAGCTCAACCTTTTCGTCAAAGCTGTTTTCTTCAAACTGGAATTGTGAGGGAGGTGAGAACGTATGTAACGCACATCGTCAAGATAACCCATAGCAACAGCCTGTCAAGGGCAGAGAATGCATTATTTTTAAATGTAGCTGCTGCGGCTTACATTCAGGTGCGCTCTATTATCTGGAAATTAAGGTAGTTGAACTCTTGAGAAATGTTTCAACCCACCTTTGATTCTTCTCTGCACAGTGGCATGTCTGTCACATTCTATGAAATTGTTATTCCATTTATTTGTCGAGTTAATAGTTTAGTAATGTACTTCAGTTTAGCAGGGACATTTTCAATAAGTGACTCACCTGTGACTTGTTCCTTGGTTGCTCCCCAACAAGTATCTCACTGTGGGGTCCAGATTCTGACCCTGATCTGTTGCTGTTCTAGAAGCTCCTGGGAAACTCTTTGCTGAAGTTGGAGGGCGACGACCGCCTGGACATCAACTGCACTCTGCCTCTGACCGACCAGGTGATGGCTTCACAACGAGCCGCTCTTGGTTATATTGGAAAACTTGACAGGGTTTGTGTGTCTGTAGATCGTTCTGGTGGGCTCGGAGGAGGGTCTGTACGCCCTGAACGTCATCAAGAACTCCTTGACTCACATCCCTGGCCTGGGATCAGTCTTCCAGATCCACATCATCAAAGAGCAGGAGAAACTTCTGATGATCGTCGGTGAGAATCTTCCTCTGATACGACACATGAAGCCGTCCTGAGGCGTAACCAGCGCGTTTGTGTTTCAGGAGACGAGCGGGCCTTGTGTCTGCTGGAGATTAAGCGGGTGAAGCAGTCTTTGGCTCAGGCGCACTTGCCCAGCCAGGCGGACTTGGCCCCCTACATCTTCGAGACAGTCAAAGGCTGCCATCTGTTCGCGGCAGGGAGAGTAAGTCTGCTGCTCTGTGACACCCCGCAGGAAGTGTGATGCTGGTTACTTGATAACAGGAGACTGTCCAACTTCACTTGGCAGATAGACAACGGACCTTGTATCTGTGCCGCCATGCCCAACAAGATCACCATCCTGCGCTACAACGACAATCTCAACAAATACTGCATTCGTAAAGTAAGACTGATTATAACACTGGTGAGATGTTCTCTACAAACAGAGTCTCAGGTGACTCGTTTACAAAGAGTTCAGAACCGATGCTCGTGTGTGTGTGTGATGCTTTATTCTGCTGTAGCAGCAACATTTGTCGTTCTGTAGTTGAGTCGGATGCGTTATTGTAAGCAACGACTGAAGGAGGCTGTACTGTTGCCATGACGACCACAGCCCTTATTCACCTGAGACTAGATACTCAAAATTGAGAGCAAAAGATTTTCTGAAAACATACCAGATCAACAAATTCATGAGCTCGTTATATAATCCCAACACACGACAAGAAGTTGAGGGGGTCTCACTTCCTGTCCTCGCAGGAAATAGAGACGCTGGAGCCGTGCAGCTGCGTCCACCTGACCAGCTACAGCATCATCATCGGCACCAACAAGTTCTACGAGATCGAGATGAAACAGTTTGTGCTGGAAGGTGAGAGGTCGATCTGAAGGAAGTTAATGTTCACCAGCTGAGCGTCTCTGACACGACTCATGTTCATATAGTCAGTTAAGATTAAAACATGGAGTGATTTGTGGAGTACAGAGTTCCTGGACAAGAACGACGTGTCTCTGGCATCTGCCGTCTTCGCTGCCTCGTCCCACAGCTTCCCCATCGCCATCATGCAGGTGTCCAGCAGCCTGCAGAAGGACGAGTTCCTGCTCTGCTTCCACGGTCGGTTGTGAGATCCAGACCAGCACCAGCACTCTGCTCTCACCACACGCTCATGTTCACAGAGTTCGGGGTGTTCGTGGACACGTATGGACGCAGGAGTCGCACCGAGGACCTGAAGTGGAGCCGCCTGCCTCTGTCTTTTGGTGAGTAATCATGATGAACCCGTGTGAGCAGATGTGACAGTGTGATGGATCTGCAGCCTTCAGGGAGCCGTACCTGTTCGTCACCTACTTCAACTCTCTGGACGTCATCAAGGTTCAGGGACACGCCGCCCTCGGGTGAGTCTTGCTCACACTAGCATGATGCTTCGGTACCAAATAATCAACATCCATGAACACAGAGTGACGGTTCTGGCCCACCTGGACATCCCAAACCCTCGATACCTGGGCCCGGCCATCTCCTCCGGCGCCATCTACCTGGCGTCGTCCTACCAGAACAAACTGAGGGTGATCTGCTGCAAGGGCAGCCTGATCCGAGAGTCCGGGGAGCTGCAGAGGACCGGCTCCAGCCGCGGGTGTGTTGAGTAAGAACCAGACACTTCTTTAAACTTAGCGAGGTCGTCATTAATTGAACAAAGCAACAACCCCATCTGCTGGTCCTCATCATGTACTGCACCACAGGAGTCCCAGTAAGCAGCGAGGTCCACCCACCTACACGGAGCACATCACCAAGCGCCTCACCTCTGGTCCTGGGAGTCACGACGGGCTGCACCGAGAGCCCAGCACCCCGCACCGCTACCGGGAGGGACGCACCGAATTTAGGCGGGACAAGTCTCCAGCCAGACTGCTGGAAAGGGAGAAATCCCCGGGCAGGGTGCTGGACAGTCGCAGGGAACGTTCACCTGGGAGGTTCGCTGACAGCAGCAGGCTGCACGCCGGGTCTGTGCGCACGCAACTAGCGCCTGTTAACAAGGTACAGCCGCTCTGTTTACATCAGGTGTGAAGGTTTAAACAAGCGTTGATGAAACATGGCGCCCTCTGGTGGAGAAACTGTACACTTACATCTTCAGATAAGATTTATGAGAAAGTATCTGATCATGGCTGTCGTCTGCTCGTGTCCCTGCAGGTCTGGGATCAGTCGTCGGTGTGAGTGACCAACATGCTCTGGATCAACTGCGTGTAAATACTGCAGCGTCACGCGTCCATGTGCAACTGAAGACAATCCTGAGCCGAGCTCTCCAGGTTCTGAGGCGACGGCAGAAAAAGAGACTTTCTACCATCGAAACTGTAAATATCGATGTTTGAGTTTTTATAACAGGAAGAGTCGGCCGGAGAAGCCAAGTCTATTTTTTTTAAAAATGTCTTTCTAAGGGAGTCACAGGGAGACGAGGTTTGCTCAGATCAGGTGTGGAACGGCGACGAGCACTTTGCACAAACACTCACGATTACTTTAGTCCAGGTCAAAGGTCCATCTTCGCTTCAGTGACGGATCATCTGTGTGTCGGTGGCCGTGAAGCTACGCTCTCCATCTTGATGTCCACAGACGTCAGTCCGCATGAGTCTCTCCGGGCCGCACTCGCCGCTCGGGTTCTTTCTCTTGGGTGTGATTTTGTCACGTGATCACTCTGTACCAGTGGTTGATGTTGAGTGGCTTCTTCTTTTGGCTCTTCTTGAACATTAAACATGATTGAAGTGACACGTGTCGGTCATTTGAGCAGAAAGAATCATGGCAGGACTCGCTGGCTTCATCTAGTTTATTTCTCCTTTACTTCTACAACAACTGCTCTGGAAAGAAAAGTCAACAAAAGAAAGTAGAGAACAAGGAGCACTTGTTGTTGTGGATCATGGCTTATGTACAGCTGCACTCCTGACGGACCGGAGGTGCTTCAAAGTGCTAGATCGACCAGGAGGACAGAGTCAGAGGGGACAGAACCAGGAGGGATTCCTCAGAGACCCGGAATAGAACAGCTTGGCAACAGTCTCCACACACACACGCACACGCACGCACACGCACACACACGCACACACACGCACACACACGCACACACACACGCACACACACACATGGTACATTCACGGGAACACACGTCATGTGACTAGCGGGCCGTTGCAGCACAGGTCCAGGCAAAGATCAGAGGAAAAGCAGAACTAAGAACCTCACTGACCAACTCAACTCTCGACTCAACTCTCGACTCAACTCTGGCAGTGTCCACTCTTCGTGTGCAAATAAAAGCCTCTTTTTTAAAATGGTTGATTATTTAACTTTTCACATTGCTGGATTATTAACGAGAAGGTGGCGCCCCCTGGCGGTGAAGACAGTGACTGCAGAAGGTTAGAGAAGGGAGGGGAGTGTTGAACTAGAACCAAACGTCTTAAGAGTTCAGCCGGAGTCGCCCTCTGCTCTCTGACCAGAACCTTCTCTTCTCCGTCCGCCTCGACTATTGAGCAACGCACGGTTGAAAACCCCATGACGTCCACAGAAACAACTGCGGTCGCCACGGCGACGCCCCCTGGAACACTGGTGATCAATGGAAGGAGGCTCTGGAACAGCGATGGAGCGACGGCTGAATAAATAAAACATTAAAGGGAAAACGTGACGTCGTCTGCTACTAAAAAAACAAGAAATCAAAGTTGAAAATAACTTTGGTGACTAAATTAGTGAGTCACTATTCAAGGTCTCTATACACTTTCATAAATGCTATATCTGAATATATTATTTATTTATTTTACAAAAACCTGTGTGTGGACGTGCAGACGGGGGTCTCAGCAGCGAGAGCCCTTCGCTGCCTCGGCTGCAGCTTCACCTCTGATCCACCGCGTCTCACTCTCTGGTCTCTGGTCTGTCCGAGTCACAGTTGAACAACTGCCTCGTCCTCGCCATCATCTGGTGACCCGGCCCTTTAAGATCTTCTCCTGAACCCTCCTTCGGCGGGACCAGAGACGGCCCGGACGGGATCGCCTCGCTCTCAGGTCCGGAATTAAAAGCTTGTTCAGCCTCGTCACACACTCTCACACTCACACACAGTTCCAGGACATTCTGCGCAGTTCTGCCGCCTCAGCAGGTTCTAGTTGGAGCTGGCCGTGATGGGTTTCTCCAGCTCGTGGTCCAGGGGGGGCGGCCGGAGCTGCAGGTTGCCGTAGCAGCTCTTGCAGACCCGGCTGGGCTCGAACAGCTGCTGACTTGGCACGGGGATCTTCTGGTCGCAGCAGCTGCCGCAGAACACGTTACCACAGTTCCTGCGGAGAGAAGAGACACACGGTCACCATGGAGACGGCGAGGAGAGGGCGAGGCGAGGTCCGGAACACTGACGGCTCTGCTGCAGTTAGAAACCATGTTTCACTACATGCCGAGGTAGCGGATCAACTGATGGTACCGGCCCACACTCATGCTGGTCAAGGCCATGCTGCGACACCAGCACGACACGCCCACTCTCAGGCCTGCAGGGGGGAAACAGGTGGGGAAGGAGGGGGGAGTCAGGCGGGATGTGAGGGGGGTTGACTCTGGACAGGACCTAAACCCACAGTTACTAAGACCAGGACTGAAGACGCCCCGGCCCAGTGAAGCAGAACCAGACACAGGTGGGGGAGGGGATGTTAGGAGGGGGGGTGGAGAAGGGAGGGAGGAAGGAGACAGAGCTCACCAGACCTCCTGAACAGAATCTCTGCCTCTGTAGAGGAGACGGGTCAGGGTCAAAACACACCACTAGGGGGGGATCATCTGTTTGATCACATTCAAATAAAAGGTGGGCCTGCCACAGTGCCCTTGAGCAAGATCTTGATGTGTCAATACTAGCGAGACTCCTCTGGAGGGAAGATAATGACTTCTATGGAATGTGTCTCAGGTCCAGTGGACCGGTATCAAGAGGTTCTGAAACTTGCCGTGTGAATTAAACTGAGAAGAGAGACATGGGTTTACCTGCAGTGATGCTTCCGGGCCGCCAACCAGAACCGGCTCTCACAGCCGTAACACTGGGCTGCCAGGTGGTCGGGGTACCAGCGCGTGACCTGATGGTGCAGCGGACGGGTCAGAACTCTGGACCGGCAGACGTGACGACGGCAGGTCTCACCTCAGTGTCCTGCTTGTCCACCTGCTCCCAGCTGGCCTCGGAGAAGAACTCAGTGCTGCAGCGGGACAGACAGTTCTGGTCCATGTTGTACTCCGAGTCCGTCATCTGCAACGGAACCAGAGTTCGGACCACAGACCCGGACAACCGGCGCCAGACGTTGTCTCACCACTTCGTCGTGAATGTCTCCGTTGACTCTCAGGCAGCCGGCGGGTTGCTGGCTCTCCAGCCGACTCCAGAGTTCCTGGACCTGCTTCTTCAGACACTCCACCTCCATCTGGTGACCCGCCTCGATCTGCCGCAGCCTCTGCTGGATGACGTCGGTGTGCAGCGCGAGTCCGTCGTCGTCCAGGTGGCTGCGGGTTGGCTGCTCCGGGCTCAGACTGGGTCGACCCGGCATGAAGTGACAGCAGCGCTGCTGCGAGCAGCTTCCCCGGTGCTGCAGAACCAGAGAGCTGCAGCTGGCCAGAGACAACTGCCGACTCAGCGGCGTCCGCTCCCCGTTGACCCTGGGCCAGTGCGGCACCCCCCCGCACGGCTCCCCGTCAGAACCATCACTGTTCCACATCCCGTCTTTGCCGGGCTCCGCGGGATGAAAGGCACTAGCAGGGGGCTTCCTGCAGCCCCCATTTAAAGTTCTGATGGAGCCGAGGTCCCCAGCCTCCAGCACTCGCTCCTTCCTGAGACACACGGGCTGGTTCTGCCGGACTGTGAGCTCGGACCTGCTGCATGCCTCCTCCGTCAGAGTCTCGGTGGAGCTCTCCATGAGCGAGACCGGCTTCTCCCGCTGAGACTCCTCCGCCTCGCTGGAGAACTCCTTCTCGTGGGGCGGCTCGGTGAAGCCGTTGGTTAAAGTTCTGTGAGAATCATCTGGAGCCGACTCAGGACCAGAGGGACTGGAGGCGTGCACGAGTGTCTTCTCTTCACACTGGTGGACCTGTGCAGCCTCCTCATTTGTCTGCAGCTGCTCCTGCACAGGCAGAACATGAACCTCCTCCACCCGCTCTTCTTCTTCTTCTACTTCTTCTTCTTCAGGCTCAACCTGACCGTTCAGCGGTGGGTGTCCATTGATGCATGGTTCTGCCGCCTCACATGGAGCCACGTCCACAACCTCTGGCCCAGTCTCTTCCATAGCTGGAGCACCTTCTCTCTGAGCCTCTCTGGTCTGCCCGGCTGTTTCCTCCTGCGGGATGTTCTCCATGACGACTCCATCAGTGGCCGACACCACGGCCTCCTCGTCGTCTTCTGCTCCAGACGCTGCATCACCGTAGGTTCCATTCAAGACCTCTGCCTCTAGGCTCCGGATCGTCAGACCCTGGTCCGGCTCGCAGTCTCCGTTGGTCTCGTCCTCCTCCTGGCCTCCTTCGTCGGGGCCCACAGCCATGTTGAGCTCCAGGGAGCGTCTGTGGTCCTGCCACTTCTCGTTCAGGCTCGGGTCGCTGGAGCGACGGTTGGGAGCCGGAGTGTTGCTCAGCTCACAGGCACTCGGCAGGTTGTCGAACGAGCGAGTCTTGGTGTGTCTGCAGCAGAGAGACAAGTTAGTCAGAAGTCCAGACTCACAACAACAAATATACCTTCTTCGACACATTTCCTTCACAGGTCACAGTTTGGTTCAGATGAAAGTGCGAAAAAAGGATTTATTACTAATTCAACTATTTATATTTATCGGAATCAGAACATTATTGCCTGTTTTTGTGGTGATGACAGTACAGGATAAAATGAAAAGAACAAATACAATAAAATAAAATGAGATGAATAAAATAAAAGACATTCAATTAAATAATATTTATGATCCTGACAGCAGCCAGGTATAACAATTTCTTGAATTTTCTGTCGGGTCTGGATTCAACTAAATATTAAAAAAAATATATTTAATAATTAAAACTTACGATAACTCTTATGATATATATTTTTTGGACTATATTGTTTCCAGGTTAAACTTTGTTTCTATATTTCATTTTAAAGTAAGATTAATTAAAGCAAAAAAAGACCATCTATTGATTTTTAAATCAAGTTAGCTTTGCTAATATCATTTTGAAAGTTTCTTTCATTTCTTTCACTGAAGTCAATCTGTACCAAACTGTGACCCTGAACCTCGACTCACTAACTGATCTACACTGACTCTCTTCTCTGCTAACTGGACGCGGCAGCTGCAGACGGACCTTCGTCCGTCCTCTGTGATAGAGAGAAAAGCAACTTCCTGTCTGGTGGTGATGTCATCATTTAGCTCTAGCTCTGACTGAGGCCTCAGTTTCAAGAGGGCGGTGGGCTGCGATCCCACCCGAGTGAGTCTTACATGGAGCGCGAGGGGGGGAGGGTGTTCGGTGCCAGCGCGCCAGGCTCACCTGCCCAGGGGCGCGTCTTCAGAGTTGCCACCGGGCGTCGGGTAGGGGGCGCAGGAGTCGTCCGAGGGCGTGGTGGGGGAGGAGCTCGGCAGGTAGACGGCGTTCCACAGCATGAGGTTGCGCACGTGACACACCGGATGAAGAAGCTGCAACGACAGGAGCGTCTGTCAGTCAGATGTTCTTCAGAGGAGCCTGACTGGACTCACGTTCTCAGAGTGCGGCGAGTACAGCATGTTCCTCAGCGTGCGGTTGGCGGGTCTCAGGAGCGACCAGATGGAGCAGGTTCTCTCCTGAACGTGCCGGTCTTCTCGCTCCTTCCCGCTGTTGCAGAGGAAGGTTCCGAAGAGACAAGAGTAGGTGTGCTGCACCAGCTTCACCTGCACACACACAAGACCTTCTCTTCAACTGCTGAACGTATCGACGTCTCCTAGACGAGGAACGTCTGACGTACCAGGAAGGCCTCGTTGAACTCGAACGAGCAGGGAAACTGCCGCTGCAGCTGATGAACACAGTCCAGCCACTGCAGGAACACCGGGCAGCGCTCGTTCAGGTCCTCAGAGTTCTCGCCATGACCACAGCGATCAGCAAACTTGTGGCCAAAGTCCAGCCACTCCGTCTCCACCAAGACTTGGAAGCCCTACAAGAACACGCAAGACATGAAACACCAGGATGTGGAGACAAATACTCAAGTGTGTCGACATGTAGTTGGGTGTGTAGGTTACATTTAAGATAAAGACATAATTAACCAAAATGTAAAAATATAATAATAACACTAAAACACAAAATCAACATGCCACGAACACATTGCCTGGCATCGCTCTCAGCCATGCAGAAAAATGTAGTCTTGACGGCCAATTCTCCTTGAATTGACACCTCCCATGTTGCCTCAAGCAAAAGTCTCTTCACGAAGTTGCTACATGAACCGAGTTGAAGTAGAAACATGATGTGGCGACGAGAACGTTAGCCTCTCCAGTAGCTCCGCAGCAATGATCAATAACTTAATAACACTAAAGTGTGCTGGCTGGAAAAACAATTTCCCGAAGGAGACCTCCAGAGAGATCAATAAAGTTTTATCAATCTATCTGAGAGTACCGGCTGCAATCTGTAATTATTACTCATTTTAAATAAATTATAATTCTTAATTGAAATGGAAAAATGTGTCTCATTTAAAATGTTACCATCCAAGATATTTTAATGCCAGTTAAGGCCTTATTTTTAAATTAGTAAATACATTTAGACTTAAGGATTTGTGGGTTTAAAATACATGCATGGAGACAATGCTTGCAATTATTTTATTTCCTTTTTGAACTTTTTGAAAAAGAACCGGCTGTTGCACTTACACATAGTAAACAGTAGGTGGAGCCATAAACAAGCATGTTCTATTTCTTCTAGCGCTTTTTTATTTTTTTCTAAAAGCAAAGACGAATTAAAAGCATCGTTGTATGAATGTAATTTTCAATATACACTCAGGTTGGTTATGTCTCCATCTGGAGATTTTTTTTACTAAATTGAATAAGGAAATTAAGGTACGTGCAACTGTACCAAAGTTATTTATATCATACAATTTACAAGAAGACTGAAAGTTCTGCACTTATGTTCTTAATTTGGAGACATGGTACCTCAATGCTGCGGTAGTACGGGTCCAGCAGCAGCTTTGACAGCGCTACTATTTGTGGCGTGCGGTCCCAGCCGTCGGAGCAGTGGACCAGGACTGGCCGGTGATCCCGGTCCACGGCATTCACCACCAACAGCGAGGCCTTCAGGAGCACGGAGAGATGCTGCAGCCACTTGGTGCTCTCCAGCGCAGACAGCCAGCTGTGGACACACACAAAGACAGGAAAAAAGGTTGCAGGTTTGAGTCATCATGTGTAATTATGAGGAAATAAAAAGGATCTGACTTTGCTGGATCCGGCATCTGAGTGCAGAGGAAGCGCAGGGACTGGAAACTCTTTCTGATGGAGTGGATGTTGGCCATGCCCATGAACACCACCTCACAGTTGGGGTAATATTCTGTAAGTAAATCGAAGTCTGAGTGCATGGGATCTCATCACACGTCTGACTGGAAGAACCAATCCTACCAGGACATTCACAGCCGCCACCTTTGGCCCTGTTGGCCACAGCAGCGGCGTAGGACCGGGCGTCCAGGATGAGTAACTTGTGCGGCTGAATGGCCAAAGTGTCCACCTCGGAGCTGTGCGTCATGGAGGACTCTGCCACGAAGAGAAGAGGACAACAATGATGTCTGAAGGACCAGGATAAGAAGCAGGACTAAATGTTTTTCCGATGTTTGCTTTCACATGGGCGGAGGCTGCAGGCAAGTTCTGACACGTTGGCTCCACAATCTGGTAAGACAAGTGTGCGTGTGTCGAGTCGGTGGTTGACTCAGCTCTTACCGAAGTCAGTATCAGACAGGTCAGAGATGTTGGTGTAGCTGCAGTTTTGGGAGTGCTTACGGGAGCTGCTGTCCACTGCGCAGGCCTTGGCGATAGACTGGACCAGGTGCTCGTCATCAGCATTCCTGTAGCCCCACCAACTGACCTCCGGCTGACCGCAACGAGCGATCACAGCTCCCGTAGTCACATGCCTGGACCAACATTCATAGTGTTAGTTGAAGGAAATAAGATCAAAACACATGGTCTTCATCCATCTACTGAGAGTCGTAAGAAAGGCAACCAAAATGTTTTTATGAGTTTAACCGTTTATTGAAATGAAACTTTTGAAGTCGAGGCTGAAGATGGTTAGAATCCATTGGTTTGTACAAACCTGGGCATCATGTTCCCTGCGGCCACTTTAGGATTAAAAGCTAACCCACAATTTCATTATTAACTTATTTTCAGGTACTTTTAGGTCCTTTTATTCTAAATACAACTTGAACATCAGGTTCCGGTTTTTCATTCTCATTCTCCCCGCCATTGTTGTCTTTCAAAATAAAATATATTTATATTATGATTTATATTTAACTATCAAGTTAGATACTTGAGCACATTATGACCCAGGAGACAAATGTATCCCCTTCACTGTAATCATCTGGCCATCATTATTACATAACTTTACTTTTATTTTTTTCAGAGCCCCTCAAAATGTTTAATTCTGTACATAAATATAATAATATATAAATATAATGCAACATTTTTAGCTTATTTTTTACAATTTCAAAGCAAAAGTGTACTTGATAAAATCCTTACTATACATTTTGTTTTTTATTTTCCATTTTATTTGGTTTGATTTCCATTATTTTAAGGCAAATCTTTGTCTCTTCTTTTTGAGGGACATTTATTTATGGGAAAATTAAAATGAAATACAATCAAATCTGAGTTCAAAGACACTTTTACTTTCCAAACGTTACGTTGGCTTTAGAGCATTCAAGTTTTACAAAACAATGACTGTTGACCTGACTTTGCCAGCGTAATCTTACCTATAAACCACAGATGGAAACCTCTTCCAGGAGCGGAAGGATGCAACGTTTTCCAGCTCCCTGTCCGTGATCCAGGCTGGCACCAGGAGCTGCTGTGGATAGCTGGGGCAAAGTCTGAAAGCACAGGAAAGAGACAAGTGTGGTTCAACAGGCGTCCGTGTCTGCAGACATATAATCCAGGATCAGGCTCTCGTCAGCCGAGAGTAAAAAGGTCGTAGAGAGAGAACAAGAGCAGCTACTGTGCAATCTAGAACAAAAGAAAGACAAGAAATGGAAGCTGCCGTTACCTGAACTTGCTGTTGATGTCTGTGATCCTCCAGGCGTTCTGAGTGTCAAAGCCCATCCTCTCCACCTCGTTCTTGAACCAGGAGGTCACGTGTTCACCTGCAGAGACGGGAGATAAGTCCGGGGTGTCCAACTGTGCTCTTATGTGGATCCAGGGTTGAAGGTTACAGCACCTGGTCTGCACAGCTCCCCGTGCTGCTCCTTCTCCCCCGCATACACATCCATGCACCAGGCGTGGAAGGCGAAGGAGAAGAGGTCTTCTAGACGAGAAGGCGGGCTCACTACTACGTTAAGGCGCTTTAACCATTCCTGACACTGCTCGAAGGTTGAGAACTGACACCTGAAGGCATACAGATATAGAGCAAAATCAGGTAAATGTGTCTGACTATTGTAATCTTCGTGTCTAAACAAGATGGAGCCGTCTCGCCTGCAGCTAATACAAAACTGTGCAGCGAGAATTCTGACCCGCTCTGGTAGAAGAACTCACATTTCTCCGATCCTTAAAACTCTTGACTGGCTGCCAGTTTTTTTCAAGATACATTTTTAAATTCTGGTTCTTACTTTCAGAGCTATTCATGGTCAGGCTCCTCCTTACATCAGTGATCTGATCCAGCCTTACACCCCAGCTCGGGCTCTGAGGTCTGTGGATCAGAATCTACTGATGGTTCCTTAACATGCTTCCGGAACAGAGGAGAGAAATCCTTCCAGGCTGTTGCTCCCAAGCTTCTTCTCCATGTGCGTTTGATGGATCTACTGACTCCTTCAAGAAACATCTAAAGACCTTTTTATCTGCGCAGGCTTTTCCCTGATTTTCTGATTCATCTGCAGATCACTTCTGTGCTACCAAAGAACTAAAATAACCTCTACGTGTATTTATTATTTTGAATTGTTAAACTTTTCGACACCAACATTGAGACCTTGCTTAACAACACCCACATGTTCTATCCGTGAGGGGTCAGAGAAAACACGTCAGGGTAAGGTCACTCTGCATGAAGCTTGACTTATTAAGTCCAACAAAAAAATATTACTTAATTGTATTACAGGAAAATAAACACATTTGGCTTTCATCGAAGAGCTCTTAAAACATCTCCTTAAAACATTCAGGTACAGAAGGCGGAACAGGTATTCCCAGTTCATCATGAGGATGCAGGTGCTATAAGGCATGACACCCTCCCTGCCACTGCTCAAGGACACGTGTTGGCCCGTGATTGATCCACTAGCATGGGTCACATGCGAGTTATGGAATAGGGCTGAAGAACTAATCACATTTTAATCATGATTATGATTTTGGTTTCCATGATTACACAATCATGATTGTTAACGATTATTACATTTAAAATGCTGCCGAAATCTAATCAAGTACAGGTTCAACCAGGATTCTAACCACTAGGGAAGCAACCCATGGTTCACATATCATTTAACTGCCCAGAATAACAAGCAGGTAGCAGAGCCAAGGTATCATCTGTAACGTGTCAATACAGGATCAGGGAAGCCTACAACAATCTCCAACAGTGACTTAAAACACAATGACATCCCTGTAATGCAGTAAACAAGTGACAAAACGCAGACTTCTGTTAACTGAAGTAGTACTTTGTACACATCACTATTGTTTAAGGAATGGTAAATAAATGTTTCTTGAGAAAGACACTCATGCACTTTCTACAGAAGCACATTGATGATGTAAAAAATATTAAGCTAAATCAACCATAATGTTATTTTTAATTCTTTAAAAAAAACAACTAAAAGAAACACTGGCTTCATATGAATGATTATCTAAAAGCACAAATATCTGACGTCACATATATGCAATAGCTGACATTTGTGTTTATTGGAATTTGAAAATGCAAATTTGTAAATAATAAAATCACTCCATATCAATGATACTCGCATAACACGGATAAATTAAATTTTGAATATTATATATTAGAATACCTGATAAGGTGAGCATGTGTGCTGGATGTAAGGAGACAGTAACCTCAAGTCAGAGGTCTCTAAAGATCTAAAGGAGAAGTGGTACAGATTGTATTGTGAAATTGCACTTTTTGATAGAATATATATTGAGTTGGTGATTATTATTATATTTTGTAATAACTTTTAATTTACTGCATTTGTTTATCATTGTCAGGCAATAAAATACAGATATTTTCAGTAAGATCATGTTTAATGCTGCTTTATAGTGGGCATTAAAACATCTATAATATTAATGGAAGTTATATTTTTTGCCATAGAGCAGAGATGAGCAATAACTAAAATATGATTCATCAAACAATTCCAATCTTACCGAACGACTTTACAGTCCTTGCAGGTGACATGTAGCTGGAACATGTCACGACACTCCACACTTTCAATAAGCAGCAGAGGGACCTGGAGAAAGAGACGGCGTTTGATTGACAGTGAACAAATACTGGCAGAATGACATGCCTGCAGTCACAGCAGTTTCACACTCCGCTTTTAGAACCATCAGTAGTTAGTGTTGTTTCATTTGAATGGTGCTGAAGGTGCACACAAATTAGTCATCAACCTGCTGTTATTTAATGAACTTTAATCCCCAAATCTGTTAAAATAAAAGGAAGTCTTCTTAACCCTGTTGTTTTACAGACAACTAGGATCGAAAGTACAAAATGTCATGTGATTATTATTTACTTTGAATACAGCAGGGAAATTATTTTCCTGCTGTCGGCGTCGCTCAGTAAATTAGCCCAGAGGCACCAGAGACCTCTGCCTAAAGTTCTATTAGTTGCTATTGAAACATCAATGAGTACGACAACAAACCTTTGCACCACTAAGAGTCACCGACTAATGAAGGTAACGACAGATATTCGTGTTAAAGTCTCATTCAAGCTTATGTGCTGAAATGTGATCACCACATCCGAGTTCAGTATTAAATTATCGCTCAGTTAATCAGACCAGCAATTGATGCAATTAAATCCAAAACGTGCAGCTCAGTGAGATACTTACTGACACTTCGCAACAACAATCCTGCTACCAAAACAACAAAAAACAGAATGACATGTAAGTGGGGTCTTTTGTCATTGTACAACATTTGGGATGTTATTGGAACGTGCCACAACCATTCCATTAATTTTTTTCATAAACAAAAATCTCTCAACACCATCTTTACAGCACCTCCCACCACTATTAGGTTGTGAAGCCGACATGCAACACTTTGCCGACTGAAATCCTGCAAGAAATTTCTGCTTGATTTGATCCGAACACAGAATGACAAAAAGTATTTGCAAATAAACAATAAATGAAATGTGATTATATGCACATGCAAAGACTTTACTTAGTTCCAAACTATCCATCAAATGCATTTCATTTAAAATTCACATTCACATGGGTCCAAGCATGGATAGTCAGACCTTCAAATATGCTCTACAGCCGACTTGAAACCACCCTCATCATGTCTCAACACACCCGAAGAAGTGTTGTAAATATCAGAGGTTGTGTAACGATTACTTCCGTTTCCTCATTCGCAATACTGAGCAGTTAGGATATTTCCTGATTATTATATAAACTATGTTATACTTTTACAAACTATCATCAAACTCATCAACAGGATTATGAAAAATAAAGGCTTTTAAGTGCGAAAAATGTGTCTGCTTGTTTGATATCTCTTTCATCAAAAGCCACATAGAGGATGTTGTTCAGGAAGTTGTTGGATAGCAAATACAGAGTCACTGTTCCCCTGCTGAACAGGGATCGAGAAAAAGTGGTTGTTCTACATCCCCTTTGGAATGACTGTAGCCATGGCAACCACTAGTGCAGGGAGAGAGACAGAAAGGGCTAGAAAGTGTCAAAAGAGAGGCTATGAAAAGTCACGCAACACTGCTGCCACCGCTCTCAATGGCCTGGGCTACACTATTCTATTATGTGAAGCCTGTTTACATGCAACATTTCACAAGTGTCTTTCCTGTACAAAATAGGGCACCACTGTAATCTATAATAATACGTTTTATTCTGAATAAAGTTAGTGGTTAAACATAAAAGCTACAAGCATAATTTCGAATACAAATAAGGCTGTACAGCTGGATATTTTTATGTGCAACTGTATATGGTTTGCAAATAAATAGTTCTGGCTCCGAATGTTACTGCCCGAGGCTTTAATTTCAGGTTTGGAAAAAGTTTGCTCTTTTAATAATAAGGGTTTGACAGGATGGATGCCAGCATATAATTTAGACTTTCTTCTTAGAGAAGAAATAAACAGACATTATCTTTGGCAGATTTGTTAGCCTATAATAAATAGACAACAGTAATCTGTTGTTTTAGGAACTAGATTTTGTAATACGTTCTGTCAACATCTTATTTTTGTACATATAACTATAATAAAGATTAACTCAAAACAAACAAGGAACTGCTGTGAAACACCAAGTCAATGTAATGCAAGTTTTTAGAACAGCATAAATATTAATCATTCTCCAGATGTGCTAGAATATTAAATGCTTTGTAGAAAAGGAAATAGCTTGATAGATTAGAGCATTCACCAAAATAAACTTACATTGACAAGTGACTCTTTAAACTTGATGTGCAGGCGGTAGTTGGACAGTGCAATGATGGCGTCTTCAGCTCTCCCCACATACTCCGTGAACTCCCCGTGCAGCTCAGGAAACGGCACCTAGAAGACATGATACATTTAGGGCAACAAGACCAAAGTTAAACATATAACAAGGATAGAAGTTGTTCACATTTATTATTTATTATTTGGGCAGCGTCCAACAGCACCAGAACAGCTACATGTGAAACAACTAGACATTTCAGTATAAATGCATAAATGGTCTTATGAAATACTAAGTTATTCTTACTTGTGTAATACATTTTTGGGACCAAATCTTTCCAGCAAATCATTTTATGTAGCCCCTGGATGGTTAGTACTAGATACAAATGGATTGATGTCCATCTCCATAAAGATTCCAGTATTTAAGATAAGGGACTAAGATTAATAACACTCCAAACAGCCTCCAAAACTGAAAAGGCAATATCTAAATCAGAGTGGTGCTTCCTGTGAGAGTAGATGGCTAGATATACTAAATATACATTTTGTTTGGCCCAGCAAACTGGAAAGTTTTCCCCTTGTGTGATTGACTTTGACAGCCATGTTATACAAGGAAATAATGTGTTGATATCAGAATCTCTGACCACTCTGACCACTCTCTGACCAAGGTTGCAGCTGCAATAAAAGCTTTGGACAAAAAGGTATCGTTCATTAAATTAAATCTGTGACGGCTCACCTCAGGGGATTCATTAAAAGAAGACATCACAAATACTCCCTCATAGTTTTTTTCCTTAAAGAAGGATCTATAATTCAATGCAAATAATGAATCAAGTTTGGCTTTGCGGAGGCCTGTGTGGATCCTTCTGTTGCATGTTTTTAAATAACCCAGGAGGGAATACATTGGCAATTAAAATTAAATAACCCCCTCAATAAAAAGCATAAATGTTTTTTTTAACTCTTGTACACAGTCTTAAACTGACAAGAGTACAAACCTGTGTAAAGTCGTATGATGTTTATACATAAAAGTGACTTTAAAAGCTCAACATTTGAAAGGCCTTAGGAACAAGCACATCACATGCAACAAAGGAGCTACCCACTGTGGATGATGAAATCTAAGCTATGTGGATGCATGACCTCCACTGTTGAATAGCAGACACCAGCTGACCGAACACACCAACGCTCCACAAGTATCAGCTTGCATTGTCATAACTAGCATGCGCAGAAATATGCTTTAAAAAAGATGAGTTAAAGCACTCGGTAGTTCTTCTGAGACACAGTTTAGACTGCTCAGTCCCACAAGTCACATGTTGTGACGACGTTACATAATCAATTACAGAGTTGGCGACACTTTAAGGTGACTGGCGGTTTATAGTGCCAGATAAGCAACACCTACTCACCTGCATGTTGTCCTCCTCCAGGATGGGGGATTTCTTAGGGAAAATCTGATTGGCTTGGATACACTCCAGGCTCTGTCCCTCCTCCTCCTCCTGAAGACAACAGGCTGGTTAGCCCCTTACAAAAGCAGCTTCTTCGCATCTACTACATCTCCCCCTTATTTAGAGGAGGACATTTGAAAATGTATTAACTCCCAGTCAAGCATTCTACACCTCTTGCACATTCTAGTTGTTCGCCTTGTTGCTGTGGTCAGGGGCACATTGACCCAAGAGTTCTGCAGATGAACATCTTCTGCATTTTACTTCCTGTCGTTCTCAGTACAGTGGGGACTTTTTCCGCTTGATCATGACGAAGAAAGTCAGATAGAAATTCGATGGCCTACATATTTACTTTGGTTTGGGATAGTGACAAAGCTCCCTCCTTTCAAAGACAAAAAAGCGACCTCGCTGGTCTCTGCTTTGAACAGGTAGAAAAAAGACCTTGTCTTTAGAAATTAAAGGTGAAAGGTATCCAAGACCAAAATATTAGTTCCCATAATCAGATTGTAAACCACACTGTGAGCTTCAACGTTGAACGTTTTGAGGAATATTAACAATGAATGTCAAAATCTCTACTCAGATTTTATTGATAACTTTTTGTGTCTGCAACACGATAAAACCAGTTGTTTTTACAAGCACACTATATCCTTGCTACAGCTCATTATCACGGCTGTCTGCAATATTGCAGAGTGCACCAGAACAGTCAGGGATTTGTTCCTCAAGGGCAAAAAATGTCCGGCCCTTTGCTGACAGAGATAGACAGGAATCTATTGTGCGTTTGGTCAGGTGCCAAGCTCAGCTCAAACATTGTGTAAAGGAAGATTAAGGTGGTCGTAGGAGACGAGGCAGAGCCGGCGGTGGCAGTACATTGCGTCAGTTGCTGCCTCAGCAAGAGCCACTATTGCCTGTAACCCATATTGATACACAAAATCCATAAAGGAGCAGGAGGGCAGAGGCCAGACATTGGACATCCGGCACAGCTGTTTGCCAATAAAGTAAAAAGGAACAATGATCAACAGAAAACATAACTTGCCATGTGGTTATGTCATAGTGCAGCAGAGCTTCTAATGTGTCTAATAGAGCAAATACAGCACTAAAGGCCACAGCCCTGCAGACTTAAGTTTCTGATAGTGTGCTGCATGACGTAACTGTCTGCTTCCTGGTAAACAAAGCTGATAAAAAGTGAAAAATCAATTCAGTTTCCAATTCTGCAGACTGCAGCTGGAACACATGGCAGACAGACTTAACTGTAACCAACTGAGCAACAGATAATAACATACCATGGTCCTGGTGAAGGAGTGTTTCACCCAGCCAGGAATGGCGACCTCTGAAAAAAGAAAGCAGGTATTATGAGATAGCTAAAGATAAGAGTCACACCTCACTGGTTTATATTAAGGATATGGAATAAGAAACTGTGTTTTTTCATCACTAAGAATAAATAAACTCACTTCACTTCCTAACAAACCAAACAATGTATATTCACATTATTGAGTACTCCAGTTGTATGTATTTAGGACATACAATTACGGTAAAACCTATATTAATTTGCGGTATATATTCATTAACTTGACCAGCAGCACCAGCAATATATATTGACATCACAAACTGCAGCTTTTGTATTTTAATATTAACGATTCACTTTATTACAACAAAAAACATAAGAAATCTAAATCTATTTCAAAATGTCACACATGTATTGACCTACATACAAGAGCATTTATTTAGGTCTTACCGGAGACCGTCCAGTGAAGGACGATGTAAGTCCTAGTGATCCTGTTCAGAAATATTTACAAATAAGACATGGAAATCTGTGAAAACAAATGCAAACAAACGCATGAATATCGAAATGTTTTTCTTTTTCAGTTGTGAGCTTTTCTTTTTTTCATTCTGTGTATATATATATATATATAGATATATATATATAGATATAGATATATATATATAGTCAGACTGGACTTGCGATGTTCTTGTGATCATAGTCATACCACTAAAAGCTCACAGATGAACAATAATAAAAAATAAACTTTAATAACTTTAATTTGCTAACATGACCCAATCATCAAATTGTTGCATAACTCAGCAAAATAGAGAATAAAAAGATAGACAGATAGATAGATCAACTTTATTATAGAAATATAAAGGGGAAAAAAATGTAGGAAAAATATGTGTATGTAGGTGTACTATTGTAAATATGGATGTAATCTTAAATACAAACATGTTACATTTAAATACAATTTAATCAACGTGCTCAATCTATAATCTCAATGTTCTAAGCATTCTAAGTATTCTTCCTTCATATTGCAACACCTCCGTCAAACTTGTTGTTTGGGGCCATGAGAAACATTAAATGAGAAAAACATCAAGTAAAACATTAATGCTAAGCAGGCCAAGCCAGCAGTCTCCAATTAAAAGGTGTCTACAGAGAGTACACAGCCAAGAGCAATAAAATGTCATTTAAAAAGACACATTCAACAGCGTCAGATCTCAATTAGTTTGCATGCATTTTGTCATTGCGTTTCTTGTACAGTTGGAAACTACTATATTTGCTAGGTTATGAAAACGCAAATGAAACAGGATGATCAAAATGAAATGGCAAGTTCAAATAGGTGAAAATGAATTTGATCAAACATGTTCAGGGGGATGACAGAAATGCATGTTATGCCAGATATACTTGAGGCCTGAAAGTAGTTGCCAGAACTAACATCAGGTTATTAGTGTTTATCCTGCATGTTTTTTCTGTCTACTTATACGGGACTACTGGAATCTTGCAGTCAAATTTGCTTCACATGAGATCTTTTTGAAAGCATCACATAAGGAAATTTTTCTTTTTTCTTTGTAGATACAAACGTGTACGTAAACCCACCTTCTGAATGACTCTGGTGTGTATGCGGATGCTCAATGATCAGATGTTACAGAACAGATGAGAGACGACTGGTGTGTTCATAGTCTTTCGGGACACTCCCACATAAAGAACGCCTTTTAAATTCCTGGGCACAGTAGCAAAGTCAACAATTAAGGGGTGTGTCCATCTCACCTGTGCACGTTGAGAGGTGGGGGGGGCACTGTGCACAGGTTGCTAGTCCACTGCAGTGCAGGACACAAGTCATTGCTTAATGGTTTTTGGGGTAATTCAAAGGATTTCTGACAGTACAGCTGATTATGCAAGAAGTCAGATACAATCTAAACTTGTCTTGCTCTAAAAAAGGAAGGATGGTTTTATTTAATCTTATACTTGCATGCAGAAGCACAAAAAAACTTAATACCTAAATACATGTAAAGGAGAGTTTTTCCTTCAAAATACAGAAACTATATCAAGTAATTAATTTTTATTGTGGTTCATTTGTAGTATTGATATTGGTTTTATTTTAATTTGACTGTAATGATTACAACTTAAATGTGCAGTTTCTGGCTCTAAATTACAGACAGTGATATTAGTTTACATCTTCCTCTGCAACCAATGGACCAGCCAGGGATCTCCAGGTTTACAAGCCTTCAAATAGGCATAAAGGTCACAAAGCCAGTCAAGACTGTAATGTGATCCAGGAGACGTGTGGTTGAGCAGACTTCAATGTAGCTTATCATGTACAGTGAAGCGTACCATCACATGGGTGGGTAGGCAAAAGGGGTGGTCTCAACATCACTGTCCTCAGAGCTGGTGGTAACTGATAAAGCAAATCTTGCTTCAACACCAGTTTTTCGTTTGCCTCTACGCAGTCACATTAACACGTCCCACCAAATCCACCCTGACCTGTGGCCACAACACAGTCTGGCTCAGTTCAGAATCACACAGCAAGAGCAGCTAAGCCCCTTAGAGCCTCACCGTTACTCCCGTCCCGTGATAGACTTGAACGCCAGTGGCTCTAAAAGGGATTATTTCCTGTGAAGCTACACACATGGGCTAGGTTTCAAGTTGTTTAAAGAAATGTAACTTTTTAAGGTTTTCATTCAAGCAAAATTGGTTTTGAACAACTGGCAAGGTGCAAATAAGTTGAAAACGGATACATTTGAATAATTTAAACCAAAGTTTCTGAATATTTGTAGATGTATTTAAATCAATAAGATTTAAGCTTAAGATTTCAGCAAAGAGTTTTTTTGAGGGACATCTACAAAACAAATATAAACAAGGGGTTTAAAAGCACATTATTTTGTCTTAATTTCATTTCATTATTTCATTCTGTATTTCTACACAAAAAAATCCCATGTTGTGTTAACAACACTGCCAATAAAAGTTCCTGATTCTGAAACAGTTTACTATGCATTCTTGTTGGAAGAAGGTAATAAGAGAAGCATGCAACCATTTATTTGAACACTGACCTAAAAAAAACTATCCTTTGCAACAGATATGATGCAACAGCAAGACATTTCTCCACTGCACAACTTTGCAGGAACTTGTTTAATATTTAAATTCGATGTCACAAAGTTCTCTAACCTTTAGACGATATAGAAGGAAGTGTAGTTCAACTATTTGCTACTACCTTGAACAAAACTGAGTATTCATAGAATGTGTAAAATTTTGCATAATGCTTCCCCAATTTAAATTGCATTTTTTGATGCAGATTTGGTGTTGGCGTTAGAACAGCACTAATAGTCATAAACAATACATGTTGTTTTTAAAGTACAGCTGCACTAAACATTAAGAACACTGACCATTTAAAACAGAGAAAAGCATATCAAACACATATTTAGGTTGGGTCAATCATTCTAGACATTTGTTATTTAACATGACCACGAACATAATTTACACCCACATTTTTCCATATGATGAAGACTTAAAAATGAAAAACTTAAAATTTAACAAGTCTGTCCTACAATTCCTTTCCACAGGTTTAGACGTATGGCTATATAAAGGCTAAGATATATTTATTTCGTTACACACAGAATGAAATAAAAACAATAACAATTTAAGTGTTTAGGTTTTAAAAGACAATGTTTCTGTGCTTTTGGCTAAAGAATGTTCGAGCAGGTGAGTCAAGAAGCTAAGTTAGCTCTAAATCTGTGTTTATGGGTTTAATATTTGCAATATTTACTATATTTGGTTAAGAATTAAACGACAATATCACCTGGAAACAATACAAACGTCTCTCTACTAACGGGTATAACTAAAGAACGCCGACAAAAATGCATTTATTTTGCATCTCATAATGTGTCAAGGTTTGTGGACTGACTAGCTAGAAGTGCAGTGTAGCAAAGGTAATGTAGCCCAAGAAGCTACGAAGCCAACTGTTCGGTTTGTGCTCATAAAGTCTGCAACACTGCGATAACAACACGGGAGGAAGTATAAAATATAACGCGCCGGGTTTGGTTCCCCATGAACGTGACAGTGACAAGTCGGCAACAGTTAGCTTCGCTGCTAGCATTAGCTGCTAGTGTTTTTGTTGTCATGAGATGGAGGGCGGAGGCCTGAGTCAAAACACACCGAGGACGGAAGACCCGCCGCGCACTCACCTTCAAACGGCTGATGCGAGCCACAAGAGACGCCAATTCACCGGAAACCCGCGTAGAGAGTCAGCAGTGCGAGGCCGTGAGTCATATCCGAGCCGAGGCCGAGCTTCAGTGCGTCCCGCTCCAGCGTCGGGCCGCCATCGTCGCCATCATCACCATCGCGAATTCTCCAGCCCGACGAATTACGCTGGTGACGTCATCGCGCCTGCTCGCCGCGCGGGGCGGGGCTCGCGCACCACGCGGTACTATCATGTAAACACTGGCACGTCAGAGATGACCCCCCACCCACGAGCGCCATTGTTATGATAACATCAAATATATCAGACATATTTTAATAATAAAAGATTTTAAAAAAGAAGAATGTGGTTTCTTACGAATAAATGTTTTCGAATAAAGTTAAGGAAATGCTATTTAAAATGACTCTAAACATTTATTTTAATAATGATTGAAATGAAAACTAAATGTCTATTAGGTCAAAGTTTAGATTTTTTTTTTTAAGTATTAATATTACTCTATATTTAAAATTCAAAAGACTTATTATCAACACCAAGTTAAAAATCTTTTAACCATCCTTAGCAAACAGCACGTTCACTAATCAAGTTTTCAGAAAGGCACACTTAAATTTCCAATTTAAAAAGCATGTTGAATGTATTAAACAGATTAATTGTAAATAATAAATGTGATTTACTTAAGGAATTGTACAGGAACTTGTATTCTTTGCATAGCTTTTTATAATTATTTTTCTCTATTGATGAGAGTTTTATATCCTTCTACACGTCGTTTAAGCTTTTCATTCTTTCAATCCAAATATTCTTTACAACAACAACAACTTATGTGGGTCATTTTATAGACTTTAAAGTACCAACATTTCTGCCTTTTATTCAGGATGTTTAACATTTTTGGGGGGATACAACTCATTGTTTCAAAAATGTCCGTAAGCGAATGTGTCCATCAATTCTAGTGTCAATTCAGAGTCAAATGCAAGTTAAAATTGATGTGGGTTATTGAATTGCTTGACACAAGTGACCATGTGATAGTGAAAGTCTGAAAATGTATACTTACATCTGTTAGAATATTTCTGTCCATCATGCCTAAACACTTCTTTTTTTTTTAATTAGAAGAAATAAAGACACAACTGCAGAATCTTAAACAATTATGTATTGAATGATGGCTTACATATGCAACTTCTGATCCAAGACACTTGGCAAACTTCTGTCCATTCAACAATAAACCTTTAGACAACTTTATTGGTGTTGCTTCATTTGCAGACGCGTTGTTGTGTCATTACTCAGAGACTGATGTCGATTACAGAAGAAAAAAAATAGAACATGTAGGTCTCTGTTACCAAGAGCTTTGCTTTTGGAAACAGGGTTATTAGACGGCCTACACTACTCTTTACCAATACCTTATTATTAGTCCTGGAAGGATGACGCGTGAGGCTTAAACTATGGCACAAATCATATGCAGTGTTTACTTGTTTGTTTAAGTAGATTTAAATCATAAGAAGCTGTACCATGTGAGGATGTCACCAGTATCAAATCAAATGAACGCAAGTGCTGATAGAATCTCCCTTTGCACGACCAACAACACAAAAACACATCAGTCATGTGACCAGAGAGGATTTGCATGCAAAAAAAGAAATATTGGTGTTTTTATATGCAAGAATGATGGTGTGGGTAAATATGTTTCTTCTTCAGTTCATGTCAGAGACAATGGAAATCCCATGTAAGAAATGTCTTCTAATCCAACAGTATATTATGCACAAAATGTCAGTAGGAATCCTCTGAGATTCTGAGAAGAAAATAAATGTTTGTTTTTTTTAATAGAAGAAACTGGAAAAATACAACCCATTAGCTTCATCCTGGTAGTTTCACTCTAGTGAAGTTCAACTGGAAATCTTTACAGCAATTATTCATGGACGAATCTCTTTCTCCATCTTCAGAGTCACTGCATGTCCGTGACATATGTAGAACAGGTTTATCCCTCCGTGATGCGAGTCGATGTGAGCACTCCAGATCAGAGCAAGTGTTGAAGTAAAGCTTTAAGAAGCAAGACTACCCTGAGAGAATGTCTAATACGGGGCAAGCTTGCCAGACCAGACCTGGCGTGTATGGGTTTGGTTTATTAAATCTGTACACTCTATTTCAATATAATCAGCACATTTTTGTTCCAAGAATGCAACATTTTTTTTTTTTTGTAATTGTGTTATATATATTTCTACATAATACAATCCAAGTCCTCTGAGCTATGTAGACATGTGCAATAGTTTACAACCAACTTCAACGATACTAGTAAAAGGCAAAGACTCGTGGACACTAAGTTAAGGATAATGTTGATATTTGAATTCTTCTTGCGTCGTCACAATTATCAAAATCTAAGTGCTGTAAGTAGTTCATACACGAGGTATTAGATATCTAACCGTTCTGAGTATAAAATATAAGCAAAAAAACACAGAAAGAACATCTTGCAAGCATGACAAAGAAACGTCTACGGACACGATACACGAGTGGTGGAGGATAATATGAGGGGATACATGGAATCTTTTGCCTCCATTAGAACATCATACTTACAAATCCAGGTTCAACAGAGGTGATATTGGAAGTTTTTTTTACACTCTCAAATGAACTAAAGTCATCACAGACATTCATTTCAGTGCACCTGATGTCAATGCTGAGAGGTTCAATTGTTTTATCAAGTATATGACGTTACAGCTACAGTGACCCATATGAAGAAAGTGCACCCCATCAGGTACGACCTGTGAGCAGGATCTCAATATTTTAAAACTTGTATCAACTCTGGCCCTGACTCTTTCCAATGCCTCCGATTATTAAGCTTGTTGGTCGTGATCATGGATGAGAATGAAACACATGATGTGCATCAACATAATCTGAGGTGAGTGTCTGGTCTGTTGTTGAGAGGTAAGTCTGGAAAAAATCCTGTAAACTGTGCCCATGTATAGTAATGTGTCCACAAACACAAGGCCCTAAAACTGTGAACCTCAAAAAAATTATTCTTCACTGTTTTCTTTTTTATCATTTTTTTTTTCCAGGATTTTCAGCTTTTTTTTTTCTTCTTCACTGAAGTTTCATCACAAGTGACTAACTAGAGGATAACAGGGTCAGGTGAGTACCATGCTACATCAGGTTCAGAGAAGGCTATTGCAGACAATTCTACAACATGTACAACCACATATTATACGTGTGAGATACAAAGATTTCAAAACATATCACCAGGAAAACTAAGTACATACAAGGTGTTGAATATTTAGAGTCTTAAAGGACTATCCCTCAGTCAGTAATGAGATTTTGCGTTACTTGACTTCAAATGTCCAGTCTTACAGACAAAATTTTTGAAAAATTGCTATTCAAAAAGTAGCAAATTTGGTCAATGTCTCTTTTCAAATAGTGCTTTAAATGGCTTAAGACAGGGGTCTTTTTTAATCTCACCCAGTGGCAATCGACAGAACTTCAGTGTACATTTGATGACACTATTTCTGCAAAAGTCTTTACGTAAAGTCCAATAGGTAAAAGAACAGCTAGTGCTGTCACATATATTTCAAAGTATTAAAAAAAGAAGAAAAAAAAGTTTATAAACTTTATTTCCCCGACTCTAAGTTCTCGTAGGGAATTCAAGCATTTTGTCGAGCTCTGTGTTCCCGTTAAAGTTTCTACCGTGACAGGCCAGACCTTGAGGAGCCAGGCTCCATCCTCACCAAATCTGGGAGATGCTTTGATTCTGGACTGTGTGCTGCGAGGGTCGCCGGGCCTGGATTCCGAAGAGACGGAGTCAAAACTCCCACTCCAGCGTTTCTTCTCGATTAGCTGCTCTCTCCAGCCTGTGGATGATGTTGTTGAGGTTGGCCATTTTCTCATTGCGTCTCTGAGTGCTTCTGTTCAGTTTGGGACTTTGGAAATTAGGGTTACTGTCCGGGCTGTGGTTGGTGCCCGTCGACGGCGGGTTGGGGATGGACGGTGATATCGGCGCGGAGGACGAGGGCACTGGGGACACCGACATCATCAGCCCCGGGGAGGAGGCGGCAGAGGGAGAGTTGAGAGAAACCTCTAGGCTGCCGCGGCACGGCTCGGACGAAGCCTTGAAGCTCACCGGATCGACCGGAGACTTCCCGGCGTCTTCCATCTCCTGCCTGGAATGGCTGGATCTCGCAAAGACGTCTGCTGAGACTGTGCCGGGGTAGAGAGCCTGAGACAGGTTGATGACGGCTTCTTCCTGCTTCAGGCTCTGGTAAAGCTCTCGGCAGATCATGTGAGAGTCCTCTTGTTCACTTTTCAACTGTGGAAACTGCGATGCCACCGAGGAAAAAGACTGGACTCTAGACTGCCTGATCACTCCGTCTTTGCCCAGGTTCTCGTCCTCCCTGTCTATTGCTTCTTGTTTGACGTGAGATGGGATGGAGCTGTTGCTGAAGGGAAGGATGGAGTGGATGTGTCCTGAGAGCTGCTGCTGTCTCCTCTCCTCTCCTTCTGACTGAGGGCTTCTCGTCGCTGAGGGTGAGTAGCTGTGGTGCTCAGCATCCGTGTCGTTGTCAGGAAGACCTTCCATCAGAACCTCTCGCCGCATCCTGGACCTGCACACACAGACACACAGAGACGGGCAGTTAGACAGAGAACTGGTGATGCAGCTAGTTTTGGACATTTTGTAACAATTTTGTAAAATGATCTCCACATTTGTGAATCAGAGGCATTTTCATTTGAATAAGGAACAAGGAACCTTTGGAACACAGTTGGATCTCATCATGTCACACATGCCAACATGTTTTTGTTGTGTTATAGTGTTTAATATTATAACTATTATAACTTGCTGTGAGTGTGTTATGTCTTCTGATGTTTATAATTGTTTTTCCTACTGTTAGTGTGTGTTGACCACCATGTGTGTTGTTGTGTTTTTTAATAATAATAATGATTATTTTTAATGTGAGCGTGTGTTGACCACCATGTTTGTTGTTGTGTTTTTAATAATAATAATGATTATTTTTAACATGAGCGTGTGTTGACCACCATGTGTGTTGTTGTGTTTTTAATAATAATAATGATTATTTCTACCATGAGTGTGTGTTGACCACCATGTGTGTTGTTGTGTTTTTAATAATAATAATGATTATTTCTACCATGAGTGTGTGTTGACCACCATGTGTGTTGTTGTGTTTTTAATAATAATAATGATTATTTCTACCATGAGTGTGTGTTGACCACCATGTGTGTTGTTGTGTTTTTAATAATAATAATGATTATTTCTACCATGAGCGTGTGTTGACCACCATGTTTGTTGTTGTGTTTTTAATAATATTAATGATTATTTCTACCATGAGTGTGTGTTGACAACCATATGTGTTGTTGTGTTTTTAATAATAATAATGATTATTTCTATCATGAGTGTGTGTTGACAACCATATGTGTTGTTGTGTTTTGAATAATAATAATGATTATTTCTACCATGAGTGTGTGTTGACCACCATTTGTGTGTTATGTTCCAGTTTTGATTATTATATTACTGTAACTGTGAGTGTATGTTGGGATCTAGTGTTTATTTTGCACTTCACTATTGTTACTGTGTGTTGACTACCATATGTGTTTTGATTTTCTTTTCTGCTCCTGCTCTCTCCTCTTGTTTGGTGAGGCATTTCTGTTCCTAACAGAATAGACTATAAAAAAGCTTTTTATTACTCCATTCATCCGAGAAAGAGGTTGGCTGATTTTAATCTTTACTAGCTATAAAAAAGTACTTAACATCTAGTATTCGGTTTGGTGTTGAGTGAAAAAGTTCTTGACTCTTGATTCAAGGTCTTGATTTACATCAGACACTCTTCAGTTGAGTGGACGTAGATGCAGAAAAACTCGATTAACTCGCCTGTAGTTGTGAAACCAGTTGATGACCGTGTTGGTTTTCAGGTGGAGCTGAGCTGCCAGCATCTCAATGGTGCTCTGAGAAGGGTACGGCTCCAGAAGGTAGGCCTTCCTCAGGGCTTCCTTCTCCTCTGCACCCAACACCACCCGAGCTTTCTTCACCTGGTTGTAGGAACACATGTCCAGAGAGACCAAGGACGGACTCACACACTCTGAGCGAGAGCTGGGAGAGTCGCTATCTGAGCCGGTGCTCATCAGTCCGTACCGCCTCTTCAGATAAGCTGTGGACAAGACAGAGGTATGTTTAACTGATGGGTCGGATTATAGCATTCTAAATAAATAAAGTATCACCAACTCCTCACCTTTTTTCTCCATTTTCTTCATAGCTCTAAGCTTGTCCACATTCTGGGCATCATTGAGCCAGAACTGCATGCGGACGAAGGGTTCTCTGCCTTTGAGGCTGAGCTTGTGCCACGGTTTAGGTCTGGACAGCAGGTCAGACACTGACCCCTGGGTTAGACCCAGGATGGTCTCTCCAAATAGTCGTTGGCCTGCAAGAAAATAATCACAATAATGTTGAAAAATTCAAAATGGCTTTTCCCTTCAAAATTGACATTTGCACGCGTTGTTTTAGCTTCAACTGTTGCAGTGCATTATGGGAGGTACAATACTTATATTTCAATTTCATGTTGACATTTCAAGTCAACATGACTGATGACTTACCAAGGTTGTTGTCAGTTAGCACCTCTTTGACTTTTTTTGTGATGGTGTACGTGTCCAGCTCGGGAGACATGGCTACCAGCTCCTGGATGCCATGTTGGTTTGCAGGTTGATGAGTAGAAATGAGGTTGGGGGTTGTTTTCCCTCCGTCCAGATGATGGAGTCCCAAGACCAGGCTCTCTGGCTGCTGGTTCTCTTTGCTGCTCTCAAGTGAGAGGCTCACCGGCTCAACCAGAGGACTCGGGTGGCTGTCGGCTGGACTGGGTGGTGGTGATGGTGATGACTGGGTGGTCACTGGGCTTTTATCTAGTAACCAGAAGTAAGAAGTTTAAACTCATTATTTCACCTGAATGGAAGCTTGTCTACACAAGTATTAACTGGAGTCTCACCCAAAGTGTGGCCCTGGTTTGGGGTCTGACTGAGACTCTGTCCGAGCTGGTCAAGTAGCCACAGCTGCATACGAATGAACGGCTCCCTGCCTTTCTGGGTCAGCTTGCTCCAGGGTTTGGGCCGTGACAACATATCACTCACGCTGCCCTGAGAAAGGCCAAGCACCTGCACGAGATACATTTTATTTTATTTGATTTAGTTATCAGCAAAACTGTTTGGTTTAGAATTATTTTATAAAATCTTTCTGAATAAACAATCTTCTATAATAATGCACTTCTATCATATTGCCACTAGAGGGAGGCAAAACGCCATCAGTGTGTGTGATGAGTTAATTTATCAACCTGCTCAAGGGTTCGATCATGAATAATAATAATATTAAATTTATTTTTTTAAAGCGCCTTCCACAGCACTCAAGAATACCGTAAAGATAGATAAAAAAGAAAAATAGATAACAGGAGTAAGACAGCATTTTAAAGTTAAGAAACAAAATAACTAATAACTACACAATGTGAATTAAATATGTGAAAAGGTGGGGTTTTGTATGAATTTTAAAACAGAAATTGATTTATTGATGTGAAGTAATTTCGAGAACCAAAATTTAATTAAATTAATTAAGACAAATACGTTAATATCTTAATTTTAATTCACACCAATGATAATGATTATCATTGGCAATGTCTCATGTTCATTTGAGTTCATTTTAGTATTTGTATATGTATGTATATTATGCCACGTAATGCTCTTTTCTTTGGGTTATATTGTAAGTCTTAATGTAATCTCATCATTGTTTATTTTTTAATTCTCTAACATGACAATAAAGACTATTGAATTTTGATCATGGGCACAAGGTGGCGCAGTGTAGGAGTTTGTATGTTCTCCCTGTGTTGCGTGGGTTTCCTTCGGGCACTCAGGTTTTCTCCCAAACTCCAAAAACAAACAGAGGTTGATGGGAACTTGGGGAAAGTTAAAATGTTTTTGTGACCGGTTATATGTCTCTGTGTGCCCTGCGACAGACTGGCGTCCTGTTCTGAGACAGTATCAACTCACTCAGGGGTTGAAACCTCTGTCTTGATGTTATGTCTAATCATAAAATGTAAACCAGGATAAATTTGGAGAGTGGAGATAAGACTAGTTGATGAAGTTAATGCTTCGAATTGCAAAGCTTTGTAAGTAAAATATAGTTGCTTCATTTTTCTGACCTTTTCTCCAAAGATCCTCTGGCAGATTCCATTCTTGGCCAGCTTCTCCTTCACCTGCCTGGTCAGCTCCAGGGTGTCCACCTCCCTGTACATGTACATCTCATACTGCTCTGGAGTCAGCGGCGGCACAGTGGGCTTCAGCGCTCGGGGGATGTAGGTCGGGTAGTAGGACAGGCGACCCGGACCGGGAGACTCTCCGCTCACGGATGTGTCCGACTCCACCTTCACCTCCACAGGCCTGCTCAGTCCGAGCTCATCCTCTGCCGCCGAAGCCTCCTCGCTGTTCGGAAGACCATCTCCGTTTTCCAAGCGGGGCCACGGCCGGGGCAGAGCTGAGGGTCCGGAAGAGGAGGATGACAGCGAGGGTGAGATGGAGTTGAAGGGCTGCGAGCTGCTGGCGCTACCGAGCCCCAGTGGCACCCGGTCCTGAGACCAGTGCTGGTCGAAGTAAGTTCCTGCTTCGCCGATCTCTGACTTGACCTTGCGGATGATGTTCTGGACGAATGCGGCGGGGGAGAGGACGTTGAGGGGTGTCTGCGGGCTGCTGATGGAATTTGCCAGGCAAACAGTAATACAGCCGCCTTCCTCCTGTTTGATGGAGAGAGGCAGAGGTGGACCCCTGGCCCGATCCACGGGTCCAAGTCTCTCCACCTGGGCTCCGTTGCTGAGAGCAGAAGCCCGGCCACAGGCCTCCAGCTCCATCAAGGCCTGCTGCTGGGACTCCATCTCCCTCCGTGCCTGCTCCAGGATGCTTTTGATGGTTTCATCGGAGTTACTGACCGACCCATGACTACTTCTGCTCAAGCTGGCGCTGAGAGACGCTTTAGCGTCGCCTGAAACAAACGGGTATGACGGAGGATTAACAGAGGAGATCAAGAATCGATATGTCTTTAAATACTAGTCAGTTCTCTTCCTCACCTCCCCTCTGGGATTGGATTTCCTTCTTGGCCTGCTCCAGGATATTCCTGATGGCATCGTCTGACCCAGTTTCTGGAGTTCGGATGCGTGGAGTGATGCTCCCTGCCACAGAGGGTAGGAAAAGAGAGAGAGGGAGGGAGCAGAGAGGAAGAGGGGGGTGAGTGGGATGGTTGATCAGAGAGCAGTTCCAAGGCTTTGCTTTTGACTGCTAGATCAATGGCTGCCTTTGAGAGCATGCTGTCTGAGGTTGCTGTATACGGGAAGCTCAACTTTCAAACGCTGAAAATCTAGAGAGAAAACAAAGTTTAAAAGTAACACTACAAACATGGCAGAGGAAGCTGTGAAGAAGTCAAGGATGGTGTCCAAGTAGATTACAAGTTTTAAAGGTATTACGACCTGAGTTACCAAAACAGACCGGTTGGAAGTCTGAAAATGTTCTTACACACCTTTTGATCACGACTTAACTTTTGATTTAGTGTGTGTTTCAGTGTGCACACCTATGGGCTGATGCTTGGACCAACACCTCAGGACTCTGGTTTGCTGGGACTATGTATGAAACTATTAATAAATCTATGCTTTTGTTGGAGAAAGTGTCACGTGACAATAATAGAGCCATAAATCTACGCACATTACAGTATATTCCACATTTCTGTCACTACTTATTTATGTTTTTATTTTGAATTATTGTAAATGTTCTAAAAAATATAACATTGTTTACAACATGAACGAACAATTATAAACTATTTAATTTCTCAATGCATTCAATGCTCTGTTTTTTAACTACTAATTTATTTTATATTTATATCTATTTGAACCTGTGAAGTTACGTCGGTATACAATGTTGTCTCGAATCATTGAGTTAATACAAATCAAAAATATACTTATATTGATAAAAACCTTGAAGTGTTGTCTATTATGTAATGCATATTAATCGCAAAATGCCTTCTTGAACTCCCAAAAAAACGTCAATGAAGGTATACAATTGATGCTTTAATATTTAGTTTAGTTGATTTATTTATTAATTTAAATTAAAGTGTAATTTTAAAATATAAAAATATATATTTATGCCTGCAATTTCATATATCATCCTGAAACACTTTCAGTGACATAAATTATATATGATGACAATGAAATACAGTTTCATGAGTCAAACCTGTTGAGGAGCCAAGGTCTGTAGCTGGCAATTTCCCACACAATTTAAAAATGTTATTTCTGGCGTTAGTATATAATTAAATATTATATGTTTTATATTATATATTTGCTGACAGATATTGTACATTCAGCAGTTACAACGTACATCTACATATATATATATATATAAGTATGATTGTGATATAAATCTACTTTCACAACAAGACCAATCGGTTGCTTCCTTTTTTTTGCTGCAGTGCCATATTTAAAGATGTCTGCAAGTGTTTCAACTACTCACTATCCAACCACATGCTGCACTCTCACCTCTTTGGCGGACTTGGATGGTCCGCAGTGCCAGGATGTTCTGTTCGTCTGAGAGGAACTGCTTCATCTTAATGAAAGGTTCTTTGCCCTTCACGGTCAGTTTCCTCCAGGGTTTGGGCCGGGCCAGGATCTCGCTGACGGAGCCCTGGGAGAGGCCCAGCACGTAGTGGCCAAAGACACGCTGGCCAATGTTATGCTTCAGCAACTGCTCCTTCACCTGGAAGGCGATCTCCGCTGTGTCCAGCTGGTCCTCGTCCCCCGCGGTGGAGCTGCCACTTTCGGACTGGTCGCTGGGCAAGCCGGCGTCTCCGCTGCTCGCCGCCACTGACCCCTGCGTGGCAGACATGAGGGCCACTTTGGCTGCATAGAGGGCGGTGGGAAATGTCATGAGGACCTCCTTTTTGAAAGGTGGTGAGAGGAGCTGCTTGTGAAGAAGGTGGTCTCCTGACAGTCTGTCTCCAGAGCATGGAGACACGGAGAAGGGTCGAGGAAGATTGAGGCTGGACGCCGAGCTGTCCAGGGCAAGAGGGCCGGGGCTGGCGGAGGTGAGTCCGTCCACCTGAGAGGAGGAGGAGTGGGAGGCAGGCGGCCGACATGTCTCTCTGGGCATGTCCTCAGACTGGTCTTCATCTGGTGTGGAAACAAGATTGTCTGATCACACACTGATGTATTATTAGAGATATTTTCATTAATCTCACTGAATACTAAAAAACATGTTCTCTCATTTACTTTTAATTTCTAATATTAATGACAATATGAATGCTTAAAAATTAATTACCACAGCTGTGCAAAATTCGGGCCTTGTCTAACAGATACTTGTTAGATGGAAGAAAAGCATCTTTGTCCAGCAAAAGAGCCTCACCAGCTTTGGAAGAATCCTGCAAAACAAAAACAAAAGAAACTTTTCATGTGATGCACTTTCTACTGGATGTTAATATTCAGCAGGAATTACACAAGCTGAGCTTAAAGAGATTTGATCTTAACCTGTTTTAACCCTTGTATTATCGCAGGGTCAAAACAAGTAATGTTTTATCACTTGTTTTGCTTTTGGGTCAAGGTGAATGACCTCCCTGGCTTCCAGAAATACATATAGAGTGGTGGAGGTTGTTCATTTTGACCCAAAGGAAACAAATGGGATACAACAATTACATTTATTTTCGGGCCTTCGGGTCACATTGACCCTGGGATAACACAAGGATTAAACAAAGCATGTTTGTGATCCAAGAAGAAGAAAATAAGACAAGATAAGTTAAGCGAGTTAACTTAAAAGTATTCATGTTTGCATGTATTTAATAGCACAAACTATCTAGAATTCTGAGAGAGGGAGTGAAATAATGATTTAGGATTATTTACTTATTATTCACTTTACATGCACAATTTTAAACGTAAAAATACAAGACATTTAAGCACAGGAGAAAAACTTGGTACTCTTGTGAGAACCTTTTTTATAAGCATGAAAAAGACAATAATAATAGTAATACATGTTATTTAAAAGCACCTTTGAAGAGACTCAAGGTCGCTGAACAATAATATCATATAATCTAATAAAATCACACAATTCAATGAAACCTGGTGATGGAGGATAAAAACAACATAATGAAACAAAGTGAAAGCAGCAGGTGGGAGGGGTTATGAGAGGTATGCGGTGCGTAACAGGTGGGTTTTGAGTTCAGATTTGAAGAGGGTGAGATGTCTTCTTCTCATTGCAATCACTACAGCCATCCATGCACAATTACATATAGCCTTACGGAAATCTAAAGGGAGCTAAAATTGTTTAACTCCATTTAGGTTTGTTCGATCAAATTGTTCTTGGAGGATCCATTGATTTACATTTTCTATTTCAAAAAACACTTGTGCCAGATCCAAATGATATTGCAAATGATCACACAGGCTATTTTGTACTTTAAAAGTGTGCAGTCTTGATGGCTTTAATGTTTGAAGAGAAATTATATTGTACCTTATTTTAGCTCATGCCATGTCACTTTACTTAGACTTACATATTTCCCTTGGAAAGGTATTTGAGGGCAAAATTAAAAATGGAAATATTATAATCATAGCTCTACATTGCCTATAGGTATGAGTGTGTGCATGTCATCTGCATGTGACTTGCAGCCTGCCATGGTGTCCACTGCCTTTCACCCTAATTAGCTGGGAAAGGCTTCAGCAACCCATTAGATATTAAGCGAAAGAAATTTAATTAATTCATGTTTAATTCATTTATCACAGTTATATGTATATCTGTGAAAGTCTATTTTTTGAAGCAGCAAACACATTTATAAGTCAAGAGGTGCAACTTCATACCTGGGATGAGCTGCCATTTGCTGAAGCCAGCTTCATAACTTTCAGGATACTGTGGAGAGAAACAAGGAGAAGATCAATGACGGAAGATGAAACGGGGCAATTATTGTTTTCCTACCTCAGTTCTGTTTTAATCTCTTCATAGTCCATCTGGGTTTGCAGTTTAGCTTCTAATCTCTGGAGAAGTGATAAGGAAAGGTTTAAAGAAACACATGATCAGAGTCAATCCAGAGGGAATATCCACGGATCACTCACCTCAATAGCTTCCGTCTTATAGGCCAGTTGGCGTTCCAGCTCTAGGATCTGATTGGCTGAGGTTTCTCGAACCTCTTGGAGAGTGAACTGCAGCCGTTGAACATTTTCAAGAAGACGAAGGATTTCGCGGTCCTTTGCCAGCAAGACGGCCTCCAGCTGTGAGGGCGACGCCCCGCCTCTATCGCTCTGATGCAAGAAGCGAAAGAGAGAAAGTAGCCGGCTCGTGAGCGGAAGACCAGATCAAAACAATCCACATGAAAAAGGTCACCACGTCGTTAATTACCCTGCTGGCGCCCTCTGCTGGATGACTCTGGCCACTGGCTAGCTGCTCCTTCAGCCTCTCCACTTCTCTCTGGGCCAGTTCGGCTTTCTGGACACAAGCGTATCGGGGTTTAACACGGCTCCTGTATCACTCGGCTAATGAGGTGATCAAGTTGAGAGGCATAAATCAAAGCTCTCGCTGTGAAAGGTGGAACCCGGTGAAATTGTGACTCGTTCTGCTGAGAGGGCTGTTTCCTCAGCCTGCCCGACTGTTTACCTGCTCCGTCACACCCCGCTCGCTAATTAATGATTCATTTTTAAAACATTTATCTGGGAGCTGCTGTCAGAGAGCAGTGGCCAGAGCATTAGAGGAAAGAAACACAGTGGGAGTGAGAGAGGAACTGAAGACATAACGAAAGGAGATAACAGAGAACCCCGGTGATGTGCGGTCCCACATCAAACATGCACTGCGGTCTAGTGCCGGCTGCTGAGTGGAGCCCCGCTACCACAGACACCGGGGGCTCAGGTTTACACCCGCTAATCACCACATCACAGGACGGGAGGAGGTAGGAGGAGGTGATGGAGGACGTCTGATTAAAGACTGACGTTATTAGATAAACGAAGGAGCGTCTCCATCGCACTCACCTGGTTAGCTTTCTCCAGATTTGCCACGATGGTGCTGACCTCCTCCGCCCTGGAAACACACATCCCGAAATCATGATTTTCAGTGAGGATACACAAATAAACCACACATGGAAACAACACATGTTTAAAACAACCTTAAACTAATAGCAATAGCTTCACAGACTTCTCTTTTTAAGGTATTTTCTTCTAAAGACTAACATTCCTGGGACCTACTACCGTGTGGACTGTCCAGTGTGTCCTTGATCTTCACCTGGACCTCAACAGGGACACATCTTGGAAAGGTTATCTGGGATATTATTTGTGCCACAGCAAACAAAAGGAGTCCATCAGTCCAATCGTATGTATTTTCCAGGTTACCCACAATAGCAGTCGTTTTTTATTTACTGACATGTGCGCGTGAGATCTTTGAACGGATCAGACAAACAATAAAATAACTTTTACAGAGCAATTCCTGTCAGCGGTTGATGTGTTCATATGTGATTAAATAAAATAATATTTATTTAATTTTGTACACAGCTCACAGACAGACCTTCTTCTACAGTTCCAACAGTTGCAACCAAGGAGGCGTGGTCGGGAGAGACACATTTCAGGTCGTGGATGACCTTTTTTCGACTGTACATAATTTAACACGTATGTCAAAATGTATTGAAGAAACATAGAACTGTGCTCCCCTGGATTGTGATATCGTTTTAAGATTTTGAAATAAACATAATATGGACATCTAAAGGGGTGTCCAACTACCTTGAGTATCTTGTTTCTACTCTTTAGAAAAAAGTAAATAAAGTGTCATTATTGACACTATTTTCACCAATTGACATATTTTCTCCATAATCTCGAGTCCATATTATCTTTGACATATAAGAGCTTGTTCTTGACGAGCATCTAGCACATATAGCTTCAAAGCTACAAATCAACTGGGAACCTCTGCATGATTATTGATCCGGGCCTGACCTCTGCAGTCACCCCAAAGCCGTTACTAAATCCGCTTCTTACCACTTCAAGAATATTGCAAGAATCCAGAGTCTTCTGTTCAAACGAGACATCCAAAAGCTTGATCACACATTCCACTACTGGATATTCAATCATTGTAATGGTGTCTTTACAGGTCTTAATAAATCAATCAACGGGCAGCTGCAGCTCGACCAAAACACTGCTCGAAACATGACCTTGATCAGTAAATATGTTAAAAACGATTTTATTTTTTATAAGACAAGTTGACATAAGAACTACAAACTGAAATAGTAACACAGTTTAGTGTACAATTGTACTAGTGCTGACCTGGGTTAAAAGTGGCTCAGGGGCCACATGCAACCAATTGACAGTTTGTGTGGAGTCCTTGTGAGGTCAGTGTAAAACTATAAAACTAATCATGAGGAAACATTTCTGATAGAGTGTATATTCAATGTCATATTCCATTACTCATTTTAGTGCTTACAATTATTTACTGAAAAAGTTTTCTCTTGTTTAATTAGTTTTTGTTTGCATTTCATTTTGTTAAAACAAATTGGTAGGAAAAAAATCATTGTTACAAAGTGCTTTTATCATATATATGTATCATATACATGTTTTATGATATACTATTATTAATCTTTAAATAAAATAAAACACACACTGAAATACTTTACAATTAGCTAACTTTTGCTATATCATGGCGTAATAACATTTTAAAAAAACTTTTTTTTTTATTTAAAGGCTTCTTTTTCTCCTTCTCTTCTTTTTGACCCGGCAAGAAACACAGCATATTATGTGGCTCTAAATATAAATTCCCACCTGAATATATTTCAATATTAGTTCCTGAAACACAAAACCAATTTTTTAAATGATCTAGCAGCATGACAACACGAGTGTTTAAACACAGTATTAAAACGACCAGGGCTTAATACTCATTAGAAAGTATGATCCTGACATTGAGTTTGACATGCCTGTCTTAAAACCTAGTTTTTCTTTTGTTAAGTTTACTTGGCAATACCTTTTAACATAAATTTTACATTGTATATGCATGGAGTTACACAACAAATTTCCTTTTTAATCCTAAAGTAAATAAAGATCTATAAAAGAAACCTTGGACTCTAATGGACTCTAAATATATGTAATAATTGGGTTTTTTCATTTTAGGTATTAAACATGAATAAGTCGTTATGGACTTTCACATAATTATTATCACAGTGAGTGTCTAAAAATATATATTCAACTTTTTTTTTAATTCCCCAATTAATATTTATTTAAATGATATCTAAATATCTGTAACATCGTACATAAGCATTAATGATCCATAAAAAGCTCTTCATAACCCAGAGGTTAACATTATGTAGCATCAATGCTGCCAACAATAACTCTTTCCATTAATGTTTCTAAAATATCTCCCACCTGCTGGCATCTCAGATACATTGTGGGATCTGAACCAACAGCTTTGTGTCTTTGCAGCCTGTTTAAGAACTGAACTCTAACTTGCCTCCATACATCTAACAATCAGTCTAATTTAAACAGAAGCTCGGCAGATTATTCATGAGGTTTGTTTGAAGTTCAACACTTTCCTTTTAGCACACACGGGACTGGAATTTCAAAAGGTAGATAAGGATGAATTAACAAGGAGGTGGTGATTGATTTAAATATGCACATAGGTCTTTCAGGTTTTGGGCCTTTTTTTACTGAAAGACAAAATTCTTCAAGGAACATTCTGGGGGTTTAACATGTTACATGATACAACTTTATTTAGGTTTAATTGAGAAATAGCCTATTTTAGATGTTAATGATCATCAGCGTTCTGTGGCTCCAACTTGTTTTCAGAAGGTCCCGGTCATGACCGGGTTCCGTCAATAAGGCCGAGGTAGATGGCGCCCTGCTGACAGCACACACTCGCAGGTGTCAGCGCCACGTTTAATGAACTTGTGCAGTACAGAAAATGTTTTGTATTGATTATCTGCTCGGCTACTCAAGGAGAAGCAGACAAATAGTCTTTCTTATCAACGTTGAGGAAGCAGGCGGTCAGAGGCTGCCTGGCTTTCAGATGTGTGAAGTCAGGAAGGATAACTACGGTGCTGGGTCAGAATTCAACCACTACTGAAGACAGAAAAAGCATGACTAAGATGCTCTTTCTTAGCGCTCAAACTGAAAAGTTGTGATCCATGATAATAGATGGCTGTGGCTCTAGAAACATTACTTCAATTGCGCATGGATTAAGCCTGGGAGAAAATCCATTAGCAGGGCCCGACTGTGCTCTGGAGCACAACCCAAACAAAGGAGTGTTTACTTTGAATGTCTATCGACATCCTTCATAGAAACTCAGATTCCTTTCAGGCGTGCAGTAGATACATTGCGCTCAAAGACCAGGACAAGGTAGAGTGTTTTCTGAAGCAATCTTTAAATGGTGCAATTCTTCTTGAGGGCTGTCAGGGCCCAACTGCCAGGCAAGGCAAACACAGACCTCGTTCATCGACCTGCATTAGAGGCAGTGTCTCTGCCGACGGTGGCATTACCGAGTTTATGATGGAGGAATAAAGAGGGGCAGCTCAGCCAGCTGTTGAACATCCTCACAAGTAACTGGACCAAAACAACTTGACTGCAGGGGTGGTCAAGTTAATATTCTTATTATATACTGTGACTGTTGTAGGGTGTGTTGAGCCAAAAAAATAGCCTTGATAAGATGGAAAAACCAAAAGAAAAAAGTGAAATTAAGCCATTAAACGTACATTATTAAATTCTGTATACTATAAGTATTATTTATTCTTAATATAAAACTTCTAAGGGGTTATTACTAGGACCAAGAAATACTTATTTATGAAGAATGAGAAATGACACAATTATAAAAGAATAAAAAATGTGTAAATACGTAACTAAATGTATAAATAAATACATAAATATACAAAATAAATATATGACTACTGCCTCAGACTGACGTTCAGACAGAGCCCACTAACTTTGCATAGTGCGAGTGAAATGTCGAAAGTAATATGACCAAAAGTATAAATTAATAAAAAAGTTAAATGTAAAAATGCATTCATATATGTTGAAATAGCAAATACATTAACAATTAGATGTACATTTAAGTACATTAATTATTCAAATTTATAAATATAGAAAGACAGAAATAGCGCAATTCTAGGACAAAAATAAAATTAAGTCACTTTATATATTTATTCAAAAATATATGTATTTATTTATTTATACATACATTCATTTATTTATTTCTATTTGTTTATTTTTTATTCTCCAGACTCCAGTCCCATAAGTACAATAAACGGGGTGCATGTTGCCCTCAGGCCTTACTTTCCCCAGGTCTGCAAAACCATATGTGAGATCATAGCGGCAACATTTATGACCTCATGCTGAATGGAATATTTATGATATGAAAATAGAATCAAGGAAGCCTTTTTCTTACAGTACAACACAAACTTGCACTATTGATTGATTTGTATTGATCTTCATGTCGACTTCATGCTCATGAGGTGATCATGGAGCCTGCTTTCAAGGCCACATTTCAACAATCATAAGATTTTCCAAAACCAGAGAAGGCTTGTAATCTTTCAATCTTTAATTATTGACCCTTGGTCTACTCCAAACTGGATTTGGCTACAGGAAGTCATTTTTTTCTCTAGACATTTAAAAGAAACTAATAGAGCAAATCTCTTATTTTTGGTGTTGTTTTTTTGCTCCAACCCACTGAAACCAAAGGATATTTGAGACCAAAACAAATTTAAATATTGTCTCTTACTTGCTGGTCATCTCCTGGTTGTATTTACACCGCAGGTCTAGCAGCTCCGTCTCTGCCGTGCTCAAAGCTGTACAGAGGAACACAGATACATTGCTGAACCTCTATTGAATTAATATGTTGAAACAGACAGTTGTACTCCTGAAATCACACGCTTTACAGGCTTACAGAGTCATGAGAAAGCGTCGATACACATGTCAAACACACGGTTTTAATGAGCTGAAATTTAATTTAACAGCTTGAGTATGCAGAAGTGTTTAAGCACTTACATGAATGCAGAACCTTGATCTTCTCCTCTGCCTCTGACAGTCTCTCAACCAAACCAGCGTTAGTGCTCTCCTCCTCTTCCCTGAGAGAACAAACTGTCAGTCGCTGCCACACGCTCAAGCTAGAAGTTGAGTCTAGTAGTTTAAGACAGAATAATGTTAATCCCACCAATTGATGTGTTCACACACATTTCTCAATGCCAAAAAAATGTCTGATTTATTTCACATTTTGGGATTCCTTTTCTCTTTCATTTATTCCTGTCTGGTCCAACATTTTGCATGAACACCTTTAGTCAAATAAATTAAAAAATGTTTCTATAAGTGTGATGATTTTCTAAATATCACATTCAGATATTTTTAATTGTATTCATATCTTAAACATATAAAAAATAAACCCTTTTTTATTGAAATGATAAAAAAAATGTTTTCTCTTAATATTTCTTCTGTTAAGATTCATCCTTTTTAATTGTATTAGGTAGAAATACTAATTGAAATACTCTTTGTACCCTCGTTCTCCTGTGCGATCTTGGTAGTTCTGTTGTGGAGATCCGGGGGCTCCAGGAGCCGGTGTGCTGTTGGGCGTCATCTGGGAGTCCGGGTTGCTGGACTCTAAAGTGTCTCCTGAGACTGCTGGGCCGTCTACTGAAGGGGGTGCACACAACAGGGTTAATATTATGTAATGTTATACAACAATAAGTCCAAATGCTGCTCACAAAATGAGGATAAACTAAGATGTTGACTCATTCCAACTAATGAATGATGGTAGGTTAAGAGCAGGGGTCACACAGTTTTATTTAAATGTTTCCTGTTGTTCTTACCAAATTTACGGTGAAAGTATTATATAATCATTTTAAGTTTGTATAAAACAGGTCCTGGTAGACCTTTGATCTAGAACAGATGCAAAAAAGATTGGTGACCCCTGGTTAAGAGTAATTTTAAATGTAATTTATATAACAGATATGATTACAAGTGGTGGTAAATGTACGACTTAAAGGAAGCATTCTGAAATAGAAGACAAGTCTTTGTGTGACTATCTGGGAGGAACTTGTTAACTGGTGCATTTCAAACTCTAAACATCCATCGTCGAACAGTGAAAGTAACTAGTCGACAAGTCTGTACAACCCCTAACAAGTCCCCTGTGGTACCAGGTTCTGGTTCTGACATTGTTGTTCAGTGTTCAGGTTGATCTCAGTTGCAGCAGAATACCAGATGGTGATTGACTAGACAAAGTTTGAATTTGATTGTGAAAATCCACAGAAATGACTGAACAGGACTTATGCTAAATAATATAATAGTTAATAATCTTCAGCAGGAGCGATCGAGTGTTTATGTGTCTGAAAATGGTGATTAGTAGTAGTTTGTCATTGTGTGTCATTTTGGTGACAGAATACATTCATTGCTTGCAGGTTTTAGGTTTCTCCAACTTTGTTTTGGTCAAATTTTTCATTACAGTTAAGTTAAACATTGTCAATTAAAGTGATGATATTGATGCCAGGTTTCGAATATCACCGCGGCAACCACAACACTTGCCGTGACCATCCTCCACTCTTGCCGTAATGCCCTAAAAAATGTACCCGTGTTTACGGCAACAACTTGTCTTGACCGGCTTTTCATTTGTTACTAAATACTGGTAACGTAATTGTTTCGTTGAATGAATATAATAAAATTGTCCCAACTGTTTCGAACATTTTCAACTGTTCAATATCTAACGGTGACCTAAGGGTAAAAAAAAAAGAAAAGACGAGCAATTACAGGCTGTTGGGAAAAAAATTAGCAAAATAGACAACTTTTTTAGGTAAGTTTATTTCATTGTTTAAATGCAGTGCTAAAAGTATTCAGTGGTTCGTTTGCCATCGAAAACCAGTTCCTGAACCTGTTGATGTTGTTTATGTGTGTGTTTATTTTTATTAGTGGCTATCAGTGACCAAGTGTGTAACATACGTGGATTTGTATACTTTTTGTCAACATGAGCCGCTAATGAAAACGATAATATTGATAGAATAATTGCATGGCGTTTTGTATATTCGTGCATAATTACCTCTAAAATATATATATATATATACATATATATATATATATATGTATATATATATATATATATATTATATATATATTATTTGGTGCCCCTACTTCGAAAGAAATGTTTGCCTTGATGCCCTTCCAACTTGCCTTGGTGCCCTAAAATTTATGCTCTTCTTTAAGGCAACACTTGCCTTGCCCTAAAAAGTTTAAATTGGAAGCATGTCATGCTAGTATATGTGGATAGGAAGAAAAGATAATTATTTTCCGACCTGTCTTTTCAAGGCACTCCAGGTGTTTCTTCCAGTGCCCACTGATCTCCCGCACCAGGGTCTGGCTGTCGGGGGCGGAACTCTCTAGCTCATGCAGTCTGTCCTCCAGTGTGTGTGAGGCCTCAAGCAGGGGAGCGGGATCTAGGAAGACACACACAAACATAAAAACCTGAAATGACTAAGACACACATTCATACAGACACTTTAAAAAGAGATGTTTTACTCTCTGTTCTGTCTGTAAAGTGCACGGCAGAGTTTCAACCGATTCAGACGATTCCACCGAGACTTGTTTCCAAAGAGTGACTCTTAGACTTTACACACTCGGGTGCCTTTGAAAAATTCCCAGACTGGACCTAATGATGTGGTTCCGACCCCTCTCATGTACAAACATGGAGTCTAATGAGTCACGTGAAGATTAATGGAAACAAAGACAAAAGTCTTAAGTCCTCTGTATACACCTTTGCTGAAGTGTAGAAAAAGTCAGCTCCTAAAAAGGGGGTAAAAAAGCCGGGTTCTTTAGCACAACAGAGGAGCTGTTTTGCAATGCATGCGCGGCAGCACCGGGCCCATGGGGCCAACTAGGAGGCTGTTTCTCAGCTAACAAGTCTCCTCTGTATCATTTGATCATTTAAATTATTATGCCAGGAATTCTCAGGAGGCAGCTCGGCACTCCACATCACAGAGCTGTTTTTAATCTTCCCCTTCCCTTTCTTCCTTTCCCGAAAAGTTCAACAGCTCAGAGAGAGAGAGCTGCTCCTGTTGTGTACCTGCCTGCTGAACACCAAAGGAGGTGACTTCTAGTGCCAAAGCACAGAGAAGGAAGCTCAGGGGAGCTCCTTGACAAGGGGGGAGGCGGGATGTGGCACACACATACACACACACACAGTCCTTCAAAACTCGAAAAAGCAGAGGAAAATCGCTGCTTTGCTGCACAAACTTTTTTCCCAGAGCTTTCATCCACTCATCTTAGACTTCTGTGTGGAACCCAATTGGATCTCTTCTTCAGTAAGGGCACTGATTGAAGTGACTTTTCTGAAGACACCACAGACGTTTAAACTTTGCCAGATGCCAGTGAAAGATATGAAACTCTCAAGCAGCAGGCCACAAAAACAAACCCCCTCCCCCCACAAGACAGAAAGAAAAAAAATATCCTCTCTTTGCAATTTGTTGAAATCCTGGCTATACATTGCAGCTCCCTACATCTGCATTTTCATCAGAAAAACATTTTGGGCCATTTAATTGATTGAGCTATTTTTCCCAGGACCGTTTACAGTCAAACGTTGTCTGCATTCATTGTTACACCCAGTGAGGAGTTGTTGCATCAGTCACAGGGGGCATCACTATTAAGAGCGTGGCTCTTCTAAAGACAAACAGTATGACTTAAAGCAGCGCTATTCCATCGACCCACTGTCACAGAAATCACTTTATCAGCCTCTTTCCCATATATCCTTTCAACTTTTCACGATCAAAGGACGGAGATTATAGTACGGGATCTCTCACACGCGGACAAGCCGGGATTATCAATCAGCGGCAAGGGGAGGAAAGTCGAGTCAAATTTAAAGTGAAGGGATATAACTTAAGTCAGTATACAAAATTAACCCCCGTCAAACGTGGCCGAGCGCTTGATCCTAAAGGGACAAGGCTCGGCTGTTACGAGAAATGATGGTCACTTTATAAAATATAGCCCTTAAATGAAGGGCGGCTCTGACCATAATAAAAGCTGCGTGATAGAGGAGTCTCGCTCAACTCACGTCGATGCAGATCCAGATTTCTAATACCGCTGAGGAGGCATTATGTTTATCAGAGGAGACGCATCAATCTCTGTGCACGTAGATTTTAAATGCAGCTCTTATCTTAATTATGGATGATTAGAAGTCTGGACAGAGGTCAGCACACCTGACCGTGCAAGAGTAGTTATTCTAATAAATCCCAGGCTCTCAGGTCCGCCTGGTGTTGCAGGTTTAATATTATCATAATATCATTTAATAATATCAACATTGTTGCACAGGCTGAGATGAAAATTCTCCTGCATGCTCAGTATAGCTTTTACAATATTTGTCTTTTTTAATCAAGCAAATCAATAATATATTGATTTGCAAGGAGGTCAAGTGATTATCTGCATTCATCTGTGAATAACATACATTTTAAGAGATTTTCAAAAACATTTGAGAATGTTACAAATTTCCTATGATGTTTTCTGGATTACCATCTGAAAGCAAAAACTTTTAAAGAATGTGTCACATATGGAAATAGAATTCTCTTCTTTACACTTTCTAGTCTGTATGTTGTCACTTACGGAAGTTTTAAAACTGGTCTCTGCCATGCTGTCTTATTATGTCTGTTAATCAATTATATTCTTGAAAATAAGTTTAGATTTAACTGAATTACAGCTTCATGAAGATGAGTCGAACACACTGAAAAGTGTTATGAGTCCAGAATAAATGTACTTACTGAACAAACTACTGCAAAAACAGAACAATAATATTGGATGAAATACCGTTTAAAAAAATCCTGACTCTGACTTTGAATGCACCCGCAAATGTCCATGAACCCAGAGATATATTTTTAAATACAAATAAAAGCTGATAAGTCTCACTTTGATATTCATTCATTCATTTTCTTTGCCGCTTGTTCTCTAAAGTGGGTGGTGGGGGTCTAGGGCCTATCCCAGTTACTTCGGGTGTGAGGCGGGGGACACCCTGGACAGTAGGCCAGTCTGTCGCAGCTCACTTTGATATTTAAAATAAATATTATGACGACATTTTTCTGAGCTGCTTTCAGGTTTTCATTTTTGTGTTCCATCTCTTGATGTTGTTATTGATGTTGTCGGTGAGTAAATGATTTATTATGTTCACGCCTCTATTGAAAAAGAGATTCCTTGATCTGCCCGAGTGTTCTCCATGAAAACAAATTTTCACAAAACACATTTTTTTGTCGCAATTAACACATTTTAAATGCCGTTTACAGGCCAGCATCTAGATCCACAAAAACATGACTATTTTTAGTTCAACAAAAAATGTTCTTATATATTGAAAACTTAAATGACCGTGTTCTTCAAACATCAGTTTTTAAAATATTTCTTTATCCCAGCCATTCCCAATATTTGTGTATCTATATATGATTTTTTGTGTAATGTTATCTGTGTTAAGTCTCTCAAAGGAAGATGGTTAAACTTAGGATGCAACTTCAGGCACAACTCATGACTGGGAAGACTCAACTGCTGCGCTGATATCAAGTTTCATCAGCGGTGACAAGAATGTCGTCTCATCGCGGATCATGACGTGTCTATCCGACTTGTGGTCACTGTCTGTTTCCGCAGGTTACCCTGGAAAGGACGGAGCCAGGATACATGTTTAGGGGTCTGTGGGTGGACCGCAGTGATCAGTGCCAAGCCAGACAGGTGTGTCGGGGTGGTCCGTCTTGGCTCTGTCAGCGATACACCATCATTAGGCGGTGTGGGCGCAGTAGGGTGCACCATTATGTCTCCTTGGGCCCTGTGTAATTACGCTCTGACATAATTAACCCAGCAAGCCCATTAGCCAAGCATTGGCTGGCTGAAGAGAGAAAAAAAACACCATAATTATTTGTTGTGTGCATGTTAATGAGGCCAGCTGTGTTCCCATCATACAACACGAACAAATTAATTTACAAGGCTGTGCTCCAAGGTTTTTTCTTTTCATTCAAAACACTCTTGTTTTTTCCTCCCTCTGAGTGGACTTCAAGGTCCATAAACACTGCTGCTGCAACAAACAGTAACGCCGCTGTAATGTTGCCGTTCAGAACTGGGTTGACAGAAGTTTTTTTCTAATCAACTTTAGCAGACCATGGACATGATGTGATGCTGATGCTGCGATGACTTAATCATGGGAACAGACAAAAAGACGAGGAGACACACAAGTCTTGGTTCTTCTATCCAAAACAAAACACTTTGGAGAATTGTTTGACTCGGATGTCAACACATTAAACTAGATCGGCAACTCCTAAAATCTTGAAATATCCATCTTGTTTGCAAGAGATATAACATTCAACTTACCCTCATTACTTACTTATATATTTCAGCCTAGTCTTTAAATGTGCTCCTGGACAGTTGTAGACTATGGTAGTACCTGTGCCATCAGAATATTTAATAATTGACTTATTTTTATTTAAAATGCCTCTTGTGAAGCATTGATTTTTTTCTTATAACAATTAAATAATTTACATATTGTTATTTTTTAACAATTTGTATATTATTTTGTCTTTTAGAAAATATTTGAACTTTAATTCGTAGCCTTTTAAATTAAATACTGATTGTGGCTATATTACACCACCAGAAAATACTTTATTTAAATGGATATTAATTAGAAACATTTCATTTTTATTTTAAATTATATTAATATATAATTGTTATTTTAACATCTGCAGGTGTGAGTGTGTGTGAATGGTTGCATGACATATGGGCTACATAAGGGATTAAGCAGCATAGATGAAAATGAATGATTGAATTTACATCAACTCTTTAAAAATGTTTGATTATTTTAATTCAATTATTAAAAAAATAAATCTAACTTTAATATGCATTGGATTGAATACAATTGTTTAATAAAAATAATTAAGCATCCTAGTCATATGAAGCATGATTGTCTGCTTTAATGAGGTAGTTATGCTGTCTGTGTTGAGTGGAATCACAATTGGTTTAGTAATTTAAGGTAACAGTAGGAACCCAGTCTGTTTAATAGTTGATGAAGAACCCAAATGAATGATTGAACATAGATTTAGAGCCGTTTTAGTGTGAAGATCAGGATTCATTGCATTCTTGTAGGCTTTCTTTTTACAACTCTCAACAACTTTGGCATTTCCTCTCTTATTTTCACCTAGTTTTCATGTGTATTAATACACACTCAGTCACATGTGTCAATCCCAAGACCTGGGTGTCAAATGTGGCCCACAAAGTCATTTTATGTGGCCCACCAAAGTTGAATCAAAATCAAAGTAGATTCATGTTGAAGTTACTATCATGACTAATAAAGATGCCGATCTTTAAAATAAGATAAGCTTGTGTAATTGATTTTGACACCACTGTCATAGGTACATAATTCTAAAGCTAACCATGAATAAATTATTATTGTTTCGTCACCGTTGTTGTGTATTGACTTAAGTTTTTTGTATTAATGGGGTGCAGTATTTATGTGGCCCTTTTGACGTCATAATAAAATGATACAAATGATCATGTAGAACTGTTTGACAAGTTACCTTAAGATGTTGGGTTGTAACTATTTTTATTAATAATTACTAGTTAACTTCCTTATATACTTCGATAATGTTTTAATAATGTTATATAACAAATATATATAAATTATTTCAATTTTTCAAACATTTCATGGCAAAGTTTTACTGTAAATAATGTGATTTTTCTCTGTAAAGAAACAATGCAGTTTTGGTTGGATTCGGTTGGAAGTACAAAAATAAAGAGATTTGTCACAACTTTTGTAATGAAATGCGACACAAGAATGAATAAATATATGAACGGGGTAAAAACTTAAGGTTCATGTAGTGAATCTGCAATCGTACAGTTTCGTGAAATCTTGTTCGGAGACCATTTAAAATCAACAATAATTACAAATCCCACTTAACTCTGACAGGAGATGAGTTATAAGAAAAAAAAGAATGTACACCGAAATCTGTTATCTTTTGTGTGAACAAACAAACTTCCTCACATTTGTCATGTTTTGTCCGACAGATGGAAGGACGCAGATGTGACGGAGGGAATACAGATGCTTTAAATGCATCAATCAATAAAAGCTTGGTGACATTCAACACGAAGACAAACATATAAATAATAACTACCTTTCATATACAGCCGCAGCCTTAACAAATCACAATCCCTGTCTTCATTTCATGTTTCATTCATTTCATTCCATATTTTCAAAGACATTAGAGACATTCCTGCACACACACCTGCCCCTCTTTTGAGAACACACTCTCTCCTGGTCCCTCTGGGTCTCCTGCTCCTCTGGGATCAGTTGAAGAGGCCCAGCTCTTTTATGAACATAATGCATTATTAAGCACCTCAAACATCTCCTGGGCCTCTGTTTATTACTGCTCTTATTAATCACTTGTGCATAATCTGGTCCCACCCAGATAGCTTTCATTCTCCATCAGCTTTTATACACCCTTATTTTCCACCCGTCTGCCACAAACACTCTGTGCACTCCTTTATGCCTCTGCTATTCAGGCTGCAGATCCTCTACAATTACAATAAAGCCGACTTGTGGTGCCTCGCAGGCCTCTCTGGCTGCATGTTTATGATGGGTTGAAGAAGGACAACCATCTTTAATGCATTTGACTGACTCTGAATGACCAAGGTCAGCGTGTACTCTTTTGATAATATCCTCACCGGTGGAAAACGTCAAAAAGGACTTTGCGATAAAAAAGCTCCAGCATCTGATAATAAGCAGTGACATGGAAGTATTAAAGGGCCACTTTCAACCTACCTTCTTTTTATTTATTTATTTAACGTCAACTTCAAAAGGATTTATCTTTAAAAAGATGTTCTTTGATTATCAATACATCCACTCGGCAAAATGATTCTTTTTTTCCTTTTAGAGTTTTTAAATTTGTCGATATTTTTGAATGTGTACTGCTTTTGACTGTTCAAGCACCTTGTGACCCTGGTCTAGAATAGTACTTTACAAATAACTGTTACTTACTTATTTGCTAAGTAGGCAATTTAAAGATTAAAAACCAGAGCTCAGAAAATATTTGAAAATATACAGTATATTTTACACATGATAAAGTTATGAAAAAGGAATAAATTAGAGTCTAATTTATTCTAATTATTAGACCATTTAATTTAAGGACCACCTCCTTCTACTGTATTCTACAGGCTCATCCTTGCTCTTGCAGTACTGACGGTCACCACTAGCGAGCACCATTACTACAACATTTACACTTCAGACACACACACACTAAGCTCAGACATGCCCAAGGCTCAATGCTGGCACACACACATTCGCACATATAGAGTGGTGTATTCAGATCAGAATCTTCACAAACTCTGAGTGAGCTCCCCGCTCAGATAAAAGGATCTGTGTTCTAAAGGAGAGAGGGAGCAGGGTGGATCCTGAGGGATGAGTGTGTGTATAGAGAGGAGGCGAAGAAGAGCAAACACCTGGAGCGTCAGTCTCAAGGCTACGCCCCTGGCGACAGGTCCTCGTTGCTCTCACAGAGGTGGCAACAAACGTTCAAACGCCATTTGTACACACACTGTAGGATGGAGGAGCAAATAGAAGTGGAGGGAAAGGGGAAAAAGACGGGGGTAGTTGAGTGCATCTCAGGGAAGCCGATGAACTTGGGCAGAAGCTGCCACTGTTTTTTCAGCGTTCAGTGATCAGGACGTGTTTATCCGGGGCTGATCAAAACCGTGCGGAGGTGATATAAACATTGTTAGGGAAACTGTTAACAGGCCCTTTCATGCCTCACACTGGGATTGAGCTACAGAGCGCAGCATGTGGAGATGTCACAGGCAAATCAAAATATAGAACACTAATGAAACACTCCAGTGGATTGACAACTCAGCTTAGGGGCTCCATGAAAGGCAGAAGCAGACGAAAGAAATCCACTTCAATCACTTTCATCAAGAAGTTTTACTCTGACTTCATTGCTGCATTGTAGCATTATTTCTCAATAGCAGCACGGAACAATACGTCGTCAGCTCACGTGCGACTAACCCATCTCAACACCTGCCCTTGTGCAAGATGATGGTGTATCAGTGGGGACTTTAGGATTAAAAGTAACATAATCAAACACATTCACCAAATGAATAGAACCCACGAGATAAGTGAGCTGTCAATCGAGAACATTAAAAACAGAATCTATGATGGTTTATTACTTTATTTTCCTCTTCTGGTAAGATTTAGGCATGTACTGAAAGAGAGCTGAGTCAAAAGGCAGATCTTTTTGGTTTCTTCTCTCAGTTGGGTCGTCACCATAAAAAAGAGATAATTGTCATTAGCGGACAATGTTTTGTCAGTGAGATAAGCTAGCTATACAGCTCACTAGGTATTAGTGTTTACTAGTTTTTAGCTACATAAATGTAGCAGTTGTTAGTACTACTCAGCTCCATCAATTTTTCACTTAGCACTATTTGGCTTCATGAATGTAGCAGTTAGTACTATTTAGCTCCATCAATTTAGCAGTTAGCGCTATTTAGCTGCATCAATGTAGCAGTTAGCACTATGTACCTTCATCAATGTAGCAGTTAGCACTATTTAGCTCCATCAATTTAGCAGTTAGCACTTTTTAGTGTCATCAATGTAGCAGTTAGCACTATTTAGCTCCATTAATGTAGCAGTTAGTACTACTCAGCTCCATCAATTTAGCAGTTAGCACTTTTTAGCGTCATCAATGTAGCGGTTATTTGTTTATCAATGTATTTTCTAAATCAACATTTGTTTTTTTGTTTGTCATTTCTATTTGTGATAATATATATATGTATATATATATTTTCTACAGACTATTTTTAAGTCAAACCTACAGTACATACTTGGATTACAGGTAACACTGGGTATTTCAGACAGTTGTTTGTTTGTTCACATAGAAGTTTATTGAAAAAGTATCCTAAAATCCAACTCCAGAACTATCTTGATACCAAGTGCATGAAATTGTTTGTGTATGTCTTTCACGGCACATATTTACAGATCATCACTTTCCTTTAATGTGTTTTCTATATTTCTTCAAACGTATAAAAGTATAAATATTTGTAGCTAAAAAAGATATGCCTCACAAATCACAAATGGACAAAAGGTTAATTTGATCATTTAGGTACTTGCTCACTGAATGTAACGCTATTAAGTCAAAATGAAATGTGTCCTGATCTGGATGAATAATCATCTCTGCCGGTCCTTCCAAGCACCTGCCCTCTGTACAGTATCCTGAGTGTGTCTGTCACTGTACACACTACGTATTCCAAGGTCACCCTCGCTCCACAAAGGATGAGTCCAGGTAGACCGGAGGACAGTAATTTGGATGAATTCCCGCTTCATTTCTCTTCTGCCGCCTGAACCCAACACAATGTTTCCGCATGATTCCTCCCAACAAACACCAGAGCTCATGTATTTTTAATCTTTTGACAGATTCAATTATTCTTTACACACCATGCTCATTAATCTTAATGCAGTTATTGCTATTCATTGCAAGACATAGACCATGTTATTTCATTTGAAAGTGTCTCTGTCCGTGAATGTGTGTGTGTGTGTGTGTGTGTGTGTGTGTGTGTGTGTGGCTTATTAAATGCTGCTGGTCCTATTAGATTAGGCCAACAGAAGAATTAATGAAGCTCGTAGAGAACCACCACTAACTGATCACTACTAATGGATGATGCTGATATCATCAATTTTCATCTATTAGGTCAAAATCAACCTTTATGGACAGCTTTATTTGCTGTATTTATGAATTAATGCTTGAAACAATAGCATCGCCTGTCTGTCTCTCTGTCTGTCTGTCTGTCTGTCTGTCTGTCTGTCTGTCTGAATGTCAGGCAAACCTGCACTGTCTTTAACAGAAAAAAAATATGAGCATGTTAAAGCAATCCCACAGATCAACGTATGGAATACATGTTCTATTAGTATACACATGCATGAAGGTATTGACCCAACTACACTATAAATGCTACATTAAGGTAGATAAATAGTACATAAGGCTACATTAGTGTAGAGGGAAAAAAAGCTTAATGCTACATTGGTGCAACTAAATAATTTTAAATGCTAGATTTATGTAGGTAAATAGTGCTAAACACTACATTGATGTAGCTAAATAGTTCTAAATGCTACATTAATGTAGGTAAATAGTCCTAAATTATACATTTATATAGCAAATAGTGTTGAATTTTACTTTAATATGGGTAGATAGAGCTAAATTACACATTGATGTGATATTTGTGATTGAAGCATGCTGCTAAATGCTACATTGATGGAGTTCAATAGTTCTAAATGCTACATTATTTTTGGTAAATAAAGCTAAATGCTACATTGCTGTAGCTAATATATCCAAACTTACAAATTGATGTAACTAAACAGTGCTCCTAAATGCTACATTGATGAAGCTAAAAAGTGCTAACTGCTACATTGATGAAGCTAAATAGCGCTAACTGCTACATTGATGAAGCTAAATAGTACTAACTGCTACATTGATGACGCTAAATAGTGCTAACTGCTACATTGATGAAGCTAAATAGTACTAACTGCTTCATTGATGAAGCTAAATAGTGCTAACTGCTACATTGATGAAGCTAAATAGTGCTAACTGCTACATTGATGAAGCTAAATAGCACTAACTGCTACATTGATGAAGCTAAATAGTGCTAACTGCTTCATTGATAAAGCTAAATAGTGCTAACTGCTACATTGATGAAGCTAAATCTACTGCCCCTTCTTGAAATTATGTAGATCTAACTTTATTATTAGTAAAATACATGTTTTCAATGTTACCAAAATTCGAACTTATTTGATAACAGATACTGCATTTTATCTATAAAGATTTAAGGGCAACTTGTGGAGCCATGTCATCTACAAGACACCCTGAGAGTTGTTTAACTTTTGCTTCAGGAGCTTTATTCGGACCTTTGCATCAAAAATAAAGGCTATAATTAAAAACTCATCATACAAACTAACACCACTGTCTGAATAACCTGCTAGATATGAAACATTTGGATAAATAGCTCCTTAGATGAAATGAAAGTATAAGGTGGGTGGTTCTCCATCTACTTACATAACTTGAACAAAGACATCAAGTCTGTCTGAACAGTAAGAAACTTTTTGTTGCAGTATAACAGAGGATCTTGTGTTCTGCCCCCTTTTAAAATCCTAAAGCCGTTTCTGAGGCAAACAAGAACGAAGCCGACACCATTCATTCTTTAAAGGAAAATACATCCCTAGAGATCCTTAGACTTAAATGTATTCCTTGATGTCAAACGCATAGGTCAGGAAATCAAACCGAATGAATCTTCAAAGTGTTGTTTTTTTTCCAAGGAAATAAGTGCAAAGCCTGTGTGTGATAGCGAGAGTGTGTGTATGCATTCCTGTGTGGGTGTGTGTATATCAAGCAGGAGACTTCAAGGAAAAATGGAGACCTTTAAAAGTCAGTTGCTGCTGTCGCCGTTTCCCCGGCGCAGACTTTTATCTTGTGTTCATTGAATAAGTAAACAGCATTCTATACTCCTGCCACAAGTGTTCCTCTGATCTACACCGAGCCTGGCCTGCATTTTGTTGCAGTCTCCTGCAACAAGCAGCAATAGCGTACGTTTGCCCGGACGCTAAATAACAACTGCATACAAGCCCGTCTGTTCTCCTCTCTAACTTACTGTCTTCCAGCCCTCTCTCTATTTTCCCCCCACTGGCCTCATCAGGCCTGTGTTCCACACGGAGCCAGACTTCAGTTGGGATTTTAATTGGCCCTCCACAATCAACAGCAAAGCTCTTCAAGGATGTGTTCCCTTCTCAGCCGGGCTACACTCAAGGACCAGTGCTGGGTTTTGAAGTGGCCTCACGCAGAGTTTTGGAAACCACTCTTAGAGCACAGACTTAAAAAATAGATAAGAGCCTGGGATAAGGGTTTTATGCATCGCATATATCCGAGGTATTTTGCCTTATATGACCACGAGGTGGGCTGGGTGACTACAAAAGACCCACATCAGCAAGCAATCGGCATTGATCCCAGAAGAGAGAACCTTGTGGTGGGATAGATCACAAGTAACATGTTCCAGTGTGACACTTGTGCCTGTGTTTCTTTGTTAACACGCAAAACTATGGTCTTGGTGGGAGACTCACCTGGGGCCTCGATAAGCTGTTTGTAGATTCCCAGGAATGCAGACTCAGCCTCTTTACTGCGCTTGTTCAGAGCTACCACCTGCAGGGGAGAAAGAACCATTATGGTAAACATCCAGAGTTTGTATCGCTGCATATTTCTAAAATCATACAAGCCAGCGTTCTGGCTCCTAGGAAAAATGTCTCAAATCGTTAATACAATTGTCGGGCCCCTGAAGCATCCCCAACGTCTGACTCTCCTTTGAGTCTGCATCAGTACTGTAAAAACACCTAAACAAGCAAAGAGCAGTACTTTCCTATGCCAATTTGCTACATGGTGTTCGGTGACATTTGGTCTGGTAATCGTACGTGTCGGAAATCACGAGGTGGCCTGCAGGTGATGGTGGCCTTCATCACCGGCAGCAATCGGCACCTGCTATCCTCGACTCGGCGGGTGATGCAAACCAATTAACAATTCATTAGGAGGGACAATGAAAGAGAATTAGCCACCACCTGGCCCCATGGAGCGGGCACCTGGACGAATGCGTATGTGGGTTACACTTTTCCAAGCTCCCGCTAAGACCTCTGACCTGTTCGCTGGTCTGATTGGGCATCAATACTGCCTCATGTTGTCACCTTTGCAGGAACATTTAACCCATTAACCTTCAGAAAATATGACTATATATTATTTAAACTCTTTCATCCAAAGCCCCTAACATTATGATACCATTTGAAAATATATCTCTAAATTACAATTGTTCATTCCTTTCTGTTATTTTCCTTATTAGTCAGGATTCTTTCACAGAACTTTGAGCTCAATCGAAGTAAAAATCGCTAATATCTCTACTTTCTCACATTGTCCAGACACTTTCCAAACTGTAATGCCCCGGGTCTTACGCTCTCAAAGGTTATCAATCATAATCAGAGGTGAGCAATTATTTGTCAAAGAGGCCATATTATATTTTCACACTGTTGTGATGGACTGGCAAACTAGTTCTTTGAAAAAGAAGGTGACACAATTCAAAGAGAGATAAAAATAAAAATGATTTTGCAGAAAATGTGTGAAAATTCACACGGTTTCATCTATAATGTAAAATAAATTAACATGTGGGGCAACAAATACACAAATTATTAATTATAAGAAACAAAATAAAGTCTTCACATTTTGAAAATGGTCCTACGATACTATTAATTATAAATGTCATAATATAAATGTTTAAATATCGAATAATTCAAAAACAGAAAAAGAAGACCATTAGGAGTTATTAGTTATCAAAATTGTAAGAAATTGTAATAATTTTTAACAAAATCAAAAGCACTAAAAAATTTGGATGGAAATCACAAATAAACATATATAAAAAATTAAGATGAATTAAACACATCTTGAAAAATAAGTACATTCTAAATTCCTTTTAAATATGTAAAATACAGATGGAAATTATAGAACCACAATGTAAAGGCTATTGTACACTGCAGATAGATTTATCCAATTTTCAATCCACTCGATAACATTTACTTGTTAAAAAAAAAGAAGAAATTTAAATAAGATAGAGCTGCCATTGTTTGTAATTATCAAGACGTTTTTTTAAAGGTGTCCAGAATAAAAATAATTATACACAAATTGAGCAAAACCTCTCCAAAGCTTCATCTGTTGGTGGTCTCATTGAGTGGAAGGGTCAAGTGTCTGTTCTGGTTGCTCATTGGAATGACCATGGAAATATTTTTACTGTGAATGCTGGAAATACTCCAGAGATTACCGCTGTTGTTGGGGAGCTTTTTATATGGGGTTATAAATAAGGTGTGCGGAGATCAGCCACGGACCGAGAGCCTTTGATTTACTGGCGATGGCGGGCGTTTGCACATGGGAGACATAACGACAGCATCATGTTTAAAGAAATATCATGAAGATCAAGCAAATCCTCTCATCACTCCCACTTGCAGCAGCAGCTCCGAGTAGTTCATGGAAAATAGAAAAGGTTGGATCAAATCAATACAGACGCAATCGTCTGCAGCGCTCAACCTGCTCAGGTTTACTGTAAGCTGTTGTTATAACCCCATCAACCCCTCACTGCCATAACAAGGAAATATTGGGGTTCACGCAACTGGGCAGCTGAACCATGCATTGTTAAAACTAAGGTGTTCAATAAATTCATATCAAGTGTTTTGAAGTGTGGAGTGATTAAGTTTGTGATGGACTTCAATGGCTAATATTCCATTCAAAAGCTAAGGTTTGGAGATAAAAGTAATTGTCATTGAAGCCTTGCAATGCTACATACACATAGATGCAATGGAAGTACGATACTTTCTGAATCTGATCATCTAACCAAAAAGAATAGCACTGCCTACAGTGGAAGGAACCACTATACATTTAATTTAGTGCGGATTGTATTGTTATAAAAAGGCTGAGACGCAAAGATAATTTTGGTTGATGTTGGATACATGCATTCTTTTTTTTCTTCTGTTCAGCCTCCATTCAGTCAAGGGAAATCCAAGCAACCACTTTGACATGCAGACAAACTATCAGCAGCTTGATCTTCCACTTGCAGTACATGTCCTCTACAGCGGGGTGGCTGAACCTGCTGCTAGTCATCAACATTTCATTGACAGTCTGCTGGCCGACCAGGCTTCCTCCGGAGCATATTCATCAAGAGGGACTCCTAAATGCATACGTAAGAAGCTTTAAAGCCACCGCCATGCTCCCTCTACAGGGGTCTCCTGGCCCTCTATCATCCTTTAACGAGAAAATGCAGAGATTACCTCCACAATCACACCATTAACCTGCCTGCAGACGCTTGCTGAGGCATCAATCACAAGTCTGCCCTGTGCCTCTTCATATTAGTGCCTTCCATGCTCATAGACACTCCCTATGTAGCCCATGTTATTGTCAATGCACTGGGAGGTGGAGTGCATCAAATAGCCAATCATTTTATGAGATAACCTAAGGTTTCACGTTAATATAAAAGATCATTTTCATTATTATATTTATACTAATAGTATGTGTCGACTGAATCAGTTTGATAGTTTCATAAACATGCCAAAATTTGTATTTGAAATTTGTAATCTCAAACATTTTATTTACAGAAACTTGAAGGATACATCTCCTGGCTGAATATTTTAGGTTAAATAAGATTCAACCAGGACAATACTTTAAAAAAAAAAAAGGTGTTCTTTGATTTGATTGTAACGTGTGGGTAAATGTGCTTCTTCTTGGGGGTATGTCCTGCCTTAGTGCTTTTCTAGTTTTGGCACACAATACCTATTTATATATCATTCTCCCCCGCAACGTAAAAAGTAAATCATAGTATTTAAGTTTAATTATTGTGATTAATCAATACGTAAGACTGGGCTTTACTTGGTTAATGTTTTGCTTTTTTATCAAAGACTACATGATTTGGTCTTTTTAGCGTTTTGTATTTTAATCAAATAAATTACGAATTAGAGTTGAAGCCATTTTTTGTTATCTTGGGTAAAGTTGGTCGTTTGGAGCACTGGCAGACATAATACTTAAAGAATTGTGTGTTTTATTTTGTTTGTAGTTCTAAAATGAGTGATGGGAGTGCTTTTTAATGATGGACATAAGTAGTATTTGCTACAGACTGTATACAATTATGATTTCCATATCAATACAGCTATCAGCCAGTCTTCAAATCAAATAAAACATCCTGTAAATGTCAGATCATGTAAAACGTGGAAGAGGAAAATCGTATCAAATAAAACGTTTGCCAGATTCAATAGACTTTTCATTGAATCCAGAAGTAGTTTGTGAAAAAGAAACCCCATCTTAAGACTCTTCAATAATCAGACTGAAGTGTAGTTTTTCACGTTTTAATGTGTAACTTTTATTTGTCAGTTAAAAGACAGACTAAGGTTGATTGTGCAGGCCAGTGGGAGACAAAGGAAACCTGTTAGCGGCCCTCCATGAGAGTGGACTGAACGCAGCTGCTGGGGAATGCTTGGTGATAAGCCTCAGAGAAAACTTGCAGCAGCCACTAGAGAGTTCCTGTGAGTGTGTCTGTGTACAGCGTGTGCAGCAGACTCGTGTGAAAGAAGGCGTTGAGAGCAAATGCAGATTGAAGTGGAGAAAGTAGAGTAAAGGACTGCTGAGTGACATAGAGAAACTGGAAGACAACGACAAAAAGTTTCCCGTAAAAAGGTGCAATTAGCAATTACGCAGTCATCAATTACAATTATCGCAACTGGTGATTATGCAGTTATCTATGTAAATCATCATTTTCCCCATCTGTCTTACCAGTTTGCTACCCTCAGTGATTTTGTTGTCGGTGGCGGTTTCCTAATTATGCTAGTGATAACATTTGTTTGGCCGGAGTTGGAGGAGAATCCTACACTTTCCCGGTGTTAGCAGATAACTTTGAGAAAGCTCGGAGCATGTCAGAGGACGCATTCATGCCCTGGAGATTTATTCCCTACATTGCTATAGGGACGCGTGTTTCCATCTCAAGGTGAGTGTGACTGGTGGAGTGGGTGTTTTGGGGACAACAAATGTATGTTTCCATAGTCCCCGAGGTCTCTAAATTACCTGTCAACTTTCCCATGATGCAAAGGTCAGTGCACAATCATGGGGAGTCCATCCTACTGTGCGGCTCACAGTGGATGGGTCTAGCCCACAGGCTGACAGGATGTCACAACAGCCCTGGTTCTGCTCAACGCTGATTAGAACAAACCAGTAAGAACCACCAGTATGCTTGTCACAACACATCCACAAAGACCCTCACCATATCCCTGACAAACATTTGTTTCTAGGAATCATCTTGAGTCGGAAATCACTTGAATGTTGCCAAACATGGATACCTTATTATTGACAGCATATATCAATCTTCTTTGGAATCATTGATCATTTTTTATCAGATTTTGTTTAAAAAAAAAAGAAAATGAAGGGAATCAACTCCAGATAAGGAATCACAATTGAAGGATAGATTGATTAAATACATATACCTTGAACAGTGTTTCAATGATTTTTCTTTCCACACCTGGAGAAAACATACAAAACAACACCAAAACTGAAATCTTAGCAATTATTCAAGTCTTGGTTTACTTAAAAATGGTCAGATTAGGCTTTATTTAAGTTTTCATGTCCAAAAATACAAAAAGGCCAGAATTTATTTGAACTATGAACAAGTTATTTTGTTGTCATTTTGTGGGTCATATCTTTTCGGGTAAATTGACTTCATTAAAAACTTCCAATGATTCTTCAGTGTTAATTTTTAATATATTGTTCTTTACTAGAAAATCATTAGAGCTTGGTTAAATAATAATACATAAAGCTCCAAATATATCAACATCACCAATATCATGTTATCATCAAGTTAAGTAGATAATGTAGATATTATGGCATTTGTGTTTTATCATAATTTCCAGATTTCTTTTTTTTAAACAAACTTTTTCTACCTAAAACGAAAATCATAGGAATGTCATTGCCTACCCCTTCGCTGCGCAAATCTCCACTTCACAGCAGGACTAATTTAGACAGACATTATTTTCCGGTTATATAAACAGCAGTTACCAATAAGTAAAGACCTTGTATGGATATTTGGGTTTGAATGGACTTCTATGAATCATCCAGCCGACAGTATTGTTTTTCAAATTTGAAGAAAAAATATGTGTTTGCTGTGACCTGACTGCAGCAGTGCCGGCATCAAAACTCAAACCTTTTCTATTTGATTGCACGTCAAAAACTTCTGACTCAAAACCTGAATCATATTTTAAGCGTGGCACCCGGCTCTCGTGCAGCTGTCGGCGCTGGCATTTGTTTTGCTCTGACTTTTGCTTCAGAGGAGAGAGATGACTTGGTGTCGAGTGACTGATGTGTGGGTGGAGGAGAGGGGCAGAGGTAAACACGACTGCAATACCGTCTTGATGGCGAGAGACGTGGTGTACACCCACACATGTACGCCCGCATACAAACACTTTAAACATGTTCCAATGTTGCACAGTTTGGGATGGGGCTGGTTTAATCACGGAGACACCCATCTTTGAAGGGCTGGTAGCGACGTTTGCTGTCGCTGTCTCTGGGTGCCCGGCGAGATGAGCAGTCGGAGCACTGACACACATCTCGTCGCCACGTCAATTCTGATCAGAGCTGCCTGTCAATCAAATGACTGCTCTCACAAGCGGCCAATGCCACCAAGCTTTTGCAACACATAACCTCTGAGCGCATAAATGGCTAAAGCTGACTGCGCCAGTATTTGGTTTAGACTGCTGATGTAACTTTATGTCCTCCATGTAAATTTGTTTAAGGTTATTGTGTGGATGGAAGTTTATTCAATGTTCAAATTTAACATTTTAAACGTCTGAAATTTAAATTTCTTTTGATTAAAAAAGGTTTCAATACACAATATGATGCAAGAAATCCGAACACTCCTTATGTTTAGGAGGAAAAGCATATACAATTATTCCAAATAATCCAGAAAGAGTCCTACTATAAGAAAGAATGGGGAGCCAATGATACTTATTCCACCAAATGGAAGATATGAGATGATAATTATATATCACTGCATTCTGTCACCATCTAACCAAGACCAAAAGGCAAGAAAAGGTGACATACAAAGTGAAAAGGAAATCCACAAGAGGCTAGAGCTTCTGTTGAGAGTGAGAAGGACTGCCACAGATTTGCCCCTTTTTAAAACACTTTCTTGAATCAAATCCCCTCTCTGAAGTCTGTGTGAGGACATCATGACCTTACCTTGTGACGAACACAATGTTGTCATCTGTATAGAGGAAAACCTTGAAGAAAGCCTGAGCAATATCACACGGAGAATTCTACTTATGTTGTTTTCAAACAAATCTACAATGAATCTAGACCAGATGAAGTAATCTATTAAGGCTGAGTGAAACAGCCTAGTGTCTTAACTCCATGTAAGACCTCTGAAGAAAAGACGGTAGCATTAAGTCTACTTTTTGGCTGCGAGGATAATAAGCCATCATACTGGAGAAACTTTTTTAGATATATTGCCAGTGAGAGTCTGCACTGTGCAGCATGATCAAGTGAGAGCAGGTTTCCAGTGATTACTTCCTTCAGGGCTCTGACTTCATGACAGACAGTTTCAATGGCCGCCTCAGCCACAACATAGCCTAGGTACCTCTCATGTGCTGGAGAGGTCTGTGTGGCCGTGAGGCAGTTGACCTACTAACATTGCTTTAATGAACAAGATATTGAAGAAAAGTGCTAATCAGAAGGAGTTTTCTCTCAAGCCTCACACATATCATCTGCATGAGGAGATTTATTAACAGTAACCAATTACCAAACAAAACGTAACGCAAGTACAAATGCTTTCAGGGTTTTTTTTCATCTACAATTATCACAAGAAAGTGAAGATATCAAAGGTCGTAAAAAAAACAAAAAGAAAATGCTGGTTTAATGAGCCCCCAAAAAAGCTTTTGCAATTGCATCACCCTTGCCTATTTTCTTCTTACTATTCTACTCTGAATCTGCGTCTGGTTTGATGTTTGAAAAAAACTTACATGTGATACGAATGAGGGGCAAAGAAGTGAGTAAAGAGAGAGATATAGTGCTGTGTCGACGATTGAAAAGGTACATAAGGAATAAATGATAACAAGCGTGAGGTCCAGATCTGAAAAGATATGTGTGCTAATGGCGAAGGGTGAGAAGAAGCCGACTTTGACAGGTGGAGGTGGGGCTGACGTAATCCCGATGGATGCGGCTCATGGAACAGAAAGACACTGAACATGGCATGAGAGTAATCCTTGATCAAAAGACACACTGTCTGCAGTGCACAGCGGGGGTCTTCTGGGTCCCTCTCACTATCACCAGGCATCATAGAAACTAAAAAGGACCCGTATCGACATCCAAAGTCACAGCAAAGTCAACGAAACAAACGGAGGGAAAAAAAGAAAATCTTTGGTGCACGTCTGTGTTGCTTGAAGATAGAAGTTGTCGGCCTTCTTTGAACTTTCAAATGTTTGTAACAGCAAATGACCTAAACCTTGAGAAATATGTGTGTGTGTGTACATAAAGGGAGCGAGTAATGAGCGGACCTGTGCTATATATATAATTTCAAAAGAGATAACAGGGGTTATGTGGAGGAACATGTTGAGACAAGGGGTGGCAGGACACATAAAAGCATGACGCGCCCCCGTTACGTCGGCTCTGTACAGGTCCTGGGAACACGGCGCTAACAGATGGTCTGCCAGGGGTAAGTGTGCCAATATGAGTTAAAGCCCCAGAGTGAAGGGACCCTTGCTGGAACAGCCTGGCAAGAGAGAGGCACAGCTGCATATCTCACCCTCGGACACATGTTGACAATGTTTCTATAGCCCTGCCTTCACCAGTCAAGGTGAGACAGCCTGACACCGTGCAAGAGAAAGGTATAGGGAGAAAGAGTGCTCTACATGATGGATAGTGCTCTCCATCCACCTCTCCTCACTCTCGCTCTTAGAAGGCTGGTGACTTTCCAGTGAGGCAATTATCATTGCGGAATGCATAATAGCCTAATTAATTACAGGTGTCAGCTTTGCCTTTGTTTCAGCATGGAGGAACATCATGCCAAAGCCGCATCCTCTGATGAACGAGTCCTAAAACCCCGGCTCGGAGACCAGCCGTGATGGAGGGACGAGGAAACCCTGAAGGCTGCCACACTATCCAATGAGCAGACGATGGATTGGAAACGCACGCCGCAAATATTAGCTGCATTATACGCCTGATAAATCGGCATCAGTCGGCAGTGGTGTGGGGATGACAGGTAGGCCCTGTGCAGGAGGGTTTTCAGGTTGGGTGATTCGGTTCTAGATAACGGCGGCGAGCCCAGCTAAGGTGGCAGGAACCATCAACAATGAAACAGAAGCCTTATCCAAGCTTTCCTGACGAACATGCCATATCATTTGTACTGTCAGAGTTACGGATTTCATTCATTGTTGTGACAAAAGCAGGAGGCAGACAATTGCCAGGGAGAGTGGCGAAAAATAAGTGGACTTGTGGGGAGGCTGAGTGAATGATGGGGTGACTAGGGAGGCGAGACAGCACGGAGATTCCTGTTATTCCCCACCTCAGCTAAACATGAGCAGAACTTAATAGAACGTTACAATCGGTGTGTGTGTGTCCGCTGCACAATGTGTGTGTCTCAGTGCGGGGGGTCATGATGGTAGGCTTATAATCCCTTCACGCCCCCGGGCATTGGGGGCTCAACTCAGAGTACATTGAGTCTAATAGGAGCAGGCGCGGCAGCTGAACGCAGTTCTCTTAGCTCCCACTGTGAGAAGAGTTTTACATAATTAATGACTGTTGATGTTTCCCAGGTAGTCGTCCGGCAAATTCACTGCAGACTCGGCTGCCACTGTCGCCGGATCCACCGAGAGTGAGCGACACAGGAACAGACAGCTTACATTACAGGCATAAATAAGGCAATTTTATACAGTGTCTTCAGACATTACTGTGAAGGGGGTTCAGCCCCGATGATTCGACTTGCTTCAGAGAAACGCTCAGAGAGAGATTTTCTACGTCTCAGAGTCTACTGAGAATTTGTTCTTGATGCGGGTAAAACGGCTTCCTTTAGTGTTTTTTTTATAATTCTGTATGCCGTAAGAGACGCAGAGATGGAAGCGCCAAGCCTTTTCAAAATAACAGTTGACGGCTCCTCTCGGAAGATCAGTCACATCTGCATGAATCAGCCTAATGTGAACGTCAGTCTTAATACATGCAAGTCTGGTGGTCTGATCCTGCACGTTCCTGACCGGTGACAGCCTACCGAGGCCCGAGGACACTGAACATATTGCTGCCGGGCGGTCTACATTTATTCCGGAACATGTTAGATTAAACATTTAAACAAGACACCCAGGGAAAGCTATTTTTCACTACTCTGGACCCACTACTCATTATTAATTTGTAATAACCTTTAAGGCTTTTTTGATGTCATACATATTTTACGGAGAGATATCACTTGCAGGCAGACTGAGGAGAGGGCCTGTCGATGACGGATCACCGCGGTGCCACTGAAATGTGCTTTCAGCGGCTATAATTAGAGCCAGGTGAAGGTTGACAGTGAAGGTGTACGAATGCATATGTGCACCAACAACCTGCAATAATTCATCAGTGTGATGACACGGAAACTAGAGGGCAGATGCTGTCATGTCTTACTAGGGGCGCCTTTTTATTCTGTTCATTGTTGGGGGTAGTGTCAGCCTTACTTAGGTTTTGGGGTTTTTGAGCAGTACTTGAGCCTCCTCGGGTACTTACAATGCATACAGAGTTTTTGGTTTGGTATTGAATGGTTGTCTGTGCCCTGTGGGGATCTGGCCATATTGCCAGGGTTTCTCCGATCTTACCTCGAGTCAGTAGACCCTGAAAGACGAGCTTTGGCCATGATCCTATCAAAGAACAATGAATTAAGAATCTGTATTTTAAAAAAACTAAAATTCCATTTAATATAATACCAATAAGTGATCCAGTGATCGATATCTAATGTTCACTGATTTAATTATTTGAGAATAATATTTAAGAATAATAGTTCAAATTCATGCACGTAAGTGCTGTTAATTCTAAAATCAGGGGGCTCAAACAAGGGCCATTCGCTGCCTGAGGGTTGAAAGTCTCGGCCTTTTTGATATACAGATTTAGTATGAGGGACACAATCTTTCTACAACTAAAGATAATCACTTTATGGAATATTTTTATAGCTTAGATTTTGCACTATCGATGTAAAAATAACATGAAAGAAGAAGAAAAAGCTGTTTTAATTCTGTTTAAAGTGACACAAATAAATCAACAGACAACTAAGTTAAATCAAGGCAAGGTAAAAAAAAATCCCAAAGATCATTCTTACTAGCTGAACTACCTTGGCCCAGTGTTGATACAAATCAACCTCTGGTGCCCCACTGGACTATTGAATTTGGGACTCCTGTTCTCCAAACAAATAATATCATCTGAAATTCTGATAAAACGTCCTGCTCTCAACAAGTAAAAAGTGTTTTGCTTTTAGGGATGAAATGTGTAGCCCCGGTCATTTGAACCAATTTATCTGACCAAATGTATTGAGGTCTTACCATTTGTTGTTGTAGCAAAGTTTATTTACAACTATAATCAACTATAAATGTCGGGCAAACATTGCCACACTAACTCCCAGCACAGTAAACATGCTTTATATTGTCAAAATCCAGGCCAGCCAAGGGGGATAAACATTACCCTGCACTTCTCAACTACATCATTATGTGAAGTTAGTTCTTACATCGACCAAAAAATCAACCTCTAAATTAAAGTTTTAATGTTCATGTTTATTTATTTTCCTTTGGTTCATTTAAATGAATAACATAGCATTAACCAGAGGCATTTACGTAATCATGGTTCTCTAGTGTTGTGGAGTGGATTCATCTACAATATCAGTGGGTGGAGAAACATTAACTCCCCGGTCTCTTGTCTCTGCACTCTTCTGTCAAACTGCTGGCTCGCGCCCATCTTGCTCCCTGCCTTGCTAGGAGGCCCAGTGGATGCCCGTTGGATGCCAGCCTAAAGCTTGTGTACACTGGTGCCAGCGTGCCACTAAAAGCTGTAAAACAAATGAGCTCTGTTTGTTTAATGTACATTAAATTGACCTCTGCTGCCAGACATGTGATGTCATGATTGTAATCACAGGCTCTCTGCCTGATAACCACACAACGTGACAGATGTGAGCTGGTATTTCAATTTGAGTCATGAGTGACGGAGAGCTAATCAGATGTGATGCGGACAGGGCTGATTTCCTGTATGCTACTAAAATGAACACAACCAACAATATGATTAGAGCTGGAGCTCTTACATCAGTGCACGTATGGCACTGTACCTGCCCAGAATATCAAGGTTTTTATGCAATTAAAGGGCAAACCCAACTCTTCTGGCTTGCTCACATGTTTCAAATATGACTTTATAAAGTTCTGCCCTAAACTTCTGAAATCTCTGCAAATGTGAGGATACGAGAGCGGAGTCCATTACTACGTAATAATAGTCTTCACTCCTCCTGCCACTTGTAATTATGCCCTGTTTTGTTTATACAATGGTTCCCTCGGAGGTGGAGACTTCCGGAACAGCAGAGGGATCTTAGCTCCAGGAATGGGAACCATTTTCAGTGGACGGGGCTTAAGCACTTTTTCCTAGTATCAATATTTCAATCAAAAGATAGTTTTGACAAACACAAACATACTGATGAGTACAATATGTCCAAGGCAATGTAAGAGACACTCAAACACACACAAATTCTGTTCGATTTCCTTCTAAATTGTTTCCCAAACATTAATAGCATTTTGATTCCATTTCTTTGGAACTTGATGTGAAAGAAAGAGCTTTTTTTTTTATAACACCCTGGTATTAAAAATAATTCTCAAGACCATATGAACAAATGACAAAGAGAGGACAGTAAGTTTAGAGTGTTAGCCTTACAATCGGAAATATGTTTTAAAAATGTAATAGTAATGTAATACATTTTCATGGAAATTGTACGTATCTGGATCTTGCCATGCTTTGCACGCCTTTCAATTTAACAAAAGAAGCTACAATTCTGAATACCTCCCTTATGTTATAGAATTAAGGAATATAAATGAATGATACATATAGTTTAAAGCTTAACAAAAGCAGACACATTTGAATTGTTTCCTGATTTCCATGACTTAATAGTGTTTTGAGCAATGTTTACAAGCGGTGTGGGAGTCATGACATTTTTAACATCCAAATAGAGAATAAACTGAACATATAAATATATATGTTGTTCAACTCTTTATGAAGGTCACTTGATGATAAATAACATAAGATTGCAATCTCAAATAGAAAAAAAGGGTTAGTTGGTTTAACCAGACCATTGGTCTAAGTGAATTTAGCATGTAATAATTATGAAGTGTTGTTTAGAAGGTTGTATCGTAATTGCGGATTCTGGGATATAAACACAATATTATAGCCAACATCAGAAACAATATGCAATGTAAAAGAAGCAAGTATCAATTAATTCAAATGATAGGGAATAAACTGCTTTGCTATGCTTTTTTAATGTATCTTGATGACATGAAATCCACAGTGAGTAGACTCTTTTCTCAAATATAGCACCCAACTTTTGAAGTAATCTTTTGGGTTACATAATGCTCCATATACTTCCAGGGTAGGACAATTCCATATGGGTTATAAATAAAGAAACCTGACGCACGGCAGCAGCCACTGTGATTTGGGCAAACTCTCACATGGGATGTCATGGCTCTGCAGCGCTAGCCCCTCTGCTATTTCAAGCTCTTCCTCATTAGAACATCCGCCTTGAGTGAACAAAAAAAAAAGTGTACTTTACAAAAGACGCTTCAATGCGAAAGAGCTCGCAGCCGTGGAGCGTTTGAGGTTAAAACATGTATTTATGACATCAAGGGTACACGAAGGCGAACAAAATCCAGGTAAAATCTGTGTCACATTGTCCCAAAAGGAGGAAGCAGGGGACAAACAGACGTATACAACAGAGTATGCAATTACCCAACAGCCTTCAAACATCAGCTTCACATAAAGGACGGGACATACGATTACACATGTAAGTGTTAGACTCTTGCATGTGAGAGAAGGGCTGAGAAATAATACACATTATTGCGTGACGGCCTGTACCTGTCGTGGGGATTGTGTGATTGCGTTTGTGTGTGTCGGCCCTCTCACACCACAGTGGCTGGCTAATTTAGTTAGGGAATAGCTGGCTGTCCTTCAGGTGAATGGGCAGAGATTGGTTTCAATATGAGATGTAATAAAACAGGCCCATCACTGGATCTCACTGCACCTTTGGCTGTCCTTCACGTGTCACCCAAGTAGAAGACACACACCCACACGCTCACAAACCAAAACCCACACACAATCCTCTGAGGATGCTAGGAACCTTCAAGATTTTTATATTTTCACAAGCGACATGAAAAGAAATATAGCTTTTCTGTTAGAGTAGATTGCAGACTAATGCCTGGTAGAATTCAATGACAGAATATAATCACTAGAAAGATCATCACCTTAAACTAATATAAAATCTGGAATAACTGCAATGTGCTTTCTACGTTATGTTAAAATTGTTCTCAATACATAATCCTCACTTAAGTAACCCTAAAGACGATGATAAAATGTAAAAAATACACTTATACACTTGAATTCTTAAATGTGTCCAACACACAACTCTAGTCCTCCTATATGGCCAGCTGGATGGTTTGTTTGAAATCAACATAGATATCTTCATGTTGATATCCTGGCCTATAAAGATGCCAGTGATGAAGATAAGATAAATAACAGAATTTATGAATGACAAAAATCACAGATACTTACCAATAATAATAGTAAAGAAAATGTTGATTTTAAGCTCACGGTTTAATAAAATTTGGTAAATATAAAATTGGTTTGCCCGCAACTAAGAGTGCCAAAAAAACGTTGGCTACTTGTGTGATTGAGTTTGTCATCACTGTATTAAGTTATCAGGGCAACAGGCAAACATCTGTTACCTATAAAGGTGATGCCCTTGTTGAGCAGTTTGAAATCATTCATACCCGAGCTGAACACCAGTAACTCATGTTTTCAAACTAAGTTTCTTATCAAAAACATGGACACAGAACAATATCATCAACAGAAAAATATTTTTCTGTTCAAGGATTGATGATTCATGTTCATTCACAAGCTCTGGCCAGTGTGACCCAGTCCAAAAGTCCAATACTTAAGATGGAAAAAGTTATCTTCAGCAATGTATTATAACTTTGTTGGAACAAAACTTTCTTTAGAAGAACCTGAACGACATGGATGACCATTCTGATATGTCATGATCTTTGTCGCCGGTGCTTCTAGATCAGATGAGTTGTGTAACGTCTCACAGGTCTCCCGTGGAACTAAAATACTTTTATGAGACTGCATGAGTCACTGGTCCCGGTCTGGAACACGCCTGAGGGACCATCACAGCAGTAAGTCAACTACTATTATTTCTTCTCCTGTACGCTTAAACATTTGAGAACATCAGCATTAGAGCTGTGATAACAAGTTGCCAAAGCCACAACAGTGTGTCTCCGGCTTGGCCGAGCTCATTTGTCCAAAGCCAAACAACTCATTGCGGTTCTCTGGTTGTCCCCTCAGCTCCACTCCAAGCTGGCCCCTTCTCACCATAAGAAGATGTGGTGCCCTCATGCTAAATCCACTGAGACCCAATTACAGTGACTGCAGGAGAAATCTCAAGCAGAGGCACAAAGTTATTTTGCTTTAATTGAGGATGTGTTTTAACACTATCCTCGGGCCACCATGGCCACTTTATGTCTCTGATGAAACAGCTAGCGCAGCAGTGGGACCATAAAACATATATCTGCTTGTGACAAAGAACACACTGATCTTTGGGACTTGGATATTTAAAGGGCAGTGGGGGTTATTTGAGAATTTTAGGAATTTAATAACACATTTGATTTGTGAAGGCAGAATGTGTTCAAACACAACTCGCTAAGAAGATTTTCCTTTTTTCACAGCAGCTTGTTTAATAGAGCCACTTGTTAATTAGCATTGCGCTTAATCCCTTATTAAAGAGACCCGAACTGTCAGGTCATATTATAAACAATCGGTCCTAATGTTCTTGCATGTGACATTTGGAGCCGCTATCTCTTCTAGCAAAATGTTCCCCAGGTACTTATTGGCCTACTTTACGCTGTCTTTCTTTGAATTGCCAGTTTCTTTATCATTTAGGATATTAGCCCTGACAAGCGTTCTTTGCACACAGCATAAAAGTAAAGAAAGGCTGCTTTGTTTTTTTTTTTGCAGAGGGACAGCAAGAATAGAAATTAATAATTGACACGAGCATGGAGAACTTGCAAGATCCACCTTCATGCGATATTAAATACAATTTAAAAGAAGAATGAAAGTTCAAACACTTAGCCGGCAGCAAAGTAAGTGTAACTTTTCTGCGCCTGCATTATTTAAGACGGGCTCCATCATTTTATCAATCTATCGATCTTTTTCTCCAGAAAGATGAAAATGGAAAAATAATGAGGCCGATGAACGCCGTGTAAAGAACATCAATGTGCAAAAATTTAATTATCTGTGCTGGAAAGGAAAACGTGTCTGCTGTTTTCTAAAACAAAAAGAAAGTGAGGGGAGGGAAAAAAGGAGCAGTTCATATTTTTCCCTCTCTGCATATTTTAATTACCAGATCAATCATAACTACGTACTGCCTTGCCGCGGTGAAAGGAAAATTGCAAGTCTAAATGAAAAACAATAGATTTGCTTTAAAGTCCTCACTCTTTTGAAGTCTAAATTAAAATTTCAGGTAGCTTTACAAAAGCCTTCTTCGAAAAGTTATGATATTTAATTAGTGTGTTTAGATTTGACTGGAATTAAACTTCACAGCTGAGCTTCTTGTGAAATGAACACAAGTATTCCCAGGCCCCAGTGATGAAGGGGGGGTGGGTCATCCAGGGAATTTAATCACTTCATGGGGGGACTTGTTCCCTTTGACAGAAGCTCACATTCATCTGACTTGGGCTGCCACATGCTTGATCTGAGCCTCGCTGCTCATCGGAGTGGAGAGAGAAATGTGTGTTTCCTCACTGTTGCAATTGGAACCAAGGATTTGCACCGTAGACTCTCTCCATGTTCTGGAGTCACATGAGCTTATCCTGGTTGTAGGAGCTCTGATGTTTATTTCTCCTGGCATGTCCTCCCCGGCTGCGAGCCACCGATTTCACACATTTTTATTGGCTAATTTGACTGTGCTCTTGCCAGCAGCTGAGGAAGTGCCAAGAGTCAGGGAATCTCTGCAACCGAGCTGCTGCTAGTAAGGCTGTTTCTTCAGCCTATGGGGATGCTCTCACCTGTCTCCTGTCAAGCAGTTGACCATGCTAGACCGAGGTGCGCGCCGTCTTCAAACTGCCTCTCAGATTAGCTACGTTCTTCTGCTGGTGAGGGCTGTGTGGCTCGGGGTCAGGAGAGCAGCGTGATTGCCTGTCTCTTAAGGTGACAGGAGTTTAGAAGAGCTGATTTCCCGACGAACAGACAGCCAATAGCAGCTCTGCAACCATGGCGGTGCGTGTGTCCATCCTCAAACATGGCTAACATTTGCACAGCAATGGCAGTCAGGCGTGACGTCTCCAGGCTCTAAGGTTTGTGCTGTCAGGACAGCAGAAATTAAACCTGGCACTGCAGAGCAGAATGTGCTGAAACTCATCAATTCCACATGGCTAGAGAGCCAAATGCCTATTTATAACACTCTCCCCCTCTCTCTTCTTTACCTGGTGTGCATCCCTGACTCTAAACACGCATCCATAATGATGAATACACCCAACCGGGAGGCTCAGACAGGGCATCAGTCAGGACAGGAAAACAAACACGCCAACACACACACTGTCGGATCACAGCAAACAGCAGAGAAGGGAAGAGACTGACACTTGGAAGGCTGATGGAAAGGTTCAGGCATCTCAGCATAAAAACACCCAGCACAATCACAACAATCAGTCACCGCACAAGAAATAAACAAGGCCAGTCAGATATACTACTACAAGAGGACTGATCTGCAGATGATGTATAGCTCATGGGCATGGAAAATTGCAAGTGCTGTGACCACGGAGAAAACTGGTAAGCCAAAGATGACACTCGTGGAGAACAGTGGACACTGAAGGATAGCGGTGCATTCTGGGTAGCCATGGAAAAATACACAACAAAAAATAATTGGTTAGCTGTCCTTTATGCGAATGTCCACAAGCATTCAGACCTGAATATAGCCTAAATGTTTTTTTTATTTTAAATATTGTGAAACATTTGCATGGAGGCATCGACGGCGAATTTGCTCTTCAAACTTCAAACAGGATACCTCACTTGAAAAATAAATAGTAAACTAAATCTACTATCATTTTTTTGAATGCTTAAAAAAACAATAAAATAAATACTGAGGTTGATTAAAAAATGGTTATGAATTTTAGCTTTCTTTGTTATCTTTGATGTTGTTTATTCTGGTGGTTGCTGCTTCTACTGTGAAATTCTGTGATTTCCACCTACGAATTTTGAACTTTTAACAATACTTAAAAATAGAAAAACCACTGCGCTTCCATGCAACCAGCGCAAGTTCGATTTCTGGTCAGGGAATTTGAGTTTTGCCGTGAGCCACACTCAATTCTTGAATCATAGAAGTTGTATTATTGATTGGATTCTTTACTGTATTTTTAAAAGTCATGTTTAATGAGCTATGGTCGAAATATTTTTCTGTTAGGATTAGATTAATCACTAACTTAATATTTAGTGGTAGGAAAATAACATGGACCCTTTAAATGATGCAGACTGGCTATAAGAATTATACATTGGTATATGTGTACAAAGAAACCATTTTTCTCAGTTCTCTTAGGATGAAGGATGTATGTTGAGAATGTATTTTTAACATAAACAAGTATTATTTCAGGGCTTTAATTGTCAGGATTAGAAACAAATCTCTCATAGGAAATTCTCTAAAATAGAGAAAAGTAAAAAATGATGTTTTCTGCATGAAGAGGATGTAAGTATAAATAAAATAAATTCAACAATGCAGGGGACATGAAACATCCTGGGTCCTACACACATCTCTGCCTGCTGTTTTATTTTTCACATTTCATCCTTCCCACTTTACTTTCTTTCGTATGAGAAGGACACAAGTAATAAAGCAGTAGAAGAAGCCAGTGCTTTACATGGCCCAGGAGCCCATTATGTTCTCCACAATAGGCCCGAGTTCTGGACGTGCTGTGAATAGCTAATGGCCTGAAGAACCTGAGTCGGGTCTGCTGCTCAATGAGCCCGCTATGGACAAGCAGAGAGTGGCATTAGTGGTCCCAGACAGGGCAGTGCTAGTCGTAGCCAGGGAAGCATAGAAAAGGTTTAATATAATGTAGGAGATGAAATAGGTACCTGCCAAAAAAGAATTGCCATAAAAAATGTATGGTGCAGCTTTCCACTGTTTGACAATGATTTCGTCCTTCGAAATGAAACAATGTGATAATAATAGTCGGTTTCAATGGTTCAGTCTCATTGAAAAAGCATTGACGAAGTTTAAATGACCGTTAATACACCAAATGTATCTCTAGTTAATTATGAAGAAAACAGCCTCAGAATTAGTATAACATTCCCACATCTTGTAGTGTATGTGTTATGCTTCTTGTCTGATGTAGCTGGGATTATTTCAAACATCTCTCCCCCCTGACCTTGGAGTATAAAGAATAATAGATGGAAGAAAATGGATGGGTTGTATTCTAGCTTTATTAAGTCTTTCGTCCCGCCAGAACCAGCAAAACTACTAACAACAAAATGTTGTATACATACCACGAAACACACACACATACATACTGTATATGTATGGATATATATTATTTGTTTATTTATTGTCTTAAATACAATAAAAACAAAGGCGAATAAACAAATATATAATAAACATTAATATTCTGCTATTATCATTGTTGTGTAATCTATGTGTCATTACTTATATTTTGATAATAAATTTCATAATTTTATGGATTGATCTGTCAAAAAAACATTAAAAAAAACGAAACAATGGACAGCCAAATCTCTATAATGCACTTTCCCATTTCATTGTTGTTTTTTTATTGAGCCAAACTGGACAGCTATTAAGCTACTGAGCCAATAAGTGATTCAACAGTTCCTTGAACACAACAACACTTAATAAGAACTAAGTGGAAAAACAGAAAAAATAGGTACATGTAAGTAAATTAACTTTGAAGTTTGAGGTGACTCGAAAAAAAAAAGATTTCGTAGATTTGTTGCTCTTTGTAACTAAATGACTTGTGCCTTAATCGTGTGCCTCTTTTGTAGAGTAAACAAAGTCAACACAAATATTTGATAGCCATGCTACCAGCAAGCACTTGTCCAGAAACAAGCCTATGGATTCATTATAGAAATCAAAATGTAATAAACTGAAAATATACTGCGGTAAACCACCAGGCTTCTCTTAAAACCAGCTCCTTTTATACATTCCAGCCATCCCAAGTTAGCCATCCACTCCAGCAATCTGCTGCTAATAACTGCGAGCTTTAGCCCATGATGAAGATCTGTCTTCATTGAGCTGGAAAAGCTGGTGCGTCGCCGAGCATTTTTCCTAACGGCGCAGTTCCTCATCTATGAAAGTGCCATAGAGCCTCTCAGACAATTAGGCAGGGAAAAGCTTTATGACCGTTAGACTCACTGAGAAAGCGCCACTCTCACCGCCAGCGCCGCCAGGAGCGCTGGCTCGTGCAGAAAGGTAATTACGGAGCCTCTCATAATGACACGAAGGAAGCTTGCGTCATAACACCCACAGCCTTTTATCATAGCGGCGTAATTAATTATCATCCTTTACTCTTTGATTCTTCCCACCATTCATAACATATTCATACATTCAAGAGGAATTATCATTTCCTCCAGGAGTTAATCAAAAAGAGGAAGAGCTGGTCGCCGCTCGATGGATGATCAAAGACGGTGTTTGTCGACCTATCTGTGTGGCGGGCCAGATGAGGGCGAGCCTCGCGGGGCTTTGACACTCTACCTTTATAAACTTATGAACCTTAAGTTTACTTTCAACAGAAGTAATATATATCTTACTTTGACATAATTCTGAGACAAGGATAAGACAAGTCGAGGACTTTGTGTACATGTTAGATCGTTACTAAGAAAATGTGTTTTTCCATTGTAATTGAATATTTAACATGATTAAATACAACTTGTTAAACTTTCACATCACTTTCACTTTCACAAGTATCACATGAATCATGTTGGAAGTATTTTTTTGCCCACAGGACTACCTTTATTACGCCATTGGTTTTGCTCACGTTAAATGTTAAAAAAAAGGTTTTTCTGTCAACACCCAAAAAATGACTGACAACTGTGCAATGCTGGACTATCTGCTACAACTGACCTTGACATTTGAGGCTGGCACCTGTGAAGTCTATCTGGGGGTTCAGACGATTGGTAGAAACCTCCCCGTGAAAATAAAACAAGCTTAATGTTTAAGTAAATACATTACATTAGCCAGTTAAAGTCCAGAGTAAATTCGGCCGAAGGTATGTTTGCCCAAAGTATAATTTAAGTTATTTGAACTGTGAGGTACACTGTGGTTGCCCTGTGCTTATGGGTTTACTCCGGGAACGGGAGTTTACTCGGACAGTCCAGAACAGATCTATCAAATCCTCTTAACTGCAGGTATGAGTTTTTGTGTGGATGATTGTTTGTCTATGTTTGTCCTGCAATAGGCTGGGGTCCTGTTCAGAGTGCTGCCCGCCTTTGCCCGAAGTAGCTGGGATAGAATCCAGGTCACAGGAAATAAATATACCTGAGATCAAATTGATTTGGGACTTGTAATGTTCCTGTAAATGTAATTTTTATAACCTGAATATAAGCTTTTTTTTTCTTGTCATGTGGTAGTTTCTACCAATTGTCTCAAAGCTACATACATATTCCCAATGTTTTCTTCTGTAACAGGCTTAACACCACTTTAAGATTTAACTATAACTATATAGGACTATAGATTCATTCCTAGAATTCATTAAAAAGTCATCACAAACAATAAAGGAATCCAGCAGGATAAATACAAACAAAGGAAAAATCATTTTCTTATAAAAGTCATAAAAATTAACAATATAATGGACAATTTTTGTTATATCTAAAGGGCCCTTTTTCAGCCCTGACAACGACAATAAAAGGATACCAAACTTTATTCTCAAAAACAGTTAAACTACTGCTATGGATCTATCTAAAAAATAAAAATAAATTTGGCACCAGAACAATACAGGTCTGACTGCACTACTAAAATATTTGGGTGTGCAGTGGAATAAATAAGGTCAAAATCTTCAGAGTTCACAAGTTTCTGCGTGAATATAAAACAACGCTGGCTCTCCTATAGAAGCGAGAAAACAAAAACAGGCATGAAAAGCATTGTCCCCCCCTCCCTCCTCCCTGCACTCACCTCAGGGGAGGAAACACTCATAAACAGGTGTCCGCTGGCCCCCAGTTCTCAGCGCTCTTAAAGTCGTTTGATGTTTTTGATGTCTAGTCAGCTCCATCGTACCTTGCCGCTTCATAATGAGGGCCAATAATGATTCCTGAGCTGGAGGGGTTAATGGTATGTAACCGGCAGAGCTGCTAATTACACGTTACAAACTATTTATCAGAATCTCCATCTGCGCCGACACCACAACTCTCATTGTGCACGCTAAATTACTCCACGGATTATCATTGTAGAGCAAGTTTCAGTAATTAGGGGCCCATACTGCTGTTTTCTTTTTCTAGGAGGACCGAATGACATCAAGAGGAGAGGCGAAAAAAAAGAATGGCTGGTTGATTTTAGCCTCGTCTTCATATTGGCGTTTGCCTTGGCAGCAAAACAGCGGAGATCACTCATTGTTCTTTTTCACCATCCTCAGAAGGTGTGTCCTTCGGGGAGTTCACAATCTTAAGTGAGACCGAGGTGTAAATTGCATTGAGAGTCTGCATAGTTCGGAGAGACTTCTGTTTTCTGTAGGTTCCGGCAGCGACTTAAGCGTTTGTTAGGAAAAAGAAACTTAAAACGGTGTGGTGCGCTCCCTCCGGTGATCTGTGATTTGAGAAATAACTGTCAAATCATTTCCCCTCGGCCCCAAAGGTGTGCCTGAGACCACTGAGACGTGCACCAGCCCTTCTTTCTCTCGGTAAATTTTTATTAAAATTACCTTCATTATGAGACGGTGTTCATTATAAAACCAAAATCGCCGGTCTCCCAAGGCCCGGTGGATTAATAAGGACAGCGGTGTATTTTAAGCCGTAAACTCAGCTACTCACTGTCCTTAATCTCCTTCCGACTTCACAAGGCCAAATTAACACCTCTCCTCAGCTCTGACGGGACCTCATTAGCAAACTTCCAGGGAAAGAACGAGAGGAGCAGAGCAAAAAAAAGAGGAGAAGAAGGAGGGAAGCGACCAATGACAGCCACCAGCTCTGGGATTAACCCTTTCTCCTCCTACAGAAACCACCGAAAAAGTAGGTCGGCAACGTGTTTCTAATCAGTCGCCTGGTTAGCGATAATTAGAAGTGGAGATTGGACGGGAGAAGAGTGAGAAAAGTGGGTGGGGAACATTGAAATGAAAAAGAAAAGAAAGAGGAACCTGTCATGTCGCAAACACTTCAAAGCAGCCGACTTCTGCTTCAGAAGTGGCACGATGAGGGTCCAAATTCCGCAAGGAGCTCCTCTGGGCCCGCAAACTGGAAGTGGGGGCGTTGAGGACCCAGTTATTCTTTATATCTTTGCATCAACACATACTTGGGGCCTTTTCAATCATTCAACGCCTGTACAGTGCAGCTGGAGGGACACAAACAAGAAGTTCCTCACTCCAGCTTCTCCTCCTTCAGCAGCAGCAGCAGGTCCAGGTCCCAACGCTCACATCGAGGTCGGGCAGACAACCACTGGGTAAAGTTCACGAGTCTCCGCGAGCAGCTTGACATTACCAATAAGGTCAAAGTGTGTCAGAAACACACCAGAGGATTTTATTATTATGACATGTGGAGAATTGTACTGCACCAATAGCTTTAAGTCATACACACAGAGGTTTCTGCAGGTTTCAATTCTCCTCACATGTAACACCAGTAATACCAGGGGTGGGCAAGTAAAATTCTTCAAGGGCCACGTTAAATTCTGTGAATGTTGTTAAGGGCCGTCAAGCAAAAAGAAAGATGAAAAAAATCCCTTAAAAAGAAGGACATGTGCCATGACATTTAATAAGCTAAATAAGCTGCAATTGTATTCTTGTAAAGATGAGTTTTTTTCAAAACATTTCTTCAATTAACTTTAAAAAAAAATGTTTTAAGGGGTTTGATAGATACACAAAAAATTACACACAAAAAGGAGGGAAGTGTCAAATCAAAATGGTGAAGTGACCAAATTGACCACATATGGTCCTTTGTATTTATTTTTGTCGACCATGTGAGTATAAAGTGAAACGGAAAATTAATTGATTGCATTTAAATTTACCAGTTTATTTGGTACTTTTGAATAAACCTTTTTTTTTTCTTTGTACACATTCTGTGTATGAATGTGAGAGTAAATTGAGTTGTTGAATTTAACTATTTAAATAGTTGCAATCTTACTTATGTTTCTTGTCCCACATAATAAAAATGTTCATTAGATGTTTCATTATTACTCACACGATCTGATTTTCAATGAGCAAGCAGAGGAAAGAGAAACCTCAGAAACCTCTTCATGGGGAACATAAAGGTGTCACCTGGCCCAGCGGGGGACATACTCTTTCTATTTGTACTGGGTCTGCCCCAAGAGTTGGACATGCCTGGAACACCTCTGAGGGTCCAGGAGGCAAAGGTTTTCAAGATAAAGAGTGAGAGATATTAACTTGTGCTGGGTCCAACCCTGGTCCTCCACCCAGCTTCTCTTTAGCCCCCTTTAACTGGCCTCAAACCTAATATATTTATTCATGTGCAGAGTAAAGTGCCTCATCAGGCTTCTTGTTGGTTTATTTCTCACTTCATAAGCCAGTAGAAGAAGCACAAGAGGGACCAGAGGAAACCAAGAGAGGCCAGTAGCTAACAAGAAAAAAATCATGGCTCATTATCAGCCATCTATTTTATCTATTCTGAAACGTCTCCAGACTCCCAGTTGTCAGACATCAATGCTGCTTAAATGAATCCTGTGGGCTCCTGTTTGCACTATAACGACATGGACGGGTGCTTCTGATATTTGTGCAACTTTACAGTTGGAGCAATTGAATTAGCACTCAAATCAGCCACAGAGTGATGCGGGTATTGAATCTGATGGCTCTTGCCAGGGAACACGCTTGCTTGGCCATAGTCAATTTTGAAGCATTAAAAAAGAAGCTGCCAATAATCACTTCCTCCAGAACTGAACAATCCATGCTGAGTGTTCTCATGTTTACCGATGATTGGGCTTTCAAGTTAGCACTGAGCAGGAGTTTAAGAGGGGAGAGCGAGACTGGAAACATATTTGCGGTATCATTTCCATAAGCCTCTGCTTTGCGGACCATAACACAGTGCACAAATGTGATTTATGACCTTGGTTTAATGGCTGGAGCAGAGACTTGGTGGGTATCAGATGACTTTTTCAATATGGCCACGTCAGAGAGGGGGCACGTTGAATGCACCATCACAACAGGAAATGAGAGCTTGTCTCGGCCAAGAAAATATGAGAAGCCCGATATCTGATCATCTAATGGCAGATAGATGCTACTTCACTTTGACAGAATAGGCATCAGTCAATAAGCGCCAGATGAGCAGGGAGATGAGACGTATGCTACGGAATCCTTCACCAGATTCGTCCGATCCATCAATCCTCCAATCTGTGACAACGTTTGTTTATATAAAATATCTCTGCTCACTATTAAATGTTCACTCTTAAAGAAACCCTACAAAGGTTTTATATATCTTAAGGACACTATAACAGCTTCAAAGCTGACTTTAAAAGTTAATACCATTGACTGTAATGATGAGTGTTACAAAGAGTGTTCATCTCTGATCATTTTTATTTCTAAACATCTTTAAAAGCCTACGTCCTTGACTCACCTGGGCTTGGAAACTCTTGAGAACAGGTGCCACCATCTCCCGCACTTCCTAAATAGAGAAAAATAATCAAAATAACATGATTGTTTTTGTTGCACAACGGATACCTCACCACAGGACTGACTGAATACTATAATGAACCAATGTATCTGTTTTTATCAGTCTGTAAGAAAAATAACTAAAAGCTTTAACTTAGTTTAAATACATTTTCTACAAAATCTATTAAGATTTTCTCAGTCACTTGTATGGCTGTGGAATTAAACAAAAAAATAAAAAGTGACCAAATGTGATAATGTTTTTCACAATGATGTGGGATTGCTTAAATCCAAATGGCTTTGACGGTACAACCTACCTATCATGACAGGTGTCTAAAGAAACAAAAAACAAGATTGATACACTATTCGCTACATCTGAAGAAACAGGTTTGTTACTGGTCAATAACATGTTATTTATAGATTGTTATTTTCATCATGATTTAATCATGTAAAACGACTGATCAGCAACCTGCCTCTGCTGATATGTCTCCCCAAATTTATCATGTTTTTATGTGGTTCATTATGTTCATGAAGCAAAAAGCCATTTCCTCTCTTTGAAAGTTTAATTTCAGTGGCTGATACATGATCACAAACACAAAGGGCCGTGAAAACGGACAAGAAAATAATCTTGAGACTAAACTGAGTTCCTTAGGAACGAGGCTGTACTAGTAAATGGATTGATTCAGTCATACTATCTTTAATACATTTTCTAATAGCATATGGCAATGTTTATGGTATATATATTATTATTTTAAAGTTGGAATATATGTATTTTATTGTGTGGATTATATTCAAATAAGCGTCAACATTATGAACTATAATAATGAACTACAATTATAAAATGTTGGTTTGCATATCATTTAAAAGAAAGAGTTATTTTGGGTGTGTATTGCAATACTGAATACCTGTGAGATTTGTTCTTGGAGAAAGTGGATATTAGTTTACAAACCAAAGGGGGTTTGAGTGGGCATGTTTGAAAAATGGGGCTTTCCACTAGCTTGAGTTAGAGCTGAGGATCCTGGCGAGTGTGAGCTCCCACCGCCTCAGGTGAAGAGGATTGTGCTGCCACTGATGACAGCCTGATCCTGTCTTAAACGCCTGTATTATACTGACACGATTACAGCGCTATGCTACTTCCTGCCAGTGGAGAGATCCAGCGTCAAATGGCTTCAAGAGCATTATTTAAGATGTTAAATATTGTATCAGCGTCAATAGATGATTTCAAAGAAGAGAGGGTCAGTATGGGGTCTGTGTCGATCTTCATTCTGCTTTAGCTTTTTATTAATGCCCATCATTCCAATTTAATTCAACTGCCGGTTGGGTGGGATGAGTTTTGGCAGGACGTTTTATGTAAAACTGAACGGGGTTGAAATGTGGCAGATTTTTCTCAATGTGAGAGCTTTTTCTGTAAATGCTCACGGACGAAGATCAGTATAATTTTATTACTGCCACAGACTGAGCAACAATAAGGGCAAATTAATCAGTCAATTGGTGCTTTCGGAAAAATACCAATGTTTGCTAGATCTTTCGAGAAAGAAAAATGTTGACTTTTTCAGCAGTGCTCAGGGGGGTAAAATAGTTATCTATTTCAATAAAATACAAACAAATGTAATTTACAGGATTTATTTAGTTTTTAGGATGACATTTATTTCAATGAAGAGTGTACGATTGAGAGATTAAAAACTGGTATTAAAAGGAATAAGATAAACATTATTTACATCTCAATTTAAACTGTAAAGAAACTGTAAACACTCCTCACAGTGTTGAAATATCAGAAAAAGCTAAGTGAATTATTATTTTCCTCAGCACATCAGGTCATCACTCACTCAACTAGATGGTGCGGGACAAAACAGCGATTCACCACATGTGGGATGTTATCTTCAGCTTCTTGCTGTTAACCTAGTTTCAACTCATCAAAAACAAGTTGATTCACCCTGAAACTTGTTGTAGATAGGTAGCGGGAGAAATAAGATGGTGTTCAAACCAAAATCTAGGCTTTGTTAAAAATCATGTGAAAGATTAGAGAATGTTTTTTTCCTTTTAGAATCACACACATTACATTATGTTTTATTTTAAAAATAATGATGTGTATCAATATAGATGTAATAGTAATGATAAAACTTGGATCCATAAAATAACAATCATCATCATTAAATTATATATTATTGAAATATTATGAAACATGTACATTTCACTGCTTTCTTTAAACAATATTTTTAGAATATAATAGAACGTTAATAGGCTGTTTTCTATGCTAATGGAAAATTGATAATAATAAAAGTTTAAAAAAAATTGTTGGAAGAAACAACATTAAACGACAGCCAAAGTAACATAAAAGGTTAAATAAAATTACATTTTCTAATTAATTTAAACTTTCAATGTTCCCTATAAACAACATATGTTGTTTCACAGAAAAGGCAGACGAAAAAAAATGTTTTTCTCACTGTGTGTATGTAATATTCAGTAGTGACTGAAGAGGCTGATACGGGCTATCAAACAGCTACTTATCATGTAAGCAGATGCTCATCCATAAAAACATAGTTTGGAGATTTAAAGCCTTCAATATACACAAAAGAAATGTGTAGCTGTATTTGGTATCTCAGGTGATGCAGCAGGAATGTGGGGGTGGTGGAGGTGTGGAGACGGAGGCTCACCTCGGGTACATTTCTCTTGAACTCCCTGCTCAGCTCCACCAGATGTTTATGGGAATGCTCGCTCTCCTCTTGTCGCCCCGCCAGCTCAGACGCCACCGAGTTCAGCTCCCTCTGCAAACAGAGCAAAGACAGAAGCACGGTGAGAGGAAGGGAGTACAGAGAGTAGAGCTTTGGAGTCCACATAAATAAAAATTCACTGCTGAATATTAACAACGTAATCCTTCATGATCTCACAGCAGTAATACTTACAGCTAGCCCTGGCCCATAAATAATTAAGCCAAAATAAATCCAATGCCGACAGTAGCAGAAGGCCTTTTAGATAATCAGTATTTGAAATAATCAATACACTTGCAACAACTATAGAGCAATAGCGAGCAGGAGGGAGAGCAGGCGGGGGCGGGGGTGAGTCACGTGCAGAGACCCAATAACCTGACAAACATTCTTATGGAGGAATAAAGCTTCCTTCTAAAACCAAGGGCGGATTTTAAGCCCGGCCGAGACCTAATTCAAACATACAAACGCTGAGCCTGCTGTCGTCATTACCACAGGTCAGATCCATTTTCAGCCTCTTTCCAATCTCTCTTGCATCGCTCGCATCCCTCCATATATTGATCCTGCAGAGATTTTCAATACATGGCAGCTTTAACCAAATTACCCTTTTTGCAACAACAACATCCCTGATCAGCGATCCATTAATGTCTCTGCACTTGACTTGTTTACATGTCTGGATGTATGAAATGAGAGCTGCACCCAGCTGACATGTCTGATCCACTATTCAAAGCTGTCGGTGAAGCCCGGCCCTTCATCAGAACCTTGCATTCATGCTGGACTCGGCTGCACTGCATGCCATCCACAAATCCGATATTATCGATCAGTCATCCAATTCCCGGCTCTTTCAGCACAGTGGAAAAAAATAAAGGAAAGCAGATTCAACTGCTGAGCAGCAGTGGAAGAGACATTCAGCTCCTCTTCATTTTGTCTCAGAAGTGATGATGTTCCTGTAAGTACTGGGATATACTAAAAAAGAAAAAGTAAAGTCAGAGATTCAATTACCATCGTGCCTTTTCCGGGTGACGTGGGGAAATTAAATTGACTGTGTTTTAATTAATCTGCTCTCTTACTTAAAGGCAATTTAATAAATTATCAGACGCTGAGAAAAGAAAGAAAATGAGGGGATGAAACTTCAACCTCAGTGGCCTCGTGGGATGATGACTGTCTGTCGGTCAGAGGAGTGGGCCGTTAATTGAAGGGCTGCTGGTTCAAGTCCCAGGACTGATGACGAGGAGCAGCTTTAAGATTGCGAGAGAGTAATATGTTCACTTTTATTTTCCATCAAGACAGTCGGAGTAGAAAGTTTTGCGTGGTTTTATCATTTTGTTAAATAAAAGTAATTTCATTTTGTCTCTAATGGTGGAGGTCAAAATAAAGTACTCTGAGAAACTTCTGAACAGTTGACTCATTCTTTCAACATTCAGTATAGACTGAAATTTGTGTAAATGCAAGCTTTAAAATAAATCATGTGTTTTATATTTTGACGATCGGTAGGTAAAGAACTAGTAACATAGTCAGTCAAGTACTCTACGCTAACATAGATGCAGGTCGGAAACAAAATGCAGGAAGTAGATATGTTGTTGCTACAATTTGCCAAAGAAAAAATGCCAAGAAACACCAGTATTAAGGTCTGATTCCCACTAAGAATTTCACTTTATAAATACGTCAAGCAGCTAAGTAAAGAGGCTCTAATCGGTAATATTGCCTCTGAAGGAGCTGCCAATGTGGGTGAAAAGGTCCGTGACATCAGAGGATAAGGCGACAGGACTTTCTACATTCCTTTACAGTCCATCCTGGATGAGCCTTCCTGGAGATTAGCGAGTGGGCTTTTACAGTCCCGCCAACCCCGAGATTCAAATGGCCTCAGTCAAACTAATCTTGGCAAGAGAAAATTCCTCCAGAAGTGACTTTGAGTGGATTTTATAAGTACTTAAGATATTAGTCTGTGCAGTTATAAGTCAACCATCACTGGTGAGCTGGGTTCACTTTTCTACGGCAGTACGGACGAGAGTTTATTCTTGTAGCTGTTTACAGTACCAAGAGTACCAAGCTTTGTCGATTTCAGGAAACACCTTGCAGAAATTCTGCAATCTAATTGGTTCCTAGCAAGTGCAAAAATAATGATGTCACCTTGGACCCAAGATAAGTGAAACAGAAAAAAAACTTTATCAGGAGATCTAATTTTTAAGTGCAATAATTGCTCTCAATTGTAAAACAAATTGGGTTAATGGAAACATTAGACAAATTTGGTTTTACTATCTCGACTATTTTCTATCTTTAGGTAAGTGATTTGCGCATTGGTTCGTTATAACAGTCACCAGTAGTTCCAATAAAAGGACCATATGTCAACTGCCTCACTTGCAAGTTTTAAATAACTGATTTAAGTGTAATTAACATCTCTTATTACCACGATGAAACATGTTATGAAATGGTTGGTTTATATATTTAAAACAAGAGGATTATTTTAAGAATAAAAAAACTTATGACAAATGCTTTTTAAACAAAATCAAGAGTAAATCTGCTTATAAAGCTTAAATATGTCTCCACATTCACTGTGACAAAAATAAATTGTTTTAATCATTCCAAAAATGAGCTGTTTCAACAACCAGACATTCTTTGTGACAGAGTATAAGAAAGCAAATATGATCTACTTTAAAGAGGCAATACGGAAAGTTGAACATTTTGATTTGTTTGACTTTTTGATTTGTTCTGTAACGATTGGTTTACTTTGAAGGGTCATGATTCATGTAGAAGAACTCTCTAGCTATTATTTTAATTATGCTCTTCACTGCATAACTCTTTCTGGGCGATCCGCACCGAGAGCCTGTGGGTGTCATGTGACCACCAAACTGCTTTACAGCAGTGGGTCAGAGACCCTGAGTATTGTAACACAAAGTACACAGAGACCTTTATAACTTACCAGGAAAATAAAACCAGAAGCTGACACAATAAGAGCCATTATCTGTTTTTGTTTGAGTGTATGAGGTAATCTTACAACGGCAAAATGGAGAGGCATTATTATTGCACTGACCTGACACTAGGGGGAGACAGAAACCGTTTTCTCAACCGTATGTATTGATGCTTTAACTTCTTTTAGTTATTATTTTTTATATTTTTAAATCGTTAATATTGCTGCCTTAACTTGTCGTTAGATCTATATTTGCTTAATGTATCACTGTGACTTAGTACTTAGGCATGAGATAGAGATAGAGAGACTACAACTTTAGCCTAACTGTTGATGAGACAATTCAATGTTCTCGTACGCAGGTTTCCTGTTGAGCCTGCCGGCCTCTACAGTCGACTACATCTCTTTGTTTTCCAGAGACCTGTATGACAAGAAAGGTTAACCTAAATGAGTTCAAGTTGTTGTGCTATGAAGAGTCGCTGTGTTTTCATGTGACAGGATTTTAAAAAGGGCATTTGGGACCAAAATTTCAGTGTGTGGCAGTCAGGTCAATACTGAGCTCCTGTCATTAAGCCTCTGCCAGTCAAAGCTTCAGCCATAATTGATGACTTTCCTCTGGAGAGGGAAGAACTGTCATTAGAGGTGTGGCGGGACAGAAGAGAGGGATTTTGTACATAGAACCGGTTCTTGTGTGATCTGGGGTTGCGAGCCTATCTTGATGATTTAAAACACAGGATAACAATCTGGAGATTATTGGCTTTGATAAGTTAGACCTGGACTTCAAAGTCCGCCATAAAATGCTCTCATTCATCTGGGAAAACACTATATAGTATATCCTAATGTCTTGCCATTTGGCTTTTCTTCCTGGGAGTGCAATCTATTATGTGATGGGATTCATATCACAGAGCGATTAAAGTGACTAATAGAGAATACAAGTTCTCCGTCCTATTTATAAAAAATGATATTCAACAAAACTATTAAAAATATGTCAAGTCTGCACTATCGGCTCTAAAATGGATGGTTAAGTGACTTATAAACTGTGTATGAGTAAATCTGGCTCAGAAACACATTATGATAAACCAGTTAAAAATGCAAGTGTATATTTATAATACTAAACTGATTGATTTACAACTGAGAAAAGGACCTCATTTCCATCAATGATTACATTTTCCCCCAAAGTTTCTTTTTACGTTTAAAGCTCATTCTTGACTGGCTGTTGCTTTCCAATGAGATCATTAATTGCCAAACCCCAAAAATCTTCTTTAGCAACCCTAAAACTATGCATATTCAACAACACATATTTTAGCACTCATGTTTAATGAATGTTGATTTGATGAAGGATGTATTTTATAAAATGATTTTAGAACTGCTGTGTCAAATAATTCAGAACGTCGGATCCAGATGGTAATTAAGAAATGCTATAATTGCATCCTCAACATTCATTTAAAATGTAAATGTTTTGATAACCTATCAAGTTGCTTATAGGTAATGAAACGAGTCCTTATGTGTAGTTCTTCAATGTAACACAACTATTAATCCTAGTGTTATCTCAGGGTTAAGGGGACCTGAATGCCCGAAAACAAATGTGTTTGTGGTATCCCTAAAATTTTCTCTGGGTGAAGATAAAATACCCTCATCCCTGCATATTTATTTATGGAAGCCAGGGAGGTCTCTGATCTTCAACCAGAAGTAACACAAGGGATACCACAAACATGTTTGTTTTTTGGCCCTTTAGGTAACCCTTAGATGAGGTTTAAACGAAAGCAAACAAAACGTACTTTCTCTCTGTATTTTAGAAAGGTAACTTAGCCACACATGATTTTTTTTAGTAATAAGTTGGTTGAAAAATATGACAAAAGGATTCTTAAGCAGATGCTAAAATATATATGGATTTTTTTCCTTCAGGAAAACGACTATCAAAGTGGCTGGATTAAGGACTTAAAACAAGGTGTGTGAGATTGTATTGTGCTGTAGAAGATTTGGCATTGATTCATTAAACTGGGCTTGTCTTGATTACATCTGTAGTGGTAAGCTATTTTCTTCTGGCCTCTCACAAAGACAAACCGCGGTGGAAAATGTTGACAAGTGAAAGAAAGAAAAAAAAGAACTCAGCAAGGTGCTGCAATGAGGTAGAGTGAGTCAAAATCACTATTGTGTGCACTGGGATTGGACAGCACAAATTAAAGCTGAAAAAAAATGTGGAGGGAGGAGAAATGGAAAATGCAGATGGGGTATTATTTTTCTTTTTGTATCCCATCTAATTGCAATCATAGGCAGATGCAAGTGTGACAGCATCAGCAGAATTGCTGCTGAGAGCACAGAATCTTTGTCTAAAAATAATCAGACATTCTGTGTGCTGCTGTTTGTTATAATGGTAATCGATGCTGGAGGCTTTGAATCCCATCAATTTATAGATCCACTCTGTTCTGCCTGGTGACTGTACCGCCTCACAACCCCCACCACACCAAAGCGAGCATACACAAACACAAAAAAACGTACACACCTCAAGTCTTGTACACACACACAAAAAAAAAATCACACGAGCACGCTCCTCGTGCACACATGTGCGCTGACATCTGCAGCGAGGCAGAGCAGGGACCAGTGTGTGATTAAGATAAGTGTAGTTTCCTTTGATACATTCCTTATCGCCAAGCATTCTCTGTGAGGCAAAAGATTGTCCATAGCTGCCCGGGATTAGACCCGCGTCTCAGACGTCACTTTTGAGAAGAGGGGACTGATCAATAAATCAAATCACCACAATCAATGCTCCCGATCATTGCAGTCTCGTCTGGCCTCTACATTATTACAAACACCCCCGCTCCTCCCCCAAACATCCTCCCCCATGTCCCTCCAGCCAGTGCCAAAAAAGGGGGTTGGGGGGGGTTAGTGTCTGTTCATATCAAAGATCCAAAATGAACTCTTATCTGGCCTCCCTGTGCCGGGCATCATTAATAGTAAAACAGACTGTGTGTGTGCAATTGTGCATGTGTGTGTGTTGATGCTTCCAGACAAAGAGATGGAGGTGGGAGGAGCCTCTGACCTCTGTGACCTGGCACTTGGAACGTGAGCTGAACGTCTGACAGCGCAGCACTGGAGGCGGCTATCACCTGGTTTCTCCCTCCATCTGTTTACCACCAACTGCTCCTCCTTCACTTTCACTTCAGTTAAACTGGCCGGTGCAGCACAGCAGAACCCACCTGGGTCAAACATTTGCCCATTCACACATCTCTAACTCAATTCAAAGCCCAAAATACACATCACGAGGTTAAAGGTCAGCTAATGAGTGGTTGCCACCCACAGTGGAATCATTGTAAGCAATGCTGGGTTGTCATTTTATTTGACGTAGACTAGGGATACAGCAAATGAAAAAGAAATCCAAAATCCAAATAAAACATTTGGTCAGAATGTGAGTTTGAGTATTTTTTAAACTAGGCTCTCAATGTGACCCGAAGGCCCACATTGACCCAGAGATGACACAAGGGTGAAGAAATATTAAGAAATTGTTAAAAAGTACAAATGATTTAAAAATTGATTTTATTTTAAAATCTAAATTTAAAAAAGTAAATGAAAATGTATTGATTATCTAAATGATACAAAATGATTTAAATAAGAAAAGTTTTAAAAAACAGATAAAATGATTTTGTAATTATGCAACTATGAAATCCTCGTGTTTAATTTATGAGTAATTTACCCAGATTTCTTAAAAAATATATAATTATTTAATAGTTTAGTATTAAAAACACGTTATCCATATAAAATGAACCCATATATCTTTTAGAATGTAATGTCCCCCTGATGGATTTTGACAACTTTTTTGGTAAATGTTATTTATTTTATCCAATATTTCGACTTCCTCTAATTCTTATTAATTTATGAACCTACATTTATGAACCTGGTTTACAATATGGACCCTTAGAAATAAAAATGTCCTTGGCCATTTTATAAAATTGGTACTTATAGCCTGTTACACTATAAATATCAAACACATTTTTTCACTTAGAACAGCTCAAATTATACAAGATGGTACTTCAACTATGACACATATTATATTAAAGAAGTGAGAGGTAGTGTCTCTTATCCTCTTTCTATGGAATAAACTTTAGCATGAAAATGAGTGATGCTAAATAAGGAGCAAATTCTCACTAGGAGTCCGTTGTGCTGCACATGAACAGTGTCGACTCTCCAACCAGAAAAATCACATTTCAAATATGACAACTCTCTAAACTCTGGACTCATAAGTCTGATAAATCATCCAAAATAATTAATCCCCAGTCAGTCAGGCTGTCTTCAAACAGCATGCTAAATCTTACAAAAGGAAAGAGGAGCGAATGAGCATTACAAGCATCAGCAAAAGGTGTGACTGGTGTTGTCAGCCATTATTCGTCATACTCTGCTTCATTTGAAGAGGTTTTGGCGCCTGATGCACCGCAGCACAGCCTACTTGTCAACACTTCTCGCGCTTTATTTCTAACAGTTGGGCACACATTCACAGAGCCGTTTCTCATGAATACACCGCTAACACATCATCTGACGCGGGTGTCATACATGTTTCAGAACATCTCCAACATGTGTCTTGAAGGTAGCTTATTACATTCCTGGTTAACAATCCTGCGAGGAGAACCAGCCAATGAATAATCTTAAACGTCCTCCAATTAGGAACTTCAAATTACAATCTATGACTGAATGCTCCGAACGAAGGGCAATTACAACACCTTATTTATCATCATTAAGACCAACCATTGTTCTGCTCTGTTCGAACACTGTGGTTACAATCAGGGTGTCTATTGTCATTGTGTGGTTTATGCGGGGATACTAATTACACACTGGTGAGATTCATTAGACAACTGAAACATAAAGACCACATGATAACTTCTCCGAGACATACGACAAGTTTATAGGAAAAAATCCAAGCATGGCACCATGATGTGGGTTCAGTTCTAATAGAGTGATACAAGATAGATAAACAAGAATTTCTTTATTATACCTGACATATTGAACTGTTTCATTTCAGAATAGAATATCCTTCTTTACAGATCAATTCTGTAAGAAGCATCACATTTTAATTGAGGCTTAAAAAAGCCGTATAGCAGGGGTGAGCAATTACACATGTAATATACTGGTCTCAACGCAAGACAAGATCAGGAAAAAAATATGTTTTTTGTAGAAAAATGAATGAAAATCAAATGTTTTCAGACGGGATATTACAACAGTATTATATGGAATTAACTGCGGATAAAGACTAGCAGATCTGGTGGAGGACTTTAAAAGACTCTAAATTAGTGACCACCTTTTTTTGAAAGGCAGAGTAAGACTATTTTTGAAAAGGACATAGGTCATGATAAAATCTGTTGATCATTGTTGTCATGTTCAGCTCAAATGTAAACCCACTGATGAGGCTCAAACCTACTGTAAACCTCTACACTCCACACACATAATGTCTCCTAGTTATTACGGTCATCTTGTTGTGACCTTGACGAGCAAATCTCTTGCTAATTGCAGGTTAATCAGGAGGTTGGTGTCCTGGTCCAAGGAGTGGGGTTAAGTGATTTAAGCTAGCACGGGTTAGGACATATAGTAATTACTCTAAACTCCTATACGGTACAGAAAGGGGCCAGCATGTAGGGTCTCAAGGAAGGTGACTTTGCAAGAGAGAATACATGAACAGAATTATGTCACCTATTGAAGTCCTAATACAACTTTTCAATTCAATTATGGATTTTGTATCATAAGATATCAAATTGAGCATTATATCCTACATGACATTACATATATGATTTATATTAGGGTAAATTAGGTAAACATTGAATTCCTGACAGGTCCTATAATGAGTTATCTGTGAGCGGGTGAATCTTTCAGGCAATCTTTTCTTGCTCCAGAAAAACTTTTGAGAAGAACGCCTTTTTTTTGCATTAAAAGCTTGGAAAGCAGAATTTATAAACTTGAGTAAGAATGTCAAAGAAGATGTTTCTTTTTTTGTGTGTGTCTTTTCAAAAAGCAAACAGCAGTGGTCTCTGAGCGCCTTCTTTGAGGGCAGTTGGTTTGAGAGGAAAGAACCCTTCATAGACGGAACCATCACTGTGATGGCCCACTTTTACCTGGAACAATGAGCCGTAGTGCCACTACAGAGCTAACCTGCGATTGTTTATTCTCTCTTAAGAAATGTCAATCTGTTAGCTCTCAGGTGTGCTGCTCTTCCACTTGTTTTTGTTGTTTCCCCCCCCCTCCCCACACACTCCCTCACTTTTCCCTTGTTGATTGCGGCAAGATCAAAGCCACGCCGGCGGATGAATCTAAATATTTCAGGTGAGGAGAGCGAGCTGCGTTTCACACCACCTGTGTAACAGCGAGACACGTCCCTCCTCTTGCTCTGACTAAGTTTGCACGGCTCCTGGGGCCCAGCGACATAAAACCAGGGCCACCTGTCTGAGAGATGGAACACTCCCGTACCCTCCTTCTCTCTATAACACTTTCATTTTACAGCTTTTGAACCAAAAATAAATTAATCTAAATAGAGCGGCGAGGGTGGGAATAACACAGGTGCTAAAAAAACAAGCAGCTATGAGATTTGAATGCCGCCACAAAGGCATGAAGATCTAGCAGACGAGTCCCTGTGTCGCAGAATGGGAGCAGAAACTTCAAAAGGCAGTTTATACGTGGAACCTTTTGATAATTTGTGCACTTCTACCGGCAGAAGGTGGCTTTCAAATATTAAATCTGTTCAAGTGAATCAACGGGGGCAAGACACTATACGATGGGAAGCAGCCTAGTGACACGAGAGCATCAATTCCTGACCCAGAGCAAATAAAAAGTATCCCTAAAGTCAGCGTCAGAATGTGGAGGCTGATAGCAGCCTTCCTCAGAGGTCCATGCGTCTTGTCAAGCGTCCAAGCGCAAGTGTGTGTCCACACACATGTGTTAAGGGGGGGTGAGGGGTATGAGCCCGTTCCACGCTACCAACCTCTTGCCTTGTCTCTCAAAAGGGCCGTTAAGTCTTTACAGCAAATTCCTTACATTCATCTGTGTCAGAGCACCAAACGCGCATTAGGCGTTTACACGGGAGGAAACACAATCCATTTGATGCTACACTGCCCACGCGTCCAAAACCCTCCTCCCCATGCCGGAGATGCACAGTGTTTAACTTCCATTTCATATTCTGAACAGGCAGGCAGCGGGGAAGGCGAGTGGAGGGAATGGACTCCATCTTGCTGTAAATCAACATCTAAACACTGGGCTAAATGTAATTTGGAAGGACTCGACAACAAGTCCTCGCTATACATTGCTCACGATATTTTGTTTTTATTTACTCTGGAGTGTGCTATTGATTTCCAGTGTGCCTCTCTAATGATTTATGCAAACTGAAAAAAGTCACTTCATTTCCCCCACTGTACCACTGCTGCTGCTGCCGTCACTTACCATCATTTAATATCAGTGGCGCTTATGAGAACAAGTGGAGGTTAATCTAAGGAGCGGGTCACAGCCTACCGGCTCTGCGTAAATGTCAGCGGGGATATCCAGGCCTCTCTTATTACCGTGCTGAACCAACAGATCTGACGATGCCGAGACAGATCTGTGACTTAGAGGGGTCCCTCCCCCACCACCACCCAATGATTTCTCACCACAGCCATCTAGCTGGCCAGCCCATAGCTGAAAACCTTATTAATCAATCGATTTATCGCCATAAATCTGGGCAGGCTTTGATTGTATCAGCAAGTCACGCACTCAATCAATTAGCCAGGACCAAGAAGCCCAATTTGCCTAAAGAAAGATTAATGCTTCCAAACATCATCCATTACTGTAGAACTCCCCATCAAAAACAAAGCTGCCGTTGAATCTCCAACACGTTACATTTTATTGATACCCGTAAACTTAAATGACACCCTTCACGCATTTGATGTGGACATTTTGAACATGTGTGATGTAAACAGAGAGAATCAGAGCAGACGACAGTTTCTTGAGCAGCACTTATCAGTACATGCACTCCAAGAAAAACCGGACGCAATAGGAAAAAATCATAGATTATTATCAGTCAACCCAAGCCAGCACTGTGTGGCAAAGGGGATTGAGCGAGGAAACAGCTGGATGAACAAACTGCAGAAAACATATGTATAATGACATATTTGTTTCATATTCTATCCCAACTGTGAATTCCAATCCTCGTTGTGACACCAGCTGCCACGGTCCAGCGCCTCCCATCTGTAACTCGGTGTCAGGACGTCTCCCAGGACATGATGGGGAAACTTTGGGGACGACCAAAACCGACAAGAGCAAGTAGAGCACAACAGAGTGGGCTGCCAGAGCTTTGGCATGCTTCTCCCTCAGCACCGGGCAGGAACGTGGTACAATGAGCAGAGGGAAGAACACACTCTACGGTGGGATTAGAGTCCCATTAGACCTGGTTCTGCGTCACCTGCTGTGTTACAGCCAGGGGACACAAACATATTCTCTAGAGAGGAGTCTTGGTTCTGCTCAATCTCCCCGGTTCTTACCATGTAATTAGAGCAGAAGACAACAGGCGGGTTTACTTGGTCCGTGTTTGTGGCTTTAGTTTCAGCCTTGAAGAAAAATAAAGAGGGGATGGAGATAAAGGGATAAACTGCAAAAAAGTGAGGAACTTTTCAAGCCCCAAGTAAGACCTCGACGAAGTGCGACCCCTAAGAGGTCCGAGTAAAACTATGAAACTTATATAAAAATGTTTCTAGCGAAGTAACCATTCTTTATATAACTTTTTATGATTTGTCCGTATTACGACTTTTTTTTAATATTAAAAAAAGAAGCAATTCAACTAGAGGAATAAAGGGCTATCGAATTTAATTTAGCATTTTTGTCTATGGTTATTCTATGATAACATGTACAACATCAAATACTATACTTTACTTTTAAGATTACTTCAGAAAAAAAAGTATTTTTGAGACTAAGCCTCTTTTCTTCTTTTGTTCAACTCAAAAGCCCCTAACTAACAGTCCCAGGATATAATGTGGCCCCTTTTGAAATGTAAGTAAGTAAGTAAGTAATATTTATTTATATAGCGCTTTTCGAGACCAGGGTCACAAAGCGCTTAGACAATCAAAACAATACTCAATAAAGTACATCATTTAAAGATCAAGATAATACTGACAACAACACAGGAGTTCGAGAAATTCAAGGAAAAGCCTGAACAAATAGAAACGTCTTAAGATGTTTCTTAAAGGAGTCAGTAGACTCCATCAAGCGCAAAGAGAGAGGAAGATCGTTCCAAAGCTTAGGAGCAACAGCCTGAAAATATTTCTCTCCTCTGGTCCTGAGCCGTGTGCGTGGAACCATAAGTAGATTCTGATCCACAGACCTCAGAGCCCGAGCTGGGGTGTAAGGCTGGATCAGATCAGTGATGTAAGGAGGAGCCTGACCATGAATAGCTCTGAAAGTAAGAACCAGAATTTTAAAGTTGATCCTGAAAGAAACTGGAAGCCAGTGAAGAGTTTTAAGGACCGGAGAAATGTGAGTTCTCCTACTTGAGCGGGTCAGAATTCTCGCTGCAGAGTTCTGAATCAACTGCAGGCGAGACAGCTCCTTCTTGTTAAGACATGAAAACAAACTGTTACAATAGTCCAGACGAGAAGAAACAAACGCATGGATTACAAGCTCCAGATCATGTTCCGACAACATTTTCCTAAGTTTAGAGATTTTTCTCAGTTGAAGGAAACAGTTTCTGGTCAGTTTTCTGCAGTGTCGAACAAGAGACATGTCTTTATCAAATACAACACCCAGGTTTCTCAGGCTCAGTTTGACAGACTGACCTAAGTCACCCAAGTACTGACTCAACCCTGGAATCTTATCATCAGGAGCAATCACCAGAGTATGATCAATGTAATTGAGTGCCCCAGCCTTTGGTGTATCAGTTTTGTTTTGTCGCTTGATTTTGAATTACTAAGCAACTCAAACCCATTGACATCAAACAAATGTAGTTGAAAAATAAGTATGCTTTTTGCAATAATATCTTAAGTTACATTTTCAGTGTAATTGCTTTTTAGTCAAAAAGGAGAATTAAAAGAATCAAAAAAAGGTTTGGAGAAAAAGTCCATATGGTATAGACTTGTGCCGAGGAGCGACAGAGGACATGTTGGAGATTGGAAGGGTTTTAGAGATGAGGAATCATGTTAAATAAAAAATGAAGTTAAATTAGCTATTATTACTATTATTTAATATTATTGGTGATATTATGAAGTTAAAAGGTTGATTTTGTTTATCTAAAAGTAAGAGCCACACATCCGTCTTATTGCAAACATATCTCACTTATATGAAGCTAGTGTGCTTTTTCATTTCATTTAAAATAAAAATCTATGTTAAGCTATTGATAAGCTTATATAATATTGTCTTGATACACATGTTTTAGTTGTTGGTAGACTGTTGATCCATCTGATGTCCATACGTTAAATCAATGAAGAGGTAAAACCTACGCTTGCGCCCCAGAGTAGATTTTATAATGGCCACTTGAGAAGACGACTGATGCAAACATAAAGTTGTTATTTACAAATAATTAAAAATGTATCAATATTTGTTAAATATCTATACACAGCATGACAGATTTAAAAGCTTCTATCTTTGTTTTACATTAGCAGTAAGTAGGTGAATACATGCTGTAGAAACATTGTTTTTAAATGCATCCAAACACGAAGGATAATCAGTAATTATTTTTCATATCTACTTCTTAAACTCCATCCAGGCAAGCTGGAAAATTTACAAAAAAGAACTCAACTATATTCAAGAAAATTATACCACAGTGGGATCCATTATTCATCTCAGATACATTTTTCATTTAAGAGTGGGCTGGATATGAGCAATGATGAATGCATCGCCGAGGATGCAATTTGTATGTAAAATAACAGAAGATTACAGAATATGTTTTAGGTGCAAATGCAGTTTGTGAGCTTCTAAGTGGCAAATGTTTCTCTACAAATAAGGAATAAAACCCGAGTCCCTGGGTGATGCCTTGTGAATTCACTCGGATCAAAGCCGTGGTCTAAATAAAGGTTTAATAGAAAAAAAAAAGTGAAAGAGGCTAAATGGAGGTTTTTGTCACGAAAATGATACACGCTTCTCTTTGTTAGGACATTAAAGAGCCATTTTAAATGATGAAAGAAACCAAATAAATTTGCTAGTGAATGATGTGAAAGTGACTGTCAATCGGTCACCAAGCAGAATTGTTGGTGTCCGAGAGTCTGAATCCAATCTGAGCCCAACGTGGAATCTGAAGAAATGTAACCTTACTCTTCTCTCAGTTGAGCTGGGGCTTTATAACATTCTCAGTCCGGCCAGTGTTGTGACTTCAAAATTAAAGCAGTGGTTAAAACATCTGTTTATCTGAAAGTGTAGGAAGCACAGATAGCGAACAATACAGCTGAAGACTTAAAGTGATAGTTCACCCAAATGTTACTAATTTTCTGCTAACCCTGATGTTGACTAAGGGTTGGGATTAGTTCTGTAATCTGTTTCTTTTTCGAGTTATGGGGAAAAAAATGAAAGGCCGTTTTAATGAAGCGACTGAAGCTCAGGAGTCGTTGTCTTCATCTTTGTCAATGACACACTTGAACATCCAAATACCTCTGAGTTGCTCGTCTATAATGTCCATCTTGTATTCAAGCCTCAACATGAGGAATGGTTCCAAAAAAAAAGTCTGTGTATTTTAAGTTTGTTTGTAGTGGAAGAAAGTTCTGTCTTTCCACTGATAATTATATTAAAACACATTGCAATCGTAATCGCTCATGTTTAATGTTTCCACTAAAAACTTGAAATATTTAATTGTTTCCTTTTTTTTCAAAACAATCCCTAATGTCGAGACTTCAAAACAAGATGGACACTAAAGATGAGTACCACGGATGTTTTTTTTTTACTGTATCATTTTGGACGAAGATGAAGACCACAACCACTTAAAATGAACTTGCATTTTTTTTCTTTTAACTCTAAAAATTAATGGATTACTCAGAATATAATTCTAACCCCTAGTCGAAATGTGAAGCGAAATTTTAATTCTGGGTGTTAAATTTTAGTGGTGAAAACTTCATCCAAGGGGCTTAAAGAGTAGCCAAAATATGATCAAATTGGTACCTTAACATTCTGAAAAAAAATATTGTAGGATCCTGACACACTATGAATTGATACAAAGAGGAGTCCAACTTTGCCAAATCCGAGTAAACTGGTCTATTCCCCGTCTACAGTAAATAACAGTAACTGACGCTTAAGTGCACACAATCATACAAGCGTGTTCTGATGCCTGCCGAGCATCCACATGTGCCTCTTAGGACCTGATCCCCTCATCAGCTTCACTTGGTGCACACCGTTTCATTCCAGTGCGTTTCAAAGACAGACTCTGAGGCCTCCCTTTCACAGATTGAACACAGTCTCTCAACACAAGACATGCCCACCACAGAGCATGTAATACAACTCATTACTGACCACGGAGAGTGAGGAAGGCTGTGATGGGAGAGACAAGCACAACGAAAGAGAGAAGTTGGACCCTTATACCTCCAACATCTCCATCTTTCCAGCACAATAACTGAGCCTAAAAACGGACCTTAAGGATTCCAATTGATTTTTGTGCTCTGATGTGTTGAATAGTAATAGAATTGAAGAAAAAACAGGGTATACTAAGTATACATAAGATTAATGTGCTTTTGCTGGCCTGGGAAATTCACTAGAAACATGGTAGATAACAATCAGATGTTAATTTAAGTGTGAACTTCCCTTCTTGTCTCCTTAAGCTGTATTTGACCTTAAAGTTAACTCTAGGTTATCACACAGAGATAAGATAATTCAAATGGATCCTTCCCCTTGATCTAAGTAAAGGGTCAGAGTGGTCTCTGCTAAGAAGTGGACTATTGTTAGACTGAAATGATTTGGAGGACAAATACTGTTGTTTCAATATTGATTCACTCCAGAATGTAAGAACACGTAACAAGTAAATCTGCTTCTTTATTTTTTGTTTAAGCTTTTAGAGAATCCAGTTGTGGTGAGTCTTGAACCTGACCTTGGATCAGTGGTAGATTGATGGATGGAGTGGCGGATGCAATATTGTGTTAGCTCCAGCCAGAGTGTGGTAACATTTATAATGCTTAAAAAGATGAAAAGATTGTGTCACTGTGATGTTCAAATGACCTGATCTGTATTGACAAGGAGACTTTCAGGATTTCAACTATTCACTAGGCGCTGGAAAACGAGCAGCTGCTTCTGTCAGGATATTCGTCAGTTGAGATGGCCCGGCTGTCTGTTACCTCACAGGTCGTAGGCATCAAACTACCTTCATCTTTTTAGCTCCGTGTCGCACGGTATGTTTGCCAATCAACTCATTAGACTGCTTGGCTCTTTCTTGTGCTTGAGAAGAAGAAGAAGAAGAAGAGGATGTAGTGCACATGGGCTTATGTGCTCTATGAACATCCCATAACCTCTGGGAAATTGCATGACCCGAGGCAAAGCATTACATGCATTAAAAAGACATGAAGTTGAGCGCGGTGGAGTTTCAGGCACGCAATCAATAGGGCCACAGGTGCAAACGTTTTCTGCACAGTCTGTGGAATGCTCCATTTTTCACCCCGGCCAGATGACACGGTAGCAAGTGTTTGTAGTCCTCGTGTAAAAGTTGAAAACGAGAGAGAACCTGGAACATGTAACAAAGTAAAACAATAAAAGGAAAACATCTCAGGCAGGGGACAGCTCATTGAGGTGGGCAGGGGAGCGCGTAGGGAGTCAGGAAAAGAGGGCAGGAGGAGAGCAGTCTGTCAACTTCTCCCTGTCTGCTCCCATGTTTGCTTGCTTCAAACTGAAGAGAGCAAATGGGTCTAATTCACACTGGCTGTGTGTGAGTGTCTCTGCTGTCTAGCAGCGTGAGCGGGAATTAGATCTATGGTTTGCAGCCTTCATCCCTTCCCAGACAGACTTGTTCCGGCTCAGAGGCGCTGCCTAATCCGCACCTCTCTCTCGCTTGTACTCCCGGAAAATGACTTCACACAGCTGCCTCAAACGCCCAACACAGCAATTCCTGTCTTACTGAATTCCCTCCTTTAAAAAAAAAAAGCCTCACCAGACCTCCCATAGCTCATTTAACATACCAATTCTTCCCTAAAGTCCACCATGTTCCGCCAGGGGAGTCAGACACAACAAGGAAAACAACTATAGACCCTCTTGATAGTTTGTGTTCTTTTCTCTTGTGAGATGGACAAATCAAGGAGTTCTAAGAATCCATTGTCTTTGTTCATCTATACATAGTCACCATCAGATATCCAAATAATACAAATGCACCTAACTGTTTTGATATTCTTTGATGGTCTTTTTTGAGGTTTTACAAATGGTTCTTGAGTTAATGAAAGGTTGCTTTCGTTTGAACGTCAATCACGAAGCACTGCACTCTTTCCGGAGATGTTCAGGATGAAATGATTATAAAAGGCAAGCCTCTCGGGCAAACACTCAAACCTTAAGGACAGGAAACAGTGAGAGGTCTTTGTTATCCACCAAGAGGAACATTCGCCGAACAGACTGAGCTATCTCGATTGGCCCTTATTTCCTCCCTCTTGTCCTTCCCTGAAATGCTCACAAAAACACGCTGCTGTGTGAATGATTTCATCGTCTTAATGTGCCATTTTGGGATCACCAGGGAAAGATCAATTGACTTTTTTAAGAATAGGAATAAGATTTGTAGAGTAAAAGCGGTGAGTACCATTTTCCATATGCTTCAGCCGAGACGTTCAGTCAAGCAATATTGTGGGAATAGCACTTCACTTCTCAGTCGGAAGTCTTCAGGCAGACAAAGTGAGAAAACACGTGATAATACAAGAAAAGAAGAATAATTAAAGTGTAATATGGCAAACTAGCAAGAGGAGAGGGATGTGATTTATCCCTTCACGGCCTTTTGACACTGAATTAAACTGTTGAGTCCATTCCCGTGTGCCGGCCAGTTATCTTTCCAGGCTAATTTAACACTATAATTTACATTCCACATAAAATATGTCCTGATGTGGTGCTGTCAAGGCTGTACATCATTTGCAGAGAGTGCTCCAGTTTCAGTGAAAAGGACAGAATTAGATCATATTCATGATGCAATTAAACACTTCAGTGGGAATCGATGTAAAACCGATGAGCCCTGAAAACAATGCATATGGCTGTGAACATTAGAACACATTACCTTCTCTTGGATCCCTCGCTCCACAGATGTAATTTACATCCTCCACCACTCTACTTTCCCTCTCTCCAGATTCATAACGCACACCGATAATAAATGAATTTTTTCACAAAATTATTCAACTACTAAATTGCCCCTGGTAACTGAGTATCAGATGAAAGTGATGTGAATTATTAAGTGGGGTAACTGTTTGTTCTCACCCCAAGTTTAACAATTGGCCAAACGGAAAAAGGGGGAGGGATGCTAGAGAGACAGGTTACAGTAAAGAGCAGATCTCATAATCAACATCAGTGTTGAGGTTAAAATGGGAAAACTGTCTGCAGCCTGGCCTCCAGCTGGGATGATGGTATCGACCAGTTTCCCTGGGGCGACTGTGTGGGTTTTCTTCTGGACGCTGAGACGAGAGCATCACATTGCGGTGTGTACTTATATAAAACTGGCAACAGGCCCTCAGGAGCTGGCAAACTACAACAAGAGACAGCCAATATTACACCACCTCACCACATTTTACATAATCATCAAGACAGCACAACGGACCACACACACACACACACAAACACACACCATGTCAACTACCTGTCACAGTCCTCTCCACAGCCATCACACTCACTTTGACTAGCTGAGAGTCACTGATCCACAGAGGACACGACAAACTGCATGCAATAATAAAAACACATGAAAATGCTGAGACCTTTCAGAAAATGCCAGTTTTGGCAGAATGTTCAATGTTGTCACTTCGGAATGATTAGAACTTACCAATGCCACAGTAATATGTTAAACACGGCATGTGAACCGAATGGAATAAAAGTTAAAATATCTTGAAACAAGAATTTTGGTAATTTTCAGAATAATAGTTGTGTACTACGTAGAATACCCTATTACCACCTTTGAGGAGTCAACACGAGAGGTGGGTTAAACTTTTACAAAACCTGACAAGGGTTCAACCCAAACACTAAACTAAAAAGAAGTTCATATTTTGATGAACTCTAGAGAGATTTAAGTATGATAATGGAATATTTTCCATCCGCTTTTATAAGGCAGCCTTGCGGATAAGGATCTGAACAAACGGAATAACGAAATGGCAAAATGAAAAGCCATAGAAGGGGCAGAGGTGCTGCAATTTATAACAATTTCTGACGGGATGAGTTGGCCTCTCAAACTGAAATTGTAATTATGCTTAATGGTCCTTTAATCTGTCCATCGGAAGGGAGGTGAGCAGCCAGGTCAGCCCCAAAGTGCTCTCTGGGTGAAGGGCTCCAGAAGTGTGAAGAGCCCCTCACAACATCTGCAGGGAGTAGCAGAAACTTCTGCAAATACAAAACAAGTTGTAGCTTGAACAAAATGAAAGAGTCGCTGGCAGAAAAGAATAAAAAATAAAAAATCAGATAACTTGATTTTGAGAAAACTAAGCGGCGGGCCAACTAGAATGAGTAGGCGGACTAGATTTGGATCCTGGGAATTCAGTTTGAAACATGTGGCTTAGAGCAGGAAAAACACATAAACTTTGAGCGATTGCGCTTTGAACGTCGTTCCAAATATTTAACTAATCAAATAAAACATTTTGAATAAACAAAACAAGTTGTCACTTAAAAATATTATTAATAAATACTATGCTGTTTTTTCATGTTGTTCTATTTATACTTTTTGCTATTTATTAGTAAAGCCAACTGTGTGAGTGACAGTGATTTTAAAGCCATACAAGTGGACGGCAAAACCTTCAAAACTCCCAAACATAGTCGACTGGTCTTAGTCCTATCATCAATATTTCCTGAAAGTAATATTCTTCTTTTTCTTGTCTTTATAATTCTTAATGTTTTTCAGATTATTCACTCAGCATCTCAAGGTGCGATCTTGGTTAATATGTAACTGGAGACAGTAAGATTTCGTTTTTTCACAGAAGCATGGTTATAATCGAGTTCTGGGTTTTATTAAAAAAACAAAACAGGTTTTGCCTGGTACTACTAGCAAAGGATCTCATAACCTCATCTGCTAAAGCCAGGACTGAGCATGTATTCAGCCAAATATAAGTTTGGTTCAGTACTAGTAAGCGGAGATACCAAACCTATACAAAAAAGAACAGAGAACAAACACTACCTTTGTAGCCAAAGTCATTTGTACTCCTCTCAGGCACTCGGCTATCTGAGAGCCCGCTAGATAGAACTCCTGGTTCCAACCATGCATTTACACTTCAGCTGTATTTGTTATCTCAGAGAAGCATTCTCGCTCTCTGTTTCACTGGCCGACCACAGAAGGGGGAGCAAACGAATCACTCTCCGACCCGTTCCTCTTGTTCCCTTGCCTGTCAACACTTCTCGCAGACTTCACCCCCACCTGGACAAGTCGATACAGAGAAGTGACTGCTGTTTGCTTTATGATTGCCCTGTTTTATTTTGGGGTTTTTTTTTCAGGCAGGATTTTTCTCAGCTCTCACAGCTTTAATCAGACCGCCAGGCCTGGACAACAGAGCCATTGTCTCTTTAAGTGAAAGAGGCAGTGGATCAGTGAATCCCTTTCCATTTTCCCGCTTTATTAGCCCAGCGGCACACTACTGTTTATTCAAGTGGGTATTCTGTTTGCGGAGAACAATTACAGTATGACAAATGATCCGTCAATGCCATCTATCAGGCCAGAGCTGACAGGAATCCTATAGACAGGGCAGCCATTCGTCCCTGGCTCCCCATCTCTGGGGTCCCATGCTTTAGTATCCATGACAACGTGCAAGCCACTTGCCACGCTTGCCACTTCACAGTGAGAGATGAGCGCCCGTGAGTGGCTTTGAAAATTAGCCTTTGACACCCTGTATTCCACTGCGCTCCCACCCTCTCAGCCTACAGTCCAGCCCCTTTGGGGGCCCTCACTACAGTCCCAGACCTGATTCACATTCCGGCCCGTTCCGAGACAAAGCGGTTCCACAGCTAGACAGGGCCATAAACATAACTCTCCAGATTTCTCTGTCAATTTTATTGTGCCCGAGTTATATGTTTCTCAACATTAACCTCACAGCTACATTAACTATCCAGCAACCGGGACAAAAATGGACTCACATGTCTGTTAACAAAGGAAACATTAAACAAAAGATGATAATTTATGAAAAGTACCCTTTTTAATGTGTTTTTGAGCTTTAAAATAAATGTTTTTCCAGACACACTGTATTTTTTTATCTTGTATTTAAGCATCAGTCAAAAGTAAGATTAGAATTTTTATACTGATCATGCAGAGATGTTCATGACAGCTAATCAAAAGTCTAGCTTTATATATATATATATGTATATTCTTTCATCATTATTTTTAAATTCTGCATATTACTTTTTTATGACTCAATTTCCATTGTTTTTCATTCTTTTATATTCTATTTATTAATTTAATCATTATAGTTGAATGGGTTGTTTTTTTTATCACTTTTAGGTTTCATGTTTGGGGTTAAATCTTAACGAAAAAAAAAAGGCTTCTGATTTATTTCGCCAACCTGTGTCTAGATCTAGGAGTTAGTATATTATGGATATTCAATTTTTCTACTTTTAATACAGTACAAGTTTATATATTAATCATTTGGTTTTTGGATTTTAAGATTTTATCTTCTTTCACAATTAAAACAACCACTGTTGATTTTAAAATGTTGGACTCACTCATGTTGTTGAACTTCAACGGTGATTAGAATTGTTGAGCATTGTTTTTTCACAAGTGTGCAATCCACAACAGTACTACCATCTGGACGCAATAAAAACTAATTATGATGACCTAATCTAATATTAATTCCACAATACAGTCGGTCTTCATTGTCTTCAGCTTTCATCTTGGGACAAAAATAATGTAACTTTTACTTTTAATCAATTTTTTTTAAAAAAGAAAATGGGATTCTTACCTGCGATTAAAAGAACAGCCAATTATTGTAATTTATTCAAGTATATTATGAGTAAAAAGGGAAATATGTTAGCGAAACATTGATCAGACAGCGCTAAGTCCCATCATATTTAGGATTTTAGGAGCCAAGTTACAACTCCTGCTGACTACCAGACACACCTCTTAGAGACTGTGTTCATGTTGTAAACTAAAGTTGGCAGCTGAGCATCACATTACTCCGGTGAAAGAAACAAACAAAGCTGTGCAAACGTGCAATGCTGTCAGAAGCAACGGCTTTAGAGCCTGTGATTAATCATATTTGGAGAAACATTAAAGGGAAAGGAGGGAAGGGGCTCCAGCACTAGGAGGTAAGGGTGTCAACTGATATAACCCACCGCTGACATCAAGCAGAGTCTGCTCGCTCACTGATGTGGCAGCATCTCATTTTCACCAGTTTGGAAGCAGACAGTTTTGCAGCGCCTCGCAGTTCTTAATTATTCTCAGACTTTGTCTAATTCAATCAAGACAACTCAGATCTGGCTGCGAAATGGCACTCACATCCCCTCAAGCTCAGCAAGTCAAAAACACTGAATAAGTGGAACAGTCAAACTGACAAAATGCTATAGCAGATGAGGAATAACTGCTTTTTTATCTCCACTTGTCCACTTTGGATGAGGGGGGTGAGGGGCGAGCAATAATCGCTTTTGTTTAAAGCAACAAGGCTGTGTTCAATGGCTGTGTGTGTGCGCTTTTGATGACACTGCAGATGCTGTCGCGCTGCACCGTGTGAGGTCAGTCTGTTAGTCAAAGCTCTTTAGGTCCCTTGCTCAAATGCTTCCTGCTGGACCTCATATCCTGCCAAACAACAATGTCACAACTCGGTCTCCATTTAAAGTCGCACAACCTCATCCCGCGCAGCATCCGACAAAAGCACACGCAGACCAACATAACCGGAGAATTTTAAAGGTCATTTTGATTTAGTTTTGTGGTCAAAACGGGAGTGCAATCCCATTATTGTTCCAATTTCATTCCAAAATTCCCCTTCTCACTAATTCCAGAGGCCACAGCATTATTAGATAGTGACATTATTAGCTGGAGCAGCACAGAAGTCCTGCTGTCATTATAAAGCCTTTACTTTCGCTCTGACTGCCAAATCTGTTTTGCACCAGCTACAGACTGCCAAACCCAACAATGGCAGATTAGTGAAGCCCTTCTCCTGTTGCAGCAGAGGTTAATAAAAAGTGACAAGGCTAAGTCCGCTCCGATTAAGTACGCTGAGAGATATTACAGCAGTTTGTTACATCAGATCATTATTGGATTAAACAGTATGCACAACAATGAAAGTTTAATTTTAATTTTCGGAAGGAATATAAAACAGGCAGAGAAAAAGCTTCTGTCAGAACAAAGGCTGTATTACAAAGCGCTCTTGTTTTTTTCTTTTCTTTTTTTTTGCTTTTCCGGTCTTTGAATAAGTAGCAGATATGATGGTTAGTGAAGATGTCAAGCACTAAATTTCTTTTAATCTTAAAATGATCATATTGTTTATAAACAAGTATGAATTGATGTAAGAATACATCCTGGATATGCTTGTTTTTACAACCACCTAGATGTGCCGTGAATTACAGAACTGATCTTTAAATGTGTTTAAATCACTGAATACAAGTGACCTAATTACGTTCTGGATATGCGAGGGCACACCTGCTCACCCTTCAAATCACTGGACCGTCATATACTGATGAAAACCTACTGTTAGAACTTGAGAACTGATCCTCTGCTACTTTATTATAACCTCTCGACTAGTCGTTCCCAACCACAGAGCCACAGACCAGGACAGGTCAGGCATTTGCTACCTGATCAATAATAAATACGTAGGAATATTCTGTTAATTGAATATAAGGGTCTGAAATGTAAAAACTATTTAAAAGACCACATTCTCTGCGTGGCTTGGCTCTGACATACGTTACACAAAGGCCTTATGGCGAGTTCTATTTTAATGTAGGTGTAATTCTTTTTTAAAGCCAGTTGTTTCCTTTTTTATTTTGACTTTGTGATTTTCTCCTGCCACACTTTGACAGTACGTCTCAGAAAAGTATGACTACATTAAACTGTTCTATGAAGTATGATTGGGCAACTAAGCTCTACATCACAATATAATTGTTTTTTTTAACATTCATTCAATTATTTCTTGCAGCTTTTTTCTAGTATTCAAGTTCACAGGGTCCCACTAACTGAAACCCATGGAAAATCCTCTTACAAGTCTCCAATTCTCACTCATTTTGTGTCTGGTGTGTATCCAAAGCACTTTCAATCACCAATTCCCAAGTCTAGTACTTCCTTATATTTTTCCTGAGAGGGTCAATTTAGTCAAATATTACGTAGATATTTGCAATTACAAATATAGCGATCATAAGCTGTTGTTGATGTGTTTTTGATGACTGATTTGCTTGGTTACAATTAAGATAGATGAACCAATATGTGTAGTTATTATGCTATATTAAAACAGTCTTTTTTGATTTGTGCTACACACATAATGTGGCCTTACTCCTGCATATTAGTGGTTCATCTATTGTTGTGCCGAGCCTCCTCACTGGTGTGTCGTTAGCTGTAGAGGTCACCGCACCTGACCAATAAGCTGTTATTAATCCTCAGAGTCATCCATTAACACATCCAATTTTTATGACCATTCTTTTTATTAGATGAGCAATCAGCTGTCTGCATCTGGCAGAGATATAGACTAAATGTGGGCTGAGACACTCCCCACTTCCAAGTAGACGCTGGAATCCTGGCCCAGGTAGAGAGAACCCTCGGACCCGTCAGTGGAGTTGAGGGGAAAGGGCTGAATCTGCCAGTCTCGTGGGGTATTCCCCACTGTACCGTTAGCTCCGATAAATCTCTGTGTTTTACGATTAGGTACATAAAACGAGTCATAGATCTAGACGGTAAATAAGAGCTTGTCAGTGCGGCTGACGCCAGACGCAGCTTCTCCTCCCCTGCCAGAGAGTCCCTCTGTACCTTGGCCATCAGACGGCTGCCATTGAGCTCTGGCCAAAACCGCTTCAATAAATGAGACTGATCTGTTCTCCAGGGGAGTGACTAAAACACCCTAAAGCCCGGTAGTACAGAACCGAATAAGAGAGTGAACAGAAGGAACATTTCATGCCAAAAAAATAAGACTGATGATGTTAATACAGACTCAATATAAGTATTTTCACTTTACGTTTTTGTGACCCGTTTCATACCCTTTGAATATAAATAATACTTGGGCGAAGCTACTTAAAGTCTGACCTATTTTGGAAACTCTTTGCTGACCAATCTTAATTGAATCCTAGAAATAAAATTAGTTTACTCTGGTGAAACCCCTCTGCTTTGGCCTAAAACTCTCCTTTTAGTAGGTATGAAACTCTCTAATGCAGTATTTAATAATAAATTATGATTGTATGTCGGTGCATAATGCTGTCCTGTGTGGAAAAAAAACATGTTTTTATATCAATAGTTGTTTAAGAATTCCAAGCATAACCTCAGGAAACATGGTGTCTACTTGGATTTCTCTCTTCTATTGAGAACATATCAGATTTCAACGCCAGGAAGTCAATGGATCAATCCATTTCAAGCATAATCAAACTGCATGCTGGGCTTGGAGACTCTGATGTCTTTTAATGGACCTTCAATCTATATTTTCAATTAAGCATGCAAAATATCCCATTAAGTAAGTCCACTCACAGTGTATTTACTCTGGTTGCTGTTTGGGTGATTTTCAGAGTGTCTTCTCTGACAGAGTGCCAGCGAGATGACCTGAGGGAGGAGTCATGCTCTCCAAATGCACTAACACAATGATGGACACATCCTCCGCAGCGCCAGCTAATCATTGTTGCCGATTCGTTTACACTGTTCCAGAATGACTCCCCGAATGACCGCCTTTGCATATTAAACAGACAAACAGACAACAGGGACACTCTGTTGGAGGACATGAGAGCGGCAGTACGCCAGCAGTGTCGTGGTCGTCTGCGGTCGAGAAAGCTCATAATACTTTATGTACCAATGGGAATCCACAGGCTGATTGATAGCAAACTCTTTTGTGCCTCCTGCACATTTTGACAAGGCACCTGCAAAAGTGTTTTTAACATACATCAGCACCTATTCAGCACATAAAGTGCAACGCGCCCATGAAAGAAAAAAAAAAAGCAGGCTATCAGAGGCGAAGCACAGACAGTGTATGGCTACAGGCATGCAATCAGCAAAGAATTCAAAATCTTGCAGAGTTTATACAGTTCTGTAATCAGAGAGCAGAGAAAGAAAACAACACCACTGGCACCACAGCAATGAGATCCAAAACATTTTCATTAGCGAGCAAGAAAGAAAAAAAAAACTCTTTAGCGGGAGCTTCTTTTCGCAATCGTTTGATGTGCAAGAGAAGGAAAATTAGACGGAGGACAAGGTTTTTGTGTCAAGTCTGAACTCTGTAAAAGGCTTTCCCACCAGTTACACCATCTAATTGAGATTGTTTTGCTTTGCAAACTGTTTTATCCATTGTCAAAAAACTGGAGCATCAATTATATGAAAAACTGGAACAGCAATAAATTAATATCAAACACAGGCTACATTTTTTCATTTTTCTCATGCACCTGACTGGTTTGCCATTTTGACTATGGAGCAGAATTAAATAGCCTTTTTCAAGTTTCTAACATAAGTGGAACTTTCCTTTTTAAATTGTCCAGTGCACAAGCTGTGATAGAACATTTTCAGACCCGTGTTGATACAGCTATTGACCATCAACTTTACAAATATTTCTTGAAAAAGGTGATTATTGCCTTTTCTTTTTTTTTATTCCAATAATCCTAAAATGTAGCAGAAGTGTAATTTATATAATTTGAATGGTGTAGGTTCTGTTCCAAGTCCATTAAGAAGACTTGATCTAATCAAAAGGGTGGAAGAGCAGCCTTCTCTCTAGGACTTACCAATATAGGATGTGTTTACCACTGACATAAGCAGCAGGATGAGAAAGCTATGATGCTGAAGATAAATTAGATGTTACAACATCAATAACATACTTGCTAAAATGCTACAAAAAATGCAAGTCCACTTTTGGCCTGCCAATACATTCTTCAATACAGCAAGCTGTCAATATGGAGTGTGTCATAATCAATAGCTGGCAGTGAGGCTGGTGTCTGAATACTGAGCTTTGGTCTACATGCCAATAGCTCATTAAGCCAAGATTCAGTCGATAAGCCAATATTCCTTTAAATCCATTGAGCGTTATGACAGTGGAACAGTAGTAAAGTCCTAGGTCAGTGGTAAATACAAACAGAATTTAAGCTTAAATTCTCTATATAAGGTAATGTGCTCAATAATCTATTAGAATCCATGAATTTATCTGGACAAAACTTAAAACTTTGTCCTCATTTAAGGTTCCAACAGCATACAAATATAGGTATATAACATTATTAATTTTATGTATTTTAGCACTTTTTATGTAAATATTTAAACTTTATTTTGGCAGCTCACTTATAAGTATTAATAGTTTACATATGGTGAGCCATAATAATAATTATAATAATAATAATAATAATAATGTCTTGAATTTCTGGAATGAACCAGAACCGTGAGTCTTTTGCATTTCCAAGATCTATCTCTCAAAATCAAGCTCAGTGAGAAATAAAAATTCTGAGCCCTCAGCAGAGATCTCTCACAAGGAAGTGCAGCAAACTTATTGTATCAATTTCATTCCAAAGATTTACCATGAAAGAATTGCTGCTAGCGGACTCTATGTACACATTTTTGCATAGAATCATAGAATAACTATATTCAGAAATTCATTGTTTTCTCAATGTGCTAGCAAGGAATCTGAAAAGCATTTGACAGAACATAACCAGGAGTGAAAAGATTGATGTTAACTGAGAGCTCATTTGTCATATTGATATTTAGCTTTTAGTAGGCACTTCAGGGGAGGACCATGCATAGAATGAAGAGCAGCATTCAACAAAACCATCTTGTCACTACACTCATTTTTCAAGCACAAACTAAACACTATTGGCTGCTTTGGAATTTACATTTATGGGCTCCTAATATTTCCACAGTTAGAATTCTCTCTTGATAACGATTGTATTTTGTAATTTTCATTATCTCCACATGGGTGGGTAGATATTTCCACAAACATATAAGATGAGGAGGGAGACTAGCAGACATGTATTAAAAAAGCAAATATCCTGTGCTTGGACGGATCAGGGACTGCAGTGGAACATTGCTCTGAGCTTGCACTTTCTGGCCTCTACATCTGCATACAGTAAAAAACAAACATTCCTGTAAATAAAGACGGCTGTCCGGCAACTGTCTTCATAGCGACAACGGTATTGACCATAGTCAGATGCTCCGCTGATTAAAAATTGATCCATTTGGAAAAAAAAACCTAATCAACTGAATAGGATTCTTTTATACAGGGGGTGGGGCTGCGTGCCACGGTGGTGTGGGGGGGCTGCTCGGTCAGGGATCGACACCGAGAGGCGGACCTGTTATTAACCCCTGCCCCTCCGTGAGGCCCTGTGCACCCTACTCCCAAGTTCACACCCCCCCTGCGCCCTGGGACCAGACATGACCCAGACGCTCTGAATTATTCAGTACTCAGAAAGGGCTACGTCCACTCAGCCTTTTACTGCGGCCAGTAGATGCTGTTGGCTCTAATGGCCGTTCCAGAGGAGTCCCAGCTCCCAGTGGACAGGACGGTTGCTAACACTGCGCTGCATGGGATGTGAGATCCAATTCATCAGGGGCTGAGGTCACAGCAGGTTAATGACACCGCATGTCTAGACGGACAGCGATTGCCAAATTCAAGGAAAAAGACAAAGGGGGATGGAAACAATATTTTATTCCTTGAAGGCAAACTAGTCTTGTGATATTATTTTTTTTTTAATCAGGTTTTAACCGAGAAGCATTGGCCTGGGTTGACCAGGGCTTTCCCATGAGGTCTAGAAAAAACACTACAAACGATAAAGTGCTGCATTTTGAATAAGTATCTGCTAAGAGTGTAATTTGTTCCTTTTATCATGTATTTGCTGCCTCAATATGTGAGTAACCAAGAAAAGAGACACCAACTGTGTAACTGGCATGATAAACATCATGGGAACATGTTCAAAGTCATCATTTAGATGCACTACTGCAAAATCTATTCATCTGCAAGTGCTTTATAAAATATAATTAATTTGGGGTATTAATATCGGGTAATTTTTATCATTACAACGTATAAATAAATTCACCAATAAATCAGTATACGTCATATATATTAATATTAATGATTGTGTCATACTGTTGGATATATCCTTGAGAATAATTAAAGTAGTCCGCTATATTTTTAAAATATATTCCCCACATTGTCACATAATGTAGATGTCATGAATCTCATATTGTTTTTCATTAACTGCTTCTGAAGAGCATCCTCAACGCAAAGTCGTTCAGTAATCAGGGCACCTCCCCCAGAGAGAAAATCATAGCACACTTCTTGGAACCCTCATTTGCTAGACTCTTGGATGGCAAGTGTTGGACCACCTTGGTGATCATATGTATCCACTTTGCGTCTCCAAGGACGCAAATATTATAGTTAACTCAAGACAAGGATGCCTCTATGAGTGACTGTGATGCCTCCAAATGTTATGGCTGGAAAGCATGAAACTGTTCCTACAGAAAGCCCCGGTCACGATTTATCGTAGGGACACGGTCATTTCTAAGTACAGGCAAAGTGGGTGCGCAAGGGAGGTGCTATTATTATCATCCACAGCCGATTCCTGCACTTCAAGGTTGACTTCCTTGAGTGAGTAGGCTTGATTCTTCTGATGAAGTGGAATGAGGTTACCCTTCAGTAGATACCAGCCAACGGGTAACAACACACACTGTTTCCTTATGCGGGATCTGATGCCAAGCACATTTTCCGTTTAGGTCAATGTGGCCGCCATGATTGAAAGAAATCAAGGGCATCCGGTTGAGGGATATGAAGGCACAATGACACGCCCCACACCCTTGTACATAAATGTAATCTCTACAGCTCCCTTCAGTCAAGGTGACCAAGCACATCATTCACAGAGGAGCATGAAGCATCTTGGTGGCCTCATCACAAATCGCATCCCCTATAATCGAAATAGGTCAACCAGAATGATGAGTTCCTTCACAAATACAGGACAAGCAAAAGATTGTCTTGAAATATTCTGTGCAATTGAAGGTCTCACTGACTTACATCACGTGTCATAGGGCTCACTTTCTACTAACTTAATAAATGAGCAGCGATTAAATCAACGACGATGCAATTATATAATCACAATATGACTCATAAATAATATATGGAGGTTTATTTTTTTGTTTTTAAATGGGGAAATGTTAAATATCGTCTTTTCACGTCACATAGACTATTTCTGAGCTAATACCTAAACTGTAGCAAGTAATATATTTGGTTATATATGTAACTTTTGACCATAGCTTAGGGGTCATTCCTTTCTTTAGGGGCCCAACAAACAAACGGATTGAAAAACAGGTTTATTGTCATAGTTTATTGTTGAACCTTATGGTTCATAGAGTCAAATAAATGTGGTACCCCCCTTCAGGCGACACTTTGCCAGGGTGCCTGAACATGGTACTCATGATGCTACGGCTCATGTCCTGCACATCTCTCGACAATTAACTCTATTTTTAAAGTTTTCAGTTCAAGTTAGCAACTCTCTTCCAGATTGCGAATAAATCGTGTTACTTAAAAGTGAAACATTGAATCACATTCTAAATATTGACACTGCATTAATAGTCAATGGGATCATTCCCATGCAAAAACAAGCTGGGATTTAAAATTAAACTAAGATCTGTTGAACTCACGAGGGCCGACTGCGGCACACATGTCCCCCGGTTTTGTCACGCATCCTGAACCCCTGAAACCAGCTAAATTTTGGTTTTCCTCGGGCAAAAATCTTCCCACCGCCACATACAGCACACGCCTGGAGCGATGTTTAGCTAAACCTGCTGGCCTACGTAGGCAGCTTGGGTCCCAGGAGAGCTGAACAATCAGACAATTTCAAGATCATGAAGCATTAAACCAATCCCGGCAGGGTACACTAATTAAACAGCCGAGCCCGGCACAGCCAACCAATCCCCACAGAGCAATTAAATCCATCCCCTCTAAAACACTGTGGAACCTGTCTGGGGAAAACTGCAGAGGAGTGAGAGAGAGCAAGTAAGAGGGGGGGGGGGGTTGGAAAGGGGATGGTAGAAAATATCATAAAACTCATCTGGAAAAAACCTATAGGAGGAATGCAGTGGGGGTCTAACAAGGGAAATTGAAAAACGAGAGACTCTTCAGTTCTTTGTTCCTGACTCTATTTAAAAAACAAAAACACTTATCACAAATGCGCTGATCCGCCTCTTCTCTAAGCAGGGAAATGCCAGGGATTTCAGTGACCATATTTAAATACAAAAATAGTGACCCTGTTGCAATCAAAAGCTGCATATTTAATTAAGCTTACAAGGTCTGGAAAGCACTCCTGAGACTGAGCGGAAGTAGAGACTAGCCTCAAGGCCTATATTACACAGCGGCAGAGCCGCTAACACAGTTGCAAACGTGGATCGATACCCCGATGCCCTCCGCTACCAAAGCAAATGAACAGGTGACAATGGAGCCATGACATCATTGGGCTTTTGAAGCAACAACAATAAGAGGAAATCTAAGCAGGAGGCAGAGCAGAGATGAAGGATGCAGGCTTATATTTTGCTGCAGGTCAATTTAACTTTTGATCAATTTGTTTGAACTAAATCTGCTTCTTGGACAATTTCTCCCCTAGAATTTAAGCATTTGAATGGCTTGGTTGTTGATCTGCTAATGCATTTCTTAATCAGAAATATTATCCTTTTTTTGCATTTTTTTGCATTAGCAAAACGGCCACACTAAATGAGAATTCTGATCTGTTTGACCAATCATTTTAGTATTTTATACCCATATGAATGTGGTTATGTGATAACGCTTAACTTTGTTCCAAACCATACAACATTTTTCTCTTTTTTTCAAATCTTCTATTAGGATAGGTTTAATTGTGAAGGGTCATAACTTGCACAATGGGCCCCAATATCTATTTATATAAACTAACTGTGCTCTAACTATGCAATAACTTTGACCGGACGTTGCATCCAGTGATACGCATGACTGCCAAACTGCCTTACAATGAGTCGAAGAAAGCTTTTACATTAATTTACATAACAGCAGAGGCATTGAGACAAAGTTTCCAGAATGAACAAGGGCTGTTTTTAACACTGGAGGAATTCAGAACCAGATATGTTCAATCATATGTAGGCCTGCTTTAACTATCGCTGAGGATTCTGAAGTTTGTTTGCGTAGTTTTATTTGGGAGTTTTTCTATAAGGAGTTTCAGTGAATGATTAAAATACAATGTTTCTAATAACCATAGTTATCA